>NC_090648.1:45565218-46211051 GCF_040937935.1 Hyperolius riggenbachi
TAAATGTATATTTTATATATATATTTTTTTCTTTTACTTAAACGTAGAGATGGATGTTAGCGGAGGGCGGCGACCAACACTCGAGGTTTTTAACTTGCGTAAAACAAATCCTCTCATTCACATTGCTGATCGCCTTCACGTGTGTCTGTGACGGGGGGGGGGGGGGGGAAATAAACTGCCCAAGATCTATAAAAACCCATTAAGAATGACAATTAAAAGGACAAAACCTCCCGGAGCCAAATCTGGAGAATCTGTTCCTGGGAATGAGAACAGGAGACGTGTATCAGCAGCTCTCGGCTGGAGGTGACAGCGCTGGCAGGAATTATGCTTTTATGCCAGGCTTCGCCATCCCCCTACGGAGTACAAAGAACTCTCGCTTGATACAATCAGAATTCCGCTGCGTTCCTTCTCATTGTCACCTTCCCCTGCTGCTCATGCCAGACACGTTTTCAGCGCTAATATTACATTAACTCACCAAAGTGAATCTCCGAGGTGTGTGGGAGTTGCGATGACTCACTTCTGCGGCGCTAGAAGGTGTGACAATGTCTGAGCCCGTGTGCCTGTGTGTGTGTGTAGAGACTCTCTGCTTCTCATACAGCCATAAACACATATGTACTGGCTGCGCTGTGTACACACAAAGAGCCACATACAGGCATCGATCGGCTGACGATTGATTTCAGGCGGCCCCCTGTTATTCCGAAGCTGCTAGGTATTGATTATCGGAGCTACGCCACTGTAATTGCTTTGATCCCCGGTGCCTGAAATGAGTTGCTTCCTCTGACATCGATTGATAACTTTGAAAAGCCCAACTTCAGTGTTTCCCTTGTCATGTGGAGGTTTACTGAGGGTGGAGACAATGGTGCAGATCTGCCAACTGTCACGATTACACCGTGATGGTACCTCTTTGGAGGCTGCGTCATGGGGCACGGGGCAAATGTCCCGACCTCTTCACAGAGCAGGAGAGTTTGCATATTCAAGTTTGCATATGTGTATCAGCGCCAAGGAAACAAAGTGGCCACCACTGAGAGAAGAACAATGTCCAGAGTTCACAAACAGGTAAATTATATAGAATCAGCGCATAATCCAAAAACAGAAGACGAGTTTTCAACAGGCATGGGCTTAAATTCGGATTCGGGTGATCCGGGTAGTTACTATCCGGATTTCACCCAGTAATGCTGTGCGGGCTGGGCGGGGGGGGTCAAGCTTACCTATCTGACGTCTTCTTCGCTCGTCCCTTGGCGCCACCCACGATGCATTCCAATCTGCCGTCACGTGATTACAAACACTTCCTCCTTCAACCCGGAAGGAGGAAGTGTTTGTAGTCATGTGACGGCAGATTGGAACGCATCGTGCGAGGCGCCGAGTGAAGAAGACGTCAGATAGATAAGCTTGACCCCCTGCCTAGCCCGCATAGCATTACTGGGTGAAATCCGGATAGTAACTACCCGGATCACCCGAATCCGAATTTAAGCCCATGCCTGGTCTTCAACAAAGAATAAGAGCAGGCATATCTCCACCACACTAAATATCGGGGTCACGGCACAGCTCTGCAATCATGGATACCCAGAAAAAGGAAAGAGGCTTACCAGCTGGTGACAACCCACATTATAAGGTTGTATCAACGCTTTGGTAGGACATCATGAAACAACAGTCCATCCAGGATCCACCAATTCAGCAATGATTCATCTCACGAATGGATATCAGGAAAACATCATAAAAAAAACTAAACAAAAGGCAACTCTAAGTGTAAACCGTTTAACATAGAGTTTTCATAGTAAAAACAGCATACAATAGCATAAAAACAAAACTTTTATACGGGGCCCATGCAATGGGAACACAGAGAAAGTTGCACGCATGTATGGGTCAGCAGTATAGGACAGTATCCTTCCCGACTGGTTTCGCAAACTAGCGTCATAAGAGTTTGCATATTCAGCAGTGATGCATCATGAGATACATCATATGCTCACTCTAACCTGAATTATCGCAAATACCTTCTGTTTTAAGAAGGCAAACTTTTGTTTTGCATAACATTTTAGTAAGAGGGCTTTTTAGTCCTTTGTAGTCCCTTACACACTCCTAGGAGTCCTGGTTCACCATGAGCTTGCTGGATACTCTGTAACTCTGGGCGCTTCAAGTCCTACCCCATAGAGCCACATTAATGCATGCCATGCACTGATGAAGACAAACCAGTCCAAAACAGTCTGTATGCATATTGGATTAGTGTGACTCTGTAGTATAAACAAGCTGACCCATCATTGCATTCTAGCGGTTCTGGAGGTGTGGTTAGCTTACAGGGACAACAAAGGATGATTTGCATATTCAGCAGTGATGCCTCATGGGAGATGGCTAACTTTTGCTTTGCAATTAATTGTTCCACTGCCCAGAGCCTCTGCAGAAACCACTACAATACATCACATTGCGCATCCGCTACACTTCCTTCCCCCAGACTTCATCCACAGGCATTCAGCAAGGAATGCTTTCTGAAGTTTACAGAGATAGCAATCTCTACACTGGCTATCTGGTTGTTGACCATGTGAATAGAGAGGTGGATGCCAAATAACTTGCCTACCATCACTCTGTGCACCAATCTCTGCATAGGGAGGGGGACCACAAGACACCAGGAAACTGTATAGGGGAGGGGCATGGTTTTTAAAAATTGGGGCGTGGTTTAAGGTGTGGCAGGGGCAGGTCTTAGTGTCCCTTTTTTTTCTGGCTCCACAAATCGGGAGGTATGTGTGCAGAGGGAACAGGATTCAAACAGGAGTCCGTGGTGACGATGGGGACAATCTGGTGGCCACTTTCACAGTTGTGGCTGGGGCACAGATGGCAACCTTGTGGGTTTGGGTCACAAAGACGATAGGGGTGGCTGTGGTAATACAATGGTAGGTGTGGCTGTAGCAGTACTGCAGTGGACTGTCTGTATTTTGCTCCGATGATCTCTATGGTATTGTGATTTCCTGTATTCATTTTGTTTTCCTCTCTGTTCTAAGTAAGCTGCATTACCTGATGGTTAAGTATGATTTATTTCTACACGTTTTCTTCAGTGAAGAGTTCTAACTTGTTATACCGGGTTCCTATCAGCGTGTACAGACCACTCTGCTCCATCAAGGGGTCAGACAGATAATGATGATGAGTAGTACTGACTGGGGGCACATAGGATGCATACAAAGATAATGTCACACGCTGCATAATATGTTGGCGCTTTATAAATACAAAAAATAAATAATAAATAAATAAAGTAGCACTGCCTGAGGGTACGTGAGGTGAAGGTCAGGGGTCAGACACAGATAATGCCATACAAGTAGTAGTGTCCGGAGGCACGTGAGGTGGAGGTCAGGGGTCAGACACAGATAATTGATGTCACACAAGTAGTACTGTCTGGGGGCACGTGAGGTGGAGGTTTACGTTCAGACACAGATAATGTCACATAAGTAGTACTGTCTGGGGGCACGTGAGGTGGAGGTCAGGGGTCAGACACAGATAATGCCATACAAGTAGTAGTGTCCGGAGGCATGTGAGGTGGAGGTCAGGGGTCAGACACAGATAATTAATGTCACACAAGTAGTACTGTCTGGGGGCACGTGAGGTGGAGGTTTACGTTCAGACACAGATAATGTCACACAAGTAGTACTGTCTGGGGGTACGTGAGGTGGAGGTCAGGGGTCAAACACAGATAATGTCACAGAAGTAGTACTGTCTGGGGGCAAGTGAGGCGGGGGTCAGGGGTCAGACACAGATAATGTCATACAAGTAGTACTGTCTGGGGGCACATGAGGTGGAGGTCCGGGGTCAGACACAGATATTGTCACACAAGTAGTACTGTCTGGGGGCACGTGAGGTGGAGGTCAGGGGTCAAACACAGATAATGTCACACAAGTAGTACTGTCTGGGGGCACGTGAGGTGGGGGTCAGGGGTCAGACACAGATAATGTCATACAAGTAGTACTGTCTGGGGCACATGAGGTGGAGGTCTGGAGTCAAACACAGATAATGTCACACAAGTAGTACTGTCTGAGGGCACGTGAGGTGGAGGTCAGGGGTCAGACACAGATAATGTCATACAAGTAGTACTGTCTGGGGCACATGAGGTGGAGGTCAGGGGTCAGACACAGATAATGTCACACAAGTAGTACTGTCTGGTGGCACGTGAGGTGGAGGTCAGGGGTCAGACACAGATAATGTCATACAAGTAGTACTGTCTGGGGCACATGAGGTGGAGGTCCGGGGTCAGACACAGATAATGTCACACAAGTAGTACTGTCTGGGGGCATGTGAGGTGGAGGTCAGGAGTCAGACACAGATAATGTCATACAAGTAGTACTGTCTGGGGCACATGAGGTGGAGGTCCGGGGTCAGACACAGATAATGTCACACAAGTAGTACTGTCTGGGGGCACGTGAGGTGGAGGTCAGGAGTCAGACAGAGATAATATCACACAAGTAGCACTGTGTGGGGGGACGTGAGGTGAAATTCTGCATAATGAACAGTCTAGACTATGCCTCTGTGGGAGGTGTATACAGCAATATATAGCTATAGGAAGTGTTTCTGATGCTGAAACCAGGGTATTTAATGTAAAAGTGGGTATCCTGAATAAGTCACTGCATTCTACTATATGTCGTTATGGTTCCTCTTGCGTTACATAGAATGGATTCGTTCATGGATGTTACTTAGTTTGGACTCAGAGATGGTTGGCCTGACATGCCCTGTGACAGAGGTGGGAGGACATCTGTTGCTAAGCGCCAGTAGATCTGTGTAATACACTGCAGAGTAAAAATTGTCATTTTAAGGTTTTTGTCACACTCCCAAACATTTGAATCTTGCATTATAAGCATAGGCATGAGATTTCTAGATTGCCCCACAATGTCGATGACATTAATGCAGACTGTACGCTTTGTATCACACACAGACAGAGCCGGTTCTAGACAGACACATATGAGGGGGCAATCAAAAATGAGTATGGGGCATCATGTTTGAGGAAATTTGTGGAGAAAAATGGGCGTGGTCATGACATCATGTGGGCAGGGCTAACTGTAATGTAGTTATACCGGCTAATGTAGTTACATAAAAAAATATGAAGTAAATGCACATAATGACTGACAGTGTTTCCCCAGTGAATGCAAGTAATGACAGAAAGTCTTTCCCCAGTAAATGCATGTAATGAGAGACAGCATTTCACCAGTACATGCACATAAGAGACAGCATTTCACCAGTAAATGCACGTAATGACAGACAGCCTTTCACCAGTAAATGCATGTAATGAGAGACAGCGTTTCACCAGTAAATGCACATAATAACAGACAGCGTTTCCCCAGTAAATGCATGTAATGAGAGACAGCCTTTCACCAGTAAATGCACATAAGAGACAGCGTTTCACCAGTAAATGCACGTAATGAGAGACCGAGTTTCACCAGTAAATGCACATAATGACAGACAGCCAGTGTCCCCAGTATAGGTAGCCAGGTGCATAGCTGTCCCCGGTATATGTAGCCAGGCGTATAGCTGTCCCCAGTATATGTAGCCAGGCGTATAGCTGTCCCCAGTATGTGTAGCCAGGCGTATAGGTGTCCCCAGTATATGTAGCCAGGTGTATAGGTGTCCCCAGTATATGTAGCCAGGCGTATAGCTGTCCCCAGTATATGTAGCCAGGTCATTAGGTGTCCCCAGTATATGTAGTCAGGTCTATAGGTGTCCCCAGTATATGTAGCCAAATGTATAGCTGTCCCCAGTATATGTAGCCAGGTGTATAGCTGTCCCCAGTATATGTAGCCAGGTCATTAGGTGTCCCCAGTATATGTAGTCAGGTCTATAGGTGTCCCCAGTATATGTAGCCAAATGTATAGCTGTCCCTAGTATATGTAGCCAGGTGTATAGCTGTCCCCAGTATATGTAGCCAGGCGTATAGCTGTCCCCAGTATATGTAGCCAGGCGTATAGCTGTCCCCAGTATATGTAGCCAGGTGTATAGATGTCCCTAGTATAGGTAGTCAGACGTATAGCTGTTCCCAGTATATGTAGTCAGGTGTATAGATGTCCCCAGTATATGTAGCCAGGCGTATAGCTGTCCCCAGTATATGTAGCCAGGCGTATAGGTGTCCCCAGTATATGTAGTCAGGTCTATAGGTGTCCCCAGTATATGTAGCCAAATGTATAGCTGTCCCCAGTATATGTAGCCAGGTCATTAGGTGCCCCCAGTATATGTAGCCAGGTCTATAGGTGTCCCCAATATATGTAGTCAGGTCTATAAGTGTCCCCAGTATATGTAGCCATGTCTATAGGTGTCCCCAGTATATGTATAACTTACCATGTCCCCAGGGCCCAGTATAGCCAGGTGTATAGATGTCTCCAGGTGGGGTGGCAGCGGAGAGAGAAGAGGGAGCGATGGGCACAGCGGTGGTGAAGGGGGGATGTCTCCCCTTCCCCACCACTGTGCCCATCGCTCCCTCTTCTCTCTCAGCTGCCACCCCACCTCCTTGAGGGGGAACAAGATCTATTTGAGCGGGCCCTGCCCCCTCTTGGCCCTACGTAGAGCCGGCTCTGCACACAGATGAGTCTGTCACACTCAGGTGACTATGAGTAGGACTTATACCTCAGGCTCAAAGTGGCAGGACATTTGTATTTACAATTATTATTATTTATTTATTTATAAAGCGCCAACATATTCCGTGGCGCTGTACAATGTAAGGAAAACAAACAAGGTATACATAATGATACAGACAATGATATACATCAAATATGAACACTGATACAAGATACAGCACTGCTGATTACAATTTGATTTAACATGATGACTAAAATGTATAAATGTCTTACAGTGTGCAAGCAATTAAATTAATAACATTCCATGACCAAAAAGGGTGAGAGCCCTGCCCTTGCAAGCTTACAATCTAAAGGAATGGGGTGGAAACAAGAGGTGGGGATGTATACAGTATATGTACAGGCAGTGCGTAATTAGGTTATTTAGTGGGTGAATGGCCTAAGCTAGAGAAAATGCTTGTCGGAAAAGGTGGGTTTTGAAGGAGCGTGTAAAGATTTCAAAGGTGGGAGAGTGGCGGATGTGTTGTGGAAGGGCATTCCAGAGGAGGGGTGAGGCACGTGAGAAGTCTTGTACACGTGAATGTGAGGAGGTAATTGTAGAAGAGGATAGAAGAAGCTCGTGTGCAGATCTGAGATTGCGCTTGGGTTGGTATCTGGAGACTAGTGAGGAGATGTACAGGGGAGAAAGATTGTGGAGAGCTTTGTAGGTTAGGGTTAAGAGTTTGAACTAAATCCTTTCATTAACTGGTAGACAGTGAAGAGCTTGACAGAGAGGGTCAGCAGAGGAAGAGCGAGAGGAGAGATGAATGAGTCGAGCAGCAGAGTTCAGTACAGAATTGAGCGGTGTTAGCCGGTTAGTTGGAAGTCCACCAAGCAATTTATTGCAATAGTCCAATCGAGATATAATAAGAGCATGTACTAACATTTTGGTTGTGTCATGGGAGAGAAAAGGTCGGATACGTGCTATGTTTTTCAGTTGGAAATGGCAGGAGCTGGTTAGGGAGTTAATGTGAGGAGTAAATGAGAGAGAAGAATCAAATATTACCCCCAAGCACCGTGCTTTGGGAACTGATGTTATAGACGTGTTGTTAACATTTGTTGTAATATCAGGCAAAGGGGTGGACAGGGATGGTGGAAAGACTATTAGTTCAGTTTTATTCATATTAAGTTTTAAGAAGCGAGAGGACATGAAAGAGGAAATAGCGGACAGGCAGTCGGGAACCCGTGTGAGGAGGGAGTTAAGGTCTGGGGCAGAGAGGTACAGTTGTGTATCGTCTGCATATACAGTAGGTGGTATTGGAAACCAAATGAGCTGATTAAGTTACCAAGACCATGCATGTAGATGGAGAAGAGGAGGGGACCGAGGACAGAGCCTTGAGGTACCCCTACAGACAGAGGATGTGAAGAGGAGGCCTGATCTGAATAAGACACAGTGAAAGACCTTCCAGAGAGGTAGCAAGATATCCAGGAGAGAGAGAGGTCCTTTATTCCTATAGATGAAAGGATCTGTAGGAGTAGAGTGTGGTCGACAGTGTCGAATGCTGATGACAGATCTAGAAGGATGAGTATGGAATAATAGCCTTTGGATTTAGCTGTGAGGAGATCATTGGCTACTTTGTATAGTATAGTATTTATATAGTGCCAACATCTTCCACAGCACTGTATGTACAGTCTTGTCACTTAAAGAGGAACTCCAGTGAAAATAATGTAGTAAAAAAGTGCTTCATTTTTTACCATAATTATGTATAAATGATTTAGTCAGTGTTTGCTCATTGTAAAATCTTTCCTCTCCCCGATTTACATTCTGACATTTATTACATGATGACATTGTTACTGTGGGCAGGTTATGTAGCTGCTCCTAGCTGTTTTGGCTGTTAGAGACAGCTGTAAACAGCTAATTCCTGTCTGTGAACATTGTTACATTGTGGCAGTTTGCACAGAGTACCGCGGTACTCAGAGCTTCTTGTGGGAGGGGTTTCAGCACAAAATCAGTCATACAGCGCCCCCTGATGGTCTGTTTGTGAAAATCATTATATTTCTCATGTAAAAGGGGGTATCAGCTACTGATTGGGATAAAGTTCAATTCTAGATTGGAGTTTCTCTTTAACTGTCCCTCAGAGGAGCTCACAAAGGAATCCCTACCATAGTTATATGTCCCTTGTAGTCTAGGGTCAATTTTAGCAAGTCAGGTCATCTCAGCAGCTGCACAGCACTGCACAGCACCTGACCTGAGCACCTGACTTGGGCGCCGCCACAGATGCTGACTTGGACGCCGTCATGATAAAACGGGATTTGCCAGCCACAAAATCAAATTCATGTTACCCACTGCTCGGTGTTTATTATGTAGTCTACATGCGGTCTACATTGCAAGCACTGTATCTGCCGTAATAAATCTTATCTCAGTCAGCCTGGCTCTATTCTGGTGCATTGTCAGCGAGAGGGAAGCTTGTTATTTCCCCTCCCACATCCCTGCTCCTTACTGATTGGCTGAAGGCAGTTCAGTTTGACATGAGGCTGATAAAGGAAATACACCTCACCCCTCTGCAGAAGCTGCTGAAATACGATCTCTATGCTGTGCTCACATGTGTTTACAAAGCAAGCTGGATATAACAGTGCAGTTTCTAGGAGAAAAAAAAAAAGAGTAAGGGAGGAAATTACATCAAGATTGGCTTCAGTCAGAGGCAGTAAAGATGGAAATTCCTGGAACTGTTTTCTCTTTACAGTATTTCCACTGAAATGAAAACGTGGACAGTACAATACATATGTTATGTAAGTAGATCAAGTATGGCTGTCCCTGCTGTTTTAAATACCACTACCGCGGTGCTTGTGGAATTTCTCCTAAAATCACTGTCATTCAGGAGCCGGCAATAGCTGGACCACGAATTATGTGTCCTGAGGGACAAACTAGGTTATCAGTAGGGGAATATACAGTTTTTGTTAAATCCCCCTACATTGCAAAGTGTAGGGAGAGCCGTCTTTTAGTTTCTCCCAGCGCCCAAATAACCACCGCCGGGACTATATGTACGGCAATTCCAGGGGGAAGCCAGTCAACTGATTTGTGTGTTTTTGGGTAGGTACACTACAGAGTACAGTTAGTAATGTGACCATCAATGACAAGCCAACAATAGGGCTGATATCAAATTCACTAAACTTTTATGGTTCTACATAATGGTAGTTTTTTTATTTGAGGTGCATGAGGACATTATGCTTGGTTGATGCTGTCAGATGCAAGGGAGGATGTTTTCCTGCATCTCTATACTGGTCTGAGAGCAGCCAACGAGGTGGGGCACAACCCTAATAACAGGGTAGGTACTCTGTAGTGTACCTACCCAAAAACACACAAATCAATTGACTGGCTTCCCCTATTATACTTGATTGGGTGTCTAAGAGGACGGTGAGCGTTACACTATGGATGTGGTGGTGGCTGTTGCATCAGGTAGCAGGAAATTTGGACACCCGCTAGTAGTAGAGGTTTGAAAAAGCGAGGCAAAATTTGGGCACCTAATAAATAGTGGGCGCTGATGTTTATCGGGCATCAGAGGTACCCAAATTACCCCTCAATGCCGCTATTTCATTGGGCACCTATGGCGGCCACCCAAAAAAATTACATCTTTTGTTTATTTTGTGCCGATTGGCAGCGTGAGAGGAGGGGGGGGGGCTGGGTGATTAAGGTTAGGCATGTGGGTGGGTGGTTAAGGTTAGGCCTCAGTTAGGGTGTTTGTGCGGAGGAAGGGGGGGCAGGGAGAGGTTATGGTTTGGCATCAGGAAGGGTGTCCGGGAGGGGTAGAGAGGGTTAGGTACGGTGACCATACGTCCCGCTTTACCCGGGACAGGTCCCGCCTTCGGGGGGCGCTGTCCCAGGCTGCATGAGGTCCCGGGAAACGTCCCGCTTTTAGCAGCGGGACGTCCCGGCCTCGGGACTCTGTCCACCGTATCTGTATGAACTGGCTGCGGCGTCTATAGACGCCGTGCCAGTTCATTGCCCGCAGCCCCGCTCCAGCCTGCATAGTCTCCGGCAGGCAGAGCAGGGCTACGGGAAGATGGCTACCGAAGCCCTGTACTGGACAATTTGTGTCTCCAGTACAGGGCTTCGGGTGCCATCTTGCCGTAGCCCTGCTCTGCCTCTCAGCACGGGAGACTGCAGGAGGAGGAAGATGGTCCCGGGAGCAGCACCAGAGGCCGGCCAGGAGCGAGAAGAGTCTTTTGTCAGGTGAGTAAATGCTTTTTTTTCCCAGGTGAAATGCTGCACAAATTGCGTTTATTTTGTGCTGACATGCTTATCACATTGCGCTTATTTTGTGCTGACATGTTTCTCACATTGCGTTTATTTTGTGCTGATATGTTTCTCACATTGCGTTTATTTTGTGCTGAAATGTTGCTCACATTGCGTTCATTTTGTGCTGACATGTTTCTCACATTGCGTTTATTTTGTGCTGACATGTTGCTCACATTGGGGCCTGATTCACAAAGCGGTGCTAACAGTTAGCACGCTGGTGAAAAGCCCTTTATCATGCCTAAACTCAGTTTAGGCATGATAAGTTTAGGTGTGATAAGTTTAGGTGTGATAAGTTTAGGCATGATAAGTTTAGATGTGATAAGTTTAGGCATGATAAGTTTAAGCGCCAACTACGTTAGCACCACAGTGCACAGCTGATCAAAAGTTTTACGCTAGCAAAGTCTGGTGCACTTCGTATAAAGTTTAATGGCGCTGCTTTGCGTGCGGGACTTTGCAAGCGATCTAAACTTATCTAAACTTATCATGCCTAAACTTATCACACCTAAACTTATCACACCTAAACTTATCATGCCTAAACTGGCTTTTCACCAGCATGGTGCAATGGTTATCATGCCTAAAGTCTTTTAGGCATGCTAACTGGGTTAGCACCGCTTTGTGAATCGAGCCCATTGTGTTTATTTTGTGCTGACATGTTGCTTACATTGTTTATTTTGTGCTGAAATGTTGCTCACATTGCGTTTATTTTGTGCTGAAATGTTGCTCACATTGCGTTTATTTTGTGCTGAAATGTTGTTCACATTGCGTTTATTTTGTGCTGAAATGTTGCTCACATTGCGTTTATTGCGTGCTGACGTTGCCCACAATGCATTTACTTTGTGCTGAAATGCCGGATCTCCACTTTCTCTTTTTCTTTAGAAGGAGGTGTAATTGTGGGTTAGACAACCATCAGAGCCCCAAATTACCCCTACACGCCCCGCGCAGAATATCATTGCTCCTATGGGGCGCCTAGTTTTGGCACTCGGTGGTATAACCTGCTCCGTTAGGCAGAGCTGGGACAAGGTCCTTCAGCACCCAAGGCTGAGACACCAAAGTGCGCCCCTTCATCCCTGCCACCCCAGCCGTCACACACTGATTGCTACTAGACTAAGAGGCGTCCCAGGGCCCCCAACCTCCCCAATACCTTAATCTCTAGTTATCTGGCTTGTAGTCACTGCCATGTATCCCCTTTTCCTATTTCTTTCTGCTTCAAACACAATTGGTAATGACAACTGAATGAATTGTGCGCCCCCTCCTACAATGCGCCCTGAGGCTGGAG
The DNA here is from genome assembly GCF_040937935.1 of Hyperolius riggenbachi. Classification (NCBI taxonomy): domain Eukaryota; kingdom Metazoa; phylum Chordata; class Amphibia; order Anura; family Hyperoliidae; genus Hyperolius; species Hyperolius riggenbachi. The sequence continues at coordinate 45,577,304 of NC_090648.1, forward strand.
CCTCTCCAGCCTCGGCCCTGCCGTTAGGTATAGCTATAGCAAAATATTGGTATTTAGTTCTGATATTTTACAATCCTTTTTTACATTTTAATATATATTGTACTATTGGTTTTCAGGCGTCCTCTTATTACGTACGCGTTCTATCATGCCTTGCTGATGTGAGATACGCAGAGGAAGAAAGATCTGAAGTGGCTGGATGTACAATTAGCCTGTATTGACTTTTAGTGGCAGCCATACATTGACTCTTATTAGCAGTCATACACCAGGACTCATTGTGTGGCACTGCCTCTGCCTCTGTGATAAATGACCTGCCGAATGTAGAGGGAGCGAACCAACAATACCTACTGAATTCTGTGAGGTGGTTTGGCTGATCCAATCACTGCGATGCGCGCAAGGCCGATTCTCTCATGAAGCAAGGTGAAACACTTGTATCAGGCGCAGAGATTACAGGGCAGCATGTTTTTACCGTGAGGTAGGTGAAGAGGTCATCGTTGGGGAAAAGCAGCTTGTTGTGCTGTGTCAGGAGTCTGACAGTGAGTGAGGAGGCAGGAGAGCAGCAGTGTTTCATTTGAATTAAATGAAGGACAGTAAATTGCCGGGTGCTGTGCGATTATCCCAAATCGGGAAGGGGGGGGGCATCCTTACAAGTTTGCCTCAGGCAGCAAAAAGTCTAGCGCCCTGCTTGCGTAACTTCAGGGGAGCAGTCCCTGCAACCACAGGAGGGCTGAGAGCTGCGAGAGGGGTCCCTACTAAGATTCCCTTTAGCCAATAAAAAGGTCCATCCTTCAAATCAGATGTTATGGGTGAGAAGACCATGATGTCCACACTTGTGTTATGCCAACTTGCAAGATCCCCCCCCTCCCCCCCACACACACACACAGCCCAGGTTATGAGGGTCACAAGGGGTTTTCCCCTGTTCTCTTAAAAATGTGTAAACCATTTTATGGCCAGCTGTCCCCCAGGTTCACACTATGTTTTTTTTTTTTTTTGTTAATTAGAGGTTAGGCTCTCTTCCATGAACTGTACCTCAACGCGGTGGAAGGGTCTAGTACAGAGCACTCTGCACGCAAACTGTTTTGGAAGCCACCCTCCTCCATTTTTTTGCATCTGTTTTCAAAGTAGGTTGCGTAACCTGCCTATAATTGGGCTCTGCACATCCATGCTGCTGGTCAATCAGATGCAGCCTGTCTTGGGAAGTGCTGCCCCCTCCTCCTGCTGTATAGAAATGTAAGTTTCCATGGGGCTAGCTGCACCCATTTGTTATTTCAAGTTTGCATTCCGTTTTAATCTGACTTCAGGGTTTAGTGCATAGTTTGCATCTGTTTTGAATACAAAGGGCTTGATTCACAAAAGAGTGCTAACTGTTAGCACGGGCGGTTTTGCGCTCGCGAATTTTCACGTGAAACGATAAAGTTTTCACGCGTAAACGCACAATTTCACATGAAAACGATATCGACAAGCGAAAACGTTATCATTTCGCGGGAAAATTTGCGAGCGAGCGCGCAATGTGAAAATTCGCGCGAAACCGGCCGTGCTAACAGTTAGCACTCTTTTGTGAATCAAGCCCAAGGTGTGTATTTCCCTCTAGGGGGCTCTGCACACCTCTGTTGGTAGTCACTTCAGATGTGGCCTGATCAGGAGCGCTGCCAGTTTTTCCCTTTTTTTCCCTGTTCTCTAAAAGAAAAAGGGAAGTGGTGTGGACATTGAGGGGCCCCCATCAAAGTTGTTCTGGGGGCCCCAAAATATATACAGTGGGATGCGAAAGTTTAGGCAACCTTGTTAATCGTCATGATTTTCCTGTATAAATCGTTGGTTGTTACGATAAAAAATGTCAGTTAAATTAAATATATCATATAGGAGACACACACAGTGATAATTGAGAAGTGAAATGAAGTTTGTTGGATTTACAGAAAGTGCGCAATAATTGTTTAAACAAAATTAGGCAGGCGCATAAATTTGGACACCACAAAAAAGAACTGAAATCAATATTTAGTAGATCCTCCCTTTGCAGAAATTACAGATTCTAAACGCTTAATGTAGGTTCCGATGAGAATCTGGATTCTGGTTGACGGTATTTTGGACCATTCCTCTTTACAAAACATCTCTAGTTCATTCAGGTTTGATGGCTTCCGAGCATGGACAGCTCTCTTTAACTCACACCACAGATTTTCAATTGTATTCAGGTCTGGAGACTGAAATGGCCATTCCAGAACGTTGTACTTGTTCCTCTGCATGAATGCCTTAGTGGATTTTGAGCAGTGTTTAGGATCATTGTCTTGTTGAAAGATCCAGCCCCCGGTGCAGCTTCAGCTCTGTCACTGATTCCTGGACATTGGTCTCCAGAATCTTCATTTAGTATTCTCACATGACATGCTGCAGCTCAACACAATAGCACACTTGCTGGCTGTGAGTCTGTGACAAACAAACTGCTCACTTTCAGCCACTCCATTCCTCCTCAGTCCGGACAGCAATGCCAACTCCTCCCTTCTGCGGTGCAAGTCAAATGAAACCCTACTGCTCTCCTGCCTCCCCCTTCCTCACTCACTGTCAGACTCCTCACTCAGCACAACAAGCTGCTTTTCCCCAATGATGACCTCATCACCTCCCTCTCCTCTGGCTTTTCCTCCTACTCAGACTGCTGTTAGTGTAAACACAGTACAAACATGCTGCCCCTGTAATCTCTACCGACTGATGGAAATGTTTCACCTTGCTTCATGAGAGAACCGGCCCTGGTTGTCCCATTATAAAATATTTACAAAAATCTGAGGGGTGTTCTCACGTTTGTGAGACACTCTTATCATCATGAGATTCTGCTGTACCTGCAGTGCTGGTCTCACAGTTAGTGCCTGAGCCCACTAACACATTTGTGTCCGCTTTTCAGCAACACATCAATGTTAAAAGTGCTGAAAAGCAGACAGAAGAGGACACGATTGCGTTAGTGGGCTCAGGCCCTAAATCTCTCACCAGCAGAGGGAGTGGGTGGGCTGTCAGTTTGTACTCCCTGCCTGAGTGGCTGATGACAGGATATGAGCGGAATCTGCATAGCTGGCCCTCCAATCATTTTACACTGTTGTCTCAACAATAAGCCCCCATTCACACCTGCAAATGTGGAACTCGCTTCGCAATTGGGATGTTCAGTGAATTTTCTGCAATTGCGTTCTGTAACGCTGTCGCCGGGAAGATACTTCGTGCAGCACGCTTACGATCGTTGGAAATCACAAACGCACTGCAATTGCTGCAGTGTGAGGAATCCCATCGGGTTACTTGTGAGCATGCAGATCAGGTGTTTCTGACTGAAGTCTGACTGGATTAGCTGCATGCTTGTTTCAGGTGTGTGATTCAGACACTACTGCAGCCAAAGAGATCAGGAGGACAGCCAGGCAACTGGTATTGTTTAAAAGGAAATAAATATGGCAGTCTCCATATGTCTCTCACCCCGCGTTCCATTTACACATGCACTACTTGCCCTGCTGGTGCTCAATCTCTTATATTTCTTGGACTCTTGGCCTTGACCCAGAATCAGTCCGCAGATGAGGCGATCTGACTCCCCTTTGGCTCTTATGCTGCATGCTTGTTCCAGGTAAAGCCTGGAGATTCTCATGACAGCCAGGCAATTGCCACAGATGCGGAGGCGCTCATACCTGTCAGGACTTCCACAAGCTCCTTGTACTGCCTGATGAAGCGGGATGCTAGCAGTGAAAAGCGTTGCATAAAATTTTATTGAATAAAGATCATTTTCAGTCAAAACTTCTACTTATGGGAGGTAAGTCCACCAATACCTCCCTTTTTAAACGGTTTTTAGTTATTTGATCCTTACCTGGCACCTCTGTTTGAACATTTGTTTAATTGGCACTGAGAATAGAACATGGCAGCCTCCACAATCCTCTCATGACATTTTCCCCTCAAAGGGAACCTAAAGTGAGAGGGAAACAGAGGCTGCCATATTTATTTCCCCTTTAAACAATAGCAGTTGCCTGGCATCCTGTTGATCCTCTGCCTCTAATACTTTTAGCCATAGACCCTGACAGGGCCGGATTTACCATAAGGCAAGTTAGGCACGTGCCTACAGGCGCCTGATGATGGAAAGGCGGCTCACTCCCCTTCCCTAGTGCCTCCCTCCCTCCTTCCCTATGCAGATTCCCGAGCAGACCATAAACGAGAGGTTACTCACCTGGCTCTCTGCATTGCACTTACCAGATCTCCCTTCAGTCTGGTTCACCTCTAGCTACTTAATACTGAAGTACCTCTAGCTGCCTAATACTAAGGGGTTTGTAGCTTCATGGAGGGTGAAGTCTAGGGTGCCAGGACATCTGTGCCTATAGGCTCCTGGGATGTGAATCCAGGACTGGACCCTGAGCATGCTGATCAGGAGCTCTGACTGAAGTCTGACTGAATTAGCTGTATGCTTGTTTCAGGTGTGTGATTCAGACACTATAGCAGCCAAAGAGATCGGCATGATAGCCAGGCAACTGGTATTGTTTAAAGTGGATCCGAGATAAACTTTTACTCATTGCATAATTGTGTTCCTTACATATAGTTTATAGGGCATTCCTCAAGCTCAATACTTTTTTTGTTTTGTTTTAATACTCTAATTTCCTATAAACTAAACAAGCCTCGCCCACAGCTTCTCCAGAGTGCCTTGGCACTCTCAGCCTTAGTAGAAAGGGCTTATGGGATCTCAGTCTGGACAGGAGGAGTAGGAGGTTACTAGCCAGAAATGTCAGAGGCAGAGGGGAGGAGGGGGTAGGAGAGGGTAGTGGGAGATACAGATCAGCTTGCCTGTGTGTAATGTGACAAACAGAACATGGCTGCTCTCGTTGTATCACAGTAAAAAAATAATCATAAACTGTTGAAGCTGTTTGCAGCTAGATTTGCTGTGTAAACTGTCTAAACTTTAGATAAGATGTATAGACAAGTTCCTTGTCATAGTTAGTTTTTCATCTTGGATTCTCTAAATATAGAAGGTTTGCTTTAGGTTCCCTTTAAACTCCTGCACCATTTTCTAGTCCCTGAGAGACAAAGAAGCAGTTTTGCCATATTTGACACACCCTGTAAAAGTACAGCTGTCAAAAAAAAAGGCAGAAAGCTAAGAATAAAAAAAGGCAAACGTCTAATGCCCAATGTCTGCACAGTGGCTGCATCTATCACAGCTGCCATGAAAAAAGCTTCTAGGGATGGGTGTCTCCCTGTGGTCTTTGTCTGCGCTCCCCCCCATGAGCCCCTCCCGTCTCTGGTGACGCAGAGCTCTCTCTCCACTGCAGAATGACTCATAGCAAGTCCGAGGAGAGTTTAATCACTGCGCGGAGCTCAGACAACCGGAATGTGTGTGTGTGTCGTGTGCACAATCCGTGTGTGCCTCTATCAGCTGCCAGTGAGTGCGCACTCAGTGAACGCAAAACCCGGGGGTCATCCATCGATCGCTAAAAAGAGCAGGGCCCCTCTGTGCCATTTTTTAAAATATCAGAGATTAGTGGCTAAAAAAAAGAGATTTTAGTTAGTCTTCTTTAAAGTTAGTCTGAAAAGAATGATAAAAAAAAGGAAAGGAAAGGCTCTGGGTCCTATAGACAGGGCCGGTTCTCTCATGAAACAAGAAGAAACATTTGCATCAGGCGGCAGAGACAACAGGGGCAGCATGTTTGTACTGTGTGGTTACACTAACAGCATACAGTCAGAGTAGGAGGAGAAGTGAGAGGAGAGCGAGGTGAAGAGGTCATCATTGGGGAAAAGCAGCTGCTTGTGCTGTGTGAGGAGTCTGACAGTGAGTGGGGAGGGGGAGGCAGGAGTGCAGCAGTGTTTCATTTGACTTGCACAGCAGAAGGGAGGAGGTGGCACTGCTGTCCTGACTGAGGAGGGATGGAGTGGCTGAGGGCGAGCAGTTTGTTTGTCACAGACTCTCAGCCATTGTGCTCCTGTGTCGAGCTGCAGCATGTCATGTGAGAACATTAAATGAAGCAGAGTAAATTGTCGGGTGCTGTGGAATCATTCCAAATCAGAGGGGCGCATCCTCACAAGTTTGCTTCAGGCAGCAAAAAGTCTAGACCCAGCCCTGCCTATAAAGCTTTCCTGCTACTCTCACCATTCCAGCGATGTCACCCCACCGCTGAATGCTCCACTGCTGACAGCTTCGGAAGTCTTCAGGAGCCCGAGTGCTCATGCGTGTGTGTGCGAGAGAGCTTGCTCGCGCATGTGCCTTACAGTGCTGCCCATCTCGGGCCCCCGGAAGTTTCCAAAGCCTCCCACAGCAGCAGAGAGCAGTCTCTGACCCATTGGTCGTAGACTGCTAACGGATGAGCCATCGTAGGGACAACGGGCCTGGGAGAGGAAACGGGAAGGCTCTGTAGGACCCAGCGCCTTCCCCCACTTTAGGTAGGTATGTTTTTTTTTTATTCACGTCAGACTCCCTTAAAGGAGCAAAAATGAGCTACTTTAGGTTGATGAAGGTGAAGCGATAGGAGCCTGTGGCGCAAGACACCCATCAGAGATCTGTGTAGCTTGCTCCATAGAAACCTGTTGCCTTGTCCTCAACAGTTGCTCTCAATTCCAAGAGGCACAGCAGACAGAGATGGACAGAGGCCTGTGCTGGGCGTTCAGCCACAAAGGGGCCCCATGTCTTCTGGGGCCCATGCAGTTGCACCATAGTCAGGGTTGGATTATCCTCTAGGCCAGGGGTCTCAAACTCAATTTACCTGGGGGCCGCAGTAGGCAAAGTCAGGATGAGTCCGGGCCGCATAAGGAATTTCACAATCGCGGCGCATCACCGCCTCTGCCCGCCCATCTCACTCTTCCTTCACAGAGAGGGGCGGGGAGAGGCGGCAATCTGTGCGGCGATTGACGTCAGGAGGGGCAGAGCTGAAGCTGAAAGCTCTGCCCGTTCCAGGAAATGCCGGCGGATTGCCCCCCGGGCGATTTGGGGGCTTTGCAGCCCTTGTTTAGTGGCGGGGATGCGGCGGATTACTTGGGAGCACTGAAGCGAACTATAAGCAAGCTTTTGCTGGCGAGGGCCACAAAATATTGTATCGAGGGCCGCAAATGGCCCGCAGGCCGCGAGTTTGAGACCCCTGCTCTAGGCTCTTCTTTGTGCATGTTACTCTGTAACCCCCTCCACATCTGGCTATTTTATACATTCCAACTTTTTGAGATAAGAAAAAGGGACACTTTAAGATACGCAACTGCCACACCCCTAACCACAACCCCGCCCCACCCCTCCTCAGGCATACCACAATGAAGTTAGAATGGCATGATGAGACAGACATGTGTATGTACACAGTGCCAAGCATACAGACAACTAGGCTGTGATCTTTTTCTTCTTTTAAAGCTCCCAACTGACCCTCTTTTGGAGGGACAGTCCCTCTTTGGGAACCAAATCTTTCTGTCCCTCTCTCTTCCTCATGTTTCCACCTACAGGACTGATGTACGTCTGTACTGCATGTAAATACAGTGCTGCCCATAATTATTCATACCCCTGGAAAATTTTGAGATAAAGTTACTTTTATTCAACCAGCAAGTCATTTTTTGATGGGAAATTACATGGGTGTCTCCCAAAAGATAATGAGACAATGTACAAGATGCATTATTGTGGGGGGGGGGGGGGGGGGGGGGGGAAACATTTCTCAGCTTTTTACTTTTGATCAAAAAGTGTCCAGTCCAAAATTATTATTACCCTTCACAAACTATCACAGTCTGTGAAAAGCATCCTAATTACCCTGGTTAATTGGGAATAGCTGTTTTAATCAACTCAACAGGTGAAAAAAAGCAGCTTTCTGCAGTTGGTTTGTGGACAGTCATGGCTGAGACAAAGGAGCTCAGTGAGGACCTGCAGCTGCACATTGTGGCTGCTCACAAGTCAGGAAAGGGCTACAAGGCCATTTCTAAATGTTTTTAAAGTTCCAGTAGCTACAGTGCAAAGAATTATTGAAAAAATACAAGATGTTCTGCACTGTGGAAAATCTCAGAGGACGTGGTCGGAAGCCAAAAGTGACACCTGTGCCAGGAGGATAGTGAGAGAGGTGAAAAAGAATCCAAGGATCACCACCAAGGCCATCCTAGTGAATCTGGGCTCTGCAGGTGGCAATGTCTTAAGGCAAACAATCCAACAGACACTGCACACTGCTGGGTTCTACGGATGCAGACCAAGGAGGACATCACTTCTCCAGATAAGGCACACAAAAGCTCTCTTGGCCTTTGCAAATGCTCATCTGGACAAAGAAGAAGACAGTGTGTGACAGTGGGCAGGGCCGGCGCTACCATTAAGGCAAAGTAGGCAGCTGCCCCAGAGCCCCAGAGCTTGTAGAGGCCCCCAGGGGCTACAAGAGGAAAAAAAAAATTTCAAATCGGCCTTATAGTTTTTGAGAAAATCGATTTTAAAGTTTCAAAGGAAAAAAAATACACATTTAAAAACCTGCCGACTTTAATGGTTAATAGCAAATCCACCTTAAATGCTAGAAACCCTAAATTTGCAGGATATGTTAAGGAGATCATTAGGAATAAGAGGAAAAAACTATTTTTCAAAAAGACCTTATAGTTTTTGAGAAAATCGATTTTAAAGTTACAAAGGAAAAAAGTATACTTTTAAATGCGGTAAATGTCACTTTTAGTAGTAAACCTAACGGTAGTGTAATTTTACATGTATCAAAAGAAAGAGCAATGAATTTCCTGACGGGGTTTCCAGGGGGTCCATACGCAGCCGCAGCGCTTTGGACAGGGATCGCTATACAGCCGCAATATAACTGTATATAGATCCATGGCATTTTTTCCTATTTTCCCAATTTTTTTTTTTATGTTTAGAGTGTGGGAATTTTTTTTTAAAAAAAATTATGTGGGGTCCCCCCTCCTGAAACTTTTTAACCCCTTGTCCCCCATGCAGGCTGGGATAGCCAGAATGTGGAGCTCAGACCGATTGGGACTTCACACCCTGTTATACCAGCTGCAAAAAAGGTCCCCTAATGCCGATTTTTGTTCCGGGGTATATGTTGGGGGGGCCCCCCAGGTTTATTTTGCCCTGGGGCCCCATTGTTGCTTAAACCGGCCCTGACAGTGGGGATGGTGTTCTTTGGGTTGAAGGCTTCTCTTTTTTTATGCCAAATGAAGGAAACATCATTGTGACCAAACAATTCAATTGTTGCTCTTCTGTGTTATGTTCAGATGAAACAAAAATTGAATTGTTTGGTCACAATGAAGTGGTGAAGAAATGGTTAGCAGACAACAACATTAACGTTTTGGAGTGGCCCAGCCAGAATCCTGACTTGAATCCAATTGAGAATCTGTGGAGGAGCTAAGGGTGATGGCAAGAAGACCCTCCAACCCGAAAGATTCGGAGCTCATTGCTAAAGATGAATGGGAAAAAATACTAGTGGAGACATATAAAAAGCTGGTCTGCAATTATAGGAAGTGTTTCATTGCTGCAATAGCCAATAAAGGCTTTCCATTGATTATTGTAGGGTATGAATGATTTTGGACTGGACACTTTTTGCTCAAATGTAAATAAAAGCTGAGAATGTTTTTTACCCCACAAGAATGCCTCTTGTACATCGTCTAATTATCTTTTGGGAGACACCTATGTCATATCCTGTCAAAAAATGACTTGCTGGTTGAACAAAAGTAACTTTATCTCAAAATATGCCAGGGGTATGAATAATTATGGGCAGCACTGTATATGTATTTTTCTACTGAAAATGTGTTTAATTCACTCTAAACTGTATTCCCATCCTTTAATTGACATATTTATCTTAATATGAAGGAAAATGGACCAGGAGCGTGTGGGTGGAATTATGAAACAAGATATTTTTCTTATGAAATCTTTATGGTATGTGAGGCTAGGGGTGTGCTGGGGGCATGATCAGGGGTGTGGCAGGGGTGAGGCTTAAGTGTCCCTCTTTCTTATCTCAAAAAGTTGGGTGTTACGTTGTTGTTCTGCCTGAAACAGCTTCTGAGCGCAGGGGATAGATAAAAAAAGGTCAGTGGTTCACAGACTTTAGCTCTGGGACACTTGAAATTCTGTGTCATTAAGCAGGAACAATAAAACATAACATCTGCTTGTTTAAACATAAAATAAAAATGAACTGTGGCCTGAACTGATAGGCCTGAACTGTGTCTTGAGGTGGGCAGAGTATATGCACTTTGTTCCTGTAGCCTATGACATGATGGGACCACCTGTATCAGAGGCATAGCAGGTCCCCCTGCAGTCGTAGGAGATGCTTGCCCTACAGTTGTGGACAGTGGGGTATGAGGCGCCCAATGGAATGCAAAAATAATCAATAAAAATTAATACAGTGGCATCAAGGTACGTATTGACTTACCTAGGAAGTTGTCTTTTGGGCAATATATGTAGTTTTGAGAACGCAAGTTCAGATTTCCTTCCTAGGTAAGTCAATACTCACCTTTGTGTCTCTGTATTGATTTTTATCATTCCATTGTCCCCCTTCTACCCCGCTGCCCACAACTGTGCAATCCTCTTTGGAGGGACAAGACATTCGTCTCAGTTTTTTAGCGAGAGCGACCAGCCCCACGAGAGTCCACTCATCTATCAGACGGGTAGGGACGGCGACCCTCACATGTGCTGAAGGTGGTTGCCACTGGCAACCTGTGTTTGTGAGCACCTCATTGTTACGGATTATTTCTCTACATTGATTCACAACGTATATTGGGCTGCTGTCCTCCTCCTGTGTCTTTTTGTACATCACGGTCACTTGATCCACTCCTCGCCCTGTAGTTATCCAAATCCCCCTTCTCTCCCCCCCCCCCCCCCCCCCCCCCACACACGTTTAAGGCTGTGTAGATACACCGAATTCCTGCTCCAAAATGATCACTATGGTGTATGAGTTCTGTTCTGCAGAGAAGCGAAGGAAAAGCCGGAGTATGAACTTAGGGCGCCGCAGCTAATGGACGACTTGGTTGGAGAGACGCTAATGCAAATGATGCCCAAAGAAAAAAATTGGGTGAGCGATAATTATCATTTTGAAAATTACATTATAGTTTTTTTTTTTTTTTAAATGTCTCATTTTAAAAATCAGAACATTACAGTTTTTGACATTTTTAATCTTTAGTACGTTATTTAGAAATTATTTATTTTTTGAAATGTATTGTTTTGAAATTAATAGTTTTCAATATCATATGGTTAGGAAAGGGGGTTTTAGGGTTAGACGTCAGGAAGGGGGGGGGTTATGATTAGGCGTCAGGAAGGGGTTCAGGCGTCAGGAATGGGGAGGTTTTAGGGTTAGGCGTCAGGAAGGGGGAGAGGTTTATGTATCAGGAAGGGCGGTTTTAGGGTCAGGCATCAGGAGGAAGGGATTAGGTTTAGGCTTCAGGAAGGGGAGGTTTAGGGTTAGGCTTCAGGAAGGGGGTTTTAGGGTTAGGTGTCAGGAAGAGGGATTTTAGAGTTAGGCGTCAGGAAGGGGGGTTTTAAGTATAGGCGTCAGGAAGGGGGGTTTTAGGGTTAGGTGTCAGGAAGAGGGTTTTTAGAGTTAGGCGACAGGAAGGGGGGTTTTAAGGATAGGTGTCAGGAAGGGGGGTTTTAGGGTTAGGTGTCAGGAAGGGGGTTTTAGGGTTAGGTGTCAAGAAGAGGGGTTTTAGGGTTAGGCATCAGGAAGGGAGGTTTCTGTGTGAGAATAGGGTTAGGTTAAGTTGTAGTAAAATATTGTTAATATATACAACAATATTTTATTACGATAATTTACACTATTTACATTTTCAAAACAAAGAATATCGGCAGAGATTAACAATAATTTTATTATCAAAAACGAGCGTCCATTTTTTCCTCGCGCCTTATTTCATGCATGCGGAAAAGCGCCCTGCAGGCAGGAGTTACCAAACAATAGCATGTGTCAGTTGCTCATTTAGGCTTGGTTCACACATAAAAAAGGTTTCCAGTTCAGTCCTGTCAGTTTTTGACAGTTGGCACCAGTTCCTTTCCAGCCAAGTAAAACTTATAGAAAACTGACAGGACAGGACTGGACCGGAAATGTACAGATTTATGTGTGAACCAAGCCTTAGCCATACTGCTTGACGGTTTGGTAGATGGTGACAGGGAACACCTTTATTGATGGTAACATTATGCATGAAAACAGTGCAGTGGCCCAATGTGAAGACTGTCACCAAAAACAATCATTCATGATCATTTCAGGTGACAGACATCGCTGTGTACATATGCCCCCTGACACTGGCTCCTTCCTCACCATCAACTGGCTGTACTAGAAAATTCTTTAAAAGCCAGTTCATATGATTTTGTAGTTTCTTACTGCTCATCGTAGCGGGGAGATGAGCAGCATGTCCGTACAATGATTGCCTGTGAACTTTCACTAAAAACGATCATGTGAAATCACTTTTTTATGTGACGAGGCTGACAAGCGCTTGGCTTTTTGCGCTGCCCTGACTTTTTATGCACGCCACAGTCATTTTGTGTAGCGACACGTCAACGCTGACGTTGAACACAGCACTACTAATTGAGTCAAAGACCTGGAGCAACCCTTCCCCTCCCCCTCTCCCTTCGACATCGCTCTTTGCAATCTACCTCATTTCTCATTTCCAACTCACGGAAAATGGAGTGCAAACGGTCAGAATATGACTCACGCGGCCGCGTGCCTATCAGGAATGCCCCCATAACAGGGGAATCTATCAACTTCAACAGATCTTTGCAAAAATCTTTACGGGATGAAATCAATTTAAAAAGTAACCCATTGTTAGCCAAAGTTGCTTCCCCTTAAAGGGGAAATTCAGCCTAAACAAACATACTGTCATTAAGTTACATTAGTTATGTTAATTAAAATAGATAGGCAATATAATCTCTTACCCACCCTGTTTTAAAAGAACAGTCAAATGTTTGTGATTTCATGGGGGCAGCTATCTTTTTCATGGGGGCAGCCATCTTTTTGGTTGAAAGGAGGTGACAGGGAGCATGAGACAAAGTTACAACTGTCCTGTGTCCTGATCATACCTCCCAGCTGCGCGCGCTAGGCTTCAAATCTCAAATTCAAAATAAAAAAAATTAAAAAAAATTGCACCAAAACAGCAGAAGGAGAACGACTTCAGAAATCCCATCATGCTTTGCACAGCATCAGGGGAAAAATGCACAGGCAGATGTCTTTGATGGGGTGGAGCTTAACTCCTGTGCAGTTAAAAATGAGGCTTGGGTAAGAAAAACAAAGTTCTGATGCTGTGAAACTGTTAAAGAAACACCAAGCCTTTTCAGTGCTGCTGAGTAGATTTTTAGTCTGGAGGTTCACTTTAACGTGCATACATTCGAATGATTTCTCCTCAAATGATATTGCCAGCCTTGATTCTACGGACCCCCAATTCTGTACAGACATATCGCTAGGCATTCTTCCCAGCCATCCTGATTTACACAGTGCAAGATGGGAGGAGGCACCCCAATTGTTATACGATGAATAACCCAATTGTTATATGAAGTGTAGTGAGTGGAGGTAAGTAATTAGAACAGTCTTAATTTGTGATAAGAGGTTAAGATTTTTATTGTTAGACACCAATACAAAGACAACGTGTTTCACGGGACCTGGCCGCTTCCTCAGGTCAACACGAGACAGCGTCTGAGCTGTGTTTCTCTGTTTCAGAGCACCAAAGGACCAATTCTGTACAGATATATCGCTAGGCATGCTTACCAACCATCCTGGTTTACCCAGGACTGTCCCGAGTTTGGGAGCTATGGTCTTGTGTCCCTTGCAGCCCCCTCTATGTCCCGGAACACGCTCTTCCTGTCCTGTTCATGTGCTCTCCCCACCCCAGTTGGAAAAACAGGGAAGCTTTATTGGTGGGAAAGAAAGGGGGAAATCAGTAGACCATCAGAGGATTGTGACGGAGCTGGAACCAGAGCATTTCCTCTCCGTAGACCAGTATCTAACTATTTTCTTCTTGTTCACTTCAGCTTTACTTTAAAGGGGTTCTTTCGCGAAAAAAGTAGGCAGTTAAAAAATGTGACAGATCACAGGTTTTGGGCCAGTCCATCTTTTTAAGGGGGATTCTCAGGGCTTTCTTTGTTTTCAACAGCATTTCCTGAACAACAGTTTAACTGCCAAAATAGCAAGATACCAGCCGGCCTCCCTAATCACTTGCACACTATTATGTCAGTTAAATTTTGCAACTGTTGTTCAGGAAATGCTGTTGAAAACAAAGAAAGCCCTGAGAATCCCCCTTAAAAAGATGGACTGGCCCAAAACCTGTCATCTGTCACATTTTTTAACTGCCTACTTTTTTCGCGAAAGAACTCCTTTAACCACTTGATGACCCACCCTTTACCCCCCCTTAAGGACCAGCGCTGGTTTGATTGATCTGTGCTGGGTGGGCTCTGCAGCCCCCAGCACAGATCAGCGTGCAGGCAGGGAGATCAGATTGCCCCCCTTTTTTCCCCCCTATGGGGATGATGTGCTGGGGGGGTCTGATCTCTCCTGCCTGCTGTGGGTGGCGGGGGGGGCACCTCAAAGCCCCCCTCCGCGGCGAAATTCCCCCTCCCTCTCCTACCTGCTGCCTCCCCCTGGTGTTCCGGGCTGCACAGGACGCTATCCGTCCTGTGCAGCCAGTGACAGGATGTGGTCTGTCACATGGCGGCGATCCCCGGCCGCTGATTGGCCGGGGATCGCCGATCTGCCTTACGGCGCTGCTGCGCAGCAGCGCCGTACAAATGTAAACAAAGCGGATTATTTCCGCTTGTGTTTACATCTAGCCTGCGAGCCGCCATCGGCAGCCCGCAGGCTATTCACGGAGCCCCCCGCCGTGATTTGACAGGAAGCAGCCGCTCGTACGAGCGGCTGCTTCCTGATTAATTAGGCTGCAGCTGGCGACGCAGTACTGCGTCGCTGGTCCTGCAGCTGCCACTTTGCCGACGCACGGTATGAGTGTGCGGTCGGCAAGTGGTTAAGGGTGTATGCACAAGTCCAATATTGATTGACCAACTTTACCAGTTCCATGTATGAGTACATATATGTATGTCACCAGTGAGCTGGGAACAGGGTGAGACGAATGATGGCTCTCCCTGCTGCCACTCAAATCCTGGTCAGCGTAAAATAGTATCACCTCAGAGCAACTCGGGGGCATACATGTAGCCTGGAAAAAAGGGCACCTGGAATTGCCGCTAGTAAAATATCGCTAAACATAGCGATATTCTACTACTGCATTTTGATAGTAAAATATCGGTAATATTTGCCGATATTTTACAATGGCTAAACCTAACCCTACTCTCACATAGAGGCCTTCCCTTATGGTGCCTTATGCTAAGACCCCCCCCCCTGGTGGTGCCTAACCCTAAGACTTCTCCTTGGTGGTGCCTAACCCTAAGACCCTCCCTGGTGGTGCCTAACCCTAAGCCCCCCCCCCCTGGTGGTGCCTAACCCTAAGACCCTCCCTGGTGGTGGTGCCTAACCCTAAAACCCTACGCCCCCCCTCGGTAAAAGGGGTCAATTTTCAGACAGGCTTGCATAAAAATTGGCTTGCAGATAACTTAAAGTTATCCATAAGTCAATTTTTTTTTGCCCAAGCCTGTCTTTGGAAATTGCCCCCTCTTACCGCTAATCAGGCACCTCCAGGCACTGAAATTTACCTTCATATATGTCCTCCGCCTATACATAGCTGCATATCCTAAAAGCCGCGATTTGTGGCAAAGAAGGTCAAATGAGGCGTCCGCTAATAGCCGCAGCTGTGCTCCCAGATTTACCTATTATGCCGCAAAATGCAGCTTTAATTATAGGCCCCTACGCTGGCGCCGTTTTTACCGAAAAGACTCCTGCGCCCTTTTTTCCTGATCAGAGTAAGATGTATTTTGATGTCCGGCAGAACGGATCGCCCCATGCAGTATAACATTACTGCTATAGCCTATAAAATAGTTTAAGTGCTCATCGTTGAGCGCCGAAACCACCTGCTTCGCCATGTATTATGAGAGTTAACCTACACAATCTGTTCATAATATTCAAAGTCTATTGGCCCTCATGCTACATGGAGGTGGAAAAATTGGCCAATAAAAATCGCATGTGTGTACACATGATTGCTGCGGGTTTGTAACCCTACTACAGTTTGATCCCTACTACCTATTGCACTAAATCCTACAACGTATCCCTGGTACACACTTTCAATTTATGATTGGCCGATTTTACCTCTTTGATGTTGTGTGAGGGTTTATCTGCTTATAGTATTCAATACCTCATACCACACGGAGGTGGTAAAATTGGTCAGTGATTGTCTAATCATAATTGAGAGTGTGTACCAGGCTTCAAAACCCATGGTGGATGGTATTGGTTGAGGTGCACAGCCTCACAGTCACCAGCTCCCTCTTTGTAGGCATTCCTCTCATGGGCGTCCGCAGAAATTTTTCCAGGGGGGGGGGCAAATAGAGAGGAGGAAAAAGTCTGGGGTGGTGTGGGCTACGTCATGCGGCGCGCCGAAAAATGGGTGTGGTCATGAACCAGAATGTGGGTGTGGTCGTGGGTGGAGACAAGTTTACATGAACTAAGCAATGGTGGGACATTAGATTAGGACAGTGGTGGCAAACCTTTTGGAGGTCGAGTGTCCAAACTGCAAAGTCACTTTACTATCACAAAGTGCCAACAGCAGTTTAAACTAAATACAAACGTTTTAACTCATACATGAACATTATGGAAAATCCAAGTTGAAAATAAACTGTGAAGATAAACAATTTCATCCATCCTACTCCTGAAAAATGTATTCATTTTTTTAGAACCTCCCAGTTTCATTTTCTGTTTTAAAAAGCGGAAAAAGTAGGTTTAATGCTATTGTCTCATATGATGATGATTCAGCTTTTTCCATAGTCTCGCAGTTAGCAATCATGTGACCCCCAACAAGACAAATTCAGCAATCATGAGGCCCCCCCATCCCATCACGACAAATTCAGCAATCATGAGGCCCCCAACATGACCAACTCAGCAATCATGAGCAGGGGCGGACTGACAACTCATGGGGCCCCCGGGCAATAGAAGAATATGGGGCCCCCATACCAGTGTTTCCCACCTTTCACGTTATATTTTTACAGACTAAGATATAATAATTTATTGACAACAGTAAATGTTATATTGTGATATTGTACACTGACAAAAACCCCTGCGCCGTGCATAGAGCGGCGCGCCAAAAAATGGGTGTGGTCACGCAACAGAATGTGGGCGTGGTCATGGGTGGGGCAAAATATCCATGACCTTAGCAGTGGTGTAAAAGGTCTGCCGGGGAAGTTTGAACTCTGCCATAGTGTTTCCCCCCAGAATACATGTAATCTGACAGCATTTCACAAAAAATCCATGCAATTTGGCAGAGGTTCCTCCAAAATACAGATAATATGGCAGTCGTTCCCCCAAAATAGACGTTATCTGGCAGCAGCGGTTCCCCCAAATACACATAATTTGGCAGCGGATCACCAAAAATACATGTAGCAGCAGTGGTTCCCCCAAAATACACATAATCTGGAAGCAGCAGTTCCCCCATTATTCACAATCTGGCAGCGGTTCCCCAAAAATACACATAATCTGGCAGCTGTTTCTCAAAGTACACTTAATCTGGCAGCAGCAGTTTCCCAAAAATAGTTAATCTGGCAGCAGTTCCCCCAAAATAGGTGCCCCCAGTATAGGTAACCAGGTCAAAGGGTATCCCCAGTGGAAGTATCCAGGTCTATAGGTTTTCCCAGTGCAGGTATCCAGGTCTATAGGTGTCCCCAGTATAAGTAGCCTAATCTACAGGTGTCCCCAGAATAGATAACCAGGTCTATAGATGTCCCCATTTAAGATAGCCAGGTCTATAGGTTTCCCCAGTATAGGTAGCCAGGTCTACAGGTGTCTCCAGAATAGGTAGCCAGGCCTATAGGTGTCCCCAGTACAGATAGCCAGGTCTATAGGTGTCTCCTGTATAGATAGCCAGGTCTTTAGGTGTCCCCAGTATATGTAGCCAGGTGTATAGGTGTCCCCAGTATAGCCAGGTCTATAGGTGTCCCCAGTATAGCCAGGTCTATAGGTGTCCCCAGTATAGCAAGGTCTATAGGTGTCCCCAGTATATACAGTCAAGTCTATAGGTGCCCCCAGTATATACAGCCAGGTCTATAGGTGCCCCCAGTATATGTAGTCAGGTGTATAAGTGCCCCCAGTATATGCAGCAAGGTGTATAGGTGCCCCCAGTATATGCAGCCAGGTGTATAGGTGCCCCCAGTATATGCAGCCAGGTGTATAGGTGCCCCCAGTATATGTAGCCAGGTGTATAGGTCTCCCCAGTATATGCAGCCAGGTGTATAGGTGCCCCCAGTATATGTAGCCAGGTGTATAGGTCTCCCCAGTATATGCAGCCAGGTGTATAGGTGCCCCCAGTATATGTAGCCAGGTGTATAGGTCTCCCCAGTATATGCAGCCAGGTGTATAGGTGCCCCCAGTATATGTAGCCAGGTGTATAGGTCTCCCCAGTATATGCAGCCAGGTGTATAGGTGCCCCCAGTATATGCAGCCAGGTGTATAGGTCTCCCCAGTATATGCAGCCAGGTGTATAGGTCTCCCCAGTATATGCAGCCAGGTGTATAGGTCTCCCCAGTATATGCAGCCAGGTGTATAGGTCTCCCCAGTATATGCAGCCAGGTGTATAGGTCTCCCCAGTATATGCAACCAGGTGTATAGGTGCCCCCAGTATATGCAGCCAGGTGTATAGGTGCCCCCAGTATATGCAGCCAGGTGTATAGGTCTCCCCAGTATATGCAGCCAGGTGTATAGGTCTCCCCAGTATATGCAGCCAGGTGTATAGGTGCCCCCAGTATATGCAGCCAGGTGTATAGGTCTCCCCAGTATAGCCAGGTCTGTAAGTGCCCCCAGTATATGCAGCCAGGCTTGTAGTGTCTCCAGGAGGGGAGACAGCCAGTGAAGGAGGGCGATGGGCATAGCAGCGGAGAAGGGGGGAAGTTTCCCCCCCCCCCTTCTCTCACCTTGGGCCCCCCCTTCCTGGCTCTCCCCTCCGTAATCTGCAATGTGCAAGCAGCTGGAAGCGGCTGACAGCGGGCGGAAACTTACCGCTGTTCAGCCACCGGAGGGATCGCTGATCTGTGTGCAGCTAGTGAGGGCTTGAGAAGCCCAGACTAGCTGCACACAGATCAGCGATCCCTCCAATGGCTGAACAGCGGTAAATCTCCACCCGCTGTCAGCCGCTTCCAGCTGCTTGCACTTTGCAGATTACAGAGGGGAGAGCCAGGAAGGGGGGGCCCAAGGTGAGAGAAGGGGGGGGGGAATTTCCCCCCTTCTCCGCTGCTATGCCCATCGCCCTCCTTCACTGGCTGTCTCCCCTCCTGCTCAGGGTTCTCTTGCGGGTGGCGGGCCCCCCCTGACCACGGGCCCTCGGTCCGTGCCCGAGTGCCCTAATGGTCAGTCCGCCCCTGGTCATGAGGCCCCCAACAAGACAAATTCAGCAATCATGAGGCCCCCAACAAGACAAATTCAGCAATCATGAGGCCCCCAACAAGACAAATTCAGCAATCTTGAGGCCCCCAACAAATCATGAGGCCCCCAACAAGACAAAGTCAGTAACCATGAGGCACATACGTAAATAGACAGCATTTCACATAAATAGGCAGAATGCCCCCTTAATATGGTAGACACCTCTCACCTGGCAGCAGTTCCCCAAAATACACTCAATCTGACAGCAGTGGTTCCCCAAAAATAGGTAGCCCCAGGTCTATAGGTGTCCCCAGAATAGGTGGCCAGCGGTAAAGATGTCCCCAGAACTGGTAGCCAGGGGTAGAGATGTCCCCAGAACAGGTAGCCAGGGGTATATGTGCCCAGTATATGTAGGCAGGAGTATATGTGCCCAGTATATGTAGCCAGAGGTATATGTGCCCAGTATATGTAGTCAGGGGTATATGTGCCCAGTATATGTAGTCAGGGGTATATGTGCCCAGTATATGTAGTCAGGGGTATATGTGCCCAGTATATGTAGGCAGGGGTATATATGCCCAGTATATGTAGGCAGGGGTATATGTACCCAGTATATGTAGCCAGGGGTATATGTGCCCAGTATATATAGCCAGGGGTATATGTGCCCAGTATATGTAGCCAGCGGTATATGTGCCCAGTATATGTAGCCAGGGGTATATGTGCCCAGTATATGTAGGCAGGGGTATATGTGCCCGGTATATGTAGCCAGGGGTATATGTGCCCAGTATATGTAGGCAGGTGTATATGTGCCCAGTATATGTAGTCAGGGGTATATGTGCCCAGTATATGTAGGCAGGGGTATATGTCCCAGTATATATAGCCAGGGGTATATGTGCCCAGTATATGTAGTCAGGGGTATATGTGCCCAGTATATGTAGGCAGCGGTATATGTGCCCAGTATATATAGCCAGGGGTATATGTGCCCAGTATATGTAGGCAGGGGTATATGTGCCCAGTATATGTAGCCAGGGGTATATGTGCCCAGTATATGTAGCCAGGGGTATATGTGCCCAGTATATGTAGGCAGGGGTATATGTGCCCAGTATATGTAGCCAGGGGTATATGTCCCCAGAATAAGTAGTCAGGTGTGCCCCAGCAGGAGGGGAGCAGAGCAGACAAGAGGGAGAGCTATGGGCACAGTGGGGAAGGGGGGCCATCTCCCCCCCCCTTCCCTCACCTTAGGGGGCTCTCTCTCCCTCGCTGACTCCTCCGGAACGAAGTGTGCAGCGGCTGAGCAGCGGGTGGAACTTACCTCGTCTCGTCGCAGGCGCCGGGTGGATTAGCCGCTACTCTGGTCTGGTCCAGACCAGAGTGCGGCACCAGAAATTCCGGTGCAGGAGCGAGATGAGGTAAGTTCCGCCCGCTGCCCAGCCGCTGCACACTTCGTTCCGGAGTGGACAGCGAGGGAGAGAGAGCCCCCTAAGGTGAGGGAAGGGGGGAGATGGCCCCCCCATTCCCCACTGTGCCCATAGCTCTCTCTCTTCTCTGTGCTGCTCCCCTCCTGCTGGCTGCACGGGCACGCGGTCGGGGGGGGGGGGGGGGGGGAGCGGGCGGCCAGGGTCGGGCAGATGCCTGATTTTGCCATATGTGCGGACGCCCATGATTCCTCTGAGTATTTTACCAACATTTAGAGCCAGTCAGCACTACACTGAGATCAGGTACCTTTCATTTGTGCTCCTTACTGAAGAAGAAGAAGTATTGTCCATTTGCAGATTGCACAAGAGCTGGTAATTGTATCTCTGAATCTCTGCCTCTTTCATTGAGTGTTATAGAGGCTGTTGCTGGGGAAAATTCCCCCCACGTTCCAGAAGAGGATGTTGCTTGGGTACTTGAGGACAAACAGTCAATAAAAAGCAAGAATAACATCGGAATCAGAATCAATTTGTATCACCAAGTATGACGGGTGCCACACCCGGAATTATTTGTGATGCAAATAACAAGATAACATAGCAACCTATGGTACAGTGCAACAGGTGGAAGTACATATGTACATACATACAAATGATGGGGAACCAGAGGAGCTGGAGGAGACTGTGAGGAGTCATTGGTTTGGGGACTCCAGTTAAGTAGTAGGACTGCTTGGGGGAAGAAGGTGTTCTGAATCCTGTGCCTCACAGTTTTGGTGGGTATGGCCCTGTATCAGCAGTCTGAGGGAAGGAGGTTGAAGAAGCAACCGCCAGGGTGGGAGCAGTCTTGCGTTATACTGTTGGCGCTGGACCTGTTGATTGTAGATGTATGGAGGAGGTCCAGGGGGACAAGGGTGACTTGATGATCTTCTCCGTGGCACTGATTACTCTCTGGAGTTTGTGTCTGTCCCTGGCATTTGCCCCGGTGGAAGAGCAGAGGATGTATAAGGTGGCAGTATAGAACCTGGTCAGTATCTTCTCAGTTGCCTCAGGAAGAGCAGCCTCTGCTGGGCCTCATTTTGAGTAATGGCAGTGTTCATGCCCCACCTCAAGTTATCAGTGATGGTTGTGCCTAGGAACCGAGCGTTGTGTGCCGTGGAGACCTCAGTCCCATTAACATCCGTGAATGGGAAATCTGTTGTTATGTTCATAGTTGGTTGATAAGTTATGGAGGCTAGTGCCTCAAAGGTTAGAAGTAGTGTCTTGTAGTGCCTAGCCTTCAGTTTTGTTCCGGGACACTATCAGCATGGAGGCTGTATGTTCTCACCATGTTTGTGTGAGTTCCCTCCAGGTACTTCATGTTCCTCTCACTTGTCAATGATATTGGTTGGATAACCGTCCTCTCTCCAGATTGGCCTTAGAATGTATAGGAATTTTGTATTATGTGCCTTGCTGAAGGACAGTAAGGCACGGTTCCCACTTATTAAAAATCATGTGAGATTTGCGATTTTCACTATTATTATCTTGGGCCCCGAAGGATAATACTGTACATGCAGATAAGTTACAATCCCATGCGGACTGGTGAAACACGTTCACACTTGCCTTTGCTTTCCAGCCATCCGTTCATAGTAATCAAAATCTGTAGGCCCTGTAGATGGTAAAATTGGCTGATCATTGGCCAATCAAAATTGGATGTGTTTACCAGGCTTGAAGCCTGGTACATACTTCCAATTATAAATGCCAAACACTACTGACCAACTTTACTACATACACGTAGTATGTAACAGAATATGAAGACTATGAGCAGACTGTGCAGATAAACCCTCATACTACACAGAGGTGCCTGGCTCTTCTACTGACCACATATGCTATTGCTCTGTTGTTATTGCCTGATGAAGCGGGATCAAACCTGCGAAACACGTTGCATATTTGGAGTTCATAAATAAAATACATTGACTGTCTTTACTACAGTCGTTGTGTGTCTACTTGGAGGAGGTAAGTCCACCACTACCTCCTCTATTTACCAAGAATTTGGTTTTTAAGCTCATTTAGCTTCCATTTATCCTCTTGGCACCTCTGTTCTCCTGCATAATATTGAGTCCACCCTGGGTGGAGGGTTGAACCCCCTTTTTTTCATCTACAGAGAGCGACTTCTTATTCCTGAGCGGGGTCAGGAAAATCTCCCCACCTGCCTTTACAGTGGTTGCCTAATGGTAACCCTGGTTTGTGAGTATTAATATTTACTCTATCTAGTAACCATTTACCAGTACATATTACACTATTGGGGCTCTTGGTGTTCCTTGTTTTTTATAATTGAAAGTGTGTACCGGCCTTTAGTCTTCAGTTCTATATGTTCAGTATGCAGTAAAATGTACATCCAGCTCTCAGGCAACCAAATCATTTGATCGATTGGATGTGAACCTTGCCCCGTGCCTTGGCAGGCTTTTGTAACCCCTTGCTGAGGTTTAAATGAATAAGGCCAGAAACCCACTAGGAGTGATTTTATGAGCTTTTGGCGATTTTAAAAACTCTTGCTAATGCAATGCTATGGGTGTGATCCCACTGGAGCGATGTGATTTTATAAAAATTACCCACAGCATTGCATTAGCAAGAGCTTTTTCAAATCACTAGCGATTAGAAAAGGCTCCTAGTGGGTTTCTGGCCTAAGGCCTGGAACCCACTACAAAACGCTATCGGTAATCACAATCGCTAGCATTTTGTATGAGCAGTTTGTAAGCGATTTCATGAGCGATTTTGGTAGCTTTTTTAAAAAGTGTTTGCTTTTTGCCAGCGATTGTGTAGCGATTAGTGGTTTTTTATTCTGATTGGTCCTTTCAATTAATTCTAACTTTTTTACAGTGTGCAGTAATGTAAAAACGCTAGCAAATCGCTCTGTGTAGGTTCTGACGAGCGATTATGCCAGTGTTTATATACTTTACATTGCAGAAACGCTAACGCTAAATGCTAAAAATGCTGCATGTCCTGCGTTTTGCGATTTTGGTAGTCACAATCGCTCCAGTGGAATTTGGCCCATCCATTAACATTAGCTGAGCGTTTAGGGAAATCGTTAGCAGTTTGAATCGCTCCCCAAACGCTTACAAAATTGCTGTAGTGGGTTCCAGTCCTAAGACATTTTTGTGTGCAGTGACTTTTTGCTCAGCCTATTATTTGTGAGTTATACCGCATTAAGTTAGTTTACCACAAACTGGGATCGGATTTAAAGCAGCAGGGACAGCCATACTATCCCAGGAGAAAAAAAACACATATATAAGTAGATACATGCTTGTTCTACTTACATAACATATGTATTGTACTGTCCATATTTTGATTTCAGTGAATTATATATAATAAATAAAGAGAAAACAGTTCCAGGCATTTTCCATCTTTACTGCCTCTGACTGAAGCCAATCCTGATGCAATTTCCTCACTTACTCCTCTTTTTTTCTCCTAGAAACCGCACTGTTATACCTAGCTTGCGTTGTAAACACATGTGAGCACAGCATAGATCATATTTCAGCTGCTTCTGCAGAGGGGTGAGGTGTATTTCCTTTCTCAGCCTCAGCCTGTCAGACTGAACAGCCCTCAGCCAATCGGTGAGGAGCAGGAATGTGGGAGGGTGGCAATATACCAGAATAAAGCCAGGCTGACTGAGATAACATTGATTACAATAGAAACAATTATGATTATATTGGAATGCTTGCAATGCAGGGTCAAGTTGTAGACCATATAATAAACACAGACAATCCCGCTTTATGATTCCGCAGTGTCACCTTTCCTCCTGCCTCTGTGAAGGATACGTCATCGAAAGCGCTGCGGAGAGACTAGTTCATACCTCGGAGCGCGAGAAAGATCACACCATGTGTATTCTGTATTCAGGAGTCCTCATTATTCCCCTTGTTGTCCTCACACGTTGTCTCATGTGGTTTGTCATGTTGGGCTGAATACAGAGCGGCTTCCAAGGCTTTCTTCGCACGTGTTGTCATTTCAATCATGTTTCGTCCTCTGCGTCTTCTACCAAGATGCTTCATTGTATTAAACGTATTCCTGGAAACGGTCGTCGTGGGATCACACACAGCGCTCAAGGTGAGAGATGAGCAATCAGCTCTGGAAAAGGCGCCCGTGACTCTCGGCCGTCTCGCTCCGTATAGAGTGACCGCTGTCCGGAACACTCAGGAGAACAATATAAAAGTATCACAAACCTGGACAATCCAAGATGAATGATATACAATACATAATCTGAGGAGTTCCGCAGTGAAAACTGCGTGTCAGTCCCCTCCGATTCGCCAACGACATGTTCCTGATCGCCCCGCGCATTTCCCACTCCCATGCGTGACTGCAGGGCTTCTCAAGAGCTGCCCCCACTGTCTGGGACTCCCTTCCACCACCCATCAGGTTCACCCCATGCTTCAAACAAGCCCTCAAGATGCACCTCTTCAAAATCAAACAATACCCCCTCTCCCTCCCCCAGCTATCCATAACACTCTTGCCGAGTGGTGTGCAGCAGAAGCAACTCCGGGGGGTGCAATCTTCTACTCTTCCAGCACCTCCCAGCGGCTTTCCTGCGCTTTACGGCTTCCGATGTGTCACCTGACCTGCATCAGGGTCACATGCACGCTTCAGGAGTCATACACAGCTGGGGGTTGCAGGAAGCGCAGAAGACTGAGGTTTTGTATGAAGCAGGCAACTTGGGTGCCCGCTTGCTTTAAATGGTTGGGCGCCGCCATAGGCGCTTATTAAAATATATGCCGATATTTAGTAGACACCTATGTCGGCGCCCGAGAAATTACGTTTTTGTTCTTGTGGTAGACTGGCGGCTACGGTGGGTTAGGCATCAGGTAGGAAGTTTGTGCGGGGAAGGAGCAGAGGCGGCATTAGCATACGTGGGGCCTAGGGCGAGTGTCATATGCGGAGCCTAGAGACACAGATATGCGCATCCGCACACACACACACAGATGTTGTAGATGCACACACAGGTATGCTGTGGACACATATACACACACACTCTGCTTGATTCACAAAGTGTTGCTAACAGTTAGCACGCTGGTGAAAAGCCCATTAAAATAAACTCAAAGTGTTGCGCGTAAAATTTTACGCGCGTAAAGTTTAATGCATGTAACGCCATTAAACCCTATGCAACGTTTTGCGCACCAGACTTTGCAAAACTTTGTGCGAGTTTTTCCCTCAAATCGGTGCTAACCTACTTAGTGCAATGCTTATCACTCCCAAAAGTCTTTAGGCGTGCTAACTAGGTTAGCACCGCTTTGTGAATCAAGCCGACTGTGGCTACACACACAGATATGCTCTGGATCCACACACAGATATGCTGTATATGTGCGCGCACACACGCACACACACTACACACACACACACACACACACACACCACACACACACACGCACACACACCCACCACACACACACACGCACACACACACACACACACACGCACACACACACTGTATACACACACACACACACACACACATACACACACACACACACACACACACACACACACACTGTATACACACACACACACACACACCACACACCACACACACACACACACACACTGTATACACACACACACACACACACACTGTATACACACACACAAACACACACACCACACACACACACACACACACGCACACACACACACACACTGTATACACACACACACACACACACACACACACACCACACCACACACACACACACACACACACACACACACACACACACACTGTATACACACACACACACACACTGTATACACACACACACACACACCACACATCACACACACACACACACACACACACACACACACACGGCGGTCTCACACACACACACACACACCACACGCACACACACACACACACACACACCACACGCACACACACACACACACACCACACGCACACACACACACACAGACACACCACACACACACACACACACACACACACACACACACCACACACCACACACACACACACACCACACGCACACACGCACGCACACACACACACACACACGCACACACGCACACACACACACACACCACACACACACACACACACACACACACACACACACGCTGTGGACACATATACACACTCACTGTGGCTGGATGGTGTAATGGTTAAGGGCTCTGCCTCTGACACAGGAGACCAGAGTTCGAATCTCTGCTCTGCCTGATCAGTAAGCCAGCACCTATACAGTAGGAGACCTTAGGCCAGTCTCCCGAACACTGCTACTGCCTATAGAGCAGGGGTCTCAAACTCAATTTACCTGGGGGCCGCACGAGGCAAAGTCAGGATGAGGCCGGGCCGCACAAGGAATTTCACAATGGCGGCGCATTGCCGCCTCTGCCCGCCCCTTTCACACTTCCTTCACAGAGAGGGGCGGGGTGAGGTGGTGACCCGTGCGGCAATTGACGTCAGGAGGGGCAGAGCTGAAGCTGAAAGCTCTGCCCCTTCCAGGAAATGCCGGCGGATTGCCCCCCGGGCGATTTGGGGGCTCTGCAGCCCTCGTTTAGCGGCGGGGATGTGGCGGATTACTTGGGAGCACTGAAGCAAACTATAAGGAAGCTTTTGCCGGCGAGGGCCACAAAATATTGTATCGAGGGCCGCAAATAGCCCGCGGGCCGCGAGTTTGAGACCCCTGCCTATAGAGCGTGTCCTAGTGGCTGCAGCTCTGGTGCTTTGAGTCCGCCAGGAAGAAAGTGTGATATAAGTGCTTTTCTTTTTACGCACACAGATATGCTCTGGATCCACACACAGATATGCTGTAGACACACACACACACACACACACACACACAGTTGAGTCCTGGGGATGTTGCTGGCTACAAAACGGAACATCACCCTGCCGACAAAAAATATGTGGGACCTGCAGACACATTTACTCCACTGACAGGGTAACGATAC
Source organism: Hyperolius riggenbachi (assembly GCF_040937935.1). Taxonomy (NCBI): domain Eukaryota; kingdom Metazoa; phylum Chordata; class Amphibia; order Anura; family Hyperoliidae; genus Hyperolius; species Hyperolius riggenbachi. The sequence goes on from NC_090648.1 coordinate 45,604,983, forward strand.
CAGGTTTACAACAGGAGTACAGAGTACAAGGTAAATTTTCCTGTGGGTCCACCAATCTGGTATATCTGATCATGTGTGCTAAATGCCCCAATGTTCTGTACGTGGGAGAAACTGGACAAACTCTGCACAAACCTATGAATGGACACAGGCACACTATTAATGATACCAAATCTGGACTCCCAGTTGCTACACACTTTCGGTCCAACGGACACAGCATGGATGATCTTTGTGTCACTGCCCTGAAGGGCGGCTTCAAAACGTCAAATGACCGATTAATAGCAGAAACAAAATTTATAAATTGGTTCAAAGCTGTGGAGAAGGGTTTGAATAAGGACAACAACTTTCTATATTGGTATGAGATTGATGATATTTGAACTGTCTAGGCCACTCTAGCTGAACTTGTGAACTAAGAATTTACGATACCTCTGGGTCAATCCTAATACCAGGTCTGTGAGCAATGGAGTAAACAAGGATCCTTATCTTACCCCATTTAGATGGTCTGTTTGAATTAAGGCATCTTAATGACGTATTTATGCTTGAAAAAAATATCTGTTTTCCCTTTTGATGTTGCATGTATATAAGCTGTCTGTACCACGAGCTTGCAAACTAACAGGATGTAAACCTGACGAAGGCTGCAAGGCCGAAAGCTTGCTTATTTTTATTCATTTGTAGTTAGCCAATAAATGGTATCATCCTGATTTAAAACTTCTTGTATATAAATAAGAGTGGTTGTCGTGTGGCGGCTGGAGGGAGCTCTGTTCTGACATTGAGTAGCTGCTCTCTATCCCTGATTAAATGCTAGCTGGCACTGGGGAGTTTTATCCTGGCTCTGAGCTGTATGCTGGATCCGATTAGATGGTATTTACTCTAATTGTATTACTCCTAATGCTAACAGTATTGGCTCCAGATAGCAGAGAGCTGGATGGAAGAATTGACTTCCAAGCACAGTTCAGGTCTTCCAGGGTACGTGAGCGGTGATACCCTTGTGTTTCCAGACTAAACACCGCCACAATAGTCACCCCCCTTTCCCTAGGCAACAGTTCTGCTGCTGCTAGGGGGCGGATTTCTGGAAAGAAAACAAAGGCCCGGGCAATGGGCGGTAGCTAATCAAGGGGACAGCTGAGCATGAAGGAGGAGTGGCTTTATATGAAGGAGGAGGCTATAAATAGAAAACCAAAGGCTCCAAATTGGCACAACACATGGAAGAAGGGAACGGCTGTACATAAAATAGAAAGACTGTTTCACATGCATGTTACACGTGGAAGAGGGGGAAGCACATGCAAGAAAGTTGGCATAGGTGCCAAGTATAAATCCGGCCTTGCTGCTGCTGCCAGCTAATGCACATCACAGAGATCCCCCCCATCATGCACATGTAATTTGCATTGTCTACCTTGACAAAGAAGCGCCGAGTTGCTTTGAAATGTTGAACATTTTTAATATGCAGCAATATTACATAGTTACTTGGTTGAAAAAAGACATACGTTCATCGAGTTCAACCAGTACAAAGTACAACACCAGCCTGCTCCCTCACATATCCCTGTTGATCCAGAGGAAGGTGAAAAACCCTTACGAGGCATAGTCCAATTAGCCCCAAAAGGGAAAAAATTCCCTCCCGACTCCAGATGGCAATCAGATAAAATCCCTGGATCAACATCATTAGGCATTACTTAGTAATTGTAGCCATGGATGTCTTTCAACGCAAGGAAAGCATCTAAGCCCCCTTTAAATGCAGGTATAGAATTTGCCATAACTACTTCCTGTGGCAATGCATTCCACATCTTAATCACTCTTACTGTAAAGAACCCTTTCCTAAATAAATGGCTAAAACGTTTTTCCTCCATGCGCAGATCATGTCTTCTAGTCCAGGGGTCCCCAACCTTTTTGAGCCCGGGGCCCACTATACCGGCCAAAATTTTCTCCAGGACCCCCCGAGGCGGTGGGGGGGTTGTTGGAGGGGCGTGGCTAGTGGCGGCGGCAGTTAGCCCAGTATAGCAAGTATAGTTACCACAGTATAGCAAGTACAGTTAGCCCAGTATAGCAAGTACAGTTAGCCCAGTATAGCTAGTACAGTTACCACGGTATAGCTACTACAGTTACCACAGTATAGCAAGTACAGTTAGCCCAGTATAGCAAGTACAGTTAGCCCAGTATAGCAAGTACAGTTAGCTGAGATTAGCTAGTACAGTTAGCCCAGTGTAGCTAGTACAGTTAGCCCAGTATAGCAAGTACAGTTAGCTGAGTATAGCTAGTACAGTTAGCCCAGTATAGTTAGTAGTTAGCCCAGTATAGCAAGTATAGTTACCCCAGTATAGCTAGTACAGTTAGTGAAGCCAGTAGTTACCCCAGTATATCTGTACCCAGTGTAGTTAGGAGAGGTGCCCCCCCCCCCCCCCCCCCCCGCAGCCGCCGCTTCTGTTTCCTTATGAGCGGGCGGTCGCTTTCTTCCTTATATTCCCCCATGCGCTCCTGTCCTCGGTTGCAGCATCTCGTAATACAGCAGTGCTTCCCGCGCGGCTGCTGTAAGGAAGAGAAGGAAGCAGGGCAGCTGCTTCCTGTAGCAGCGATCGCCGTTACCATGGGAACCGCTGCCCCGCCTCCTTCTCTCCTTACAGCAACCGCACAGGAAGCGCTGCTGTAATAAATGCTGCAAAGAGGAGAGAGGGGCTATGGGATTGGGGAATATAAGGGAGGAAGCGGCCGCCCGCTCATAAGATAACAGGAGCGGCGGCCGCGGGGGGAGAGGGAGAAAGGCCAGATCCGCCGCGGCCCCCCAGAAATTTTCCCACGGACCACCAGGGGGCCGCGGCCCCCAGGTTGGGGACCTCTGCTCTAGTCCTTTGTGAAAGCCTAGGGACAAAAAGCTCATCCGCCAAGCTATTATATTGCCCTCTGACGTATTTATCATGTCAATTAGATCCCCTCTAAGGCGTCTTTACTCTAGACTAAATAAACCCAGTTTATCTAACCTTTCTTGGTAAGCGAGACCTTCCATCCCACGTATCAATTTTGTTACTCGTCTCTGCACCTGCTCTAAAACTGCAATATCTTTCCTGTAATGTGGTGCCCAGAACTGAATTCCATATTCCAGATGTGGCCTTACTAGAGAGTTAAACAGGGGCAATATTATGCTAGCATCTCGAATTTTTATTTCCCTTTTTAATGCATCCCAAAATGTTGTTAGCTTTAGCTGCAGCAGCTTGGTATTGAGTATGAATATTAAAAGCATTGGATTTTTGTATCTGAAGTGCCATTCCTCTTTAGTAACATTATCCAATGACCTTTGGTTTAGGGACCTGGGAACTTTATGGGCTATGCTTTAAGGTGTGCATGGCCTCCAGCCTCTTGCTACTTTATCTAGGCACAGCATTTAACCCATAAGAAGCTTCAAAGGAATTACCTCGTTTGAGGTAAGTACACTGCTTTTGACCTTGGCCTGCAGAACTTGTTGTGCTGTAAATTCATGGAATGCTTTGCTGTCTCTCTACTAGCAGAGGATACAGAAACTGAAAGCAAAAGTCCTCTGTTATTTTCTCACACTGCCCCCTAGTGAGTAGTGACCATAAATACCTATTACAGCAGTACTAATCCGTAGCAAAGAAATGCAAAAAAAAGTGCTAAAATAAATTGCCCTGGAGCACTCGCAAGCCTCCAAATAAATTGGTTACTTAAGGGTTAAAGAATAATATCCGAGGAGAGTAGTTCAGGGAAAATGAGGTCAGTCTTAATAAAGTTATCATTATTATTATTACTATGCTATTATTCATTGTATTTATTTTACACAGCTTGAATGTAGTGATGGTCAAGTATATATAAATAACTTCGAGTTGATGCAGATGTATGCAAATTTTTATGCAAATGTATGCAGCTTGAAAATGAACCAATCAAATCCTGCTGAGGTAAAATTCGATTGGTTAATTTTAAAGCAGCATACATTTGCATACAATGTGCATAAATTTGTATCAACCCAAAATGATTTGCATCTACCTGACCATCACTACTTGAATGCATTTGGGTAAAAATGTTCATCTTGATAAGATGTGAGAAAGATGTTCAAACTGGATCTGAGTTTTCCTAAACAAGGCAAGGACTGCATAGAAGTGTTCTGTACTGCTGCCTGTGCCGTGATAGGCTGGCACTGGAATTTAGACAGCAGTGGCTGGATAGTGTACTGGTTAAGGCCTCTGACCCAGGAGACCTGGGTTCGGATCTCGGCTCTTAAAGGACATCCACGGTGAAAATAAACTGATGAGAAAAACAATTGTATCTGTCCTCCTTCTCCTAAAAATTACTTTTTTAGATTCCCCACATTTATTTTATATTTAAATCTAGCTTTTAAGTTTTTACTATACTCATCATGTCACATCTGTTGTCCTTTAAAGAGATCCCGAGGTGGGCTAAAAAAAAAAAAAAAAAAGTAGGCTACCCAATCCAATGGGCTGAGCGGATCAGGTAGCCACAAAAACAGCCGCTCCCCGCGCGCTCCTGTGGGCCGCTCTGGCCCACTTTCATTTTTGTGACCTACAGGTCACAACGCTGAAATGAGAGATTCATTCTCTCATACAGCGTGCAGGGAGGCGGGGGAGTGGCAGAGGCCGTGGCCAGGTAGAGAGAGCTGCCCAATGGGAGCTCTGGAAACCCTGCAGAAACACCCCTGGCGGGTGTTTTACACAGGGAATCCCTCTCCCTGTGCTTACCTCCAAGTTAATGACAAATATTGTCGCTAATCTTGGAGGACTATAGTGCAACGGGTGGGGGCAGAGAATGGCGGTGTGGGGAGTCGGACACAGAAGCATGTCATGAGGCAGAGAATATGCCTCTGTATCCTATATCCTATTTGCCCACCTCAGGTTCTCTTTAAGCCAGTAAACCAGCACCCATTTAGTGGGGAGACGCTGGGTACTGCCTATAGAGCACGCCGCTCTATAGTTATCTCTGGCGCTTTGAGTCTGCCAGGAGAAAAGCATGATACAAATATCCTGTGCCTTGTCTAATCTCATGGGTCAAGCAGCCTGCGGCACACGGTAAGCACTGGTGGTACGCAGGTTGCACACCGGGGTCCTGGCCTTACTCCCAAGCCACACGGGTAGTTTTTCGATCACTTTCCTTGGATATCGCAGGCTAAAACGCTACATGAGAGATTTTCCATAGTCTGAGTGAGCAACTATCCCCCTCAGTCACGCGCTGCTGCATTTTAGTCACATCTCATGAAAGATTCCAGATTAAACATGCATATATTCATAAATGGTATATGTAATTAATCGCATATGTCAACAGTTTCTACATACAGAGATCTAGGCTCATCTCTCTGAATCATTGGTGCGCTGAATACAACTGCTGTCACATTGGAAAGTACCGCATGCATGAAAAAAGGGCGCCAGGAAAAAAGGGCCTGGCTGGATATAGCGAAATGGCGCCTGTGGATAACAAAAATCTTAATAATGCAAACATTGTTGTCAAGCTTAACGATAAATACAGTTTTAGAAACAGACAGGAGATAATAACAAAAAGATATTAACGTTAAAAATTGTTACGTAATTCAACAATGCAGCTTAACCCAACCCTACTCTCACACAGAACCCTCCCCTGGTGGTGCCTAACGCTAACCACTCCCCTGGTGGCGCTTAACCCTAATTACCCCCCGGTGGTGTCTAACACTAATTACCCTCCCCCCCGGTGCTACCTAACCCCCCCGGTGGTGCCTAACCCTAACCACACCCCCCAGTGGTGCCTAACCTTAACCACCCCCCTGGTGTTGCCTAAACCTAAACACCTCCATCCCGGTGGTGCCTAACCCTAATCACCCTTAGGCCCCGGTGATGCCTAAAACTAGCCGCGGCTCGGGTGGTGCCTAACCCTAACCACTGCCTCTGCAGAAACACCCTTTTACACATAGAAACTATAATATCTTTGATAACGTAAAATCTGTACATACAAACAAAATAATATGACAAAAACTATAGTGTTGCAAGCTTCTAAAACGATAACATACTGGTTTACGAACGCCCGACTTATGAATGACCCGCCGATACGAACGCGATGACGTCACGCCACCGGGGACTACCTCTTCTGCGCTGTTTTTAATGCAGAGTAAGCGCAGTGGAAGGTAAATAGAAGACATCTCACCTGATCGTCGTCAGTAGAAGGTCCCAGCGTGCTGCACAGAAGCTGCGCGGCCCGTCCTCTCGCTCCGTTCACTGTCCTCCTGGCGGCTTCTCATGCGTCGCATAATGACGCAATCAGGAAAAGCCCCCTAGTGGCGGCGCCTCCTGATGCGTCATTATGTGACGCATGTGAAGCCGCCGGGAGGACAGTGGACGGAGCGAGAGGACGGGCCGCGCAGCTTCTGTGCAGCACGCTGGGACCTTCTACCGCCGAGGATCAGGTGAGATGTCCTCTATTTACCTTCCGCTGCGCTTACTCTGCATTAAAAACCGCGGCAAAGGTGGCTGTCCCGACTTAAGGACAGATTCAGGTTAAGAACGAGCCGACAGTCCCTATCTCGTTCGTTAACCGAGGACTACCTGTACTACAAAAACTTTAATTTCTAATGTTGTTAGCGATATTTATCGGGCGCCCTTTTTTCAGCTTTTTTCGCCATATTAATGATAATTGCATTAGAGTCTATGGTGGCGCCCTTTTCGTCCACCCTCAGCCGGCGCCCTTTATTCCTGCTACCAAAGTACCATTACACAATAATCTCATTGTATTGTCCATTGCAATGCAATGCAAAAGAAGCAGTGTGAACTGACCCCCCCCTTCCTTGATGCCTAACCCTATCCAACTCCCCACAGCCAATGTCTAACCCTAACCGACCACCATTCGATGCCTAACCATCTAACCCTAACCAAAGTCCCTCTCAATGACTGATACTAACCAACCCCCCCCCCCCCCATACACACAGTCTGACCCTAGCCAAACCCCCCCCCCCCCCCGATGTCTAACATTTACCACCTCCCCTCTCAATGTCTAACCCTAACCAACCCCCCAACCCACTATCTAATACCAACCAGCCCCCCTCTTGATGCCTACTCCTAACCAACCCACCCCCTGGGACAATGTCTAACCCTAACCGACCCCCATTCGATGCCTAACCATCTAACCCTAACCAAAGTCCCTCTCAATGACTGATACTAACCAACCACCCCCCCATACACACAGTCTGACCCTAGCCAAACTCCCCCCCCCCCCTCGATGTCTAACATTTACCACCTCCCCTCTCAATGTCTAACCCTAACCAACCCCCCCAACCCACTATCTAATACCAACCAGCCCCCTCTTGATGCCTACTCCTAACCAACCCACCCCCTGGGACAATGTCTAACCCTAACCGACCCTCATTCGATGCCTAACCATCTAACCCTAACCAAAGTCCCTCTCAATGACTGATACTAACCAACCACCCCCCATACACACAGTCTGACCCTAGCCAAACCCCCCGTCCCCTCGATGTCTAACATTTACCACCTCCCCTCTCAATATCTAACCCTAACCAACCCCCCAACCCACTATCTAACACTAACCAGCCCCCCTCTTGATGCCTAATCCTACAACCCACCCCCTGGGACAATGTCTAGTCCTAACCGACCCCCATTCGATGCCTAACCATCTAACCCTAACCAAAGTCCCTCTCAATGACTGATACTAACCAACCACCCCCCATACACACAGTCTGACCCTAGCCAAACTCCCCCCCCCCCCCTCGATGCCTAACATTTACCACCTCCCCTCTCAATGTCTAACCCTAACCAACCCCCCAACCCACTATCTAATACCAACCAGCCCCCCTCTTGATGCCTACTCCTAACCAACCCACCCCCTGGGACAATGTCTAACCCTAACCGACCCTCATTCGATGCCTAACCATCTAACCCTAACCAAAGTCCCTCTCAATGACTGATACTAACCAACCACCCCCCATACACACAGTCTGACCCTAGCCAAACCCCCCGTCCCCTCGATGTCTAACATTTACCACCTCCCCTCTCAATATCTAACCCTAACCAACCCCCCAACCCACTATCTAACACTAACCAGCCCCCCTCTTGATGCCTAATCCTACAACCCACCCCCTGGGACAATGTCTAGTCCTAACCAAACCCCATTCAATGCCTAACCATCTAACCCTAACCAAAGTCCCTCTCAATGACTGATACTAACCAACCACCCCCCCATACACACAGTCTGACCCTAGCCAAACTCCCCCCCCCCCCCCCCGATGTCTAACATTTACCACCTCCCCTCTCAATGTCTAACACTAACCAACCCCCCAACCCACTATCTAACACTAACCAGCCCCCCTCTTGATGCCTAATCCTACTCAACCCACCCCCTGGGACAATACCTAGCCCTAACCAAACCCCATTCAATGCCTAACCAACCCCCTCTAAATGCCTAACCCTAGCCGCGCCCCACCCCGACATCTGCCGATACTGATGCCTAACACTAACCTCTGACCCTCCCACCACTGCAATCAGCGGCGATAGAACTGCTGCCTTCTCCATTGAATACTCACTCCCTATGTGCACCTGCGGTGCCTGAATTTCCCCCTTGGGTGGTCTATGCAGTGCCCATTTTAACATAGAGTCAGCAGTGCCCACATGATCTGCTTCCTTCCTGCTGCCAGGAGCTTATGCAACAGCATTAAGAAGAGTCTACAGGAATAGGCCTGAAAAGGGCCTATTGGCCGAAAGCTTACTCCTTTTCCTTTTAGTTAGCCAATAAGTGATATCATCCTGATTCAGCAGCATAACTACAGGTGGGCAGTCTCTGCAACAGCAGGGGGGCCAAAAACTGTGAGAGGGCCCCCAACTACTCTTTCACTCTCTCCGATAAAGGGGTCCATCCTTCAGATCAGGCGTTTATGTGGCAGCACTTGTTATGGGTGTGAAGATCATGATGGCCACGCTTGTTGTATGGCCCTTGTGAGATGGGCCCCAGGCTGTCACAAGGGGCTGGCAGGGGAAGAGGCGTATACATTGGGGGAGCCCATGAAAGGCCATTTTGCTGGGGGGCTCCATGACTTATAGTTATGCCGCTGTCCTGATTCCAAATGTCCAGCTAATAATTCTGCCCTGAAGCAGCCAGGAATTGGGTCAATCACACACACTTCCTGACCATCCAATAGGCCCAATTTCAAGTCGCATACAATCTGCATTCAGTTTGCATGCAAGCTTGAACTATTAGCATCCGAATGGCCGATCTTTAGCTGCAGTCCTCCTGGACACCACAGTTTTGAATCGCTAGGGGCTTGATTCACACAACGGTGCTAACTGTTAGCACGGCTGTTAGCACGGCTCTGTGCGCGTTTCTGTTAAAAAAAAAAAAAAAAAAACAAGGTTTTCGGTCGAAAAACGAAAAACGTTCACGCGATAATGCAAATTTATCACGCAAAAGTGAGCGTTAACGCGTGAAAAAAATTTCACAGCTTGCTAACAGCACCATTTTGTGAATCAAACCCAAAGTATTTTCAACAAACTGCCCTTTTTTTTTTCATTTTTGCATCCGGCACGGGGTGACTCTCTGCGTATATCTGAGCGTGGGCAAGAAGTTTTAAATCAGGATGATATTATTTATTGGCTGACTTAGAGATAAATAAAAAAGTAAGCTTTCGGCTAATAAGCCTACTTCAGACTTAGTTATTGTATATTACCAAAAGATGTTAAAACACACAGCTTATGTACACTGGACACTCTGAGGAGAAACATTCTTTTGCAAACATAAATGAATGTCATTAGATGCCTTAAAGTGGTCTGAAACTCCGATATAACATTCAATAAAAATGTGTTTTCCTACTTTTTATTACTCATACAGTTATCATATTTGCTTTTGTGCACACCTGAGGCTTGATTCACAAAGTCGTGATAACTGTCATCGCGCGAAAAACGGTTAACGCATGCAAAAATTCACGTTCGCGCGTTAACATTAGCGTTCTCGCGTTAACGCGAGTTTATCCTGTGAACGTGGAACGTTAACGCATGAACACGAGTTTTTGCGCACGATAACCGTTTTCACGCTAAATTTCGCGCGAAGCACTTTTCACAGCGTGATAACAGTTATCACTGCTTTGTGAATCAAGCCCCTAATATTGTTTCTCAGAGAGTGTTTGTTTACATTCCAGTGTTGATACATTTGTGTTTAACAAATAAAAAAGATACTGTTATCTCCCATTTGGATGCGGATTTGAAGCTGAATAGCAGGAGAAAGTGCTTTGTTTAACCATTTCAGTGATGTTCTGCTAGAATTTTTTTTTCTGGGATAGTAGCTTTCAAGCTGTGAGGAATCTTTTAGAGCAAAGTAGAAATGCTGGCTTTCAGACCACTTTAATTACATCAGGAGAGCTCACAGGGATGCTAGCTAATTTATGACAAATAGATAAGACCACTTGTTTGCTAGCTGTGTATTTAAATATCTTCTTAACCTCTTGAGGACCTGAGGTTTACACCTCCCTAGTGGCCAGGCGATTTTTTACAGTTCCACACTTCGCCACTTTAACAATTTATTGCTCGGTCATACAACTTAGCACCCAAATGAATTTTACTTCCTTTTCTTGCCACTAACAGAGCTTTCTTTTGGTGGTGACTGATTGTTGCTGCAATTTTTTTTTAAAATAATTAAAATTTTATATTTTTTTGTAATAAAATACCTATTTTATTTTATTTATTTTTTTTATACACTGCCCCCCCCCCCCCCCAATTGGCCCTAGACTGCGATCCGTACTCTACATTACTCTCTCATAGGCATCAGCCTATGAGAGAGATTAGATTGGGAGCCAATAAGAGGGACAGCTAAGTGACAGTGCTGTCCCCTGTACAGCGCTGCGCTACATCACAGCGCTGTACACTTATTTATTTGCTTGTTTTTTTTTTCATTTCTAACAGCCTGCCAGCTCCAATTGTGGCTGGCAGGCTGATCAAAGATACCTACTCTGTGTCTCGGCAGGGAACGCGCACGAGCGCATTCCCTGCTAATCCCGCCCACCGCACTTTAACGCTAGTCGGCATTAGGCGGTCCCCATGCAGCCACGCTCCCAACGCCCATCGGCGTTAGGCAGTCGGGAGCTGGTTAATAAACAGGAAAAAAGTCTGAAGAAGGCTTATTAGCAGAAAGTTTACTTTTTATTTACTTCTAAGTTAGCCAATAAATGGTATCATCCTGATTAAAAACTTCTTGCTTTTACTGATAGTTAACACGGTACAACACACATACTTCATATATGAGTGTGCAAAGGGTTAAAGATTTTTACCGTTTCCGCAATTTCTGTGTGATTCAGCATCGAGTGACGTATTATGTTTTGTTACTTGTTTCTTTGCTTACTGGAAGTGATTATCATCTCTAAAAGTAATAAAAGGATCTTGAATAAATGCAATTTTATCTCGGAGATTCTTTCTTAAGTCTCCCGAGATTAGAAAATGGCTCCGAATAGGGAAGACCTGGGCTGCACGGCTGAGATTACTTACTGAAGATCAAGAGATTTAACCCATTTTTAGCAGCTGCCTCGTTTAAAAGCCAACATACCGCTGAAGTGATGAACTGCTTCCCTGTGTTCCAACAAACTAGGATGTATCGTCAAAGTAGCATACATGTATGTGAGTATGACCTAACCTGTCACTAGTCTCCCCCAGAACCCCCCTCTGCCAGGCAACTAATAACCCTGGAGGGAACTAATAACCCCCCTGGAGGGAACTAATAACCCTCCTGAAGGGAACTAATACCCCCCTGGAGGGAACTAATAACCCCCCTGGAGGGAACTAATAACCCCCCTGGAGGGAACTAATAACCCTCCTGAAGGGAACTAATAACCCCCCTGGAGGGAACTAATAACCCTCCTGAAGGGAACTAATAACCCCCCTGGAGGGAACTAATAACCCTCCTGAAGGGAACTAATAACCCCCCTGGAGGGAACTAATAACCCTCCTGAAGGGAAATAATAACCCCCCTGGAGGGAACTAATAACCCTCCTGGAGGGAACTAATAACCCTCCTGAAGGGAACTAATACCCCCCTGGAGGGAACTAATAACCCCCCTGGAGGGAACTAATAACCCCCCTGGAGGGAACTAATAACCCTCCTGAAGGGAACTAATAACCCCCCAGAGGGAACTACTAACCCTCCTGAAGGGAACTAATAACCCCCCACCTTGATGGGCAAATAATAACCCCCCCCCCCGGAGGGAAATAATATCCCTCCACCTTGGTGGCCATCTAACGACCCCCCCGGAGGGAACCAATATCCCCCCCTGGTGGGCAACTAACAACCCCCCCTGGAGGGAATTAATAACCCCTACCTTTGGTGGGCAACTATTAACCCCCCTTGGTTGGCAACTAATAACCCCTCCCCTTGGAGGGAACTAATAACCACCACCACCACCCCCGAAGGGAACAAATGACCCCCCCCCCCCCCCCCCCGGTGGGAATCTAATAACCATGTAAATGTATGCTGCTCTTGTAAGTATAGTAGGATGTTGGAACACCCGTAGCCCCAGACTCAAGGGCAAGGCACAATCACAATCCTCAGATATGTCGCCTTTTTCAAACATGAGTCTATTAATGGCAGCTTCCGCCTTCTTCTTCTTCATTTAGGGTCCCTTTAAGTCTCGGACTGATTTCGCATTGGTATTTATGAATGGAAACAGGCGCTCTCGGATGTAAAAGGACTCTCTCGTCTCATAGGCTGGCTGCTTCTCTAACACGATACTATTTCATGCCATTATACACTTCAAAAAAAAATCTACCTACTTCTCATGCAAATGCGGCAGGAGGAGGCAGGCAGGATCCGGGCGGGAGAGAGGTGTATGGTTATGACGCATGCCAAGCGCGGTGGGGGCCCCGGATCAGGCGGGAGGGGGGTCATTACACATAAGCGGAGGCTAAATACCATCTTAGGCTTCTGTCTCCGGAGGATTCCGGTCACCTCTGATGTAAACGTAATCTCCGGGCTCGCTATTTGCACACACAGTGTGAAGTTGGCCGGGATAATCGAAATAAAAAAAAAATCTAAAAAAAAATAAAAAATAGCGTAGCGTCTGTTTCCGACAGATACCAAACACAATTTCACAGCAGAGCGCACTGATGGCGTAATCATGACACACATTATCTCCTCATTACACGCTTGTTACCTCGGTATTATGCAATGCTAATTGTCTGACACTCAAGCGGGCTCGGGGAAAAAACACACACACTCATATTCAGCGTTCATACACACGCCTCCCACTGCGCCTGTGCACTGCCACGCAAGGGGGTCTGTGACATGGGCGACAAGTCCGGCCCACTCCTAGCCAGCCGCCATAAGGACCCGTTCCCCACTGCAGCATAATATCTGCATATATGCTTTTATTATTATGTATTTCTATAGCACTGACATCTTCTGCAGCACTTTAAAGAGTACATAGTCATGTCACTGACTGTCCTCAGAGGAGCTTGCAATCTAATCCTACCATAGTCATAGTCTAATGTCCTACCATATTATTATTATGTATAAATATAGCACTGACATCTTCTGAAGCACATTACAGAGTACATAATCATGTCACTGACTGTCCTCAGAGGAGCTTACAATCTAATCCTACCATAGTCATAGTCTAATGTCCTACCATATTATTATTATGTATTTATATAGCACTGACATCTTCTGCAGCACATTACAGAGTACATAGTCATGTCACTGACTGTCCTCAGAGGAAATCACAATCTAACCCTACCATAGTCATAGTGTATTTTACCATACTATTATTATGCATTTATATAGCACTGGCATCTTCTGCAACACTTTACAGAATACATAGTCATGTCACTGACAGTCCTCAGAGGAGCTCACAATCTAATCCCTACCATAGTCATAGTCTAATGTCCTACCATATTATTATTATGTATTTATATAGCACTGACATCTCCTGCAGCACTTTACAAAGTACATAGTCATGTCACTGACTGTCCTCAGAGGAATTCACAACGCAAGGAGAGCTGTGCACAACCAAAAACCACACATACCTGCCAATAAATGGCAACGCAGTACCATGCGCTGTGACCCACACTTCAGTGTGAACTTACCCTTAACATAACCCAAACAATAACCCAAAACCCTCATTGCATTTAAATAACTCTAAATTATTGCATTTACTTGACTCTAAAACCTCAAAAAAAAACAAAAATAAACTGTATGACCTGCATGAAATATATTAACACTAAAGCCGCATCTACACGCGTAGATGTGGCCGCGATGTTCCTTATCAATCGAGCCGCTGATGCAGCTCGATTGATAAGATCCGACAGGACGGATCTCCCCATCTCCAATTCCCTGCTCGCTCCCCGCGAAGGGACAATGGCAGGGAAACGAGCGGAAAATAAGCGGCGCGGCGCGGGGACGTGCGGGAATTGAGTGGGTATTGATTCCGGAGCACGCGCGGCGAGCGGGGACGCGGAAGGGGCGATCCGGCGGGTAATCGAGCCGCCGGATCGCCGCCTCATCTACACGTGTAGATCGAGTGAAAACACTGTGCAATCCTAGAGTAAGATAAATGCCAAAGGCATCTAAATAAATACCTCTGAAAGGACTTGTTTTAAAAGACATTTTTGTTTATTTTTTTTGCCTTCCCCTGGATCAACTGTGATATGTGACGGTGCATGAGAGAAAGGTACCTAATGCTCATTTATTTATTTACAGTACATTTTTTTTTCTTTCGTTGGACTTGTTGAACAAATGTCTTTTTTTCAACCAAACTATAAAACTATGTACAGGATCTTCTCAAAAAATTAGCATATTGTGATAAAGTTCATTATTTTCTGTAATGTACAGATAAACATTAGACTTTCATATATTTTAGATTCAAATACACACAACTGAAGTAGTTCAAGCCTTTTATTGTTTTAATATTGATGATTTTGGCATACAGCTCATGAAAACCCAAAATTCCTATCTCAAAAAATTAGCATACTTCATCCGACCAATAAAAGAAAAGTGTTTTAAAACAAAAAAAGCCAACCTTCAAATAATTATGTTCAGTTATGCACTCAATACTTGGTCGGGAATCCTTTTGCAGAAATGACTGCTTCAATGCGGCGTGGCATGGAGGCAATCAGCCTGTGGCACAGCTCAGGTGTTATGGAGGCCCAGGATGCTTCGATAGCGGCCTTAAGCTCATCCAGAGTGTTGGGTCTTGCGTCTCTCAACTTTCTCTTCACAGTATCCCACAGATTCTCTATGGGGTTCAGGTCAGGAGAGTTGGCAGGCCAATTGAGCACAGTAATACCATGGTCAGTACACCATTTACCAGTGGTTTTGGCACTGTGAGCAGGTGCCAGGTCGTGCTAAAAAATGAAATCTTCATCTCCATAAAGCTTTTCAGCAAATGGAAGCATGAACCCACTTTTGAAACAGAAACAGCGGCAGAAGTGCCTGACCTGGGCTACAGAGAAGCATCACTAAACTGTTGCTCAGTGGTCCAAAGTACTTTTTTCGCATGAAAGCAATTTTTGCATGTCATTCGGAAATCAAGGTGCCAGAGTCTGGAGGAAGATTGGGGAGAGGGAAATGCCAAAATGCCTGAAGTCCAGTGGCAAGTACCCACAGTCATTGATGGTCTGGGGTGCCATGTCAGCTGCTGATGTTGGTCCACTGTGTTTTATCAAGGGCAGGGTCAATGCAGCTAGCTATCAGGAGATTTTGGAGCACTTCATGCTTCTATCTGCTGAAAAGCTTTATGGAGATGGAGATTTCATTTTTCAGCACGACCTGGCACCTGCTCACAGTGCCAAAACCACTGGTAAATGGTTTACTGACCATGGTATTACTGTGCTCAATTGGCCTGCCAACTCTCCTGACCTGAACCCCATAGAGAGTCTGTGGGATACTGTGAAGAGAAAGTTGAGAGATGCAAGACCCAACACTCTGGATGAGCTTAAGGCCACTATCGAAGCATCCTGGGCCTCCATAACACCTGAGCAGTGCCACAGGCTGATTGCCTCCATGCCACGCCGCATTGAAGCAGTCATTTCTGCAAAAGGATTCCCGACCAAGTATTGAGTGCATAACTGAACATAATTATTTGAAGGTTGACTTTTTTTGTTTAAAAAACACTTTTCTTTTATTGGTCGGATGAAATATGCTAATTTTTTGAGATAGGAATTTTGGGTTTTCATGAGCTGTATGCCAAAATCATCAATATTAAAACAATAAAAGGCTAGAACTACTTCAGTTGTGTGTATTTGAATCTAAATTATATGAAAGTCTAATGTTTATCAGTACATTACAGAAAATGAACTTTATCACAATATGCTAATTTTTTGAGAAGATCCTGTAAAGGATACCGAAGTAAAACTCTTTTGTACAAATGGAGAAACCAGGCATGTACATGCGTCCTCAGGGGTAAGAAGTAAATGGGGGGTTCACCTCCCTACCTCTGCCATTTTGGTGTAAATGCCCCTGTAAGTGTGACACGTTGGCCAGTTTGCACACCACTGTGCAAGCGCTGGCCTTGTGGCGCGCATCCTGGATCGCGCTGCCATAACTGGGAGTGCTCTGCGCAGGCACACTATGCATCGTTATGTAGTGCGCATGCCCAGTGTCTTACACTAGGCCAGGGCTTGCGCAGTAGTGTGCAACCTGGCTGCGAATTATAGGGCCTTTTTACACCGGAACGGAGGGGGGCGAAGATGAATAAGGGGGAGCAGTGGCCACTGGTTATGAGGACTCCCGCCCATACAAGATTGGAGCCTCCATTTGTACAAAGGAGTTCACCTCTAGTAACCTTTAAAGAGATACCATAAAAACATAGTACAATGCAGTACATTATTCAGGATACCCACTGTTACATTAAATATCCTGGTTTTAGAATTAGAAATACTTTCTATATCTATCTATTGCTGTATATTGGTATGTAACCCCCCCCCCTCCCCTCCAAGTGATGTCACGGCCTAGGCCGCTTAGCTATGCGAAATTCTCCCCCAGGGCATCCTGGGAGACCAGATATATTTTCTACCGGCTTTGGAACTCTCAGTAAACAAACATTCTGCAGAGATCACCTGCCAGGAGCCAGTCCTAAAGGTGTTGCCTCCTGTGATAAACTTCAGAAAGTCATTCTGGGTGAGGAAAGATGTTACAATGGGCAAACACTAAATAAATAACGTATAAATCTATATTGTAAAAAAAAAAAATGTAAATTGTGGAAATTTTTTTTTTTATTCATTATGTTATTTTCATGACAGTTCCTCTTTGAAGTGGATCTGAACTCAGAACTTCCTCTCTACTCTAAAAGACAAGCAACAGCCAAATACCTTTAACCATTTGAGGACCGCAGTGTTAAACCCCCATACCGACCATGCTGTTTTTTGTTGCACTGGGCTGTGCAGGCTTTTCAGCCTCCTGCACAGCCCAGCTATGGAGCCCAGCGATCGGACTCACCTCCTTTTTTGTCCCTAAGTGGACATTCCGCCTTAGGTGTCCGATCGCTGTGGCAGCTGTGTTTTTTATAGCTTGTATGGGCTGTTTCACTCTCCCTCCCTCCACCCTCCCCTTCCCTCCTCCCTCCTCCCTCCTCCCCTCCGTTCACTGAATTTGAACAGGACGGCGATCCGTCCTGTTCCGCCTCTCATAGGCATCAGCCTGAGAGGATGGCGATCCACGGCCAATCAGAGGCCGGGGATCACCGATCTCGTACAGCGCTGCCGGAGACCGCAGCGCTGTACGCATGTAAACCAAGGCTGTAAAAAAAGGCGGTAAAAAAAATCTTCCGACTCCTCAGTTTATGAAACCACGACTCCGACTCCAACTCCGACTCCGGGTACCCAAAATGGCTCGGACTCCGACTCCTTTTCTCCGACTCCTTAGTCTTATACGTAACAGGGCTGTGGATTTTGTACAAAAATCATCCGACTCCGACTCCAACTCCGACTCCAGGTACCCAAAATTGCCCCGATTTCGACTCATCGACTCCGACTCCACAGCCCTGATGTAAACAAAGGGGATTTCTTTCTCCTTTCGTTTACAAACAGTCTGCTAGCTGCGATCGGCGGCTAGAAGGCCATTCACGGAACTCCGCTCCGTGAATGGGCAGGGAACGATCGCGCAATCGCGTGGTCGTTCCCTGGGAAACTGCAGCTCCAGGACTTGACGCCAATTGGCGTTAGGCGTTCCTGGGGCTGCCGTCGCGTTCACGCCCATTGGCTTGACGCGATTGTTAGGTAGTTAAAGAAGAAAACATTTCTTTGTTACAGGTGATACAAATCCTTCAATAAATCTGCAGTGTTTTTAATTTCTGCTTTCATGGAAGCATCCACGGGGTTAACATCCTGTGTTTACAAATTAGCTTCTCTGTCGAGGCAGCCAGCTGACAAATTATTATTATTATTTATTTAAAAAAGCTGAGAGATCAAATTACACTCGTGATTAGACACAGATTAGGGGGAATTAGACAGGCTAAACTCTCTAAATACGTACAGGGTGAATTTTTCTCTGTCCTATACAGTTCAGGTCCACTTTAAAATGAACCATCAATCTGTTGTTTTACTGCGGTTAGGTCAGCATATAATGATTTCTAATTGGCTGTTGTGAGCCTTGGCCCTTCTCCAGAGGTTTAGCAAAGTTTCACAAACATTCCTGATTCCCTTCAGTGTGACAAGTTCTGCAGGAGCCACGCTGAGCCTGGTATGACTAAACCACCACAACCACAGCTGCAGCGGCCTAGCTACATACATGTAGCACAAACGTGCAATTAGACACCGCCACCTACACACACACAACTGCGGTGACACGCCCACGCACGGTGCCGCAGTGTACCCGCACTGCGACAAACAGGCACGTGCGAGTCACTGCTAGCCCACACCGTCTCTACAGAGGCAGGAGAGGCAGGTGACATGAAGAGTTAACCAGGCACAGCCAGACAGTGTCGGGGTGTGACGAGGACAGCATAGGTGTCAGAAGGATCACTTACCTGAGAGAACTACAGTTACGCCGTAGCACGAGGTTAACCCCTTGATAGCCGGCGCCTCTGTGGGCTCTGGAAACCAGACAGCTGTCAACAAGGGGTTACACTTGTGCTACTAAGCAATTTAAAACTAGTGTTGCATGATCCTTAGCTCAATTACAAACCCCCTCCCCCCGGCTCAGATTTACATCACAGGAGCCTATAGGCACAGATATCCAGGCACCCTAGACTCTGTCCTCAGACCCCACGCAAGGCAAAGTGGGTTGGCTGGCCCAGCTGTCACCTCTTTCCTACTTCCCCTGTCTGACGTAGGTTGTTCTTTAGTATTAGGTAGCCAGAGTAACCTATCATATGCTCCGCTTGGGACTCTGCATAGGAAAGGAGGGAGGGAGCTGCTCGGGATAGGAATGAACCATCTTTCTATCATCAGGCACCTGTACACGTGCCTACAGTGCCCTATGGAAGATCTGGTCCTGTCCTGGCATACATTTGAAAAAGTCACGCGCTAATTTAGGTGCGACGTTAAATAACGATATTACTAGCAATATCAGTAAATAACAATTTAAGTGCAATGTTAAATAACAAAAATGATAACAAAAACGGTAAATAAGGACCTAATTGCGGTATTACGTTATCAGCAAATTTACCGATATTTTTGAACCTAACTATAGCCTAACCTCTCCCTACTCTCACACAAAAAAGCGCCCCTGGTGGTGCCTAACCCTAACTCCCCTGGTGGTGCCTAACCCTAACTCCCCTGGTGGTGCCTATCCCTAAGACCCACCTGGTGGTGCCTAACCCTAAAACCACGCTGGTGGTGCCTAACCCTAACCACCCCCTGGTGGTGCCTAACCCTAAGACCTTCCTGGTGGTGCCTGACCCTAAGACCCCCCTGGTGGTGCCTAACCATAAGACCTTCCTGGTGGTGCCTAACCCTAAGACCCCCCCTGGTGGTGCCTAACCCTAAGACCTTCCTGGTGGTGCCTGACCCTAAGACCCCCCTGGTGGTGCCTAACCCTAAGACCCTTTTGGTGGTGCCTAACCTAAAAACCATCCCGGTGGTGCCTAACCCTAAGACCCCCCCTGGTGGTGCCTAACAATAATACAACTTTTAAAAAAAATACAACAGTTTACTTTTCTTTATAAATGCAGACTTAGGTAGAAGTAATGTTGAAGTGAGCCGGAAGGGAAAAAGTGCCCCTAGGGCGTACCTACCTTGGGAGGAGGAAACCCCTGGATCCTAAAGAGGTTTTCCCCCTGTTCTCAACGGAGGTGCTCCAGCTGTGGCACCCCCAGAAGTCCGCTTGTCACCGCTGCGAGCTGTCTGAGTCTGCGCAGGAGAGTGGAATCGAAATGTCAATTGTTCGGGGGGAGCCATCGCTGATTCGGGCTGCCTGCGGAGGATGGGGGAAGCCTCATTAGAATCCAGAGGCTTCTCCCACCCGAGGTATCAGTTTTTTTTATTTTACAAATACTATTTAAAATGCAAAGGGTTATTATAATACAGCGCATTGTCAGCTACTTGTGTGTGCAGCCCGGCGATGTCGCCCATGGGGATCAACTCCTGATCCATGACAGATGACATCAGTTGGGCATATGAATGAGCCCTAATACTTTTAGCCATAGACCCTGAACAAGCATGCAGCAGATCAGCTGTTTCTGACATGTCAGATCAGCATGCTTGTTTCTGGTGTGATTCAGACACTACTGCAGCCAAATAGACCAGCAGGGCTGCCAGGCAACTGGTATTGTTTAACCTCTTTCCGACCGCCTAGCGCAAATAGACGTCGGGAAGGCGGCTCCTCCAGGAACGTGTAACACCGAAAAGCATCAAGTCCTGGGGCGGGGTTTTACAGGGGTTTGCCCGTGCCAATGCGCATGCATGACCGCAGTCTACCAGTAACGATCGCCGCTAGCAGACTGTTAGACGGCAAAACCGTTGTCTATTTACACTGTCTACGGCAGCGCTGCTCTGGGGACTGCCGTATCACTCGGCTGTACCATAGAGAGGCTCCGATCGTGATCCCCTCTCATAGGCTGTTGCCTATGAGAGAGAATCATTCTGATTGGCTGGCAGGGGGGAGGGAGGCTAGTAATGAAAATTAAAAAAAAAATTATAAAAAAAAAAAACACAAATAAAAAAATAAACAAATATCACACTAGTGATCAGAGCCCACCAACAGAAATATCTGTTGGTGGGCAGAAAAGAGGGGGGGGGGGGGGGAATTTATTTGTGTGCTCAGTAGTATGGCTCTGCAGCGAGCTATTAAAGTGGATCCGAGATAAACTCATTCCATAATTGTGTTCCTTTCATACAGTTTATAGGGCATTCCTCAAGCCAAATACTTTTTTGTTTTGTTTTAATACTATAATTCCCTATAAACTAAACAAGCCTCGCCCACAGCTTTTCACAGTGCCTTGGCATTGTAGCAAGGGATTATGGGAGCTCAGTCTGGGCAGGAGGAGGAGGAGGTTACTAGCCAGAGATTTCAGAGGCAGAGGGGAGGAGGGAGGAGGAGAGGGGACTGAATTTACACACAGGCCAGCTGATAGCATCTCCAGCCCTCAGCCTGTGACAATGTGACAAACAGAACATGGCTGCCCTCATTGTATCACAGGAATAAATAATGATAAACTTTTAAAGCTGTTGGCAGCTACATTTGCTGTGGAAACTATCTAAACTTTAGATAAGATATATAGACAAGTTACTTGTTGTAGTTTGTTTTTCATCTCGGATCCGATTTAAAGCTGCAAAGCACTAATTCGTAAAAAATAGCCTGGTCCCTGGGGTGGGGGGTATGCCTGTGGTCCTGAAGTGGTTAAAAGGAAATCAATATGGCAGCCTCCATATACCTCTCACTTGAGTTGCAAAGACTATGGTGGGGTACTGGCAATGACATTCTATAGCTATTTAGACTTTAGCTTATAGTTACACAGTACCTAACAAGTGACACGAGTAAACGCACTGTCCTGTAGTTCTATTCTGGATTTTCAATAGTGTTTGATAAAAACAAAACATCTTTTGGAAGCACTAGAAGCGATAATGAGACGTAGGAAGCCCGGCAGGATGTGAAATGTTGGGCAAGCTTCCCTCCCATCCCCGGGATTTTATGAAGCAGGGAAAATGGATGAATGGAAGCCGCATAGCAGAAGGTGCAGAGAGCTCAGACTCTCCAGTCAGCAGACGCAGGAAGGAGCTGCAACGAGAAGCATTCAAGCATCTGGTGTGACGTCGTCCGGGGTTAACCCAGAGCAATGACAAGAGCTTCTCAAGTACTCATTACTGTATCACAGATTATCCCACTTGAACCATCTCTTCTTTGTTCCCAGTTTCTGCACAGCAATAGAAGAGAACCTTCCAGACGGCAAAGAATTTTAACCATTGTGATTGCACACAGCAAATAATTCATTCCTGAAACGATCGTCAGTTGTGAAATAAGCGCTGTACAGGCGCGCTGTCCTGTTCCTGGGCAAGAAGCAAGTGGCGCCCAGAGGCGGGGAGGGAGATAGAATAGCTAAAGTGTTCAGGAAATGGCGATCCAACTTACATTGTGAAAGAGGAGGCCAGCGAGATAAGGGGGGGACCTGCACATAGTATAGGTTTTAGACAGTCGACAGAGACCACTTCCAGTGAGAAAAATCTGAGGAGTATATGTAGAGCATGTGTAACACTGACACTATTATAGGTGGGCACCAGGTGGTGCGGTTAGTAAAAATATCTGTGATTTACATTACTAGCCACTGACCCGGCCTCCATTATCAAACGAATCCCTCCCCCCCCAACTAGTGCCTAACACTAGCCTCCCCTCCCAATGCCTAACACTAAGCTCCCACCTAGTGCCTAACACTAACCCCCCCTCCTAATACCTAACACTACCCTCCCAATGCTGCCTAACACTAAGTCTCCCCCTAGCGCCTAATACTAACCTCCCACCTAGTGCCTAACACTAACACCCCTCCTAATACCTAACACTACCCTCCCACCTAGTGCCTAACACTAACCCCCCTCCTAATACCTAACACTACCCACTACCCTCCCACCTAGTGCCTAACACTAACCCACCTCCTAATGCCTAACACTAACCCCCCTCCTAATGCCTAACACTACCCACCCACCTAGTGCCTAACACTACCCACCCACCTAGTGCCTAACACTAACCCACCTCCTAATGCCTAACACTAACCCCCCCTCCTAATACCTAACACTACCCCCCACCTAACACTAACCCCCCTCCTAATGCCTAACACTAACCTCCCACCTAGTGCCTAACACTAACCCCCCCTCCTAATACCTAACACTACCCTCCCACCTAGTGCCTAACACTAACCCCCTTCCTAATACCTAACACTACCCACTACCCTCCCACCTAGTGCCTAACACTAACCCACCTCCTAATGCCTAATACTAACCTCCCTCCTAATACCTAACACTACCCCCCTTCTAATGCCTAACACTAACCTCCCACCTAGTGCCTAACACTACCCACCCACCTAGTGCCTAACACTAACCCACCTCCTAATGCCTAACACTACCCCCCCCTCCTAATACCTAACACTACCCCCCCACCTAACACTAACCGCCCTCCTAATGCCTAACACTAACCTCCCACCTAGTGCCTAACACTAACCCCCCCTCCTAATACCTAACACTACCCCCCCACCTAACACTAACCCCCCTCCTAATGCCTAACACTAACCTCCCACCTAGTGCCTAACACTAACCCCCTCCTAATACCTAACACTACCCCCCCACCTAACACTAACCCCCAACCTAATGCCTAACACTAACCCCCCCCCCCTCCTAATACCTAACACTGTCCCCCACCTAACACCAACCTCCCCTCCTAATACCTAACACTGCCCCCACCTAACACTACCCCCCCCCTCCTAATACCTTACACTACCCCCCCCCACCTAACACTAACCCCCCTCCTAAAGCCTAACACTAACCTCCCACCTAGTGCCTAACACTAACCCCCTCCTAATACCTAACACTACCCCCACCTAACACTAACCCCCAACCTAATGCCTAACACTAACCCCCCCCTCCTAATACCTAACACTGTCCCCCACCTAACACCAACCTCCCCTCCTAATACCTAACACTGCCCCCACCTAACACTAACCTCCCCCTCCTAATACCTAACAACACTCCCCCCCCCACCTAAGACTAACCCCCTCTCCTAATGCCTAACACTAACCTCCCACCTAATGCCTAACACTAACCCCCCTCCTAATGCATAACACTAACCCCCCTCCTAATGCTTAAAACCAACCTCCCTCCTAATGCCAACACTAGCCCCCCCACCTAACACTAATCCCCCTTCTAATGCCTAACACTAATTCCCCTCCCAATGCCTAACACTAAACTCCCACCTAGTGCCTAACACTAACTCCCCTCCTACTGCCTAACACTAACCCCTCACCTAACACTAACCGCCCTCCTATTGCCTAACATACCCCCCTCCCAGCTGGAGGGAAGAAAAGTTTAACCGTATCACAAATGCAAAAAATGCTGTGGCCAACAATGAAATTGCATCGGTGGAAAAAGGGCCCCATGAACACCATAGTTATTGCGGTGCCCTTGCGATAGGTTGACTAATCCAGTAAATAAAACTAGTTTTGGTTATCCTTTCTCCGTGACTACTGAACACAACATGGCCTAGACCTGAATTAATATGCTTATGCTATTAGTTCACTTATACTTTAAAGGGAACCTAAACTGAGAAGGATATGGATTTTTCGTTTTAAAATAATACCAGTTGCCTGACTCTCCTGCTGATCCTGTGTCTCTAATACTTTTAGCCACACCCCCTCAACAAGCATGCAGATTAGGTGCTCTGAATGAAGTCAGACTGGATTATCTGCATGCTTGTTGCAGGTGTGAGATTCAACCACTGCTGCAAACAAAGAGATCAGCAGGACTGCCAAGCAACTGGTATTGTTAAAAAGGAAACATCCATATCCCTCTCAGTTAAGGTTCCCTTTAAGCACCACCATAAAAGGTCTACAGAACGACCTGATCTGAGGTGTTTCCTGGGGCCGTCTCTGCCGAAAGTTTTAGAAAAATGTGAAGGTAAACAGCAAAACTTTGAGCAATCTAGTGCTAATTTTAAGACATTTCTTGGCTGATCTTCAAAAAAATGAATGAAAGCGGCGCGGCTCCGTGGAGCTCTGTCTATTATAGGAAAAAATTGGCTAAGGCGATTTCGTGTTCTCAGTAAAAGAGCAAAATTGTGAATCACCAGATAATCGACTATGCTTTCCGGCGGAGAGGCAGCTAAAAATAATATTCAAAGGTGACACGGAAGTAACAGGGGTTACAACACGTTGTGATGATCTGCCGATCCCCATCAGAGAGAGATTAATACCGCGACGTTCTGCAGATCTCCGGGGGAATGAAGATCACGGATAATCGCGCAGGAAAAAGGCACCTTTGTTCACATCACAGAGGGAATTAGATTTCCGTAAGCCGGTGAGGGAGTAATGGCCAGCAGTAGGGGGAACAATGCAAGAGTAGCTATGGGCTGGCAAGGGACGGAGGTAACAAGTTCTATTTTACTTACCTGTGATTTCTTCCAGCCCCCCCGATCCGTTGTTCCACTGTGCTGCTCCGCAAGATCGCCAACTGTGCATTTGTGGCCCCGGAAAAATCCTTCCTTGATCGCACACCCGTGGCAGAGGGCAAGAAAGAGATGGGGGTAACAAGTTCTATTTTACATACCTGGGATTTCTTCTTGCCTCCTGTAGCCTTGGTGTCTTCCCGATCTGTTTCGCTGTGCCACTATGCTGCTCCGCAAGATCACCGACTGTGCATTTGTGGCCCCGGCAACGTGCCTCCTCAAACGCACACCCGTGGCAGCGAGCAAGCAAGAGACGGGGTAACAAGTTACGTCGACTTAAAGTGTACCGGAGGCGACATGTAACATGATGAGATAAACTTGTGTATGTACAGTATAAGTCCAGTGGTGGGCCGAAATTTAGCACCGAAATTCCCATTCATGCATCATAATCGTAATGCAAAATTTCAGGGAAAATCGTAATTAATTTCGTATGTAATAGTAATATTTGATAATTTCGTGTAATTTTTGTGCAATTTCACAACATTTTGTGCCAACTTTAGCAGTGAATAGCAGAGCCCCCATACATGTTATTGTTTCCAAAATTGTTACATATGTTGAGGGGAGTATTGGGTACAAGTCAAAAAAATAATTTTTAAAAAAGACCTTGTAGTTTTTGAGAAAATCGATTTTAAATATGCAAAGAAAATTGGTTTTTAAACTGTCATTTTTTAGCTTTGCAATTTTAAAATGGAATTTTTTGGGAAAATAATTTTTTGACTTGTACCCACTATTCTCCTTAACATATGTAGCAATTTTGGTGTCACTACCATGTATGGGGACTTTGCTAGTCGGCACAAAATGATGTGAAATTTTAGGCGAAATTACAAATCACTATACAAACTCAACTGAATTTACAAATCGTAATTACGTATAAGCCTAAATGCGAAAATTTACATGAAAAATTTTGCGTAATCATAATTTGCTTAGGACCATCACTGAGTACCATACATATTAATAACCAGGCTGGTTTACTTGTTTTATTTTGCTGCTTGAAAGAGTTATTTTTTAAGCATGGAAGTGACAGCTTCCATCTTGTCGGTACCTTGTCGCTGATAAGAAAATTACAGCCATAAATGTTTTCCTGGAAGAATACAACTTTTGAGAGCATGGAGAGATAAATTCTTGAACTATTGACCTTTTTCTAACTCTGGGACACTTATTAGGCTGCCACTGAGCAGAGGCAGCAACACATTCAATCTATTTTGTAAATGATTGAATATAAAAAAAAAAAAAACATGGCACATCTAAAAAAGTCCTTTTTAGAAGTAGGAACGTAAATACAGTATATCTCATCAGTTAATTTTCACCTCAGATTCACTTTAAACTCGAGTATTCCCATTTTCTAACATACAAGGGTTGAAAAGTAAGCAGGTCAGCTTGTTGTAACTATATACAGTAAAATCAGATCCTGTTTGATCAAGATGGGACAGACATTCCTAATGTATAACTAGTATTCCCAGTCCTGGAGGCTGTTAGTAAATTACATTCGATGCTCACATCATCTGTAACAGTCTATATTTGACTATCACTGGCCACGATAAACCAGTCATGCGGGACTCGGGCAGCGATTAACGGCAGCACCAAGTGTGACGTCACTAGCGGAGACCTTTGATCTGCTCAATTGTCCCCTTTGCCCCATGATGAGTGAATGATTTTCCTCTACCGCTCTTGTCCTGACAAGTGACACGGTGGCGAGAGTTCGGAAGACGCGCACAGCAATTGTTTCGAGTAGACGTCAGATCGGATCGTAATCACCTCCTTCCGCAGTGGGTCACCGTGGCTCGGAAACAGTGATCTATAAGTGTGCAAGATAGGCGCTATTAGGACCACCTGGAAGGTTCGATGCTGAAGCTTCCTGCGGATATTGAAGTTAGCGATGTTCTGCAGATAAGAGAGAGACACTGGCTCGACCCCAGAAACAGAAGGGTAGGCAAGTCTCTGAATGAAACATTTCTGGTAATAGTGTGCAGAGCTTGAGAGGGAAGATGGTCTGTGGGCAGGGGTCGTAACAATAGCCACTGCAAGGGATGCAGCCGCTGGGAGGCCCTTAGGAGGAAAAGCATGGGCAGTGGCCCTCCAGGGCAGTTGTTAGGGTGCATAGGGAGCGCAGCACAGGAAGGGTGGAGTAGCAGGCATACACAGCACTGGAAAGGCGGGCCTGGCCGTCACCTCACCTCGAGCTCCCCCTTCTTCAGTGCTACCCCCTCCAGCAATGACAGCAGAGGTAGCGGGCAGGGAATGCGAACTCACCTCATCCGTGTTCCATCCGATGGAGGTCCACTCTTCTCTGCAGAGCCTTACTCTACTTCCTGAGCTAATAAGGAAGTAGAGTTGGTGGGAGGTGGTGGAGGTGGTTGTGCCCCATCCAAATTTTTGCAGGGGGCCCCAGTGATTTCTAGTTACGCCCCTGTCTGTAAGCATCCTGGCTTTGAAGACGGATGTATTTTTGCAAAAATAACAATCTGCAGGTTTGAGCATGAAAGCAGCTCTGAAAATAATGCAATGGAAAAGGGAAATAACTTGCCAAAGAACGTCATTCAGAGGAATCGGAAAGGGGTGAAATTGCTCAGAGTGGAGGAAACATTGTGATGGAACAGTTGATCTGCAGCAGAAGGCTGAAAAGATTATAAGGGGTGGGACACGGTAATCTCAGCACACTCGGCTATTATGTAGCTTATTCCGAAACTTGGGGAAGGGGGTTATTAAGGGTTAGTGACTCATTTGGGTGCAGGTAGGCAGCTAATAGACAACGGAAGTGCTGGGTGTTAAGATTTCAGCCCCCACTGCTTGGATGAAAGCGGTGAAGATGACTGAAGGAGAATGTCATCAGCATTATCGGTTAGATTTGGCATTTGTCGGGTTTATTGGTTTGGGTTAAGTATCCTTAAAAACCGTATTAGAGGAGGGGAAAGCAAAAAGATAGCATTACTTCTCAAAGTCAGATGAGTTGTTGTTGGTGGTGAGGGGGGCAGTGGGGGGGGGGGGAGGCCTTGTTAGACATCAGGAAATGGTTAGGATTAGGAAAGAAAGAACCTTAAACCAGGGAAAGCTACTAAGGTTTTGTACCATTCAGTCAGTCACAAAGGTTTGGTGCCCATAAGACAACGACTGGTTTGGACCCCCAATAGATGGGACTAAATGTTGGTACCCCACAGACCTTCGCTAAGGTTTGGTACCCTGCAGGTAATCTATATGGTTTGGAACACTTAAAAAAGCAACTAAGGATCGGTGCCCTTGTGACAATCACTGAGGATTGGAACCTACAAACATAACTAAAGTTGGTAACCTACAGACAATCAATGAGGCTTGGTGTCCTACAGACAATCACTAAGGATTGGTGTTCCACAATTACTAAGGTTTGGTGCCTTGCAGACAATAACTAAGGTTTTGTGTCCTAAAGACAACCACTAAGGTTTGGTGTTCTACAGATAAACTCTAATGCTGGGCATAGACAGGTCTATCCGGCAGCCGATTAGCCGCCGGATCGACTCCAGCCACGTCCCTGCTCGTCCGCGCGGATCGATTACCGCTCGTCCCCACCAGCGGTCCTTATCAGCCGCTCGATTCCCTGCCATTGTCCACCGGCGGGAATCGAGCGGGCGCGGGTCGAGCGGCTTGGTACCCTAAAAAAGTCTAAGGTTTGACAATCACTATGGTTTGGTGTCCTACAGACAATCACTAAGTTTTGGAACTAGTACGCTATAGAGAATCACTGGTTTAGTAGCATAGTTACTAGGATTTGGTAGCCTTAAAAACTGACTAAGGTTTGGTACTCTACAGACAGCCACTAGATTTGATATTCTACAGACAGTCACTAAGGTTTGTCCCCTTAGGGGCTGGGACCCACTGTAAATCGCAGTCATGATTTCAGACAGTGATTTTCGGAGTGTTTTTGAGGGAATGCCATTTTGCCTACATTCCCTCAAACTAAATTCATCCACCAATGCTGCATGCAGCACAATTGCATTTTAACCCCCTTGCCGTTCCAATACTGACGGCAAGGGGGCGGCGCAGCCGGTTTTTTTTTTTTAATCATGTAGTGGGCTCAGGGCTCGCTACATGATAGCCGCTGACAAGCGGCATCCCCCTACCTAGTTCGATCGCCACCGGCGATCTTTGCAAGCAGGAAATCCCGTTCAGAATGGGATTTCCTGCAGGGCTTCCCCCGTCGCGGCGCGTAGTGGCGAATCGGCGGTGAGCCGATTGACATCACCTGCCAGCAGTAAAAATGTCACCTTGTGATCAATGTCAGAATGTAAATCAGGGAGAGGAAAGATTTTACAATGGGCAAACACTGACTAAGGGCTGGTTCACACGGACACTTGGCGGCATTTACCGCCAAGTGCTCGGGACTCGACGCTTGGCGCGAGTAGCATTATCATTCGTTGTCACCGGCGGTTTCCGGCGATTATCGTTGATTGCACAAATGCGGTGTTGCGATCCCGATTTAACGCGTCATTTTGGCCGGCCCTAGAAGCCGCATGCGACGTCCAGGGTCGGCTAGCCGCTGCGGCTTCATGTCCCCTTGCAGGGACAAGAAACGCCAATCGCAACGGGAAGCCGACGATCGCCATACCACTGCCCCCGAATGAGACGTCATAGGACGACGCTGCTTCCCGGCCGCCCCAACGCCGCCTGCCGTCCATGTGAACCAGGCTTAAATCATTTATACATAATCATTGTAAGAATTAAGCACTTTTTTTATTACATTATTTTCACCGGAGTTCCTCTTTAACTGTCCCTCAGACGGGCTCACAATCTAATCCCTACCATAGTCATATGTCTATGTATGTATTGTGTAGTGTATTTATCGTAGTATATGGCCAATTTAGGGGGAAGTCATTTAACTTATCTGTATGTTTTTGGGATGCGGTAGGAAACCGGAGTGCCCAGAGGTAACCCACACAGACACGGGGAGCACATACAAACTATGTGCAGATAGTGCCATGGCTGGGATTTAAACCAGGGACCCAGCTAACCTCTATGCCACCGTGCTGTCCACAAGTAGCACAGCTTACATTGTTCTGAATGGAAACATTTCAATTATGTGAAACCCCAATCATATGATCGTTCCTTGAAAACAATCCCAGTGTGCATTGAGAGCTTCCTGGAAGAAGTGTTCATGCCTTATAAAGGTGTTGAAATGAGAACGTTCAGATACGCCTCTTCAGCACCAAGCTGTGATTTAATTATGCGGTATACAGATTATTATAACAAGGCAGGCAGCGAACGTACAGAAACAAAAAACAAACAGAAAGACAAAAGCAGCTTTGTGTATCGCCATTATCTTCCCAACGCCTGTCCTTGCTTCTCATTAGTTAAGACTCAATTATGTCCAAACCATAGAAACTAGTAGTTATTTGTCACACAGACAGGATATCAGTGTTCTATGGGCATGTCTATACGTATTCTATAGGTAACATAGGATATGTCAACATAACAAAGGAGAAGGATAAAACTTTGTTAAAAACAATAAAATAGAAATAAAGAAGAGGTGGCTTACCTCTCAAACGACACTAAGATATTCTAAAAAGATTTATTTAGCACAAGCAACGCATTTCATGGGTCTAAGCCACTTCCTCGGGTCAATTGTAGTGCCAGGTAACCGCAACAGCCAAAAGTTGAAGAGAAATCGAGAGCCCAATATGTGTAGTATGTCAAAATTGATTGGATAAATGAAACAGTGAGATGGTAATACTCACAAACACGGGTTACCACCTAGGTAACCACTCATTAGGCAGGTGAGGAGATTAGACCTGTCCTCACTCAGGATTAAGAAGTCGCTCTCTGTAGATAGGAAGAAAGGGGGTAGATCACCCATCCACCTGGGGTGGACTCAAATATATTGGTAGGTGAACAGAGGCGCCAGAAGGATAAAAGTACATAACATTTTTAAAAAATTGCTGGGAGGAAGTGGTGGACTCGCCTCCATTAAAGCAGACACCAAGGACTGTAAATATATAGATATACACATTCATTGAAAATACCCCAAAGATGCAACGCGTTTCGCGGGCACAGCCCACTTCTTCAGGCAATAAGCAGGGGACAAACAACAGCAATTCAGTTATAGCAAGCAGAGCACCTCATGTTTCGGGTGTCGCCCTTCCTCAAGTGTTTGATGTGGTTGGTCGCTCTTTGTGCAACCCAGTCTTGTGAGTATCATTTCAACTTCTGTAAACCCCACATACCTATTGAGCTTTTAGCCAGCAACAATAGAAAGCTTTCCAGAAGTCTCTCGTCACAGCCTGTGTAAAAAAAATGCCTTGCTTATCAGCTGTTTGTAAAAGTTTGTGTCGGCATCGGGCTAGAGCTATACCATGTAGCTATGTTCCACTTCTTTGTCACTTTTCATGGAAGAATGATTTACTGTTTGTCTCTGTGCTGCTTACACACACACACAATGCTTTTTACAGATCATATGAGAACAGCTCAAGGATTTTTAGATACAGAGAAGGATCTGAAGAGAAGGAACTGTACTTTTTCCTTACTTGGATGCTCCCCCCTCCCCCATTCAGAAAAAGATGTTCCTGGCTGTAAACTGTTTACTTTAAACTGCAAGGCAGAGAGAGAGAGAGAGAGAGAGAGAGAGGAACCCACAGAGCTGCAGCTGATGTTATTTACACACATTTGAAGCTATATTTCTGCTTCCGATCATTCAACAGATTCCAGTCACAGTATTAGAGCCAGTGAAGATTGTTTCTGTATGCTGGATGTGCTGGACACAGTCCTTCATAATAATGGCCACAGTGAAAACTGTTCTCTGTAAATGTCATTTTCTTCATATAAAACATGAAAAGAGAAGAAAAAAAAGCCTTTATATTGCTATTTGCTAGTGATTACTAGAAATATATGTGGCATTTAGAATTTTAGTTAACTTTTATAGTTGTCCTTTAAGGTGTAAAGTCACTACTCTTCCCCTTCCAAGATATGTCATCATATCCTCTGGTCCGTAGCAGAAAAAGAGGAATTTTGCTGAAAGATAGTAGTTGAGGGTGGGGGGGAGGGGGGGAATTGCAAAATGAGAAGTCGAAAAAATAGAAGATAGATTTAAAAAAAATGATGAATACTCCCTGTGTCATCTGTTAATGTTGTTTGAACCTCCATGAGTCTGCAAGTCCTGAGAGTAGTTTGGCTTGGTGTAATTAACTTTTTTTTTCAGGTACCAACACTACAGCAAAGTCCCGGAATCCGGAATTGGCGGGGATGGCCGAATACATGTGCTTGCCAGTTGCTTGAACAACCAGCCGAGATAGCATAACCCCCCAACCCCCAATACTCACTGAGGCTGCAGCGATGCCTGCCAGTCTCCCTATACCTCTCCGTGGCCTCCTAACAGCTTTTTGGCGTCCTCCGTGCACGCAAGTTGGTAAGTCACATGACAAGCCGGCTTGAGTGCACCACACCAGAAAGCCACTATGAGCCCGTGGGGAGGTACTGGCAGACTGCCAGACATCGCAGAGGCCTGGTGTGTATTTAAAATGCCTCCAACCCCCCTCCCCCTCCGAATGCCCCAAAAGTGTAGTCCCCCTTACACCACAGGCGTGCCAGTTAGTTGAGACTTGCCTGAATTCCAGATAATGGGGGCTTTGCTGTACTTTGTTTCAGGCTAAATTTGCCTTTCATCAGGCCTTTATAGTAAAAAAAAAGAGTCTCCTCAGACCAATCAATAATAATTAGGGTTCTGTTGCAAGTAATCAATCATAATAAGGCACCAGTGCCCCCCCTTCCCCCGATGCTATTGTACACCATCCAACTGGCCAGGAAGAAGAAATCCACCATGCTGCTATCAAGGAGTGCTGATTGGTCTGAGGAGACTCTTTCTTCACTGTAAAGGCAAATTTATCCCGAAATTAAATGAGGCTCACATACCAGGAAATTGTCATGGTCATGGATCCTGACATCACACTGTGGGAGGGATTTCACTACAATATTGGAGGCACCCACGCCCACCCCCCACCACCACCACCGCCACCATGCACTTTTAGAGAAAAGGTAAAGTTTACTCATGGGGAAAGGGAGTATCGGCCACTGATTGTTGGGATGATGTTCAATCCTGGGTTCCTCTTTAAAGCAAATCTGAAGTGTTGAGATTAACTTCAGGTTTAATACTTACCTAAGTAGAGGGATGGCTTTGAATAGTATACAGCCTTCCCGTTCCCCTATCCAGCCCGTTGTTGCAGCACTCTCCTCGGTTGTAGTCGGGGCAGATTCTAGGCTAAATTATTCCCAGAGCGAGGGGGGTCCTGGAGGCACACCATGGGGCAACAGAGGCTGGTGTTAGTGTGCACAACCAGCCTCTGTGCCCCAGTAACATAAGTAAATCCCACCTCAGGTTCTCTTTAACTGTCGAAGACCCTGCTAACTCCCTACTACACATCACCAGCACCCTTCAAGAATACTCAAAAGTTTCATACTATAAGGTTAAAGGGAACCAGAGACGAAGCACCCTTGTGTATTTTACCATATATATCAGTAAGAACATTAGTGAAAACTCCTACCATGTTCTCTGCTTCATCCTCACTGCTAAAAGTGTCTGTTATCAGCTGTGATAAGAATCCCGGACTGAGCATTCAGTCTCGCTTTGCAGGGAATAATTATAGCTGAGTCATTATAGCAGAGCCACAAGGGGGCAGGTTTGGGCTTGAAAAGACACCAGAGAAGACAGACTCAGCTATAATCTTTCCATAGCAAAGCCAGACTGAATGCTCAGTCGGGGATTCTTATCAGAGGTGTAAAGTCGGATTAAACAGAGAACAATGAAACAAAGAGCAGATTAGGTGTATACTGTCATGTTCCCACTGATTTATAAGGTAAAATACAAGAGGGTGCTTCAACTATGGTTCTCTTTAAAGGGAACCAGAGAGGAAGCACCCTTGTGTATTTTACCATGTATATCAGTAAGAACATTAGAGAAAACACTTACCATGCTCTCTGTTTCCTCCTCACTGCTAAAAGTGTCTGTTAACAGCAGTCACAAGAATCCCAGACTGAGCAATTAAATCTGGCTTTGCTGGGAATGATTATTGCTGAGTCATTATAGCAAAGCCACAAGGGGGCAGGCTTGGGCTTGAAATAACACCACAGAAGACAGATTTAGCTATAATCTTTCTGTAGCAAAGCTAGACGGAGCAGCCTGACTTCTCAGTCGGGGATTCTTATCAGACGTGATAACAGTCAGATTACACAGAGAACAATGAAACAAAGGGCAGATTAGGTGTTTACTGTCATGTTCCCACTGATTTATAAGGTAAAATACAAGAGGGTGCTTCATCTCTGGTTCTCTTTAATGAAGGAAAATCCTTGATGCTTGGAACTAATATTCCCCTCTCTACTAAAAAAAAAGGATTTCAGAAACGTTTCCTTTTCATTGGGCCAAACAATATATCACATATCTAGGGGTGAACATTACTTCATGCGTCAATACGGTGTATGAGTCTAATTTCCTACCCTTACTAAAAAATCTTTCTCAAGAACTACAAAATATTGCTAAAGTTGAACTGTCATGGTTAGGGAAAATGGCGGCATTTCAAATGAAAGTCCTTCCGAAATTATTGTACTTATTCCGTACCCTACAAATCCCTATTCCAGGGAGTTTTTTCATACAGGCCCAAAGAATTATAGCAAACTTTCTTTGGTGCAAAAAACCCCCACAGAATTACATATCATAATCTCACTATCTTAAAAAAGCATGGAGGATTGGGCATTCCCTGCATCAAATCCTACTATTATATTACTCTTGCATCCTAGAACCCTCTGTTGAATGGTGGAAAATTGATAGTCCAAAGAGATGGTGCCAAATTGAGAACTCTATATCCCCCCATACTCCTATACAACAGCTCACGTTGTTGATTCTAGGACTACATAAAAGTAAATCTGACTATCCCACAACAGTGTTCTCCCCAGAATTTTTTTCCAGCCGGGTGGCATGAAAAAGTATCTGGGTGGGGCACGACGGTGGAATGTGCAACTCTGCGTACCAAATATGAGG
Source organism: Hyperolius riggenbachi (assembly GCF_040937935.1). Taxonomy (NCBI): domain Eukaryota; kingdom Metazoa; phylum Chordata; class Amphibia; order Anura; family Hyperoliidae; genus Hyperolius; species Hyperolius riggenbachi. The sequence continues at coordinate 45,640,509 of NC_090648.1, forward strand.
AAGCGAGTCGATGTTAGCCGGGTGGTCACCAAAATTAGCCGGGTGGAGCACCCGGGTAAAAGAGCTCGGGGAGAACACTGCACAATCCAAGCGACATTCCAAGCTTGGATCTACTTTCTGTCACAATTCAAAGACACAAGTGCATCTAGACCTCTAAAACTTCCCTTAAACTCAGTTAAGTTCATTATTCCCGATCTAGACATCAGTTCCTGGACATCTAATGGTATAGACTTCATATCCGATATACCGTATATACTCGCAAGCAAGCCGACCCGCATGTAAGCCGACCCCCCAACTTTTACCTAACAAAACATGAAAAAATTAATGACCCTCATGCAAGCCGAAGCCCTGGGGGAGCAGAGCAGGAGCAATGAATGGCCACCCAGAATCAGTGAGGGGTGTGCAGTGCGGACTAACCTGCTGAGGAGAGCGGCTCAGAGTGCAGCGGTGATGCGGCAGTGATCGGGCCGAAGGAGAGCGGGCAGCTGAGAGATCGGATGCGGAGGGCGGAGAGTATAGCTGCAGCCGCGAGAGCAGAGCAGAGCGGATGGATGGCCACACAGAAGTCTTTTAGAGTATAGCTGCAGCCGCTGGATGTCCGCGGCGAGAACAGAGCGGATGGATGGCCACACAGAATAGAAACACAGCAGGAGCGCTCTTCCGGGTTCATAATCTCGCGCTTCCTGCTGTGTCTGCACCTTGTACACCAATTGGCTGGTAATAGCTGGTAATAGCCAATGTCTGTACAAGGTGCAGACACACCAGGAAGCGCGAGATTATGAACACGGAAGAGTGCTCCTGCTGTGTTTCTATTCTGTGTGGCCATCCATCCGCTCTGTTCTCGCCGCGGACATCCAGCGGCTGCAGCTGTACTCTAAAAGACTTCTGTGTGGCCATCCATCCGCTCTGCTCTGCTCTCGCGGCTGCAGCTATACTCTCCGCCCTTCGCACCCGATCTCTCAGCTGCCCGCTCTCCTTCGGCCCGATCACTGACGCATCACCGCTGCACTCTGAGCCGCTCTCCTCAGCAGGTTAGTCAGCACTGCACACCCCTCACTGATTCTGGGTGGCCATTCGCACCCGATCTCTTAGCTGCCCGCTCTCCTTCGTGACTCGCAAGCAAGCCGAGACCCCCACTTTTGGGCCACTTTTTGGGGGTCAAAAATTCGGCTTGCTTGCGAGTATATACGATAATTAACCCAACCTCTAAGGGCATATACGACTTTCAAATTTTGAAAGATAAGTTCTCCCTCCCTCCTAAAGGTGGCCATACACTGGTCGATTTGCCATCAGATTCGACCAACAGATAGATCCCTCTCTGATCGAATCTGATCAGAGAGGGATCGTATGGCCGCCTTTACTGCAAACAGATTGTGAACCGATTTCAGCCTGAAACTGTTCACACTCTGTGGTGGTGGTGCTGCTGCTGCCGCCCTCCCCCCCCCCCCCCCCCCCCGCATACATTACCTGCTCCGCTGGCGCGATTCCCTGCTGTCACTGCTGTCTTCTCCGCTCTGGTCTCATCTCCGGCATGCTTCACTTCTTCCTGCCCTGCAGGAAGTTTAAACAGTAGAGCTCTGTCTAGTGTTTAAACTTCCTGCCAGGCAGGAAGAAGTGAAGCATGCCGGAGACCAGACCAGAGCGGAGAAGACAGCAGTGAGAGGGGATTAGCGCCGGCTGGAACAGGTAATGTATACCCGCTACATTGCGTCGGTCGTCGGGCATTCGAACGCCGCTAACGACGCACTCCCGACCCGCCGGCGATCGAGAAAAATCTTCCGCACGGATGGATCGACGGGAACGATCGATTTCGGACGGAAATCGATCATTCTGTCAGCGGTGTGTGCAGCGATTCCACAGCCGTTTCGATCACTGTGATGTATATTGGCGGGAAAATCGTTAGGTGTATGGGCCCCTTAAAGAGATCTTTAAATACCTTAGAGTTAAACATTTATAGAGTACCAGCTCTAATCTCATGCCTATTATTCCACCCTGTTTATACAACTATATCTTTTCATGGAATACCCACAAGGGGGGAATTTCATTGTGGTATAAAACCTTATTAACAGGAAGACAGACATCCCTTCATAAATATGTACAAACATGGTCTGAAGAACTACACTGTAATATTGACATGCTAGATCTTATATCAGCTTGTCATAATCTCTATAAACTAGCATCTTGTATAAATCATAGAGAATCATTCCACAAAATATTACTTAATTGGTACCTTACCCAGAGGAAAATGGCAAGATTTGGCGACATCTCTTCACCCCTATGTTGGAGAGAATGTGGACACGAGGGTACACTACCCCACATCCTATGGTTTTGCCCAAAAAGCCAAGCTTACTGGAACTCGATCTTTACCCTTATTGGCAACATTACAAACAACTCACAAGCAGCCTCACCAAAATTAGCACTCCTTCACATAGGCCTAGAGAAATTCCCTCTGAAATTCAGACTGGCTATAACTCAAATTTTATGTGTAGCTAGATCACTTCTTCTACAAAACTGGGGTACATCTGATATGCCAACTATGCAACAACTAATGTATCAAGTGGAGCTTAGTCTACATATGGAACAAATAGTTAGAAACAGAAGACAACACACAAACCCCTATATATTCCAAATTTCACTTAAAGGGACACTGAAGCGAAAAAAAAAAATATGATATAATGAATTGGTTGTGTACTATGAATAATTACTAGAAGATTAGCATCAAAGAAAATATTCTCATACTTTTATTTTCCGGTATATAGTGTTTTTTCTAACATTGCATCATTCTCTAATATGTGCAGATTACACAACACTCAGCATTCAAAATGATTCTTTCAGAGCAGTCTGTGAACTAATGACCTCTCCTCTGGCAGAGAAAAAGACATTTGTTTACTTACAGTTGAGATAATAAAAGTCAGATAACAGCCCTCTCCACGACTTTGAAAGTCGTAGAGATTAATGTCTTTTTTTGTATAGAGATAACAACTGGAGTTTCTTAACTCTTCCTGTACTGGAAACAATTAGACTGGTGTATCTGATCTTAATGTTTTATTTCTTAGCTGTACTACACATACAAATCATAATATCATCATTTTTTTTCGCTTCAGTGTCTCTTTAATTAGATACCTGAAACCCCGCTCACTCAACGCTCTATATGGTTCACCCAATAATCTTCTTGAGATTAACCTAAAAAGATATTATATTATTCATGAAATCTATAAGCTTGTAACCTCTTTCCCATAGACCATTTCATACCACACCATACTACTAAGCCTCACCTATAAATAATTCATCAAGCATCAAACCAGTAACAACAGCGGTCTAATAATCATCACCATGCGTTACTATAGAGTATACCAGTTGGTCCCCCTTCATCCATACCCACTTCCCCCTGGCTGATTCCTTTCCCCTTCTTAGTTAGACCTTCCAGAACCTGTATCCTTTCTTTGTTGTTCTATCTATAACTAGGTTACACAAGAACAATTGCATCTATCTTGACATGTTGTGTGTATACACTTAGATATGATGCTAGATTAGAATGCAACCCCCTAGATAGAAGTTGTTATACCTTAATTAATAATGTTTTTTTTTTTATTTCTGTGTATTGTATCTCTGCTCCCTTCAAGGTAATGTTTATTATTATTACTGCGGGGGTGTCATCTAACTTCTTGACAGTGAGCTAAAGAGCCAGTATCTTTCTTTAGGACAACTATACACCACAAATATGACAATTTCTACTGTATCGTGCAAGATGACACATTCTCTCTGTATGCTATGTATTGTTATTGTTTATATAACCCCAAAAAAATGTATTGAGAAAAAAAAAGAGTAAAAGAAAAGAAGTAGTAATGTGAGAGGGAGGTTAGGGGAGCGCTAGTAGATTATTGGTACAATGAGTTGCTTTCACTATTTACATTGTTGCTGTGCATGGCAAATTCCATGCGCATGGGGCTTGACGCGCACATAAGCACAAAAATGTAATTGCATTAACTACGGAATTTACACAGCTGCAATAATTATAAGAACAAAAGGGAAAAAATGATGGGAAGGCACCTATAGAAAAAAAAACTGTTGTTCTGCAAATGTAAGTAGAGAGGTAATGATGCTCTGCAGCACAGGAAGGAGAAGTAATGATGCTCTGCAGCACTGAGAGTAAAGAGGTAACAATGCTCTGCAGCACTGAGTGTAGAGAGGTATGCTATGCAGCACTGACAGTAGAGAGGTATGCTCTGCAGCACTGAGTGTAGAGAGGTAATGATGCTCTGCAGCACTGAGTGTAGAGAGGTAATGATGCTCTGCAGAACTGGGTGTAGAGAGGTAATGATGCTCTGCAGCACTGGGTGTAGAGAGGTAATGATGCTCTGCAGCACTGAGTGTAGAGAGGTAATGATGCTCTGCAGCACTGACAGTAGAGAGGTAATGATGCTCTGCAGCACTGAGTGTAGAGAGGTAATGATGCTCTGCAGAACTGGGTGTAGAGAGGTAATGATGGTCTGCAGCACTGGGTGTAGAGAGGTAATGATGCTCTGCAGCACTGGGTGTAGAGAGGTAATGATGCTCTGCAGCACTGGGTGTAGAGAGGTAATGATGCTCTGCAGCACTGACAGTAGAGAGGTAATGATGCTCTGCAGCACTGAGTGTAGAGAGGTAATGATGGTCTGCAGAACTGGGTGTAGAGAGGTAATGATGCTCTGCAGCACTGAGTGTAGAGAGGTAATGATGGTCTGCAGCACTGAGTGTAGAGAGATAATGATGCTCTGCAGCACTGGGTGTAGAGAGGTAATGATGGTCTGCAGAACTGGGTGTAGAGAGGTAATGATGCTCTGCAGCACTGAGTGTAGAGAGGTAATGATGGTCTGCAGCACTGAGTGTAGAGAGGTAATGATGCTCTGCAGTACTGAGTGTAGAGAGGTAATGATGGTCTGCAGCACTGAGTGTAGAGAGGTAATGATGCTCTGCAGCACTGAGTGTAGAGAGGTAATGATGCTCTGCAGCACTGGGTGTAGAGAGGTAATGATGCTCTGCAGCACTGAGTGTAGAGAGGTAATGATGGTCTGCAGCACTGGGTGTAGAGAGGTAATGATGCTCTGCAGCACTGAGTGTAGAGAGGTAATGATGGTCTGCAGCACTGAGTGTAGAGAGGTAATGATGCTCTGCAGCACTGGGTGTAGAGAGGTAATGATGGTCTGCAGCACTGGGTGTAGAGAGGTAATGATGGTCTGCAGAACTGGGTGTAGAGAGGTAATGATGCTCTGCAGCACTGAGTGTAGAGAGGTAATGATGGTCTGCAGAACTGGGTGTAGAGAGGTAATGATGCTCTGCAGCACTGAGTGTAGAGAGGTAATGATGGTCTGCAGAACTGGGTGTAGAGAGGTAATGATGCTCTGCAGCACTGAGTGTAGAGAGGTAATGATGGTCTGCAGCACTGAGTGTAGAGAGGTAATGATGCTCTGCAGCACTGAGTGTAGAGAGGTAATGATGCTCTGCAGCACTGGGTGTAGAGAGGTAATGATGCTCTGCAGCACTGGGTGTAGAGAGGTAATGATGCTCTGCAGCACTGGGTGTAGAGAGGTAATGATGCTCTGCAGCACTGATAGTAGAGAGGTATGCTCTGCAGCACTGGGTGTAGAGAGGTAATGATGCTCTGCAGCACTGGGTGTAGAGAGGTATGCTATGCAGCACTGACAGTAGAGAGGTAATGATGCTCTGCAGCACTGGGTGTAGAGAGGTAATGATGCTCTGCAGCACTGAGAGTAGAGAGGTAATGATGCTCTGCAGCACTGACAGTAGAGAGGTAATGATGCTCTGCAGCACTGGGTGTAGAGAGGTAATGATGCTCTGCAGCACTGAGAGTAAAGAGGTAACAATGCTCTGCAGCACTGAGTGTAGAGAGGTATGCTATGCAGCACTGACAGTAGAGAGGTATGCTCTGCAGCACTGAGAGTAGAGAGGTAATGATGCTCTGCAGCACTGAGAGTAGAGAGGTAATGAGGCTCTGCAGCACTGGGTGTAGAGAGGTAATGATGCTCTGCAGCACTGGGTGTAGAGAGGTAATGATGCTCTGCAGCACTGAGAGTAAAGAGGTAACAATGCTCTGCAGCACTGAGTGTAGAGAGGTATGCTATGCAGCACTGACAGTAGAGAGGTATGCTCTGCAGCACTGAGTGTAGAGAGGTAATGATGGTCTGCAGCACTGGGTGTAGAGAGGTAATGATGCTCTGCAGCACTGGGTGTAGAGAGGTAATGATGCTCTGCAGCACTGACAGTAGAGAGGTAATGATGCTCTGCAGCACTGAGTGTAGAGAGGTAATGATGCTCTGCAGCACTGAGAGTAGAGAGGTAATGAGGCTCTGCAGCACTGGGTGTAGAGAGGTAATGATGCTCTGCAGCACTGGGTGAAGAGAGGTAATGATGCTCTACAGCACTGAGAGTAAAGAGGTAACAATGCTGTGCAGCACTGAGTGTAGAGAGGTATGCTATGCAGAACTGGGTGTAGAGAGGTAATGATGCTCTTCAGCACTGAGTGTAAAGAGGTAATGATGCTCTTCAGCACTGAGTGCAAAGAGGTAATGATGCTTTGCAGCACTGAGTGTAGAAAGGTAATGATGCTCTGCAGCACTGGGTGTAGAGAGGTAATGATGCTCTGCAGCACTGGGTATAGAGAGGTAATGATGCTCTGCAGCACTGGGTATAGAGTGGTAATGATGCTCTGCAGCACTGAGTGTAGAGAGGTAATGATGCTCTGCAGCACTAAGAGTAGAGAGGTAATGAGGCTCTGCAGCACTGGATGTAGAGAGGTAATGAAGCTCTGCAGCACTGAGAGTAGAGAGGTAATGATGCTCTGCAGCACTGGGTGTAGAGAGGTAATGATGCTCTGCAGCACTGAATGTAGAAAGGTAATGATGCTCTGCAGCACTGAGTGCAGAGAGGTTATGATGCTCTGCATAACTGAGTGTAGAGAGGTAATGATACTCTGCAGCACTGGGTATAGAGTGGTAATGATGCTCTGCAGCACTGAGTGTAGAGGGGTAATGATACTCTGCAGCACTGGGTATAGAGAGGTAATGATGTTCTGCAGCACTGACAGTAGAGAGGTATACTCTGCAGCACTGGGTGTAGAGAGGTTATGATGCTCTGCAGCACTGAGAGTAGAAAGGTAATGAGGCTCTGCAGCACTGGGTGTAGAGAGGTAATGAGGCTCTGCAGCACTGGGTATAGAGAGGTTATGATGCTCTGCAGCACTGAGTGTAGAGAGGTAATGATACTCTGCAGCACTGACAGTAGAGAGGTGTGCTCTGCAGCACTGAGTGTAGAGAGGTAATGATGCTTTGCAGCACTGAGTGTAGAGAGGTAATGATGCTCTGCAGCACTGGGTATAGAGAGGTAATGATGCTCTGCAGCACTGGGTATAGAGAGGTAATGATGCTTTGCAGCACTAAGTGTAGAGAAGTAATGATGCTCTGCAGCACTGGGTGTAGAGAGGCTATGATGCTCTGCAGCACTGAGTGTAGAGAGGTAATAATGATGCTCTGCAGCACTGAGAGTAGAGAGGTAATGATGCTCTGCAGCACTGGGTGTAGAGAGGTAATGATGCTCTGCAGCACTGAGTGTAGAGAGGTAATGATGCTTTGCAGCACTGAGTGTAGATAGGTAATGATGCTCTGCAGCACTGAGAGTAGAGAGGTAATGATGCTCTGCAGCACTGAGAGTAGAGAGGTAATGATGCTCTGCAGCACTGAGTGTAGAAAGGTAATGATGCTCTGCAGCACTGAGTGTAGAGAGGTAATGATACTCTGCAACACTTGGTATAGAGTGGTAATGATGCTCTGCAGCACTGAGTGTAGAGAGGTAATGATACTCTGCAGCACTGGGTATAGAGAGGTAATGATGCTCTACAGCACTTGGTATAGAGTGGTAATGATGCTCTGCAGAACTGAGTGTAGAGAGGTAATGATACTCTGCAGCACTGGGTGTAGAGAGGTAATGATACTCTGCAGCACTGACAGTAGAAAGGTATGCTCTGCAGAACTGAATGTAGAGAGGTAATGATGCTTTGCAGCACTGAGTGTAGAGAGGTAATGATGCTTTAAAGCACTGAGTGTAGAGAGGTAATGATGTTCTGCAGCACTGGGTATAGAGAGGTAATGATGCTCTGCAGCACTGGGTATAGACAGGTAATGATGCTTTGCAGCACTGAGTGTAGAGAGGCTATGATGCTCTGCAGCACTGGGTGTAGAGAGGCTATGATGCTCTGCAGCACTGAGTGTAGAGAGGTAATGATGCTCTGCAGCACTGAGAGTAGAGAGGTAATGGTGCTCTGCAGCACTGGGTGTAGAGAGGTAATGATGCTCTGCAGCACTGAGTGTAGAGAGGTAATGATGCTCTGCAGCACTGAGTGTAGAGAGGTAATGATACTCTGCAGCACTGGGTATAGAGTGGTAATGATGCTCTGCAGCACTGAGTGTACAGAGGTAATGATACTCTGCAGCACTGAGTGTAGAGAGGTAATTATGCTTTGCAGCACTGAGTGTAGAAAGGTAATGATGCTCTGCAGCACTGAGTGTAGAGAGGTAATGATGCTCTGCAGTACTGAGTGTAGAGAGGTAATGATACTCTGCAGCACTGGGTATAGAGTGGTAATGATGCTCTGCAGCACTGAGTGTAGAGAGGTAATGATACTCTGCAGCACTGGGTATAGAGAGGTAATGATGCTCTGCAGCACTGAGAGTAGAGAGGTAATGATACTCTGCAGCACTGGGTATAGAGGTAATGATACTCTGCAGCACTGGGTATAGAGAGGTAATGATGCTCTGCAGCACTGAGAGTAGAGAGGTAATGATACTCTGCAGCACTGGGTATAGAGAGGTAATGATGCTCTGCAGCACTGAGAGTAGAGAGGTAATGATACTCTGCAGCACTGGGTATAGAGGTAATGATGCTCTGCAGCACTGAGTGTAGAGAGGTAATGATGCTTTGCAGCACTGAGTGTAGAAAGGTAATGATACTCTGCAGCACTGACAGTAGAGAGGTTTGCTCTGCAGCACTGAGTGTAGAGAGGTAATGATGCTCTGCCGCACTGAGTGTAGAGAGGTAATGATGGTCTGCAGCACTGGGTGTAGAGAGGTAATAATGATGCTCTGCAGCACTGAGTGTAGAGAGGTAATGATGCTCTGCAGCACTGATAGTAGAGAGGTATGCTCTGCAGCACTGAGTGTAGAGAGGTAATGATGGTCTGCAGCACTGGGTGTAGAGAGGTAATGAGGCTCTGCAGCACTGGGTGTAGAGAGGTAATGATGCTCTGCAGCATTGAGTGTAGAGAGGTAATGATACTCTGCAGCACTGGGTATAGAAGTAATGATACTCTGCAGCACTGACAGTAGAGAAGTTTGCTCTGCAGCACTGAGTGTAGAGAGGTAATGATGCTCTGCAGCACTGAGTGTAGAGAGGTAATGATGCTCTGCAGGACTGAGTGTAGAGAGGTAATGATGCTCTGCAGCACTGAGTGTAGAGAGGTAATGATGCTCTGCAGCACTGATAGTAGAGAGGTATGCTCTGCAGCACTGAGTGTAGAGAGGTAATGATGGTCTGCAGCACTGAGTGTAGAGAGGTAATGATGCTCTGCAGCACTGATAGTAGAGAGGTATGCTCTGCAGCACTGAGTGTAGAGAGGTAATGATGGTCTGCAGAACTGGGTGTAGAGAGGTAATGAGGCTCTGCAGCACTGGGTGTAGAGAGGTAATGATGCTCTGCAGCATTGAGTGTAGAGAGGTAATGATACTCTGCAGCACTGGGTATAGAAGTAATGATACTCTGCAGCACTGACAGTAGAGAAGTTTGCTCTGCAGCACTGAGTGTAGAGAGGTAATGATGCTCTGCAGCACTGAGTGTAGAGAGGTAATGATGCTCTGCAGGACTGAGTGTAGAGAGGTAATGATGCTCTGCAGCACTGAGTGTAGAGAGGTAATGATGCTCTGCAGCACTGAGTGTAGAGAGGTAATGATGCTCTGCAGGACTGACAGTAGAGAGGTATGCTCTGCAGCACTGAGAGTAGAGAGGTAATGATGCTCTGCAGCACTGACAGTAGAGAGGTAATGATGCTCTGCAGCACTGAGAGTAGACAGGTAATGAGGCTCTGCAGCACTGGGTATAGAGTGGTAATGATGCTCTGCAGCACTGAGTGTACAGAGGTAATGATACTCTGCAGCACTGAGTGTAGAGAGGTAATGATGCTCTGCAGTACTGAGTGTAGAGAGGTAATGATACTCTGCAGCACTGGGTATAGAGTGGTAATGATGCTCTGCAGCACTGAGTGTAGAGAGGTAATGATACTCTGCAGCACTGGGTATAGAGAGGTAATGATGCTCTGCAGCACTGAGAGTAGAGAGGTAATGATACTCTGCAGCACTGGGTATAGAGAGGTAATGATGCTCTGCAGCACTGAGAGTAGAGAGGTAATGATACTCTGCAGCACTGGGTATAGAGGTAATGATGCTCTGCAGCACTGAGTGTAGAGAGGTAATGATGCTTTGCAGCACTGAGTGTAGAAAGGTAATGATACTCTGCAGCACTGACAGTAGAGAGGTTTGCTCTGCAGCACTGAGTGTAGAGAGGTAATGATGCTCTGCAGCACTGAGTGTAGAGAGGTAATGATGCTCTGCAGCACTGAGTGTAGAGAGGTATTGATGCTCTGCAGCACTGATAGTAGAGAGGTATGCTCTGCAGCACTGAGTGTAGAGAGGTAATGAGGCTCTGCAGCACTGGGTGTAGAGAGGTAATGATCGTCTGCAGCACTGAGTGTAGAGAGGTAATGATGCTCTGCAGCATTGAGTGTAGAGAGGTAATGATACTCTGCAGCACTGGGTATAGAGGTAATGATACTCTGCAGCACTGACAGTAGAGAAGTTTGCTCTGTGGCACTGAGTGTAGAGAGGTAATGATGCTCTGCAGCACTGAGTGTAGAGAGGTAATGATGCTCTGCAGGACTGAGTGTAGAGAGGTAATGATGCTCTGCAGCACTGAGTGTAGAGAGGTAATGATGGTCTGCAGCACTGGGTGTAGAGAGGTAATGAGGCTCTGCAGCACTGGGTATAGAGAGGTAATGATGCTCTGCAGCACTGAGTGTAGAGAGGTAATGATGCTCTGCAGCACTGAGTGTAGAGAGGTAATGATGCTCTGCAGCACTGAGTGTAGAGAGGTAATGAGGCTCTGCAGCACTGGGTGTAGAGAGGTAATGATGGTCTGCAGCACTGAGTGTAGAGAGGTAATGATGCTCTGCAGCACTGAGTCTAGAGAGGTAATGATGCTCTGCAGCACTGAGTGTAGAGAGGTAATGATGCTCTGCAGCACTGATTTTAGAGAGGTAATGATGCTCTGCAGGACTGACAGTAGAGAGGTATGCTCTGCAGCACTGAGAGTAGAGAGGTAATGATGCTCTGCAGCACTGACAGTAGAGAGGTAATGATGCTCTGCAGCACTGAGTGTAGAGAGGTAATGATGCTCTGCAGCACTGGGTGTAGAGGGGTAATGATGCTCTGCAGCACTGGGTGTAGAGAGGTAATGATGGTCTGCAGCACTGAGTGTAGAGAGGTAATGATGGTCTGCAGCACTGAGTGTAGAGAGGTAATGATGCTCTGCAGCACTGAGTGTAGAGAGGTAATGATGCTCTGCAGCACTGAGTGTAGAGAGGTAATGATGCCCTGCAGCACTGAGTGTAGAGAGGTAATGATGCTCTGCAGCACTGAGAGTAGAGAGGTAATGATACTCTGCAGCACTGGGTATAGAGGTAATGATGCTCTGCAGCACTGAGTGTAGAGAGGTAATGATGCTTTGCAGCACTGAGTGTAGAAAGGTAATGATACTCTGCAGCACTGACAGTAGAGAGGTTTGCTCTGCAGCACTGAGTGTAGAGAGGTAATGATGCTCTGCCGCACTGAGTGTAGAGAGGTGATGATGGTCTGCAGCACTGGGTGTAGAGAGGTAATAATGATGCTCTGCAGCACTGAGTGTAGAGAGGTAATGATGCTCTGCAGCACTGATAGTAGAGAGGTATGCTCTGCAGCACTGAGTGTAGAGAGGTAATGAGGCTCTGCAGCACTGGGTGTAGAGAGGTAATGATGCTCTGCAGCATTGAGTGTAGAGAGGTAATGATACTCTGCAGCACTGGGTATAGAAGTAATGATACTCTGCAGCACTGACAGTAGAGAAGTTTGCTCTGCAGCACTGAGTGTAGAGAGGTAATGATGCTCTGCAGCACTGAGTGTAGAGAGGTAATGATGCTCTGCAGGACTGAGTGTAGAGAGGTAATGATGCTCTGCAGCACTGAGTGTAGAGAGGTAATGATGCTCTGCAGCACTGAGTGTAGAGAGGTAATGATGCTCTGCAGGACTGACAGTAGAGAGGTATGCTCTGCAGCACTGAGAGTAGAGAGGTAATGATGCTCTGCAGCACTGACAGTAGAGAGGTAATGATGCTCTGCAGCACTGAGAGTAGAGAGGTAATGAGGCTCTGCAGCACTGGGTATAGAGTGGTAATGATGCTCTGCAGCACTGAGTGTACAGAGGTAATGATACTCTGCAGCACTGAGTGTAGAGAGGTAATGATGCTCTGCAGTACTGAGTGTAGAGAGGTAATGATACTCTGCAGCACTGGGTATAGAGTGGTAATGATGCTCTGCAGCACTGAGTGTAGAGAGGTAATGATACTCTGCAGCACTGAGAGTAGAGAGGTAATGATACTCTGCAGCACTGGGTATAGAGGTAATTATACTCTGCAGCACTGGGTATAGAGAGGTAATGATGCTCTGCAGCACTGAGAGTAGAGAGGTAATGATACTCTGCAGCACTGGGTATAGAGAGGTAATGATGCTCTGCAGCACTGAGAGTAGAGAGGTAATGATACTCTGCAGCACTGGGTATAGAGGTAATGATGCTCTGCAGCACTGAGTGTAGAGAGGTAATGATGCTTTGCAGCACTGAGTGTAGAAAGGTAATGATACTCTGCAGCACTGACAGTAGAGAGGTTTGCTCTGCAGCACTGAGTGTAGAGAGGTAATGATGCTCTGCAGCACTGAGTGTAGAGAGGTAATGATGCTCTGCAGCACTGAGTGTAGAGAGGTAATGATGCTCTGCAGCACTGATAGTAGAGAGGTATGCTCTGCAGCACTGAGTGTAGAGAGGTAATGATCGTCTGCAGCACTGAGTGTAGAGAGATAATGATGCTCTGCAGCATTGAGTGTAGAGAGGTAATGATACTCTGCAGCACTGGGTATAGAGGTAATGATACTCTGCAGCACTGACAGTAGAGAAGTTTGCTCTGCAGCACTGAGTGTAGAGAGGTAATGATGCTCTGCAGCACTGAGTGTAGAGAGGTAATGATGCTCTGCAGCACTGAGTGTAGAGAGGTATGCTCTGCAGCACTGAGAGTAGAGAGGTAATGATGCTCTGCAGCACTGAGTGTAGAGAGGTAATGATGCTCTGCAGCACTGAGTGTAGAGAGGTAATGATGCTCTGCAGCACTGAGTGTAGAGAGGTATGCTCTGCAGCACTGAGTGTAGAGAGGTAATGATGCTCTGCCGCACTGAGTGTAGAGAGGTGATGATGGTCTGCAGCACTGGGTGTAGAGAGGTAATAATGATGCTCTGCAGCACTGAGTGTAGAGAGGTAATGATGCTCTGCAGCACTGATAGTAGAGAGGTATGCTCTGCAGCACTGAGTGTAGAGAGGTAATGAGGCTCTGCAGCACTGGGTGTAGAGAGGTAATGATGCTCTGCAGCATTGAGTGTAGAGAGGTAATGATACTCTGCAGCACTGGGTATAGAAGTAATGATACTCTGCAGCACTGACAGTAGAGAAGTTTGCTCTGCAGCACTGAGTGTAGAGAGGTAATGATGCTCTGCAGCACTGAGTGTAGAGAGGTAATGATGCTCTGCAGGACTGAGTGTAGAGAGGTAATGATGCTCTGCAGCACTGAGTGTAGAGAGGTAATGATGCTCTGCAGCACTGAGTGTAGAGAGGTAATGATGCTCTGCAGGACTGACAGTAGAGAGGTATGCTCTGCAGCACTGAGAGTAGAGAGGTAATGATGCTCTGCAGCACTGACAGTAGAGAGGTAATGATGCTCTGCAGCACTGAGAGTAGAGAGGTAATGAGGCTCTGCAGCACTGGGTATAGAGTGGTAATGATGCTCTGCAGCACTGAGTGTACAGAGGTAATGATACTCTGCAGCACTGAGTGTAGAGAGGTAATGATGCTCTGCAGTACTGAGTGTAGAGAGGTAATGATACTCTGCAGCACTGGGTATAGAGTGGTAATGATGCTCTGCAGCACTGAGTGTAGAGAGGTAATGATACTCTGCAGCACTGAGAGTAGAGAGGTAATGATACTCTGCAGCACTGGGTATAGAGGTAATTATACTCTGCAGCACTGGGTATAGAGAGGTAATGATGCTCTGCAGCACTGAGAGTAGAGAGGTAATGATACTCTGCAGCACTGGGTATAGAGAGGTAATGATGCTCTGCAGCACTGAGAGTAGAGAGGTAATGATACTCTGCAGCACTGGGTATAGAGGTAATGATGCTCTGCAGCACTGAGTGTAGAGAGGTAATGATGCTTTGCAGCACTGAGTGTAGAAAGGTAATGATACTCTGCAGCACTGACAGTAGAGAGGTTTGCTCTGCAGCACTGAGTGTAGAGAGGTAATGATGCTCTGCAGCACTGAGTGTAGAGAGGTAATGATGCTCTGCAGCACTGAGTGTAGAGAGGTAATGATGCTCTGCAGCACTGATAGTAGAGAGGTATGCTCTGCAGCACTGAGTGTAGAGAGGTAATGATCGTCTGCAGCACTGAGTGTAGAGAGATAATGATGCTCTGCAGCATTGAGTGTAGAGAGGTAATGATACTCTGCAGCACTGGGTATAGAGGTAATGATACTCTGCAGCACTGACAGTAGAGAAGTTTGCTCTGCAGCACTGAGTGTAGAGAGGTAATGATGCTCTGCAGCACTGAGTGTAGAGAGGTAATGATGCTCTGCAGCACTGAGTGTAGAGAGGTAATGATGCTCTGCAGCACTGAGTGTAGAGAGGTAATGAGGCTCTGCAGCACTGGGTGTAGAGAGGTAATGATGGTCTGCAGCACTGAGTGTAGAGAGGTAATGATGCTCTGCAGCACTGAGTGTAGAGAGGTAATGATGCTCTGCAGCACTGATTGTAGAGAGGTAATGATGCTCTGCAGCACTGAGTGTAGAGAGGTAATGATGCTCTGCAGGACTGACAGTAGAGAGGTATGCTCTGCAGCACTGAGAGTAGAGAGGTAATGATGCTCTGCAGCACTGACAGTAGAGAGGTAATGATGCTCTGCAGCACTGAGTGTAGAGAGGTAATGATGCTCTGCAGCACTGGGTGTAGAGAGGTAATGATGCTCTGCAGCACTGGGTGTAGAGAGGTAATGATGGTCTGCAGCACTGAGTGTAGAGAGGTAATGATGGTCTGCAGCACTGAGTGTAGAGAGGTAATGATGGTCTGCAGCACTGAGTGTAGAGAGGTAATGATGCTCTGCAGCACTGAGTGTAGAGAGGTAATGATGCTCTGCAGCACTGAGTGTAGAGAGGTAATGATGCTCTGCAGCACTGAGTGTAGAGAGGTAATGATGCTCTGCAGCACTGAGTGTAGAGAGGTAATGATGCTCTGCAGCACTGAGTGTAGAGAGGTAATGATGCTCTGCAGGACTGACAGTAGAGAGGTATGCTCTGCAGCACTGAGAGTAGAGAGGTAATGATGCTCTGCAGCACTGACAGTAGAGAGGTAATGATGCTCTGCAGCACTGAGTGTAGAGAGGTAATGATGCTCTGCAGCACTGAGAGTAGAGAGGTAATGAGGCTCTGCAGCACTGGGTGTAGAGAGGTAATGATGCTCTGCAGCACTGGGTGTAGAGAGGTAATGAGGCTCTGCAGCACTGAGAGTAGAGAGGTAATGATGCTCTGCAGCACTGAGTGTAGAGAGGTAATGATGCTCTGCAGCACTGAGAGTAGAGAGGTAATGAGGCTCTGCAGCACTGAGTGTAGAGAGGTAATGATGCTCTGCAGCACTGAGTGTAGAGAGGTAATGATGCTCTGCAGCACTGAGTGTAGAGAGGTAATGATGCTCTGCAGCACTGAGTGTAGAGAGGTAATGATGCTCTGCAGCACTGAGAGTAGAGAGGTAATGAGGCTCTGCAGCACTGGGTGTAGAGAGGTAATGATGCTCTGCAGCACTGAGTGTAGAGAGGTAATGATGCTCTGCAGCACTGGGTGTAGAGAGGTAATGAGGCTCTGCAGCACTGAGTGTAGAGAGGTAATGATGCTCTGCAGCACTGAGTGTAGAGAGGTAATGAGGCTCTGCAGCACTGGGTGTAGAGAGGTAATGATGCTCTGCAGCACTGAGTGTAGAGAGATAATGATGCTCTGCAGCACTGAGTGTAGAGAGGTAATGATGCTCTGCAGCACTGAGTGTAGAGAGATAATGATGCTCTGCAGCACTGAGTGTAGAGAGGTAATGATGGTCTGCAGAACTGGGTGTAGAGAGGTAATGATGCTCTGCAGCACTGAGTGTAGAGAGGTAATGATGGTCTGCAGCACTGAGTGTAGAGAGATAATGATGCTCTGCAGCACTGGGTGTAGAGAGGTAATGATGGTCTGCAGAACTGGGTGTAGAGAGGTAATGATGCTCTGCAGCACTGACAGTAGAGAGGTAATGATGCTCTGCAGCACTGAGTGTAGAGAGGTAATGATGCTCTGCAGCACTGAGTGTAGAGAGGTAATGATGCTCTGCAGCACTGAGAGTAGAGAGGTAATGAGGCTCTGCAGCACTGGGTGTAGAGAGGTAATGATGCTCTGCAGCACTGAGTGTAGAGAGGTAATGATGCTCTGCAGCACTGAGAGTAGAGAGGTAATGAGGCTCTGCAGCACTGGGTGTAGAGAGGTAATGAGGCTCTGCAGCACTGAGTGTAGAGAGGTAATGATGCTCTGCAGCACTGAGAGTAGAGAGGTAATGAGGCTCTGCAGCACTGGGTGTAGAGAGGTAATGATGCTCTGCAGCACTGGGTGTAGAGAGGTAATGATGCAGCACTTGTGGAGGGGGTGACGCTCTGAAAACTTGAGAAACAGAAAGGTATTGATATTCTGTGGGTTGGAGATAGACGAGCAATCATTATTATCATTTTTCAGAAGTGAGGCCAGGTAATTACGCTCGCGCAACCCGGGCAGCCAAGACGTAATGGTGCTCGGCTGACAAAAGGGTGTCAATGGAAGGGTGGTCTGCGGAAACGATTAGGAGGCCACGCTCTGCAGGTGATAGGACTGACAGTTGCTAGGCTATTGACAGTCTGTAGATCAGCGGTTAGATGCTGGAAAGGGTAATGACAGTCTGCAGGTCGTAAGGCAGAGAGAGGAAAAGAGGAGAAATACTCTGCACGGTGCTCCGCAACGCTGGGGAGGTGACCATCTGCAGGAGGGACACTCTGCGAAACGTTCTAATAATCTTACGTGTGAGGCTGGAGGAAGCACAAAGCTCTACTGGTCATCACTGAGAAATAACTGCATTAACCTATGCAGATCCAACTCAAAAATGATACCTCCACTGCAGGTTAAGGACTTGTGCGCTGCCCAAAAATAAACATTTTTAGAGGTACAACTGCTCTAGAAGATCTCCACAATCTCACTGCAGAGATAGGACTAAGAAGTCATCGTAAAGTACTCTGTTCTGAGGAGATGATATAGGGTTAATGCCTCAGGCATTGGCGAGACAGCCATGGTTACACAGTGCCGCAGTTATTTCCACCGGGCAGGCAGGGCAATCAAATTCCATCAGTGAAAAAAGAGCACTTTACGCCTGTCTCCGGGCAAGTGTGGGGGGGGGGGGGGGGGATTTGTATGCAAAAGAAACAGAACGATCTGGGATGAGAAGGGTTGAAGCAGACGACAGAAGCGGTTAGTGAGGTTGACATCTTGCAGAGTGAACTAGAATAAGGATGCACATATTAAACTCTAAAGTGTCTAGAAAGAGGAGGAAGAACTCACTCCTTGCATCAGAAAAAGGAGAGCATCAATTATGGTGGAGTTTAGCAGTGGAAGGAACAATGAGAAGACATGAGTGTCTGTAATAAGAAGATTGGGGGTGGAAGGGGTTAGATGGTCTCTACACCTCCATAAAGAACTTCCTACCACCATAGCAGGTGCAGCCTGTATATATTGATAATACTTCCATGCAGCTTGTGAAGGAAGGTGCAATGGTAGCAGACATTAAAAAGGAACTTTAGCGAAAAGGGGGGGGGGGGGGGGGGGGAGAAGAAAAAAATAAACCAATACATTGCACAGTGAGTAATTAAAAAATAAAAGAGATCAAGAAATTATTAACATTCGCCATGTCATTTGTTCGTGTTGATTGATCCACAATCAGCCTGCTATCATCATCTTTACTACTGACAGACATGAAAAAAAAAACAGACAGCACCCAATGGTAATCTCTGTAACCACACCCCCTAATAATGAGATAGGCTAAAGGTTGTTTTTTTTATAGATAGACATATGCACAGAGGGCGACACTGGTTGCTTGGCAGTTGGAAACAGCTGTTATTTCCCACAATGCAACAAAGATCACAGACAGGTGAGCCTTGTTGCATTGGCATGACCTAGGTCATGACATCACACCGTGGGAGGGGTTTCACCACGATATCAGCCATACAGACCCCCCTGATGGTTTAACAAAAAAGGTAGAGATTTCTCATGGAAAAAGGAGGTATCTGCTACTGACTGGGAGAATTCTGCACAAGGATAGTTACAGTTGTCTTCATGAAATGCCTAATCACAGAATGCTCCTGGCCATGTATGCACAGTGGTACAAGACTGGGCCAGTTGGGAAATTTATCAGGCCAAACTGCTGGAGAACGGAGGGGACAAGACGAAATCCAAGTGACCAAAAAGATTACAGGGGGCTGGAGGGAGCCCTAGGTAAGTATAAAACCTGAGGTCTGCTTTATTTCTCTTACAATTTTTTTTTGTCTTTGACTCGAGAGTCAAACTTGTGACCTCATGCTTCACAGACAGAGGCAGTACCTCACCTGTCTATGCCTGAAAAGTGTTCTTCTTGTTCTTTGCTTGCTGTTCCCATTTTTTTCCTTAGCTTTAAAAGCACACAAACTTGTGCAAATATTTAAACAGATGAACTTAGAATCAGTGTCTCTTTAGAGCATAACAATTAATCTGATTAGAAATAAAAATCATACACTTACCACTCATGGGAAGCACGTGAGACGGAGTTTGGTGGGATTGAGGAGCCAGGAGGACATAGAAGAACAATGTTGGAGAAGGTCCAGTAACAGGCCATAGGGATGGGGACACACTGATGGCACACAGGAGGACAATAATAATGTTTAGGTAAGGAAAGATTACCATAAGTTAGGTAAAGGGAAGTGTAGAGAACAGATGCTGCTACACAAACCTGCATTAATGGAGACGCATTTATTTAAGTGACAGTGTATGCCATAGGAGGTGACAACGATAATTATGTGAGACACAGAATGACAGGACTTGGGATGACCTGGAAGAAAATGTGTATGAGGCACACAGACTGACAACACAGAGATCAGTGTGAGACACAGACTGACAAGACAGAGATCAGTGCGAAGCACAGACTGACAACACAGAGATCAGTGAGAGGCACAGACTGACAACACAGAGATCAGTGAGAGGCACAGACTGACAACACAGAGATCAGTGAGAGGCACAGAGTGACAACACAGAGATCAGTGAGAGGCACAGACTGACAACACAGAGATCAGTGAGAGGCACAGGCTGACAACACAGAGATCAGTGAGAGGCACAGACTGACAACACAGAGATCAGTGAGAGGCACAGACTGACAACACAGAGATCAGTGAGAGGCACAGGCTGACAACACAGAGATCAGTGAGAGGCACAGACTGACAACACAGAGATCAGCGCGAGGCACAGACTGACAACACAGAGATCAGTGAGAGGCACAGACTGACAACACAGAGATCAGTGAGAGGCACAAAGTGACAAGACAGAGATCAGTGCGAGGCACAGACTGACAACACAGAGATCAGTGAGAGGCACAGACTGACAAGACAGAGATCAGTGCGAGGCACAGAGTGACAACACAGAGATCAGTGTGAGGCACAGACTGATAATGCAGAGATCAGTGAGAGGCACAAAGTGACAACACAGAGATCAGTGCGAGGCACAGACTGACAACACAGAGATCAGTGCGAGGCACAGACTGACAACACAGAGATCAGTGAGAGGCACAGACTGACAACACAGAGATCAGTGCGAGGCAGAGACTCACAAGACAGAGATCAGTGAGAGGCACAGACTGATGACAAAAAGATCAGTGAGAGGCACAGACTGACAACACAGAGATCAGTGAGAGGCACAGAGATCAGTGAGAGGCACAGAGAGACAACACAGAGATCAGTGTGAGGCACAGACTGACACCACAGAGATCAGTGAGAGGCACAGACTGATGACAAAAAGATCAGTGACAGGCACAGACTGACAAGACAGAGTTCAGTGAGAGGCACAGACTCACAACACAGAGATCAGTGAGAGGCACAGACTGACAACACAGAGATCAGTGTGAGGCACAGACTGACAACACAGAGATCAGTGCGAGGCACTGACTGATAACACAGAGATCAGTGCGAGGCACAGAGTGACAACACATAGATCAGTGAGAGGCACAGAGATCAGTGAGAGGCACAGACTGACAACACAGAGATCAGTGTGAGGCACAGACTGACAACACAGAGATCAGTGCGAGGCACTGACTGATAACACAGAGATCAGTGAGAGGCACAGAGTGACAACACAGAGATCAGTGCGAGGCACAGACTGACAACACAGAGATCAGTGAGAGGCACAGACTGACAACACAGAGATCAGTGAGAGGCACAGAGAGTCAACACAGAGATCAGTGAGAGGCACAGACTGACAAGACAGAGATCAGTGCGAGGCACAGACTGACAACACAGAGATCAGCAAGAGGCACAGACTGACAACACAGAGATCAGTGCGAGGCACAGACTGACAACACAGAGATCAGTGCGAGGCACAGACTGACAACACAGAGATCAGTGCGAGGCACAGACTGACAACACAGAGATCAGTGAGAGGCACAGACAGACAACACAGAGATCAGTGAGAGGCACAGAGAGTCAACACAGAGATCAGTGAGAGGCACAGACTGACAACACAGAGATCAGTGCGAGGCACAGACTGACAACACAGAGATCAGCGCGAGGCACAGATTGATAACACAGAGATCAGTGAAAGGCACAGACAGACAACACAGATCAGTGAGAGGCACAGAGAGAAAACACGGAGATCAGTGAGAGGCACAGACTGATAACACAGAGATCAGAGAGAGGCACAGACTGATAATGCAGAGATCAGAGAGAGGCACAGACTGACAACACAGAGATCAGAGAGAGGCACAGACTGACAACACAGAGATCAGTGAGAGGCACAGACTGATAATGCAGAGATCAGAGAGAGGCACAGACTGACAACACAGAGATCAGTGTGAGGCACAGACTGATAATGCAGAGATCAGAGAGAGGCACAGACTGACAACACAGAGATCAGAGAGAGGCACAGACTGACAACACAGAGATCAGTGAGAGGCACAGACTGACAACACAGAGATCAGCGCGAGGCAGAGACTGACAACACAGAGATCAGTGTGAGGCACAGACTGACAAGACAGAGATCAGTGCGAGGCACAGACTGACAACACAGAGATCAGTGAGAGGCACAGACAGAGAACACAGATCAGTGAGAGGCACAGAGAGAAAACACGGAGATCAGTGAGAGGCACAGACTGATAACACAGAGATCAGAGAGAGGCACAGACTGACAACACAGAGATCAGAGAGAGGCACAGACTGACGACACAGAGATCAGAGAGAGGCACAGACTGACAACACAGAGATCAGTGTGAGGCACAGACTGATAATGCAGAGATCAGTGCGAGGCACAGACTGATAACACAGAGATCAGAGAGAGGCACAGACAGACAACACAGAGATCAGTGTGAGGCACAGACTGATAATGCAGAGATCAGTGCGAGGCACAGACTGACAACACAGAGATCAGAGAGAGGCACAGACTGACAACACAGAGATCAGTGCGAGGCACAGAGTGACAACACAGAGATCAGTGTGAGGCACAGACTGATAATGCAGAGATCAGTGCGAGGCACAGACTGACAACACAGAGATCAGTGAGAGGCACAGACTGACAACACAGAGATCAGTGAGAGGCACAGACTGACAACACAGAGATCAGTGAGAGGCACAGACTGACAACACAGAGATCAGTGAGAGGCACAGACTGACAACACAGAGATCAGTGAGAGGCACAGACTGACAACACAGAGATCAGTGAGAGGCACAGACTCACAACACAGAGATCAGTGAGAGGCACAGACTGACAACACAGAGATCAGAGCGAGGCACAGACTGACAACACAGAGATCAGTGAGAGGCACAGACTGACAACACATAGATTAGTGTGAGGCACAGACTGACAACACAGAGATCAGTGAGAGGCACAGACTCACAACACAGAGATCAGTGCGAGGCACAGACTGACAACACAGAGATCAGTGCGAGGCACAGACTGACAACACAGAGATCAGTGCGAGGCACAGACTGACACCACAGAAATCAGTGACAGGCACAGACTGACAACACAGAGATCAGTGTGAGGCACAGACTGACAACACAGAGATCAGTGACAGGCACAGACTGACAACACAGAGATCAGAGCGAGGCACAGACTGACAACACAGATCAGTGAGAGGCACAGAGAGTCAACACAGAGATCAGTGACAGGCACAGACTGACAACACAGAGATCAGTGACAGGCACAGACTGACAACACAGAGATCAGTGAGAGGCACAGACTGACAACACAGAGATCAGTGACAGGCACAGACTGACAACACAGAGATCAGTGTGAGGCACAGACTTACAACACAGAGATCAGTGTGAGGCACAGACTGACAACACAGAGATCAGTGACAGGCACAGACTGACAACACAGAGATCAGTG
Source organism: Hyperolius riggenbachi (assembly GCF_040937935.1). Lineage (NCBI taxonomy): Eukaryota > Metazoa > Chordata > Amphibia > Anura > Hyperoliidae > Hyperolius > Hyperolius riggenbachi. The sequence goes on from NC_090648.1 coordinate 45,663,612, forward strand.
TGAGGCACAGACTTACAACACAGAGATCAGTGTGAGGCACAGACTGACAACACAGAGATCAGTGAGAGGCACAGACTGACAACACAGAGATCAGTGACAGGCACAGACTGACAACACAGAGATCAGTGTGAGGCACAAACTGACAACACAGAGATCAGTGAGAGGCACAGACTGACAACACAGAGATCAGTGACAGGCACAGACTGACAACACAGAGATCAGTGACAGGCACAGACTGACAACACAGAGATCAGTGAGAGGCACAGACTGACAACACAGAGATCAGTGACAGGCACAGACTGACAACACAGAGATCAGTGTGAGGCACAGACTGACAACACAGAGATCAGTGACAGGCACAGACTGACAACACAGAGATCAGCGAGAGGCACAGACTGACAACACAGAGATCAGTGTGAGGCACAAACTGACAACACAGAGATCAGTGAGAGGCACAGACTGACAACACAGAGATCAGCGAGAGGCACAGACTGACAACACAGAGATCAGTGTGAGGCACAAACTGACAACACAGAGATCAGTGAGAGGCACAGACTGACAACACAGAGATCAGCGAGAGGCACAGACTGACAACACAGAGATCAGCAAGAGGCACAGACTGACGACACAGAGATCAGTGCGAGGCACAGACTGACGACACAGAGATCAGTGCGAGGCACAGACTGACAACACAGAGATCAGTGTGAGGCACAGACTGACAACACAGAGATCAGTGTGAGGCACAGACTTACAACACAGAGATCAGCGTGAGGCACAGACTGACAACACAGAGATCAGTGAGAGGCACAGACTCACAACACAGAGATCAGTGACAGGCACAGACTGACAACACAGAGATCAGTGTGAGGCACAGACTTACAACACAGAGATCAGTGAGAGGCACAGACTGACAACACAGAGATCAGTGAGAGGCACAGACTGACAACACAGAGATCAGTGCGAGGCATAGACTGACAACACAGAGATCAGTGTGAGGCACAGACTCACAACACAGAGATCAGTGACAGGCACAGACTGACAACACAGAGATCAGTGTGAGGCACAGACTGACAACACAGAGATCAGTGCGAGGCACAGACTGACAACACAGAGATCAGTGTGAGGCACAGACTGACAACACAGAGATCAGTGAGAGGCACAGACTCACAACACAGAGATCAGTGACAGGCACAGACTGACAACACAGAGATCAGTGTGAGGCACAGACTTACAACACAGAGATCAGCGTGAGGCACAGACTGACAACACAGAGATCAGTGTGAGGCACTGACTGATAACACAGAGATCAGTGCGAGGCACAGACTGACAACACAGAGATCAGTGTGAGGCACAGACTGACAACACAGAGATCAGTGAGAGGCACAGACTCACAACACAGAGATCAGTGACAGGCACAGACTGACAACACAGAGATCAGTGTGAGGCACAGACTTACAACACAGAGATCAGCGTGAGGCACAGACTGACAACACAGAGATCAGTGCGAGGCATAGACTGACAACACAGAGATCAGTGTGAGGCACAAACTGACAACACAGAGATCAGTGAGAGGCACAGACTCACAACACAGAGATCAGTGACAGGCACAGACTGACAACACAGAGATCAGTGTGAGGCACAGACTTACAACACAGAGATCAGCGTGAGGCACAGACTGACAACACAGAGATCAGTGTGAGGCACTGACTGATAACACAGAGATCAGTGCGAGGCACAGACTGACAACACAGAGATCAGTGTGAGGCACAGACTGACAACACAGAGATCAGTGAGAGGCACAGACTCACAACACAGAGATCAGTGACAGGCACAGACTGACAACACAGAGATCAGTGTGAGGCACAGACTTACAACACAGAGATCAGCGTGAGGCACAGACTGACAACACAGAGATCAGTGCGAGGCATAGACTGACAACACAGAGATCAGTGAGAGGCACAGACTGACAACACAGAGATCAGCGAGAGGCACAGACTGACAACACAGAGATCAGCAAGAGGCACAGACTGACGACACAGAGATCAGTGCGAGGCACAGACTGACAACACAGAGATCAGTGAGAGGCATAGACTGACAGCACAGAGATCAGTGACAGGCACAGACTGACATCAGAGATCAGTGCGAGGCACAGACTGACAAGACAGAGATCAGTGAGAGGCACACACTGAAAACACAGAGATTAGTGAGAGGCACAGACTGACAACACAGAGATCAGTGAGAGGCACAGACTGACAACACAGAGATCAGTGCGAGACACAGACTGACAACACAGAGATCAGTGCGAGGCACAGACTGACAACACAGAGATCAGTGAGAGGCACAGACTGACATCAGAGATCAGTGCGAGGCACAGACTGACAAGACAGAGATCAGTGAGAGGCACACACTGAAAACACAGAGATTAGTGAGAGGCACAGACTGACGACACAGAGATCAGTGCGAGGCACAGACTGACAACACAGAGATCAGTGAGAGGCACAGACTGACAACACAGAGATCAGTGAGAGGCACAGACTGACAACACAGAGATCAGCGAGAGGCACAAACTGACAAGACAGAGATCAGTGCGAGGCACAGACTGACAACACAGAGATCAGTAAGAGGCACAGACTGACAAAACAGAGATTAGTGTGAGGCACAGACTGACAACACAGAGATCAGCAAGAGGCACAGACTGACAACACAGAGATCAGTGAGAGGCACAGACTGACAACACAGAGATCAGTGAGAGGCACAGACTGACGACACAGAGATCAGTGCGAGGCACAGACTGACAACACAGAGATCAGTGAGAGGCACAGAGATCAGTGAGAGGCACAGAGATCAGTGAGAGGCACAGACTGACAACACAGAGATCAGCGAGAGGCACAGACTGACAACACAGAGATCAGTGAGAGGCACAGACAGACAACACAGAGATCAGTGAGAGGCACAGAGATCAGTGAGAGGCACAGACTGACGACAGAGAGATCAGTGCGAGGCACAGACTGACAACACAGAGATCAGTGAGAGGCACAGAGATCAGTGAGAGGCACAGACTGACAACACAGAGATCAGTGCGAGGCACAGACTGACAACACAGAGATCAGTGAGAGGCACAGACTGACAACACAGAGATCAGTGCGAGGCACAGACTGACAACACAGAGATCAGCGCGAGGCACAGACTGACAACACAGAGATCAGTGCGAGGCGCAGACTCACAACACAGAGATCAGTGAGAGGCACAGACTGACAACACAGAGATCAGTGCGAGGCACAGACTGACAACACAGAGATCAGCGCGAGGCAGAGACTGACAACACAGAGATCAGTGAGAGGCACAGACTGACAACACAGAGATCAGTGAGAGGCACAGACTGACAACACAGAGATCAGTGAGAGGCACAGACTGACAACACAGAGATCAGCGCGAGGCAGAGACTGACAACACAGAGATCAGTGCGAGGCACAGACTGACAACACAGAGATCAGTGAGAGGCACAGACTGACAACACAGAGATCAGTGCGAGGCACAGACTGACAACACAGAGATCAGTGAGAGGCACAGACTCACAACACAGAGATCAGTGAGAGGCACAGACTGACAACACAGAGATCAGTGAGAGGCACAGACTGACAACACAGAGATCAGTGAGAGGCACAGACTGACAACACAGAGATCAGTGAGAGGCACAGACTGACAACACAGAGATCAGTGAGAGGCACAGACTGACAACACAGAGATCAGTGAGAGGCACAGACTGACAACACAGAGATCAGTGAGAGGCACAGACTGACAACACAGAGATCAGTGAGAGGCACAGACTGACAACACAGAGATCAGTGAGAGGCACAGACTGACAACACAGAGATCAGTGAGAGGCACAGACTGACAACACAGAGATCAGCGCGAGGCAGAGACTGACAACACAGAGATCAGTGCGAGGCAGAGACTGACAACACAGAGATCAGTGAGAGGCACAGACTGACAACACAGAGATCAGTGCGAGGCACAGACTGACAACACAGAGATCAGTGAGAGGCACAGACTCACAACACAGAGATCAGTGAGAGGCACAGACTGACAACACAGAGATCAGTGAGAGGCACAGACTGACAACACAGAGATCAGCGCGAGGCAGAGACTGACAACACAGAGATCAGTGCGAGGCACAGACTGACAACACAGAGATCAGTGCGAGGCACAGACTGACAACACAGAGATCAGTGCGAGGCACAGACTCACAACACAGAGATCAGTGAGAGGCACAGACTGACAACACAGAGATCAGTGCGAGGCACAGACTCACAACACAGAGATCAGTGAGAGGCACAGACTCACAACACAGAGATCAGTGAGAGGCACAGACTGACGACACAGAGATCAGTGCGAGGCACAGACTGACAACACAGAGATCAGCGCGAGGCAGAGACTGACAACACAGAGATCAGTGAGAGGCACAGAGATCAGTGAGAGGCACAGAGAGACAACACAGAGATCAGTGTGAGGCACAGACTGACACCACAGAGATCAGTGCGAGGCACAGACTGACAACACAGAGATCAGTGCGAGGCACAGACTGACAACACAGAGATCAGTGAGAGGCACAGACTGACAACACAGAGATCAGTGCGAGGCACAGACTGACGACACAGAGATCAGTGCGAGGCACAGACTGACAACACAGAGATCAGTGAGAGGCACAGAGAGACAACACAGAGATCAGTGCGAGGCACAGACTGACGACACAGAGATCAGCGCAAGGCACAGACTGACAACACAGATCAGTGCGAGGCGCAGACTGACAACACAGAGATCAGTGCGAGGCACAGACTGACAACACAGAGATCAGTGAGAGGCACAGAGAGACAACACAGAGATCAGTGCGAGGCACAGACTGACGACACAGAGATCAGCGCAAGGCACAGACTGACAACACAGATCAGTGCGAGGCGCAGACTGACAACACAGAGATCAGTGAGAGGCACAGACTGACAACACAGAGATCAGTGAGAGGCACAGAGAGACAACACAGAGATCAGTGCGAGGCACAGACTGACGACACAGAGATCAGCGCAAGGCAGAGACTGACAACACACAGATTAGTGGATTGATGGATGGGTGAATGGATGGATGGATGGATGGTTAGATGGATGGGTTGGATGGATGGATGGATGCATGGATGGTTGGATGGATTGATGGTTGTTCAGTTGAATGGATAGATGGGTTGGTTGGATGGATGGATGGAGGGTTGGATGGATGGATGGTTAGATGGATGGGTTGGATGGATGAATGGATTGAGGTTTGGATAGATGGAGGGTTGGATGGATGGTTGGATGGATGGATGGATTGATGGTTGGTCGGTTGGATGGATAGATGGGTTGGGTGGATAGATGGGTTGGATGGATGGATGGAGGGATTGATGGTTGGTTAGATGGATGGACGGACAGATGAGTTGGATAGATGGATGGTGGGATTGAGGTTTGGATGGTTGGATGGATGGTTGGATGGGTTGGATGGATTGATGGTTGGTCGGTTGGATGGATTGATGGTTGGTCGGTGATGGATAGATGGGTTGGATGGATGAATGGATGGATGGATGGATGGACGGACAGATGAGTTGGATGGATGGATGGTGGGATTGAGGTTTGGATGGATGGTTGGATTGAGGTTTGGATGGATGGTAGGATGGATGGAGGGTTAGATGGGTTGGATGGATGGATGGATGGATGGATGGAGGGTTGGACAGATGGATGGGTTTATGGATGGATGGTTGGATGGATGGATTGATCGGTTGGTTGGATGGATGGATGGATGGGTTGGATTGGATGGATGGTTGGATGGATGGATGGATGGTTGGATGAGATGGATGGAGGGTTGGATGGATGGAGGGTTTGATGGATGGATGGATGGGTTGGATGGGTTGATGGATGGATTGATGGGTTGGATGGATGGATGGATGGTTGGGTTGGATGGATGGATGGTTGGAGGGTTGGACGGATGGTTGGATGGAGGGTTGGAAGGATGGATGGGTTGGCTGGATAGGTTGATGGATGGATTGATCGGTTGGATGGATGGATGCTTGGATGGATAGATGGATGGATGGTTGGGTTGGATGGATGGATGGATGGATGGTTGGTTGGATGGATGAATGGCTTGGATGGATTGATGGGTTGGATGGATGAATGGTTGGTTGGATTGATGGGTTGGATGGATGGGTGGGTGGATTGGATGGATGGATGGTTGGATGGGTGGGTGGATTGGATGGATGGCTTGGATGGATTGAAGGGTTGGATGGATGGATGGATGGTTGGTTGGATTGATGGGTTGGATGGATGGGTGGATTGGATGGATGGTTGGTTGTTGGATGGATGGGTGGGTGGATTGGATGAATGGATGGTTGGATGGATGGATTGGATGAATGGATGGTTGGATGGATGGATGGCAAGTAGATGAAAGTGAAAGGACAGAGAATGATGAGGGTAAACGAAGGGATGGCAAAGCAAAAAAGAGGGAACACTAAGAGACTCGGAGTACAGAAAAGACAGAGAACATTTACGGAAAGCGACAGCCACACGGCACAGAAGAGACAGAGAGTTCCCGGCCTGTTGTGGCAGCAGATGAATGGAGCATCAGAAGCAGTGAGATAGGGAGTCTGTTAGCAGAGATGTGAGGAACAGAGAGAGTGACACACAGACTGAGTAACACATGAAAAAGCCAGCGCAGGCGAGAGAGAGGGAAAGAGAGAGAGAGAGAGAGAGAGAGAGGGAGAGAGAGGTGTGCAGTGACTCTACAGGACCAGGCTGCAAATCTGCACTACACATGAAATATGTGACTCATCCAAAGGATGACAGACTCTAATCACAGAACTATATAGAGACAAATGGAGGCTGGGAGATGAAAGGACTGACACAGTCACAGAGGAAACAAGAAGAGGGCTAGACTTCGGAGTGCCACACATCTCCTGTCATTATATATATATATACAAACACACATGCACTGCTCTATAGCTGGGGGTACCAACGCCTCCCTGCTGGTGGCGGGGCCGGTATACGTGTCCCCCCTGCCCTTATGCCTCACCCCTTATATTATCTGTCACTTCCAGGCCTGCTACACAAGTGGAGACAGACGCAATGCTAACGTCACCGTCCGGATCTGTCCCCTCCTCATCTGCAAATGACAATCAGGTGGGGGGAGGGGGGAGGAAGGGAGATTAGTGATTCATAATCCTTGTGCTCCCTAAAATGCTATATATATAAATATATATACATATAATATATATATATATATATATATATGTATATATATATATATATATATATATATATATATATATATATATATATATATATATATATGTGTGTGCATTACTATTTATCCAATCCTTTGTGGGTTGTACTTTATCTGTTTGTTGACCTTACCCATATATCCTTCTGCTGACTGGTCACAACTTTATATCCCTCTCTTTCTTTCTGTTGCTTGAGCTATCAATTTGTATTGCTGCCTGCTGTGTTTCTTATTTATGGTCCCCTGCCACCTTTATACATATATCGGTCGGTCACTCAGTATGGGCACCTGTTGGTCTGTCTGCGGCCATCTCTCCGGGGGACCCACTTAGGGGTTTCGAGACTTCGGAACCATCAGCAGTTAATGCAGTGGACTGAAATGAACCTAGAATCCCGGTACAAAGAACGCTGCAAAGCACGACACTGTCTTCATACATCAGATGGTAATTGCAGGTACGTCACAGCTATTTGCATTAGATGGCGAGCTCCTCAGGGAGACAGTCAGTGATATGAATTGCTTATTGTGCTCTGTACAGAACTGCGGAAACTGACAGCACTATGCAAATACATGATGATAATAATAATAGGTTATCAAACCCTCAGATGTCCACGTGTGGTTTTATTCCTTGGAATGTTTGTGCACCTGTTCCATATCTATCTATCTATCTATCTATCTATCTATCTATCTATCTATCTATCTCTATCTGTCTGTCTGTCTGTCTGTCTGTCTGTTAACCTATCTATATCCATCTGTATTCTATCTATTTGCCTATCTATCTATCTATCTATCTATCTATCTATCTGTCTGTCTGTCTGTCTGTTAACCTATCTATATCCATCTGTATTCTATCTATTTGCCTATCTATCTATCTATCTATCTATCTATCTATCTATCTATCTATCTATCTATCTGTCTATCTATCCATCAGTCTTTCTATATTCTATCCATCTATCAGCCTATCTATATTCTAGCCATCTATTATTATTGATTCATAAAGCACCAACATATCCCGTGGTGCTGTACAAAGTAAGAAGCAAACATGGGGTACATAATAAGACAATGATATACACCAATATACAAAATTGGTACAAAATACAGAATTAGTAGAAAAAATTAAATTGGTAATAACAGGAACAAAAGTAACATGATGAATAAAAGTATAAAAAATTCCAAAACACAAAAGGGTGAGAGAGACCTGCCCTTGTGAGCTTATAATCTATCTAGCCATCAATCTATCAATATTCTATCCATCTATCTATATTTTATCTATCGATCTATCCATCTATATTCCATCCATCCATCAGCCTATCTATATTCTATTCATCTATCCATCTATATTTTATCCATCCATCTATCTATTTATCTATCTATCTATCTATCTATCTATCTATCCATCCACCCATCTATCTATCTATATTCTATCCATCCATTCATCCATCCACCAGACTATCTATCAGTCTATTCAGTGCCTCTACAGTTATGTTATTCACTCTATTCCCTCTATATCTATTATCAGTCAACCATTAGACTCTATTATCTGTCAGCCATCTGTCGAATTATCTGCCATCTGTTGAAAACACATACACACAAAGCAATAAGGCACATCTCACATTTACATACAACACACACACACACACATACACTTATCTGTCAAGACAAGGGCAAACTTAACAACACACACAACACACACATTCATCTTAGACACATAACACACACACACATCAAGTGGACAAACACACACTACATATTACACAAACTACAGACACAATGTGCACAATCATAAAATATGTATACACAGGTACATAATAAAACACTCACACGCTAAATATAAAGGCATTCACAAAGGAGCTTTAGACACACACTGCACATAACATGTACACACACTATACATAACACACACTGCACATAACATATACACACTATACATAACACACACTGCACATAACATATACACACTATACATAACACACACTGCACATAACATTTACACACTATACATAACACACACATAACATATACACACACTATACATAACACACACTGCACATAGAGGGGGTGATGAAATAGTGATGGCACACAATGCACATAGCATATACACACTATACATAACACACACACACTACACATAACATATGCACACACTGTACATAACACACATATACACTGTACAGAGGGGATAATAAGAGAAATTGTTGGCACACGCTGCACATAACATATGCATACACACTGCATACACACACACTGCACATAACATACACACACACACACACACACACTGCACATAACATATACACACACACTGCACATAACATATACATACACACTGCATCCACACACACACTGCACATAACATATACACACACACACACACTGCATATAACATATACACACACACTGCACATAACATACACACACACACTGCATATAACATATACACACACACTGCACATAATATATACACACACACTGCATCCACACACACTGCACATAACATATACACACACACACACTGCATACACACACACTGCACATAACATATACATACACACTGCACATAACATATATACACACACTGCACATAACATATACATACACACACACTGCACATAACATATACACACACACTGCACATAACATATACACACACACTGCACATAACATATACACACACACACTGCATACACACACACTGCACATAACATATACACACCACATACACACACTGCACATAACATACAAACACACACACTGCACATAACATATACACACACTGCATACACACACACACTGCACACACACACATTGCACACACACACTGCACATAACATATACACACACACACTGCATACACACACACACACACACTGCACATAACATATACACACACACTGCACATAACATATACACACACACTGCACAGAGAGGTTATACTCAGAGATGCTGTTGGGAGGGGAGGACAGGGTTAAGAATGCCAGAAAATTACATTGCAGTAGATGTCAGACAAAAGCAAGGGGGAGCAGAGCTTTGGGCAGAGAGCAGCCAATAGGAATAGAGGACATGGCAGGCTAGACTGGGGGAGGCAGTAGAATTGCACAGAGGTGACACTGAATGGAGGGGATCAGTGCTGGCAGAGTATAGCAGACGCTATAGATCCCTATAGGCCAAGTGCATGCAGTCTATCAGCACATACATGTCTGGGCCGCAGCAGCCAATCACAGCAGCCCTGCAGCCTGGAGTAAATCTGGAAGCTTCATTCATGAAATTCTCCTCTCTCCGCCCCTCCCGCACTCATTCATGATTTCCCAGCTCTTCATTCATCCTCCCCCACCCGCTTTCCCATTGATGAGCCCTCGCGCATGCGCGCCGCCGCCCCGCCTCACCTCCAGCCAGGCGAAGATTCTTATGAATGAACATTGACGTCAGAGGAGGGGGGCCGGGCCGCGGCGTAGCCTGGGCGGGTCACGTGACGAGGGGCTGGGTGGGTATTTAAAGCGTCCGCCGCTGTCCCTGGTGCTGAAATCCGCACAGAGGAAACCGCCAGGCTGATCAGAGAGAGAAAGAGAGAGAGAGAGAGTGAGAAAGAGAGGGACAGCACAGTGACACGGGGAGAGCCTGGGAGACCGTACTGAGACTGCTGACGACAAGTGAGCACCTCTTCCATAGCTCTGCATGTGTGTAACTCACTGCCTGCTCTCTTCCTCCACCATCCCCTAAACTTTCTCCTATCTCTCTATTCACATACACTACATCATCATCATCATCATTATATATATATATATATATATATATATATATATATATATATATATATATATATATATATATATATATATATATTCATATATTTTGAGTCAAGTTTTCTATGCTTGTGTGTTTGTGTGGTATTGTTACTCTGACCTGTGGTTTCAGGTTTATATATGTATGAGTGCGCATATGATTATCATATGATATCATATGCTTATCTATTCTATCTAATGATTATGATTGTATTATGGTGCTTAAGTCATGTTGTTGCTGTGTTTGATTTATGATCTATGATTATTCTTATTTGTATTTCATTTTTATTTAGTGGAGGTTTTTTTATGCTTGGTTGTGTATACATGTGCCTGTAGGCATATAGGATGTCTATGTTACCATTGTATTGCTGCCTCTGTGATATATTAAGTATATCACTTCCTGACATATATATACATGCAACTGATATATGTATGTGGCAAACGTATGTGGAAATTGTGCATCCTCCTCCTCTTCTTCTTCCTCTTCTTCTACGCATATAGATAGATGGATAGGTTAGAGTTAGTGGAAGGATAGACAGGTAGCTAGGCACAGACTGGGAGCTTGAGATATGGGTCGTTAGATGGATAGGCAGATAGATGAATAGATAGATAGATGATTGATAGATAGATGTGATTAATTAACACAGATTTAGTGTAAGCACTTAAGAAGGGGCTAGCTAGTGATTATATGGCAATGGAATGAGTGAAAACTTGGCAGATTATCAGATAGTGTGAAGAATGTGACGCAGGAAATATATATATATATATATATATATATATATATATATATATATATATATATATCAGGTTAATCAAAACATTGAGAATTAGTAGTTTCCATCCAAATTGGGAGGTGTTAAAAATGCTTAAGAACTTAAGTTTGTTAAAATGTGTTAATATTGTTAGTGAGAACTTAAAACAGATGTAGTAATGATAGAAATATCATATAGTCATTATATATATATATATATATATATATATATATATATATATATATATATATATATCAGTATATATAAATATATATATATTAATGTGATATTCTGAGACCTTAATTGCTAGAGTCTGCAAACCACAGATGTTCCTCTAATATAATCTAGGCATAACTATGAAATTAAATTGCCCATTGTTTTTGGTAAAAGTGACGTGGGCGCCTTAATCAGACCAGGGAGGTTTAAATGCAGTTAATGAATGGGGGGAGGGCGGGGAGAGTAATGACGCATGTACTGACATATCTTATTATCATAAGAGCATTAGCCAGTGCCTTCTTCGGTCTTCGTGCACTCGCATTCTGATATACACTGACACGTAGCAGGGCTGCAGAAACATCTGCATGCTCTTTCATGCCATGGAGGTGGGGGTGGGGGGGAGTTAGCTCAGTCCTGTGGCAGTCTTTGACGTGTGCACCTGTTAACCGAGGGGACTGCGTTTACTGGCATTAAAGTTGTTAGAATGTGGACCAAGTTGATAATGGTGTTCCTTGGAGACAGAATTTTCGAGTGCCATGAAGACAAGAATCATCAGGTGTCGGGGGAACGAGACTGAGAGAGCAGGATGGGTTGTATGAGGGATCAATTTTTATCTAGAAATCGATGCTTTAACATGCGTAAGGATCGGAACCAGCGAAAGGAAAACTGCAATTCTCAGATAGAGCTTGTATAAATGCAGTGAACAATATCACAGTTTGAAAACAAATGGATCAACTTAAGTGGGGACCATGCGATGGAATTTCTTCCACAAAATTAAAAGTGATATTACCCTTTTGCAATGTAAACGCTGAAACAAAGTAACGATGGAAGTCTTATCTTTCTAGGGAACAATCATTAACCCTCTGCACTCAGACACTCAATACAAGCTGGAACTCTAGTAATGATAAAAACAACTTGAATGCAAGTTGAATCCGGTTGCACTAAATGGAGGATATTTGCTACCAAAATGGCTTGCATGCAAAAGCATTCAGTGCTAAACCCTTTCACCGGCGTTGAGGTTACCTCCAAGTCAAAAGGGTTTCAACCCACACCAGGTTTTTTTTTTTTATAGACAACATCCATGAAATGTGATATATTTTTTATAACCATAACTTTCACTAGAAAAAAAAATATATATATATAGATATAAAACATTATCTTTTGATTAAGAATGCTCCATATGCAACTTATGTGGGTAATTATTGTAGACGATTTGAAATTCCAGTGAAGCAATGTTGCATTCACGTCAGATACATCATAATGTATCTCATGTAAATATTTGGAAAACTGACTCTACAGGTGCCCATTAACGGTGCAATTTTCCCTTCAGATTTCGATATTTCGACGCAATTTGAACAATTGAAACTAATTTGAAGGCAATTATTGATTGTTCCCTTTTAACTGAATGATTTAAGAAGATATTACATTCAAATTCGATCATAAAATCCAACTTTGGGACTGATTTTTTTTTCCTTTTCCAATCGACCAATAAGTCGTTTCACATTGATTTGTGCCACAAATGGCACAGTTTTCTATACAATTCAATCATAAAAAGTGCGTTGAAAGATCAAATCTGAAGGAAAAATTGTACCTTTAATGGGCAACTTTACACTTTTTCCAAATCGTTTAGTAAACTAGCCCCTCCAATAAAGAGAATGCTGCTGTCACAGCACCTAATTCTGCAACCGAACAGATCTCAAAATTCTCCACCAAATCTACTTGTTTGAGATCTCCTCTGACGCAGGATGTCACACGATTGGCGACTTTGGCGACGTCGTCACACCCAAATCATCGTCCAACTTTAATCACAGCTGTATTTTAGCCGTGGTAGATGCACGAAAATTGCTTACGCACTTTGGACCAGTTAACCGCCTTTCTTGATAGCGACGTGATTAATCACAGCTATGATTAGGGGCTGTTACTGGTCCAAAATGTGCCTAAGTGTCTGGAATTTTTATGTATCTGCTGCTGCCAAGAAATATTGGAGTATTTTTGCCAAATGCCAGTTTTAATGAGAAGGCGATTGGCAGACTTCCTTTGCAGTTTTCTCTGGACTCGACTTCCATAGAGTAGGCATATCTGTTGAGAATGAGTGTAGAGATATATTTTATTCATTGAAGGACCTCTGACATGCTATGGCAAGGATCCCTTGTCACAAAACTGGGACTCAATGGAGCATCAATTTACATACATACATTTACATACATGCCCACACATGCACACACTCACATACAAACGTAGATTCACATGCACACACACACACACACACACACGCACACACACACACACACACACACACTCACACACTCACACACTCACACACACACACACACACACACACACACACACACACACACACACACACACACACACACACACAGACACACACATACATAGAGGCACAATTACCTATACACACACATACCACACATATATACACGCAAACGCAGAAATACATATGCACATATACTGTACACGCACACGCACAAACACACACAAACATACTGATTCACTTACACAAGGGCACAGAAAAGCAGAGTACAACACAAACCGTTCCAATTTAACTGGTTATTTAAGGAAAGTACTCGATATATACTACAGATGTATTTGCACATGGCTTGATAAAATCATTCCCAATCTGTTTAAAGTGAAATATCATTCTTACTAGAAAAAAATCCTAAAAGAAAAAGTTATCAGCTAGGGGGTCCAGTGATACTACCACTGACTGTGAAGCGTGAGGTCGTGAGTTTGAAAAAAATATATATATTTCCATTTTCAGCCAGCCAAATGAGCTGTAAGTGCAGGCTGCATAAGTTTTCTAGCTTGGAATCTGTACTCTTCTGGCTCAATCATTTCCTGTAGGGCAGCCTAGATAGATGCATTCCCCCTCCTGCAAGAGTAATCAGCTGTACAGTGAAGGGGCAAAAGTAGCCTATTTTCTACACCTGCACATACTGACTGGCAGGAAGCTCCGATACTCCCAGTCGCGACACAGCCCAGAGTAGCGGAGCATTTGAATTTAAACATATAAGGTAAGCAATTTGAAATGAAGTTTGACATTCATCTTAAAGCGAAACCTAAGGTGAAAATAAACTGATGAGATACAATTACATTTATCCTCCTCCTCCTAAAAATGACTATTTGAAGTATTCCAGGGGTTTCTTTTATAGTTAAACATTCACAAAGTAGGTTGAATGTTTTATGGTCTCTAATCAGTGGCAGCCTATTAAGTGTCCCAGAGTTAGAAAAAGGTCAATAGTTCATGTATTTTATCTCTCCCTGCCATCAGAAGTTGTATTCTGCCAGGAAAACTTTTATGGCTGTAATTTGCTTATCAGTGAGCTTCACTATATTCCCGACAAGCTGCCGACGAGACAGAAACTGTCACTTCCATGCTTGAATATTAACTATTTCAGGCAGCAAAATAAAACAAGTAAAACAGCCTGGTTATTAATAGGTTTTGTACTGTACATATACATGTTTATCTCATCATGTCACATGTCGTCTTGGGTACACTTTAACGATAGTAAAGCCGAACCAAAGGGATCACTTGTTTCTCAGTAAAAGTGGAATTTCACTTTAAATGGCTGTAGATCTGCCGACATCAAGCCAACAAAAGCTGAATTGGGGAAAAACCAATTATGACTGACTGTACCTATATTTTTCTTTGTAGGCTTTGGAAACTTAAAGTTTCTTCTTCAGACATGAGACAGAGCTGGCTGAGAATGGAATCCAGTTCTGTATCATTCCTGAAGATGAAAAGTTGAGTTTCAAAAGCCTGCCAGAGGACCATTAGTATTTATTAATGGTATCTCCCAAATCAAATTTTATTGGTTTGACGTCGGCAGATCTGCATCATGACTCACACTGGACCGTTCCTCGCTCGTCCGTTAAACGGTTGAAGGACATCCAACCAGGAGACGACATACACATATGAACTGTGTAAGCAAAGCTACCCAGGGCTGCAGAGGAAAGCTCAAAAATGTTAAAGAGGCCCTATAGTGACCTGTATATTGGAATGCAGTAAATGATGCAGGATACCAATGTTTATACTAATTTTCCTGGTTTTAGCATCAGAACCCCTTCCTATATCTATATATTGCTGTATATTGGTATGAGACCCTGCCTTCCCAGTGACGGTTAGCCTAGGCTGTTTAGCTATGTGAAATGTTCTGGGAGACCAGGGCCCATAAGAAATCTGTGTTTTCTCCTAGGTGATATTTTTATAACTTATATAAATTAAATAAAATGCCTTTCAATCCACCAGCAAGCAAGAAAATACTCAAAATAATTTTGATAGTACTTTTTTTCACCTAGTTTTTGGTACTTTTTCTAACGCAAAGTACCGAAAAGTTATTTTAAAGAGAAGGTAAAAAATGATCTCCTAGGATAAAACTTAGGAGAAAAAAAAGTGAATTGCATGAGGGCCCAAGTATATTGTCTACTGGTCTCCCAGTAGAAACATTCCGCTGAGATTGCCCGACAGAACTAAAGATGTTGCCATCTGTCATAAATTTCAGAATGTAAATCAGGGAGAGGAAAGATTCTTCAATGGGCAAACACTGACTAATTTGACTAATTTAGTCAAATACTGCTCTACCCGGCCAAAGGATGCTTCAGAAGTCTTCAGGGAGCCCGAGTGCTCCTGAAGAAGGGCGGCCCTGTACTGCGCCTGCACAAGCACGCTCTCTTGCACGCTCACGCCTGTGCAGTATGGAGCTGCACGTCTTCGGGAGGACACGGCTCCCAAAGACTTCCAAATACTCTTTCGGTGGGGGATTGAAACGGGGGGAGCCAGCACGGGATAGAGAAGACGGAAGGCTCTATACGACCCAGAGCCTTCCCTCTCCTTAGGTAAGTATTTGCTTCATTTTTTAAAAAATGTGGTTCCCATTCACTTTAAGTCATGAACTATTACCATGCAGAAGTAGAAAAAACAATTCCGATCAGTGCCGAGGATTTCAAACATTGGGCCTTATTTAGTTCACTTTTTTGTGTAAGTTTTCTCCTAGGAGATAATTTTTCATCTATTTGAAAAACCTTGCGGCACTCGAAATTGAAAAAGTACCAACACGTTGGCGAAAAAGTACTGTCAAAATTACTCTGAGCATTTTCTTGCCTTCTAGTTAAAAGGCATTTATTTTGAATTAAAAGGCATTTAAATTGAATAAGGGCCATTAGAGTTTTCTCCTAGGTGATATATTCACACCTCTTGGGCCAGATGCAATTCACTTTTTCTCCTTAGTTTTCTCCTAGGTGATACTTTTAAATCTGTCAATAAAATGCCTTTTAAACCATTTACATACAAGAAAATACTCAAAATAATTTTGATAGTACTTTTCCACCTACTTTTTGGTACTTTTTTAATTGCAAAGTGCCAAAGAGTTATTTTAAACAGAAGATGAAAAATTATCTACTAGGAGAAAACTCCACAGAAAAAGGGAATTGCATACGGGCAGCACGGTGGCGTAGTGGTTAGCTCTCTCGCCTTGCAGCGCTGGGTCCCTGGTTCGAATCCCAGCCAGGTGAACATCTGCAAGGAGTTTGTATGTTCTCCCTGTGTCTGCGTGGGTTTCCTCCGGGTACTCCGGTTTCCTCCCACATTCCAAAAACATACAGATAAGTTAATTGGCTCCCCCTAAAATTGGCCCTAGACTACAGTACTTACACTACATAATATAGACATATGGCAATGGTAGGGATTAGATTGTGAGCTCCTTTGAGGGACAGTTAGTGACAAGATATATATATATATACATTGTACAGCGCTGCGTAATATGTCGGCGCTATATAAATACTAAATAATAATAATACTGGCCCTTGGCTCATATGCAATTTGTCTATTCCTTAGAATATTCTAATAGGTGGCAATTTTTTATCTTCTATTAAAAATAACTTGCCAGCACTTATCTGCACTTCAGCTACATGACAATTATATGAATATAGGTACAATAAATCTCATAGTTACATAGTTACATAGTTATTTGGGTTGAAAAAAGACATACGTCCATCGAGTTCAACCAGAGAACAAAGTACAACACCAGCCTGCTCCCTCACATATCCCTGTTGATCCAGAGGAAGGCGAAAAACCCTTACAAGGCATGGTCCAATTAGCCCCAAAAGGGCAAAAAATTCCTTCCCGACTCCAGATGGCAATCAGATAAAATCCCTGGATCAACATCATTAGGCATTACCTAGTAATTGTAGCCATGGATGTCTTTCAACGCAAGGAAAGCATCTAAGCCCCCTTTAAATGCAGGTATAGAGTTTGCCATAACTACTTCCTGTGGCAATGCATTCCACATCTTAATCACTCTTACTGTAAAGAATCCTTTCCTAAATAAATGGCTAAAACGTTTTTCCTCCATGCGCAGATCATGTCCTCTAGTCCTTTGAGAAGGCCTAGAGACAAAAAGCTCATCCGCCAAGCTATTGTATTGCCCTCTGATGTATTTATACATGTTAATTAGATCCCCTCTAAGGCGTCTTTTTTCTAGACTAAATAAACCCAGTTCATCTAACCTTTCTTGGTAAGTGAGACCTTCCATCCCACGTATCAATTTTATTGCTCGTCTCTGCACCTGCTCTAAAACATAATTTTCATCATTTTCAAAACTGAGCAGCGGACACAGATCAGAGAAGAGGGCAGAAGTGGCTGGAGCTATGGAAAGTGTCCTCATAAATTAGGATTCAACCAGTGCTTCTGAGCGCTCTCTAATGGATCGTCTGGCCAGTGCCACCAGAATTTCAAACAGTGGGCTGAAGGCAGACAACACATTAATTACACTCAGCAGATCGGTCCTTATATTAGAAGACTCTCATCCCCACAGATTTGTAGGACTAAAGATATCTGACCCAGCTCAGTAAAGCCTGAAGCAGTGATGGCTAGGGCCACGAGTGGAGGCCAAGAGACTACCCACAAAAACATCTCAAATGAGTGGGTTTGAAGCCCAATTGAAGACAAAATTGAACTAGGAAAATTCTCAGAACGTTCATGATAAGTAGTTGGAAATCAGACCAACCAAAAAAAAAAAATGCGAAACCCACTGAGTAGCTCCGCTTGCCTGCAGCTGTGCACCCGTCTATAATGCAGCCTTATAGCACACCTGAAGTAAGAGGAATATGTAAGCTGACATAATGATTTACTTTTAAACAATTCATATTGTCCTGTTGATCCACTGCCTCTATGCTAGAAGGCTATTATAATCTAGCTTCCTAGTGTGCAGCAATGTAGAATGCAGGAGAAACAGACCCTAATACTTAGCCGCAGACCCTGCAGATCTGATGTCGCTGACTGTAGTCTGAATGGATGCATACTTGTTTTAGATGTGTGATTCAGATACTACTGCATCCAAAGAATCAGCAGGACTGCCAGGAAACTGGTATTGTTTAAAAGGAGCTTCCATAACCCTCTCACTTCAGCTTCCCTTTAAAACTGCTATTGCCTGGCTATCTGCCTTTTACTGATTAACTTCTTACAGTCGCTCACCACCAGGCATCCTGCAAACCACTACTTAGTTCTCTCCTTCTCTATAAAATAATGTTTCAGCACTTTTCAACTAAAAAAAATAAATATAAAAAATCACTTAGATAAGATTTTCTTGGTCAACTTGATTTTGATATTACCTTCCGCACCTTATTTTGGTACTTTTAGCATTCTAAATGATTTCACAGAGCAGGATAACGACCTTTTGAACTTTCCTCTGCAGAAAAAACAAAATACAGTGACAGACAGTTGAGATAATAAGCTTCAGACGACAGAGCTCTTTGCAACTTTAAAAGTTGTAAAGCTCAGATAAGCTCTTTTGTATAGATGACAACTGAAGTTTCTTAAAGGGATACTGTAGGGGGGGTCGGGGGAAAATGAGCTGAACTTACCCGGGGCTTCTAATGGTCCCCCGCAGACATCCTGTGCCCGCGCAGCCGCTCACCAATGCTCCGGCCCCGCCTCCGGTTCACTTCTGGAATTTCTGACTTTAAAGTCAGAAAACCACTGCGCCTGCACGCCCGTGTCCTCGCTCCCGCTGATGTCACCAGGAGTGTACTGCGCAGACACAGACCATACTGGGCCTGCGCTGTGCGCTCTTGATGACATCAGCGGGATCGAGGACACGGCAACGCAGGCGCAGTGGTTTTCTGACTTTAAAGTCTGAAATTCCAGAAGTGAACCGGAGGCGGGGCCGGAGCATCGGTGAGCAGCTGCGCCAACACAGGATGTCTGCGGGGGACGATTAAAAGCCCCGGGTAAGTTCAGCTCATTTTCCCCCGACCCCCCTACAGTATCCCTTTAACTCTTCCTGTACTGGAAACAATATGAGGCTCATATCTCTGCTGCTAATGTTTTATTTCTTAGCTGTACTATACATACAAATCTTTCTATCATGAGTCTATTTTCCATTCCGATTCCCTTTAAAAGGCATTTTGGCCTTTTGCTGCACGAAAGTACTCAGAATAATTTTGATAGTACTTTATCACCTACTTTTTGGTACTTTTTTAGTTGCAAAGTGCTAAAAAGTAATTTAAAAAAAGATTAAGAAAATTTTGAAGATTAAAAATTACCTCCTAGGAGAAAACTCAGGAGAAAAAGTGAATTGCTTATGGGCCACAGGGCCTTATTCAATTCACATCTCCCTTTAAGTTTTTTTTCCTGGGTGATAATAACCTTTCATCTTCTGTTTAAAGAGACTCTGTAACAACATTTTCAGCCTTATTTCTTCTACCCTATAAATTCCTATACCTGTTCTAATGTGGTCTGTCTTACTGCAGCCTTTCCTAGTTGCACAGTGGCTGTATTATCTGTTATATAATCTAATCTTCTTTCCTTTGCCGTCTTTGTCGGCTCAGACAGGAATGTGCTGCTCTGCTGTGATAGGATAGAAGTTATGCCCACCCTCTCCATGCCCCCTGCAGGCTCTGTATGAGTCACAGACTGAGCTTCTCTGAGCCTATCACACGCTGGTTAGCAGCCATGTCTTTTGTTTGTAAACACTGCCTAAAACTGCCAATTGCAAGCCAGGATTGCAGCAGGGAGGGGCAGAAACAGCACAGAGGGGCCCAGGAGAACATCATGAATAGAATGGTATGCTTTTTATTGTAAGAATTTTAGAGTACAGATTCCCTTTAACCACTTGATGACCCACCCTTTACCCCCCCTTAAGGACCAGCGCTGGTTTGATTGATCTGTGCTGGGTGGGCTCTGCAGCCCCCAGCACAGATCAGGGTGCAGGCAGGGAGATCAGATTGCCCCCCCTTTTTCCCCCCTATGGGAATGATGTGCTGGGGGGGTCTGATCTCTCCTGCCTGCTGTGGGTGGCGGGGGGGGCACCTCAAAGCCCCCCTCCGCGGCGAAATTCCCCCTCCCTCTCCTACCTGCTGCCTCCCCCTGGTGTTCCGGGCTGCACAGGACGCTATCCGTCCTGTGCAGCCAGTGACAGGATGTGGTCTGTCACATGGCGGCGATCCCCGGCCGCTGATTGGCCGGGGATCGCCGATCTGCCTTACGGCGCTGCTGCGCAGCAGCGCCGTACAAATGTAAACAAAGCGGATTATTTCCGCTTGTGTTTACATCTAGCCTGCGAGCCGCCATCGGCGGCCCGCAGGCTATTCACGGAGCCCCCCGCCGTGATTTGACAGGAAGCAGCCGCTCGTACGAGCGGCTGCTTCCTGATTAATTAGGCTGCAGCTGGCGACGCAGTACTGCGTCGCTGGTCCTGCAGCTGCCACTTTGCCGACGCACGTTATGAGTGTGCGGTCGGCAAGTGGTTAAAATTACTTTTCAGCACTCTGCAATTGAAAAAGTACCAAAAAGTAGGTGAAAAAGTGTTGTCAATATTATTCTGAGTATTGTCTTGCTTGCTGGGGGCTTGAAATACATGTTATTGATAAGATGGTAAAATATCACTAAGGAGAAGCAGGAACTACGCGGCTCAAAGCTGGTACCGAGATCAGCTGTCTCGATACCCAGGTAGCTAATGGTGACCCAGAACCATTTGTAAAGTATGAAGGTCTAAAAAGACCAAAACGACTAAAAATGCTTAAAGGACCACTATCGCAAAAATAGTAGGCAGTTAAAATTTGACAGAACTGACAGGTTTTGGGCCAGTCCATCTCCTCATGGGGGATTCTCAGGGTTTTCTTTGCTTTCAACAGCATTTCCTGAACAGCAGTTGCAAAGTCTAACTGACAAAATAGTGTACAAGTGAGTGGAGAGGCTGGCCGGTATCTGACTATTTTAGCAGTTATTCTGCTGTTCAGGAAATGCTGTTGAAAACAAAGAAAACCCTGAGAATCCTTCACGAGGAGATGGACTGCCCCAAAACCTGTCGGTTCTGTCAGATTTTAACTGCCTACTTTTTTAGCAGTAGTGGTCCTTTAATACAATTTTGCCTTCTTAAAACAGAAGGTATTTGCAATAATTCATCTTTGTGTGAGCCACTGTGGTTTCCTATGAGGCATCACTCTCAAATATGCAAATCATGGCTTTTACTGTAATTCAGGAATGCTGGGAAACATAGTCGGGCATTTATTATTCTTTCTACTTTGGGAGTCACATGGTTAACCCGCTGGCTGAATCCAGAGTGGAGAGGAAGTAGGCTGTACGGCGGTGGCAAGCTCAATTGACTCATAAAACATGTATTCTGTCTATTGCTTTTCTTCTATATACCAATTATATTCACGTATCGTCCTGACTGCTCTTACATAGTTACATAGTTATATAGTTATTTGGGTTGAAAAAAGACATACGTCCATTGAGTTCAACCAGAGAACACAGTATAACACCCGCCTGCTCCCTCACATATCACTGTAGATCCAGAGGAAGGCGAAAAAACCCTTACAAGGCATGGTCTAAATAGCCCTAACAGGGAAAAAAATCCTTCCCGATTCCAGGTGGCAATCAGATAAAATCCCTGGATCAACACCACTGGGCATTACCTAGTAATTATAGCCATGGGTGTCTTTCAACGCAAGGAACACATCTAAGCCCCCTTTAAATGCAGATATAGAATTTGCCATACCTACTTCGTGCGACCTGTGGCAATGTAATCTACATCTTAATCACTCTTACCGTAAAGAACCCTTTCCTAAATAATTGGCTAAAACGATTTTCCTCCATGTACAGATCATGTCCTCTAGTCCTTTATAAAAGCCTAGGGACAAAAAACTCATCCGCCAAGCTTTTATATTGCCCTCTGATGTATTTATACATGTTAATTAGATCTCCTCTAAGGCGTCTTTTCTCTAGACTAAATAAACCCAGTTTATCTAACCTTTCTTGATAAGTGAGACCTTCCATCCCACGTATCAATTTTGTTGCTCGTCTCTGCACCTGCTCTAAAACTGCATTATCTTTCCTGTAATGTGGTGCCCAGAACTGAATTCCATATTCCAGATGTGGCCTTACTAGAGAATTAAACAGGGGCAATATTATGCTAGCATCTCGAGTTTTTATTTCCCTTTTAATGCTTCCCAATTTTTTTAGAATTTAGTTTTCTTAGTTTGGTGTTTGGTTGAACTATTAAGCATGTAACATAGAAAAACAATAGGGGTAGAGATAAAGTGCTAAAAAAAAAACATGATGGAGAACGGATTAGTAATGATCAAAATTCACGTAATTTTCGGAATTACAGCGATACGTAATTACCATTCGTACATTCAACTGATTTTGTGTAATTCATTGGTAGTTTTGCGTATTTTTCACGTAATTTTCACATAATTTCGTGCCGACTCTAGTGGTTAATAGCAAAGCCCCCATATGTACTGTTGTCACCAAAATTGCTATGGTTCCTAATTACGTTTACAAACAAAATTAATTACGATTTCATTACGAAATTTTGCATTACGATTTTGCATTGTTATTGTGAACCACGATGCAAAATTACAGTTATGCAAAATTTGTGCTTGTCACAAGAATGGATAACCAGTGATAAGGGCCGCAATGGTGCATAGCAGGCAGTAGAGGCTATAGTAACATATTGGTGAAGTACGGTGGCTGACTTGCTATCAATTTTGTTAAACAATCTGGTCTCCATCTCTACTTTAGCAAATCACTGTTTGTGGTTTGTATGCTCTCCTCAATTTTTTGGGGAGTTCCTCAATTTCCTCCAAAAATGAAACAAACACTGATACTATCTATGAGCAGCACTGTGGCGTGGTGGTTTGCACTCTCACCTTGAAGTGCTGGGTCGAATCCCAGACAGGGCACTATCTGCACGGAGTTTGTATGGTTGTGTCTGTGTGGGTTTCCCAAAAGAAAATGGGATAAATGGCTCCTCAAGGGGGACCTGGGAAGCCTCTGGCTTCCACCTATAAAGGTTAGTATCTATTTTTAAACTTTTATTCTGCTTTATGTATCTAAGCCGTGTTTAATATACTTTGAAGCCACACCTATTATTGCTGTCTATTTGGCTCCTACGCAGAAAAATGATGAACTGATTCAGCTATCCTGCTATGATAAGTGTTTGCACAGCCGCACAAAGGTTTCATGGCTTCTAAATAGTTTTCAGAAAACTGCCGATTGGGAAGATACAGGGCTGGTTTATTAACTCTTAGGTTTAAAGGAAATGTCAGCCAAAATAACCTAACCCCGATCTACTCGCCTGGGGTTTCCTCCAGCCCCTTGCAGCCGACATGTTCCATGCCGCAGCTCCGCTCTTAGCCGCCAGCCTGGGGTCCCCGCCGGTGCAGAGGCCGACCTCGCGAGGTCATCCTCTACTGCGCCTGCACGAGTGCCGCTGTCAATCACTTGCACGTGGGCTTGAGTGTGTTGCACAGGTGTAAGTGCAGAACACTCTAGGCCCAGTAAGGTAAACTGCTATTCCAATCCGATCAGCTTGATGGGATCAGTCTGCAAAAAATGGATCAATTCTATTAATCTGATCAAATTGGTTAGCAGTCTTCTTCTATTAGTGGGCCTGACAAGTCATTTCCAATCAATTGAATCAGATGATCGATTGTCCGTGGGATATACTGTTTACGGACACCTTAAGCGGACATTGTCAATATGATGGTGTATATGAGCACTTAGTTGGGGTTGGGGTGCAGGGGTGGGGTAAAGGGGTAAAGTGACGATCTTTATTTAAAGGACATTTTAAGTGAAATTTAAAGTGTTCAGTTACTCACCTGAGTCTTCTTCCAGCCCCCTGAAGTCCTCCTGGTCCCTCGACATAACCAAAAAAATGACTAACCCTAAGCCAATGCTTGATGATCATACATAGTTATGAAGTACTCCCAACAAATATATATATGTGTCAAGGGCTACTTGATGTGATGTAATGTAACTTGATGTTACTTGAGTAATGTAACGTGAGCAGTAGAGGTAATTTCTCATATATATGGCCATATGCAATTCACTTTTTCACCTGTGTTTTCTCCTAGGAGATAATTTTTCATCTTCGATTTAAAATATCTTTTCAGCAATTTTCAACTAAAAAAGTACCAAAAAGTAGGTGAAAATGTACTATCAAAATTATTTTGAGTATGTTCTTGCTTTCTGGTGGCTTAAAAAGCATTTTATTGACAAGTTTAAAATTATCACCTAGGAGAAAACTCAGGAGAAAAAGTGAATTACATTTGGGCCATAGTGTCGGATATCATGAAAAACGTAAATTGATGTGTAAGCTTCTGTGGCAACAGCCTTGGCACTGGGACATCCATGTAGTCTTGGCAGTTTTTATTTTGGCATTGAGTGGTTTTGGTGGCTGCAGGTAATCTTGGCACCTAGGATGTGGGTACTGGACTTCTTTGCTAGCTGAGTTTTTTGGGGGGTTTTCCTTACTGTGGGGACTGGGGTGACAGTAAAGGTTAAGTGCTGCGGTGTGAGAGGGGCAGGGCTGGATTTACCATAAGGCACTGTAGGCATGTGCCTATAGGCGTCTGATGTGGCAGAGGTGGCTCCCCTCGCTTCTCAAATGTTCCCTCTCTCAGCAGAGCAGAGCGATGCCACTCACCACCCGGCTGCAGTCCGGCAGCCACTGGCACGTAGTTAGGGGCGGAGATCCGAGGCTTAATCAGTGCCTCCTGTGAAAGTGAGTGAATGCGTAAGGGAACCTGTTGAGGGAGATTGCTAGGATATCAGGAGAATATACAAATATACATTGGGTGAGGGGGTGGGGCGGTTGGAGCAGGTAGGACTTCCTGTGGCATGGTGAGTATATACTTTCATATATGGCTAGAGTATTATGTTGGTGGAGATTTCTAGAACATGGAGAGGATATATTATTTTACATGGTTGGAGGATGTGGGGGGTTATGATGGAGTACACTGCTAGTACATGAAAGGAATATACAATTTTACCATACCTCCCAACTTTTTGAGATAAGAAAGTGGTACACATAAAGACACACCCCTGCCACGCTCCTAGTTATGCCCCACCACACCCCCTAGTCACGCCCCTGCTGCACCCCTAGTCACACCCCTTGTCACGCCCCTGCTACACCCCCTAGTCACACCCCTACCACACCCTTAGTCATGCCCCTGCTACACTCCTAGTCACACCCCTTGTCACGCCCTGTCACACCCCTTGCCATGCCCCTGCCACACCCCTAGTCACGCCCCTGCCACACCCCTAGTCACGCCCCTGCCACAACCCCCTAGTCACGCCCCTGCCACACCCCTAGTCATGCCCCTGCTACACCCCTAGTCACACCCCTGCCACACCCCCTAGTCACGCCCCTGCCACACTCCTAGTCATGCCTCTGCTACACCCCTAGGCACACCCCTTGTCACGCCCCTGTCACACCCCTAGTCACATCCCTGCCACACCCCTAGTCACTGACACCAGATAGACTTCAGGAGCAAAAGACAAAGTTTTAAGATTCAGATCACGCTGCTCCTCTCATCATCATTAGTTGTCTGACACTTGAAAATAAAAAAAAATCAATTTAAAGGATGGGATTGGGAATAAAGTTTAGAGTTAGTTAAACACATTTTCCAGTAGAACAATACATATATTTACATAGATCTGTACATCGGTCCTGAAACAGGGACACATGAGGGAGAAGGGGGGATTTGGCTCCCAAAGAGCAGTGGCGTAGCTAAGGAGCTGTGGGCCCCGATGCAAGTTTTACAATGGGGCCCCCCAAGCACTCTATACATAACAATTGATACGGCGCACCAAAACCTGACAATGGCAACTACAGTGTCAGAGGTGCAAGAGGGGGATGGGGAAGAGCTTGTTAATGATTACCACTACTCAATGTATATATAGAAGTGATTATTATGAGCACAGGACCAATAGAGAGCTAATACTGTAGTTGAGGGAGGGCCCTTCGGGGCCCCTCTGGCCCAAGGGCCCCGAAGTGGTCGCTACCGCTGCACCCCCTATTGCTACGCCCCTGCCAAAGAGGGACTGTCTCTCTGAAAAAGGGACAGTTGGGAGCTATGTTTTCCATCAGTGAAGTTGGTCACAGCTGTGCACAGCAGGAGATAGAGATCACAGTAATGCAGAGTAGGGGATAGAGAGCAATCAAGGGCAGTGATAGCAATCAGGACAATAAACAGCAGGTGATAGAGCCCGCAGTGGATGCTGAGGACAGAGATCGGGTAGGGTCCAGATCCTGCACACCTGACGGCCAATAAAGTACAATGGAGAGTCCACAGGCTCGCCTCCCACCACCACCACCACCTTTTCCCAACACAAGTCTTTCCGAGCAACTATACAAAGCTGACTATGGCTGTAAGCTGAGGGTCCAGCTGTTCACCAGACATCCGATATATGAGCAGCTAAAGTGGAGACAACAATTATTAGGCATTAATGAGGAATTGAACTTCATCCCAATCAGTAGCTGATACCCCCTTTCCCATGAGAAATATCTACCTTTTCTCGACTAGATCATTGAGGGGGCGTCTGTATGGCTGATATTGTGGTGAAACCCCTCCCACAGTGTGATGTCATGACCTTGGTCTTGACAGTTTCATGTCTGGAAACCTTGTTGCATTGTGGGAAATAACGGCTTTTTTCAACTGCTAAGCAAGCAATATCTCCCTCTGTGCATAGAACTTCCAGAAAGGGCCAGTGCACACCAAAAATCACTAACGTAATCCCAAACGCTAAGCGTTTTTATAAGCGATTTTTCTAAGTGATTTTTCTGTCTGTGAACCTCGTTGCATTGTGGGAAATAACAGCTTTTTCCAGCTGCTAAGCAGCCAGTATCACCCTGTGTGCATAGAACTCTCAGAAAGGGCCAGTGCACACCAAAAATCATTTTTAGAAGTGATTTTTTCTAAGCAATTCCAGGCATATGCCTCGTGATTTCTGGAGCGTTTTGGTGTAGAGATTTTTTATTTTTTTGTACAGTTTGAGCTGCAGGTGAACAACTTTTGCAAAATAAAAAAAAAATTCTTGGAATATCGCATTTTTAGAGCGATATTCCACTTTTCCTATACTTAACATTGAGGCTGAATCGCTTCAGAAATGCTGCAGAGCTCGCCTTTGCGTTTGGGAAAAAAAAAATCACATCGCTCTGGCATGATCCATCCCATTCAAACACATTAGCCAAGCGCTTTTCAAAGCACTACCGTTTTTAAAAGCGATCAGAAGCGCTCTTGGTGTGCCGCAGCCCTAACAAACATTCCGCACAGATCACCTGGCAGAACTAAAGATGTCACCACCAGTGATACATTTCAGAATGTAAATCAGGGAGAAGAGAGATTTTACAATGGGCAAACATGGACCAAATGATCTATAAATAAATATAGTAAACAATATTGTAAACAAAAAGCAATTTTATCCATTTTTTTATTTTCACTACAGTGTCTCTTTAAGAGGCATCTTATTCTTTGTAGCGATCAGCTACTTGAATAAACCTCTTTCCTATAAAGAATTCTCTGCCATATTGGTAAGTGAATTCCCTCCACAGAACCTGCACTCTCAGATATCTGCATTAAACAGTTAAGCTTTTGGTTAGGACAGAGTGGGTGTGATTCCCTCTCCCTTCCAACATGGAAGGCGGCTGGGTATCCCCATTGTGAGTACTAGCGGAGGGGAATCCTCCCTTCCGTTTGGCGGGGGCGCAGACTCCCACACAGTCTCTTCCTCTGCAGTGTCTGATGCAGCATCCTCCTGCACACACATCGGGGCCGACTCGTGATAGGTGGAAAGGGAGAAGCCACAACATCCTCTTCCCAGGTTCCTATAGAAACAGCACATTTAGCAAATGGGATGTCTCCAGGGGACCCAGGCGTGCTCTGTTCCTGTATCCATGCACTCCCCATGTAAGGACAAGGCGTGCTGCAACAACAGATTGAGAGTTAAGAGGATTGCGCAGGAGGGGGAGGGGGAGGGGATGTCACAGGGAATCCCAGTTTTGTCAGGCTGTGCTCAGTGCGTGACATTGATCCAGATACAAGAGGCTGATGTTCTCTGGCAAGTGACAAACCGCTCTCCTGAGAGGGATTCTGCCAGACGAGGGTAATCCCAGCCAGAGAAGGAGACGGGAATGTTTGAACATGGATCTAATGGCACGATACGCAACCTCTGGGGCTACACGGCACTGCAGCACAGAAATATAACTCCTCTCTATGTTACATAAAAGGCAGCCCGTGTAAGCCTGGGCATACTATTTACGGTAGATCCTCGGTTATCCAGCACCAGCGGGGATCGGCTGATGCCGGAGAAGTGTGCTTTCTATTTGCTTGAGGCTCAATGTTAAAGAAAATCTGTAAAAAAACACCCCCCCCCCCATTTCAGAATACCTACCTCGGGAGGGGAAAGGCTCTGGATCCTAATGAGGCTTTTCCCGTCCTCCTCATCCTCCGGGATCCAGTGTTGGCAGCCCCTGAATATTTTTCTACCGCGATCCTGCGCAGGTGCAGTAGCGGCTTTCTGATCGGGCTTAGATGGAAATAGCAGAGCCTGATCGGGTCAGCTCTATTGTGCAGGCGCGAATGGCAGAGCGGACTCATAGTTACATAGTTATTTGGGTTGAAAAAAGACATACATCCTTCGAGTTCATCCAGAGAACAAAGTACAACACCAGCCTGGCTGCTCCCTCACATATCCCTGTTGATCCAGAGGAAGGCGAAAAAACCTTACAAGGCATGGTCCAATTAGCCCCAAAAGGGAAAAAAATTCCTTCCCGACTCCAGATGGCAATCAGATAAAATCCCTGGATCAACATCATTAGGCATTACCTAGTAATTGTAGCCATGGATGTCTTTCAACGCAAGGAAAGCATCTAAGCCCTCTTTAAATGCAGGTATAGAGTTTGCCATAACTACGATCTTGCCAATGTTTTTTGAGGGCTACCAGCACTGGATCCTTTATGCTTAGGAAGATGAGGAAAGCCTCAATAGGATCCAGGGGCTTCCCACACCTGAGGTAAGTATTCCCGTCAGGGAGGGGAGGGAGGGGGGGTTGGGAGTTGTTACAGTTCCTCTTTAAAGATAAGCCCACAATGGTGTAGTATATAATGTACTAGATGATTTGTATGTAAATTTGTGATGAGTAATACTCACAAATGTGGGCTACCACAAAGGCAACCACTGTAAAGGCAGGTGGAGAGGCTAAACCTGACCCTCTCTCGGGTTATGTTGCTCTCTGTAGCATAGAAAAGGGGATATCACCTGTCCACCAAAGGCGAATAACAAAGATGAGATGAACAATAAAGCAGAGGTGCCAGCATAGAGTAAAATAAGTTAAAAACAGGTTAAAAGGAAGGCAGTGGTGGACTTACCTCCAGGAAGGCAGACTGGAATAGTCTAATATCAAAAACAGCTTTTATTTTCCTTAAAAAATCCACTTCCTTAGACAAATTAGTTCTCGATAACTGGGACTCTACTGTATAAAAAAAGGGAAAAGCAAAATCACCATTTCCTATTCTCTGCATATTAAAATATTACTGTCCTCTCTCTCTCTCTCTCTCTCTCTCTCTATATATATATATATATATCCTCCTGTATATTTTGGTTGTCGATGATCAGTGCCAGGCTGCTGGTGAGCGTAATTCGCCATGATTGGCAATCCGCATCCCTCACTGGACAAAGTAGTTGGTAAGCCCATCAGGTAGACTTTCATTGGTGCTACTTTTTGATAATGGAAAACTACATTGAAAGTGGTGAACAGGATGTTTTTAAAAAAAAACGAACAGCAATAAATGTGGTCCTGTCTGCCATTTTTTTGGCACAATGTTCGACAATTATGCCTGTAGGTTTCTGCTAAAAATTGGTGGTCACATTCAAGCGGTGATCTATTCAACTGACAAATCATTTCTAACCATTTTGATGATGGGATCGGGGGCACTGGGACTCTGAAAGGATTATACAAATAGTGAACAATAATGTGAGAGCGTTGTATCCAATCGAGATGCACGATGTCACAAGATAGCTACTGAAGGTTTGGGTGATGTTTGGCTTTGGGGAAGGGTTAGGGAGGGTGTTAGGGTGAGAATTGGGATGATGTTTAGATACTGCTAATGGTTAGGACTGGGTTAGGATGAGGGTTTGGGGCGATGTTTGGCTTTGTCTACGGGTTAGGAGACTGTTAGGGTGACGGGTTGGATGATGTTAGGCTTTGGGTAGGGTTGAGATGATATTTGGCTTTGGGTAAGAGTAAGAAAATGGTTAGGGTGAGGTTTAAGATGATGTTTGACTTTGGGTAAGTGTTAGAACAGAGTTAGGGAGAGGGTTAAGTTGACATATGGCTTTGGGTAAGGGTTTGAAGACAGTTAAGGTGAGGATTGGGATGATGTTTGGCTATGGGTAAGGGCTAGAAGCTTGTTAAGATGAGGGTTCTGATAGGGATTAGCTTTGGGTGATCAGAACAACCAACAGAGGCACACCTAAAAAACAATACAATAATTAAATTCAGTTTAAAAGGTAGGCAAGTGTTGGCTTACCCTCTAGTTAATAACCTGACCGATTTTTAAAAATGCATTTTCTCAGTCAAAGAACAGCACAAACAACGGTTTTGAGTAAGGTTAGGGTTCTGATAGTGTTTGGTTTTGGGTAAGGTTAGGAGTGTCAGGGTGAGTGTTGGGATGATGTTTAGCTTTGGGTAAGTACTAGGAAAGGGTAAGGTTGAGGATTCTGATAGTGTTTGGCTTTGGGTAAGGGTTAGTAGTGTTAGGATGAGGGTTGGGATGATGTTTGACTTTGGGTAAGCACTAGGAAAGTGTTAGGGTGAGGGTTGGGGTGATGTTTGGCTTTGGCTAAGGATTAGGAGTGTTAGGGTGAGGGTTGAGATGAGGTGTTGGTAAGGGCTAGGAAAGGGAAAGGGTGAGGGGTCTGATAGTGTTTTGCTTTGGGTAAGGGTTAGAAGAGTGGGATAGCATTTGCTTAAAGAGAATCTGTATTGTTAAAATCACACAAAAGTAAGCATACCAGTGTGTTAGGGGACATCTCCTATTACCCTGTCACAATTTCGTCGCTCCCCGCCGCATTAAAAGTGGTTAAAAACAGTTTTAAAAAGTTTGTTTATAAACAAACAAAATGGCCACCAAAACAGGAAGTAGGTGTACAGTATGTCCACATATAGAAAATACATCCATACTCAAGCAGGCTGTATACACCCTTCCTTTTGAATCTCAAGAGATCATTTGTGTGTTTCTTTCCCCCTGCAGTTCTCATGCACTGAAGTTTCAGGCTGCTCTTTTCTTCCTGCAAACAGCTTTGCCCTTGTCTGAATTTCCTCAGTATGTGAAAGCCCAGCCAGCTCAGAGGACGATTTATCCAGCTTGTAAAAGATAAGAGAGAAGAGAGAAGCTGCCCTAATCTAAATAATACACAGGCAGTGTGCAGAGAGGGGCCTGGAAGGGGGAGTTCATAGCAGAACCACAACACTGAAGAACTTGGCAGCCTTCCAGACACAGGCCGACAAGTCTGACAGGGGAAAGATACATTGATTTATTACAGAGACTGTGATAGTAGAAAGTGCTGCAGTAAGCCAGAACACATTAGAATAGCTTTTGGAACTTGTAGGATGATAAAAAACAGGATGCAATTTTTGTTACGGAGTCTCTTTAAGGGTAAGAGTCAGGGGAGTGTTAGGGTGAGGATTAGTATACTGTTTGGCTATAGGGGTTCTTGGGATGTGGTGTAGGGGGCTGTGAGGGGGAGTCATTAGGACAAAACATATCAGAACCCAAGTACCTTGGAGATACTTTGGTTCTAGTAGCTGTGCAGCTGAATGGTGGGGTCATGTGACCGGGAAGACAAAAAAACATTTGGAATTTAGTATATTTGAGGATTCCTAGTTTTAGGCTAGTCGGGAAGATGAAAAATATCAGCAGCCACCACTTCTGGAAAAATTTCATTTTACTCATCGATTCTGGAAAAAAAATAATTTTACTTATTAACAGTGCCAGTATTGTTGCCTGAAAATTTTAGTAGAAACCAGTGAGCTTCCGAAAGCAACGTTCCCGGTAACTAGGAGCTCCTAATTGCATTAGTTGGAACTGGGTCTCTTATTTGCCCTGTTTAATTTACTACAAATTTTATCTGGTTTAAGTGGTCAATATCCTACCCCTGTAGCTCCATATTCTACAACTTTTACAGCACGTTATAGAAACATGTCATGTCTAGGAGAACTCACGGAGAAGCATGTGATTTGTTTGATCAGCTGATAGATTTGCAAAGCTCTGATTTGCAGTCATCACATCCTACATTAGCACATGATCGTGACCAGCAAATCAGAGACTTAACCACTTCAGGATTCTGCGTACGCTTAACTACGCCCCTGAATCCTGAAGTGGATTGCATGGAAACGGCCGCTCGTACGAGCGGCCGTTCCATGTCAGTTCACGGAGGGTGTCTCCGTGAACACCCTGCGAGCCGCCGATCGCGGCTCGCAGGGTAAATGTAAACACGCGGGGAAGATCTTCCCTGGTGTTTACATATATACGGCGCTGCTGTGCAGCAGCGCCGTAGAGAAGATCGGCCATCCCCGGCCTGTGATTGGCCGGGGATCGCTGACATCTGATAGGCTAAAGCCTATCCTATCTCGCGCAGGACGGCTTTCCGTCCTGCGCCGCACACAGGGGACGGGAGAGGGAGGGAAGGAGGCAGAGGGAGGACTAGTGCTGCGGAGGGGGGCTTTGAGGAGCCCCCCCGCTAGGCACAGCAGCGCGGCGGCGATCAGACCCCCCCAGCAGGACATCCCCCTAGTGGGGAAAAAAGGGGGGGAAGTCTGATCGCCCTGCCTGATTTCTGATCTGTGCTGCGGGCTGAAGAGCCCCCGCAGCACAGATCAGCCAAACCACCCGGAATCCGGAAGTGGTTAAATATCTATCACCTGACCAAACTGATCACGTTTCTCCATGAGTTCTCCTAGGCATGATCATCACTACTAGTATCTGATCTAATAAGGAACCCTTAAGGCCCTTATTCAATTCACTTTTATTCTAATGTTTTCTCCAAGGAGATATTTTTTAAGGTTCTGTTTAAAATAATTTTTCGGCACTCTGCATTTGAAAAACTGCAGAAAAGTAGATGAAACAATACTGTCAAAATTTTTCTTTCGTAGTTATAGTTTAGTTAGTATTTTCTTGCTTGTTGGTGGCTTTAAAAGGTATTTTATTGATTACTGATTATTATTAAGGGCCAATATGCAATTCACTTTTTCACCTGAGTTTTCTCTTAGGTGAAAATTTGTAATTTGTCAAAATGCCTTTTACACCACCAGCAAGAAAACAAATACTCAAAATAATTTTGACAGTACTTTTTCACCTACTTTTGTGTACTTTTACCATCGCAAACTGCTAAAAAGTTATATTAAAACCGAAGATGAAAAAGTATCTCCTAGGAGAAAACTCGGGAGAAAAAGTGAATAGCATCTGGGCAAAGGTGTGAAAACGGAGAAAAAGAGAGAAAAAGTGAATTTAATAAGGGTCAGTGACAGAAAGCCAAAAATATGGGGAAGGGTCATAACCTTTGTCCGGCTCCTGGCAGCTTAAAGCATTTAAAGTGAACCTCCAGACTAAAAATCTACTCAGCAGCACTGAAAAGGCTTGGTGTTTCTTTAACAGTTTCACAGCATCAGACCTTTGTTTTTCTTATAGAAACCTCATTTTTAGCTACATTTTTAGCTAAGCTCCGCCCCATCAAAGAAACCTGCCCAGGCTTTTTTCCCCTGGTGCTGTGCAAAGCATGATGGGATTTCCTATGTTGTTATTCACGTTGCCTAGCAACTAGGAGGGGTGATCAGGACACAGGACAGTTGGAGCTGTGTCTCATGCTCCCTGTCACCTCCTTTCAACCAAAAAGATGGCTGCCCTCATGAAATCACAAACCTTTGCCGGTTCTTTTAAAACAGGATGGGTAAGAGATTATATTACCCATCTATTTTAATTAACATAACTAATGTAACTTAACGACAGTATGTTTGTTTAGGCTGAAGTTCCTCTTTAAGGAGATGTTTTCTTACTTCCTATTCAGGAGACACCCAAGGTTGTGCTGCAGGGGCAGTGTGAGTCAGTGGTGTCACCAGCAAAGGAAGAGGAGGGCAGTGGTGCAATTGACAATGAATCTACTTCTTCCTTGTGTTTCCTAGTCTTACCTACAAAATACATTTTAAGCACTTAGCAAGTGAAAAGATAACCAAAAAACAAAACTAAACAGTAAGGGTACATACACTTGTCCAATTTTGATTGGCCAATAACTGGCCAATTTTACCACTTCCACAAAGTTTGAGGGCCAACAGGTAAAGTGCTAAAATTAGCCAACCAAGATGGTACAATCTCACCAAATCTATGCAGTAGAGAAGTAAACTGTGTGAATATGGCCAATCAAAATTGAATGTGTGTATGCAGCTTAACCTCCCTGGCTCGTCCAGAGACGCCGGAGGTGCGTGTTGTGCCTGATTGCCGCCGCTCGCCGCCGATCAGCCGCTACCCGTCGCGATACAGCCTCCCCCAGACCCCGTGCGCTGCCTGGCCAATCAGTGCCAGGCAGCGCTGAGGGCTGGATCGGGACTCCCTGTGACGTCCTTGACGTCGATGACGTCACGACAGTCGTCACCATAGCGACGGGGGAAGACCTCCCGGAAATCCCGTTTAGAATGGGATTTCCGGACCGGTGATTGCACCGGCGGTGATCGGAGGGGTGGGAGGGATGCCGCAGGGAGGGGGGAATCATGTAGCTAGCGCTAGGCTAGCTACATGATAAATTAAAAAAAAATTGCAAAAAACATTTGAATCAGAACGCCAAGCAGGTTTAAGAAGAGTAAGATAAACTTCAACAACCCAGGAAAAACGCCTTTGTCATTCAAGCGAGGAGGCACGCGCGATCTCCTGCAAAACCCCGCCCCAGGACTTCACGCCAATTGGCATTACGCGGTTCTCCCAACGGAGATCGGCGTGAGGCGGTCGGGAAAGGGTTAAAAATGTTGGCAGCGGCGGTGCGTCAGTTTTTATGCTATTACTTGGTATTTCCACTGCATTTATAAAGTAGTGAAAATGGCACCGGTGTGACATATCGTATAATGCAGTAAATTATTCAGGATGCCCACTTTTATGGTAATTATCCTGGTGTCAGCATCAGAAACACTTCCTACATCTACATATTGGTATGTAGCTCCGCCCTCCAAGTGATGCATAGCCTAGGCTGTTCAGCTATGCGGAAAGATGTCACCACCTGTGATACATTTCAGATTGTAAACCGGGGAGAGGAAAGATTTTACAATGGCCAAATACTGATCAATCTGTTTATAAATTAATATTGTAAATATATACTGTATACTAGTGGACCTAAGCCCGTTACAATAACGGGCTCTAAGCCACCCTCACAACCCCCCTCCCTTCCCGCCCATAACCACTGCCGGCCGCATGTCACTGCGCATGCACCAGTGTGCACACACGCCCGCCCCTGGCCCCGCCCTCTCCCTGCTCTAAACTCCGCCCACGTGCCACACATGCGCACGGACACAGGGACAGCAGGAGGAGGACGCAGCAACACCAGGGGTTTATTAGGTTGGATATATATTACGCTGAATTGGCCCTGTGCAGGTGTTCAAGCTATTTACTAATCTACGTTTGCATTTTCACCTGCAGCCAGCTACAAACCTCCAGAACTGGCACTGCTATTATTTGCAGGCTTAGCAACATGCTTTGAACTCTGTGTAGAGTACTGGGCTCTGCCTCTGATACAGGAGACCAGAATCTTGGCTCTTCAAGTTCAGTAAGCAAGCACTGATTGAGTGAGGCAACCTTGGGCAAGACTCCCTAACACTGCTATTGCCTATAGAGCGCACCCTAGTGGCTAAAGCTCTGAAGCTTTTAGTCCACCAGGAGAATAGCGTGGGGGGGTGGAGTTTTGATTACCTGGGGCTTCTTCCAGACCGCCAAAAAGTAATTTGGGTCCCTTCTGTTGTGCCGCTGGCTACACTAGTTGCTGTCCCAGCCATGCTCCTCATGCTCCCGTTGCTGGAACTGTTCTGCGCATGCACAGTTACAAGCCTTTACAAACAGCGCATGCACAGAATGGGGGGGGGGGGGTCCTGTATGACTAATATCGTGGTGAAACCCCTCCCACAGTGTGATGTCAGGACCATGGTTCTGACAGTTACCTGTCTGTGAACCTCATTGCATTGTGGGAAATAGCTGTTTTTAAATAAAGCATCTCCTTCCACTGACATCACCTGCCAGCAGTGAAAAATGTCACCATGTGATAAATGTCAGAATGTAAATCAGGGAGAGGAAAGATTTTACAATGGGCAAACACTGACTAAATCATTTATACATAATTATTGTATAAATGAAGCACTTTTTTTTATTACATTTTTTTCACTGGAGTTCCTCTTTAACCAATTAATAGCAATCAGCTTTAAATGAATCTACTCCAGTTTCACCAGATCGCCAATGATATTCACGTTGGAGACACTTAAAGTGAACCTGAAGTGAAAATAAACTAATGAGTTAACTAATTGTATGTGTAGTATGGATGATACATAGAACATTAGTAACATTTAAATGAGTCTCATATCTTTATTTGCAGCTTAATTGTTTAATTTTTTTGGCTTAAAGATTGCACCAGACTGTCACAGTTGCTGTTTAGAATCCACACTTTGCCTTGTTAACAGGGGGTGTAACTAGGGGAGAGCAGCAATTGCAAATGCAGGGGGCCCCGAGCCGAGCGTTGGCCCCAACTACTAACCTTACCCTACTTCAGATCAGGTGATTTTGTGGCTACACTTGTTTTGGGTGTGAAGATCCTGATGGCCACACTGATGGTTCTATGAGCCATGTAAGATTGGCCCCCAGGCTGTAAGGCTCACCTGGGGAGGCAAAGAAAAGGTTGTGAGCATTGGAGAGGCCCAATCAAAGTTTTGTTGGGGGGCCGCCTGATTTGTAGTTACACCCCTGGTTGTTAAAGAGGTTGTTTGGGGGGGGGGGGGGGGGGGGTTGAAAATAAAAACTGACACTTACCTGGGGCTTTCACCAGTCCTCCTCAGTTGTCATGTTGCACGCCGTCCTCCAACAATCCTCCGTTCCGCGCCGCCGGTCCCGATGTAATTGCGAACCTAGTAAGACTGCAGCTGGGCGTCCGTGGCCACACGGCTGCAGTCTTACTAAGATCGCAATTACGCACCTGTGCAGTAAGCTCCCGAAGACGCGAGCAACAGACCCCCCCCCCCCCCCCCCCCGAGAACCCCTTTAAATTAAAAGATAAAGTATTGTCCTTTTGAACTTTCCTGCACTTAATCCTTATTAGAAGCACACTGTTTCTCAGCTGTTTTAGCCTCTATTTACTTTTCAGGAAACTGTACTGAATTTGACAAGGTTTCGACAAGCTCTTTTGCATAGATAACAACTCAAGTTTTTTAACTCTTGCTGTACTGGAAAATAGAAAAGGACTTCAGAGAATTGCTGACCTGGCCTAGTATTGTCTGTGCCTGTGTGCCAATTTTCTCCAAGTTGATATTTTCACACCTTGAAAATAAAATGCCGTGAGCCACCAGGAAGCAAAAAATACACTAAATAATCTTGATGGTACTTTTACACCTACCATTGCTATTTTTTTTTCAATTGCAAACAGCAGAAAAGTAATTTTAAACAAAAGATTAAAAATGTTCTTCTTGGAGAAAACTTAGGAGAAAAGGTGGATTGCATATGGGCCATCATGTCACTGTCACTTGAGGTACGCATTAAAGTGAACCTGAACTTTAGCACAGGCCAGAAGGAAAACATAGAGAAATGAACCCTGTATGAATTTAGAGAGTTCAGCCTGTCTAATTCCCCTTCATCTGTGACTAATCCCAACTGTAATTTGCTGTGTCAGCTGGCTGCCTCGGCAGAGGAGTTAATTTGCAAACATGGAATTTTAACCTTATTTTATATTTCATTTAAGGATTATTATGCTGTTGTTTATCTTTTAGAGCAGAGAGGAAGCTCAAATTACACTAGCTCATTACTTGCTGAGAAGGGAGAATTAGACAGGCTGTTCTCTATAAAGACACACAGGGTGGATTTCTCTGTCTTTTCCTTCTCTCCTGTGCAAGAATTCAGGTCCACTTTAGGGATTTTTCTTCTACAGCTCATTATATGATTGACTACGGGGGTGGCAAGAGGTCAGGCATTTTAACAAAGTGGTCCTTTTAAATGACGCCACGCAAAAGACGTCAGGGAGAGATTTCCCCACGTTGTCAGCTGCAGGCTACAGTACACGGAGGTTCCACTAAGCTTGTAAGAGGTCACCAGTTCTCCAGGCGGAGGCAGCGGTTACGTGAAACCATGGCAGCAGATTCCCCCATGGTCCCTCTACACTGGTGACGATTATCCGAGTGTCACTCTGGCACTGAGCTGATAACGAATGAGCGATGTGCCGCATTAGGAAGCGACAGGCATCCGCCAAAGTCTTCCATTATGCTGCAACATCTGCTGTACAAGAATAAAAACATCCGTAGAATAGACAGGATGGGGAGAGGAAACAGAACGACTTGCTCGTTGTACACAAATACTGGTGAAAGAAAAATGAGTTGTACAGCAGCTGCAGTTGTAGGACGAGCAGATCTGTTGTTGTCATTGATGAAAATACCGGTAATGGAACGAATGGGCGATCTGCAGACATGGTTGTCTGAGTCAGAGGAGGTTAAACTGAAGCAGATGGAGCGATAGTTACTCATCAGTGTACAGAATTGTATATCCCAGGAGAAGACAACACAATGGTAACATAGGGAGGCAACGTGTGTGTTCAGCAACCAATGCCTGAAGGCAGGGACGGATCTAGGGGGGGGCAGGTGGGTATCTTGCCCCAGGCGCAGTTTGTTGAATTCTTAAAAAGGCGGCAAAATTTGGATGGGGAATGGCAGTTTAGGCGCCAAAACCTGATCTTTAGGCGCCAAAACCTGACCTTTAGGTGCCAAAACTGGATGGGGAATGGCAGTTTAGGCGCCAAAACCTGACATTTAGGCGCCTAAACTGGATGGGGAATGGCAGTTTAGGCGCCAAGACCTTACCTTTAGGCGCCAAAACCTGACCTTGCCCCAGGCGCAACTTGGTCTAGATCCGTCCCTGCCTGAAGGTGGCCATACATCTCTCGACTCGGCGGTCAACCATCTTAATTGATAATTATTATCAAATAGGATGAAAATCGGTGGTGCCAAGAGCATGCCCGATTGACGATACGACCAGTTTGGGGCTTACATTGGTCGTATGTATCGATCAGACATGCTGCAAGATGTCGGGCCATCGTGGCCGATTGGGTACGCAGCTGTAACTGTGAGCGATATCGGGACAAGCAACTAACTCCATGAAAACCCCAGCGCTGCTCCCCCTAGTGTATAAATGTACCGCCCATGTGTGCATTTATACATTACCTGTCGTGTGTCGCCCATCCGTCTTCGGAATCCCATGTTTTTCCATTAGCGGTATACATGCCGCCACCATGTGTGACATAACACATGCGTCTCACCGGTGGTGTGCACACCGCTAATTGAAGAGCAGTGGATTTGAAAGACAGATGGGCAGACACTAGTACATTTATACTTATTAGGGGGGCAGTGGCAAGGCGACAGGTGTGGCGGACTCAGAGATTTCATGCTGAATTTGATCAGAAATCGGCCTGCGGTGGATGGACAGCCGACAGATCTCTCTCTTATCAGATTCGATTAGATTTGATTAGAGATAGATTTGTCTCTTGGTCGAATCTGCCCATCACCGCCTGATGTATGCCGACCTTTAGAGGTAAACAAAATAAGGACAAGTTATGGAAGAGAGAGGAGCTTACGAGAGACTCAGTGTAAGGACTG
Source organism: Hyperolius riggenbachi (assembly GCF_040937935.1). Lineage (NCBI taxonomy): Eukaryota > Metazoa > Chordata > Amphibia > Anura > Hyperoliidae > Hyperolius > Hyperolius riggenbachi. The sequence continues at coordinate 45,704,822 of NC_090648.1, forward strand.
GAGGACAGATGGATGAACGGGTGGTATAGATAGATGGATAGTATATATGGATAGATGGCAGGGATGGATGGAATCTAGAGATAGATAGATACATAGACAGTACGAATAGATGGATGGGTAACATTGATAAATGGATAGTCTAATAGATGGATGATCAGTAGGTAAGATCAGATAGATAGATCAATATCACATATAAATGGCTAGATGGAAGGATTATATTGATGGATGGATAGTATAAATAGGAATTATGAACGGACTGATAGTCCAGATAGATGTCTCAGATGGATGGATAGTAGAGACGTGAGAATGGATGGGGAAAGGGATGGACAATGGATGGACAGTACAGACGGATGGAGGGATAGATGTCTCTTATGGATGGATAGTAGAGACGTGAGAATGGATGGGGAAAGGGATGGACAATGGATGGACAGTACAGATGGATGGAGGGATAGATGTCTCTTATGGATGGATAGTAGAGATGTGAGAATGGATGGGGAAAGGGATGGACAGTACAGATGGATGGAGGGATAGATGTCTCTTATGGATGGATAGTAGAGACGTGAGAATGGATGGGGAAAGGGATGGACAATGGATGGACAGTACAGATGGATGGAGGGATAGATGTCTCTTATGGATGGATAGTAGAGATGTGAGAATGGATGGGGAAAGGGATGGACAATGGATGGACAGTACAGATGGATGGAGGGATAGATGTCTCATATGGGTGGATAGTAGAGACGGGAGAATGGATGGATGGAGAGACAGATAATACAGATGAATGGAGGGATATTATGGATAAATGGATGCCGTGGCTGGTTGGAATTGAGAAACACACCAAATAACATGGTGAGAATAGAGCAGCAGCACTGTGCTGTAAGCTGTAGGCAGCCTTCGTATTTCTGCATTGCCATGAAGAAGGACCTGCAGGATCTCTTGACGGGAGGGGGGCCAAGACGTAGGAGAGAGCTGCAGAGTTTTATAGCGGGAGGAGACACCTGCAGCATCCTACAAAGGAGGGGGTTTGGGAAAGACCTGAAGGATTTCCACAATGGGACTTCCTTGCTCATTATCCCCTCCTCCTCCCCCCCCCCCACTCACGCTCACTCCTACGCAGACATGATCTGTCTCCCTCCCTCCCTCTGTCTATGCTAGCACAGCACTCTCCCCCTCCCCCTCTCTGCTCCATAATGCTTTCTCATTTCCAGGAAGAGGGCTTTTCTTTTTCTTAAATGTAAAAATCGTGATCCTTTGATGATTTCCATCACTAACCAATATTTTATCTTTCTCTCTCTCTTTCTCCCCCTCTTTTACATCCTCATCTCTTGGTTGTCTTGTTATTTTGATTTAATCTCTGTTTAATTTGGTTCTGCTTACATTTATGTTTAATCAATATCACCAACACCTCTTTTTTTTTTTTTACAATTTAATTTATGGTTATGTCCACCTTTTTTTTTTGATCCCGTGGGTCTACCTAGAAATGTTCCAAGCTCCCCCCTTCCTTCTCATCCTTACCCTCTTCCTTGCACATTCCTCCATTTTTCATGCTGTCCCTGTGTTCGAAGAACAACAGAGGCTACGCCGGGCTGCAGACAGCAATTTAGAAACTTCGCCCCAACCGGAGGGACATGAAGAAGCCACAGAATATGCCCAAAGACAGCACGATGAGGGTAAGGACATCCAAGAGAGAGCAGCTGCTGACGTCCAACCTGAACCCAACTCTGATGACAGTGATGAGTTGTTTAAGGACATAAGTCCTAAAGCCTTAGCTGCAGTACTTCTACAAGCACTCAACACTGAAGAAGAGGGGCAGAACCCACCTAACCAAGAATCAAATACATCTATGGGTGACCAAAAAATTGTCCAAGAGGAGGTGGACAAGGAGAACGTGAGTGAGTTGACAGAAAGAGTGAGGAGCAGAACACGAAGTTCTGATGACGAAGAAGAGCCTCTGAATGAGGTTGCAAAATCAGATGAAGGAGAAGATATGGATAGCGTGAAAACTCTGTTGCAGGAGCTTGAAGCATTTGAACCTCCTCCAAAAAGAGAGCAGGACCCACCTCAGAGTGACACCTCAGAGAGTGATGAACTTCAAGACATAAGAGAACTCCTGGGATTTGGAGAAGAAGCAGAAGAGGAAAAGAGGAGCCCTCTCAATCCTGTGCCACACAACTCACGGCGACTAGGTGAAGAAGAGGAAGAAGAAGATAAACTTGCCAGTGTAGCCGAAGATCTTCTTCTGCAATACCTAATGAATGGAGAGGATAATGAAGATGAAAAAGAGCAGGACAATGCAAATGATAAGGAAAATGAGGAAGACTATCTGGCTGATGAGTCAGAGGGAGGTCATGAGCCTTTATTTGAAGATGAGGAACAAAACATGCTGGAAAAAAGGTCAGCTGATGATGATGACGAGGTGGATCCCCAGACCATCGATAAACTAATTGAACTATCTAGCCGTCTGCATCTTCCTGCTGATGATGTGGTGGATATCATTAATGATGTGGAAAAGAGGAAAAGGAGGAGGATGAAAAAGAAAAAGGCAAGAGATGATTTCATAATGAGGAGGATTGAAAGAACCAGGACACCCCCACAATCTTGGCCTGATCCTCCAAAATCTACATACTATCCTAGAAGGAGGCCTGAGCAGGAGCCTACCTGGACAAAGGAAACCACATGGAAGAAGGCCTCAGAGCCTACCTGGAATACGAATAAGCTGTCACCCTCCACCTGGAGTAAACTGAAAGGACCGATCTGGACCAAATCATCATCAAAGACAAACTGGAATAAAGTGTCAGAGCCAAATTGGAGTAAAGTAACAGACTCAAACTGGAACAGGGGTTCAGACTCCAACTGGAACAAAGGTTCAGACTCAAATTGGAATAAGGGTTCTGACTGGAATAAAATGCCAAAACCAAGCTGGAATAAAGTAACAGATTCAAGCTGGAATAAGGGTTCAGATTCAAATTGGAATAAAGTGCCTGATTCAAGTTGGAACAAAGTATCGAACTCTAACTGGAAAAAGGTGCCTGGCTTGAGCTGGAAAAAGGTGCCTGACTCCAACTGGAATAAGGTGCCAGACTCCAACTGGAATAAGGTGCCCGACTCCAACTGGAATAAGGTGCCCGACTCCAACTGGAATAAGGTGCCTGACTCCAACTGGAATAAGGTGCCTGACTTGAGCTGGAACAAGGTGCCAGACTCTAGCTGGAACAAGGTACCAGACTCAAGTTGGAATAAACTACCAGAATCGAACTGGAATAAACTGTCAGACCCAAGCTGGAACAAGCTACCAGATTCCAACTGGAATAAGGGCTCAGATTCAAGCTGGAATAAGATGTCAGACTTAAACTGGAATAAACTTTCAGATCCAACCTGGAACAAACTGTCAGAACCAAGTTGGAGTAAAGCATCTGACCCAAGCTGGCATAAGGTGCCAGAGTCAAGTTGGAATGAGATTCTAAAACCTACCTGGAACAAGATGCCCTCTTCGAGCTGGAACAAGTATCTAGAACCCGTTCCACGCAGGTACCGCTCCCGTTCATTTCCTCTCACTAGCTATATGCGGTCTCGAGGATTCCAAACCCCTCCCCGGTACTACTATAAGCCTCCTGTCCCACCAAGCAGTGACTACTTTGACGAAGACCAGGACAAGCAGGAGGAAATGGAGAACTATATCGAGAGGCTCCTGCTGACCCACCCAGAGGTCTTCCAGTGATAAAATCCCAATCCTAACCCCACTAAAGAACAATAACGCAACCTAGTGAGTGAATCCAGTACAACTCCATTCAACGAAACAACTCTACGGAGAAAATTAATGGACAAATAATCATTTGCATCCCCAAATAATCTCCACTTAGGTGGAAGCCATCCAATCCAAATCAACTCAACATACACTGAGTAATTCTATGTATAGTAGATTCTACATTTCAGTGCCTGAACATATCAGTGTAATGACTGAATCCACAAAATCACCTTTACTGTCCAGTGTTACCTTAAAGTACTACATTATGGAAAGGTGACTCTACATACTAGTTTAATGGTCAACCGCTCGACACATTAGTAATCCAGTCAATGACTCTCTTAGAGATGTGGCTAAAAACTGGAGATCTGGTGGTGATCAGGAATACTGTAGGATTGGGATAGATATTACTCTGTAAAAAAAAAATCAGATTCCCCACTGCCCAAAATGGCACCTCCCCAGCCTTAAAAAAAATCTAATTTTGGGGGTACTCCATCAGTATACAACTAGTATTATCTATTGCACTAAATACAATTCACTTTCTTGGTATTTGGCCGAATGTTCAAGACTGTGAAATTTAGTTTTTTTAGCCCTTAAGATGACAGAGTAAATTTACAGACAAAAGACTGGATGAAAGTGTACCTGCTTTGTGCACCCAATATTATTGTCATCCATCATTATGGACCAGAATTAAAAGGCTAAAAACTCACAAGCTTAGGGACGGTTCTCGTGATGTGTGGAATGTAGAAATACTCTTGTGAACAGAAGATGGACTTTAGTTTAGCACTTGAGTCCTAGCAAGGTCCAAGTTACAACCTTATTGATTATTCTCAGCTAAATGACCTCAATTATGAACAGATAGGAGGGTTTCAGTGATCCTTATTGTGACCTTGTAGTCAAGGGTGCTTAGGTAAACAGAGAGACCAGGAGCCCAATGGTGTAGTATCATTAATAAATAGGAAGTTGTAAGTATATTCAGCTATACTCACCAGTGAGTTGCAGATCTGCTGCAACCACCGTATAAGCCAGCTGGATGGGCTCTCTCCTGGGTTTGTAGTTTTTAGGGGAAAAAATCTATTACCTCCAAAGGAGGTTTATCTGGATACTCGTAAGAATGGAGGTGCCCAAGTGTAAATATATATATATATATATATATAAATAGACTTCTAATAGTTAATAGAAGCCGTGGTCGGGGTGTCTCAGCACCCTGTAGGAAAAACACAGAAGAGAAAAAGTAAAAGTTCATATGACAAAGGGAGCCTCTGTTTTGAGAGGCTCCCTATGTCATATGAACTTTTTCGTTTGGCACTGCTATTGGCCTGAGGAAGCAGGTGCAGACCTGCGAAACGCGTTGCCTGTGCTAAATAAAAAAATCTTTTGTATATATTACAGAGATTTCATCATTGAGGTAAGCTACCTTATATCTTTTGTCACTTTTAAGCTGTTTTTAGATGCTTTTATCCAATCAGGGCGCCTCTTTCCCCCAATTGTTCTAATAGTTAAAATAAGAATGAGAGGTAATCTCTTACCTCTCCTGACAACAACAAAAAAACAACAACAGTAGTACTGGAAAAGTATTTATTCAAAAGACAAAATAGACAATGCGTTTTACAGGTTCTAACCCTCTTCCTCAGGTCAATACCGTGAAATGCGTTGTCTATTTTATTAGATTTTTTGTTCTCTGGAGAGGTAAAATATTAACTCTTATTCTTATTTTAAATATTATAAGTTTATATATATATTTTTTTTACACTTTGGCTCCTCAATCCTTACGAGAATCAATTATGAGCAGGGTAGACCGGAAACCTTTCCATTCATAACAGCGAAGTACAGAGGAACCAGATCCCAATGCCCGTATCATCCCTTGTTGATAGCAACACTCTTGATCCACCATTTTAGTTTTTGTTGGAGCGATGGTAACTTTTTGGCCTGTGAGTTTTACAGTTCACATATTCAGTCTTACTTAACGGCTGTCATAACAGGTACACTTTAAGGAGACTACTTAAAATGTTAGTGCACTTTTTCTTAAGTATGGTTGAAATGTCTTAAAATTATACTCTGATCAATAATGCAATGCGCTTGCATTGTTAAATTTTAGTCCCGCTTGAATGTACTGGCTTGTCACTCCTATCAGTCCAAACAGGCCCCTACTCTAGTATTCTGTTTGCTGAAGTACAAATGATATCTGCATAGAGATGATACGGAGCGCAGAGGGGCAATCTGCTACAAAGGGGGAGAAGGAACACTTCGGGGTTATTTTAGAAGCACATTTTTTTAAACTGGGATCAACACAAGCTGTAACTACTTTACTATCAGTATAAGCACAGAGTAACAGCTTATACTGTACCTACTGAGGGGGTGGCATGCCGGTATTATCAAACAGGGCTTAAATAAATATTGTGAGTTCATTATATTATTGATTAGGGTCCCATTTGCAAGTACACTTAAAGTGCAAGTACACTAGCAATTTAACAGGTTGAACTCTTATAGATGAGAGGGAAGATAGCCTCTCTTGAGCACAATATTTGTAGTCCTGCCCCTTTACCCTCTGCAAGAAAAGAAAAAAAGAAAAAATAATTTATGACAGAGTTTTAGCCTTCGGGGTTCTGGCCCCGCCTCAGTCCCTACCTGAGTTCCCTCCTCCTCTCCTGGACTAGCTCTGGTTGCATGTGCCCCAGCCCCACCCCTTCCATCCAGTGTCTTGGCTGCTGTAGCCTGTTCTGTGATACTGTTGGTATTTTCCTTGCTAATAAAAGAGCTTTCTATCCGCTCCTGTTTGTACATATCATATGAATACTTTTTTGCTAAGGAAATAAAGCTGACTATTTTATTACGAGTTATGTTTGTTATTTGGGCCCGTGATCAGCCTTTGGGCCTCCGATTGGTGGAAAAAGAGAGAAGGGGAGGGATGTTATAACACAACAAAATCTGGCACAAAGATAAGTTCACTGTAAAACAAAAACAAAACAATAAAAAAAAAAAAAAAAAAAAAAAAAAAAAGCATTAAAAATGCTTTTTGCTTTATCACTATTTCTATTATGCATTTTTAGAGTACAGGCATATTTTCTACAGTATAAATTGAGATAGTCAATAGAACACAACTGGGGTTTTGGGTTTTTTTTTTGGAGCTAAGTAAACTCTGGTTAAAGCATATCTATTTCAGAATGTAAAATAGTTCAAAATCCCATATAAAATTATTACAAGACCATACAAGAACATCTTCCACTGCTACGGCTCACAATAATAACGGATGTGTTGGTCTTATATTCTTTTGAAAAGCAAGCTGATAATTGATGTTGGGGTTCAGTGTGCTCCAAAAACAAAAAACTCGGTATCTGTTTTTGTTTATGTCAATTTATCTTGTGTAGGGGTGGCGTTAAAGTGTAACCGAGGTGACATGTGACATGATGAGATAGGCATGTGTATGTACAATGGCAAACACAGAAACAATTAGGATGTGTTTTTTTTTCAATTTCTGCCTGAAAGAGTTAACATTCAAGTGTGTAAGTGACATTTTCTCTCTAGTCGGGACCTAGTTGGACTACAGCATAATCTTCACTGAAAAGGAATTAAAGCCATAAAACTCCTTCCTGGAAGAGAACAGTTTTTAAGTGCAGGGGATAGATAAAAAAAGGTCAGTAGTTCATATATATTAGCCCTGAGACACTTGAAAGACTGTGTCATTGAGCAGAGGTAATAAAACATGAAATCTATTTTTTAAATTTTTAAAAAACAAAATATAAAACTGTGGGATATCTAAAAAAATGTTTTATCTCATCAGATTATTTTCACCTCGGGTTCACTTTAACTATTATAGGTTGACTATCCTTAGTTTAAGATTTTTTACAGTACTTTGCAGCGTATGTAAAAAAAAAAATCTAACCTACTGTATTTAATATCTAACGCTTCTGCCTCTTTCTAGAGACAGTTTTGGAAAAATGGGCTATTTTCACACTGGGATGTTGCAGTGCGTGGCCCTGTAACTTACATATAACGCAAGCACAGACAACATTTGCGGGGGCATGTGATCTAACGCAGGCAAAAAAAGCAACTGACCAATGTGCACCTTCATTGACCAATATGAGTGTCAATATGCACAATTCTAGCAACGCATGTCACGTTCTGCATTGTAACAACGGAATCCATTGCACGCAGATATTGAAGTGTAAACTGTACATAGACTTTAGAGTTACAGAGTAGGCTGTAAAGTTACAGTGCTCAAATCAGTGTCCGTTACAGCGCAACATGCCAGTGTGAAAGTACCCTAACCTATATGAATCATGGGTGTGGGAGGAGACAGGTGTGCCTAAAGGTAATTTCAATCTAACACGGAGAACAAAGCAACTCCACGCAGACTGTGCTCTTGGCGTTGGGACTTTTTAACCTCTGTCTGGGAGTCATTAAAGAGGAGCTGTCAGCCATACTATCTCAGAGAGAAAAAGAACACATATATAAGTAGATAAATACTTGCTCTACTTACATAACACATGTATTGTGCTGTCCACGTTTTGATTTTAGTGATTTTTCTACAGTATAAAAAGAAAAAATCCTTCTTAGCATTTCCCATTTTATCTGTGGCTATTTTGAAGCCAATACTGATGTCAATTCCTCCCTTAGTCTCCTCTGCCTGATTTGCCTGCCTTTTACTATAGAAAGTGCATTGTCTCAGCATGAGAAGTATTGGCCAATCACAGAGGAACAGAGGTGTGGGAGGGGAAAAGAGGAGGGAAAGAGGCTGCAGCCAATCAGGGTGCATTAGTTAAGTCTGAGGGGAAGTACAGAAGCAAAAAAATTACAACCCAGCATGCCCTGCAACTTCCTTTTTGTGTACCACATTTTGTGTGTACCAAATAAGAGTCAGGTAAACTGGGGAATGATCATTTATCAACAAAGAAAAGTAATAGCGATTTTAACTTTTGGATTGCATCCTTATTACTTGTTTCCCAGATAAAAAAACGATTTTTTTATTTTATGCCCGACAGTTACACTTTAAAGCAAACCTGAAGCTTTAAAAAAAAAAAAAAAAAAAAAAGATGCTTACCTAAGGAGAGGGAAGGCTCTGGGTCCTATTGAGCCTTTCTGTTCTTCGCATGGTCCCCTCATTCCAGCATGTGTGAGTGCGCGAGAGAGTGTGCTCAGGCATGCGCACTATGGAGCCACCTGTCTTCTGGTAGCATTCAGGCTCCTGAAGACTTCCAAAGAGAGCAGGCTCCGACCAATCGGGAGTTACAGTGCCAGAATGAGGGGACTAGGAGAGGAATGGGCCCCAAAACCTTCCGGTTTACTTTAAATATTGATACCTGCATACAGTGAGGGGAAGAATGGTAGGTTTATTGCAGCTGTGAGAGACATAATGACAACAAAAGAAACCACAAAATTTGGGTCATAATTCAGTACTCCAGAATAACAATAATGACCTTTGCAAAATACGGCCAAGGCAACAAAGGAGCAGCTCAAGCCAGACCTTAATCCAATAGAAAATCTGTGGAAGATGAAGATTCGAGTTGCCAGACACCAACCTCGAAAACGTAATGACTTAGAGAAGATCTGCAAAGAAGAGTGGGCTAAAATCCTGCCTGAGATGTCTACAAACCTGGTAGCTAAGTACAAGAAACGTCTGACTTTTGTGATTGCCAACAAGGATTTGGCCACCAAGTACTAAGTACTGATACAGGATCAAACATTTTTAAGACCATAAGACACACTTTTTATCCACCAAAAGTGGGGAGAAAAAGTCAGTGCATCCTATTGTCCGAATATGGCCCTACATCCACGCAGAGCCGGAGAGACGCTTCTAACATAATTGCAGCCCAGCTGTGTCCTCTTGCCTTCTCCTCTGTCCACTCATGTCCCTTTGTGAATTCCCTTTCTGTCCTCATAGTCTTCCTCTTTCCCACTGAAAACTCCCCCCAAATCAATGCTGCGCAGTGTCTCTCAGTGCAGATTCAGATGACTATGGCAGTGGGGTGTAGGGGGGGCACCGGTGGACAGTGAGTGCAGTGATTGGCCCAATGACGGAGCCATGGTCCCGCCCTGAATCTTCACTGGTGTCCTGCTGGTTCCTGCCGCTCAGTGCCTGCTCCATGCTCAGAACTATGTGCTGGTGATGGCCCATATGGTCCATGGTAAAGCTGGGCACATTCCTTAAATCAGTACTGCCACGCCGGGTACCCCTTCCTGTCCACCGGTGCCCCCCGCAGCAGCCACAGCAGTCTGGATCTGCGCTGGGAGACACTACACTAGCATTGATAAGGGGGAGTTTGCAGGGGGAAAGAGGAGGACACCGGGGACAGAAAGGGACTTAGGAATTTGAAGAGAAACACAGGTGGACAGAAGAGAGTGCAAGAGGACAAAGAGGGATACAGGGCAACACAGTGAAATGCAGGGGGACAGAAAAGGGGGCGGGGGGACACAGGAGATCACAGAGGGACAGAGCAGGATACAGCGGGAAGAGCAGGACACAGGGGGACAGATCAAAATACGATAGAATACAGGAGAACACAGTAGGATGCAGGGGAACAGAAGAGGATGTAGGGGGGACACAGGAGATCGCAGAGGGACAGAGCAGGACACACAGGTGGACAGATGAAAACACAAGAGGACACAGGGGATACAGGAGAACACAGTAGGATGCAGGGGGACAGAAGAGGACGCAGGGGGACAGAGCAGGCCACAGGGGGACAGAGGAGGACACAGCGAGACAGAGCAGAACACAGGGGGACAGAGCAGGATGCAGGGGGACACAGGAGATTGCAAGGGGACACAGCAGGCCACAGGGAGACAGAGGAAGACACAGGGGAACAGAGCAGGATACAGGGGGACAGATGAAAATACAAGAGGACACGGGATACAGGAGGACACAGTAGGATGCACGGGGACAGAAGAGGATGCAGGGGGACACAGGAGATTGCAGAGGGACAGAGCAGGACACGGGGGGGGGGGGGGGACAGAGGAGAACACAGGGGGACACTAAAGGGACACACAAGGGGGACATAATATTTCATTGGAGAAGATCCACCTTGATTGCACCAGGTTTAGTATATTTTGTTTCCCTGGTTTATGTCCTCTAAATCTAGGTGCGTCTTATGGTCAGGAGCATCTTATAGTCCGAAAAATACAGTATTTCCCTCATTACAATGCACATCAAGTAACTTTGGGTTACTGGATTTTTGAGTGTTCATTTGTTGTTTTTCCGTTTCTCTCACAGCTACAATAAACCTGCCATTAAAATTATAGACCGGTCATGTCTTGTTCAGAGGGCAAACAAGCAAAATTAACAGGGGATCAAATACTTCTCACCCTCACTGTAACGCATGCCTTCAGTGCAGTGTCTGGAAGCACAGAAACAATAACACATACAAAGCACCTGCGTAACTAAAGCTCTCTGCTTGTGCTAAGAAAATCCTACGTAACCTCTGCCAACACACTCTGAAAAAACCTTTTAAAAGCAAGCACATATGGAGGTATTAAAGTAAACCTGACGTGAGAGGTGAGGAGGCTGCCATATGTCTTTCCTTTTAAACAATACCAGTTGCCTGGCTATCCTGCTGTTCCATTTGGCTGCAGTAGCCTCTGAATCACAACAGGAACAAGCATGTAGCTAATCCAGTCAGATCTGAAAATAATGTCAGAAACACCTAATCTGCTGCATGCTTGTTCAGGGACTATGGCTAAAGGTATTAGAGGCAGAGGATCAGCAGGACAGCCAGGCAACTGGTATTGCTCAAAAAGAAATAAATATGGCAGCCTCCATATCCTTCTCCCCTCGGGTTCACTTTGAGACATGTTGACGTTTGTTCCCTAGAGATGATCAATGAGAGGCAAAGAATTCTATTTTGCATGTGGCATTAAGTTTGACCAATAAAATTCACTTCCTCATGATTTTGATTGTCCCAGTTTTAGGCTGCATTCAATTTGCATTACATCTACATGCAAGCCAGAACTATAAGTGTCACATGGTAAAAGTCTCGTCTTTTCACCCGAAATCTTGAGTCAAGAGGTCCAGGCTTAAAAGACCCAATTAGCAGAACTGTGTAAAAACAGTGGCTGGATGGTGTAATGGTTAAGGGCTCTGCACCTGACACAGGAGACCAGGGTTCGAATCTCGGCTCTGCCTGCTCAGTAAGCCAGCACCAATTCAGTAGGAGACCTTAGGCAAGTCTCCCTAACACTGCTAATGCCTATAGAGCGCGCCCTAGTGGCTGCAGCTCTGGCGCTTTGAGTCCGCCAGGAGAAAAGCGCGATATAAGTGTTATTTGTCTTGTCTTGTCTTGTGTACAATCTCCTTTAGCTGATTTCAAATGGATGAGTTATAAAATATCTGGAGGAGATCCCGGACAACGGCACTTCCTGCATCACAGAAGTAAGCGTTAACGGCTGCAATCTTTCCAGGAAGATTCAGTCTGTGCTAGCCTCTTTGCAGCCAGAACTGAAGGATGATGTAATCCAAGCAGCAACCACACCCACAGACCCTGACAACTGTCTCCATGTATTCAATACTTCTGGCCTCGTGACCAAAATTTCAGAGGTAGGATTTCCAGCTTCGGAAACTTTATTTAGCAAAAACAGAAAAGCAGCATCTGAGCACTCTGATTAGTAAGCTGTTAGAGAGGGCCTTGCAGACGACTGCAGTCTTAAAACCGCTTAAAGGGAAGGTTCAGGGACTAGCTAAAAAAAATAAAAATCCATTTCCACTTACCTGGGGCTTCCTCCAGCCCGTGGCAGGCAGGAGGTGCCCTCGGCGCCGCTCCTCAGGCTCCCGGTGGTCTCCGGTGGCCGACCCGACCTGGCCAGGCCGGCGGCCAGGTCGGGCCTCTTCTGCGCTCCATGGTGCGTTCCACGCCGGCGCGCTAACGTCATCGGACGTCCTCCGGGTTGTACTGCGCAGGCTCAGAACTACTAGCTAGTCCCTGAACCTTCCCTTTAAGGACCAGACACTTTTTTCCATTCAGACCACTGCAGCTTTAATGGTTTATTGCTCGGTCATACAACCTACCACCTCAATGAATTTTACCTCCTTTTCTTGTCACTAATACAGCTTTCTTTTGATGCTATTTGATTGCTGCTACAATGTTTAGTTTTTATTACATTCATCAAAAAAGACATGAATTTTGTCAAAAATTTAACTTTCGTTGCTGACATTTTTCAAATAAAGTAACATTTCTATATACATTTTTGTCCAAATTTATTGTGCTACATGTCTTTGATAAAAAAAAATCCAATAAGTGTATATTTATTGGTTTGGGTAAAAGTTATAGCGTTTACAAACTATGGTGCAAAAAGTGAATTTTCCCATTTTGAAGCATCTCAGACTTTTCTGAACACCAGTCATGTTTCATGAGGTGCTAGAATTCCAGGATAGTATAAATACCCCCCAAATGACCCCATTTTGGAAAGAAGACATCCCAAAGTATTCACTAAGAGGCATGGTGAGTTCATAGAAGATTTTATTTTTTGTCACAAGTTAGTGGAAAATGACACTTTGTGACAAAAAAATAGAATAAAAAAAAGTTTCCATTTCTGCAAACTTGTGACAAAAAAAAAAGAAATCTGCCACGGATTCACCATGCCCCTCTCTGAATACTTTGGGATGTCTACTTTCCAAAATGGGGTCATTTGTGGGGTGTGTTTACTGTCCTGGCATTTTGGGGGTGCTAAATTGTAAGCACCCCTGTAAAGCCTAAATGTGCTCATAGGACTTTGGGCCCCTTAGCACACCTAGGCTGCAAAAAAGTGCCACACATGTGGTATCGCCGTACTCTACTCTATTTCTAAAATGGGGTCATTTGTGGGGTTCCTATACTGCCCTGGCACTTTAGGGGCCCTAAACCGTATGGAGTATTCTAGAAACCAAATGCCTCAAAATGACCTGTAAAATCCTAAAGGTACTCATTGGACTTTGGGCCCCTTAGCGCACCTAGGCTGCAAAAAAGTGTCACACATGCGGTATCGCCGTACTCAGGAGAAGTAGTATAATGTGTTTTAGGGTGTATTTTTACACATACCCATGCTGGGTGGGAGAAATATCACAAAAGATTTATACAGTGACAGGTAGAGGGAGGCAGAACGGCAACTATGTTGCCTTTCAGAGGGTGATCGCTGGTTCACAGCGATCACACGGCAAGGAGCCAATCAGTGACGGCTCCTGCCGATACCCGGAAGCCTTAGCTGTTGGTGCGCACGATCGCGGTTGGGAGCGGTGGCGCCGGTGATAGAGATCTACACCCTGCCAACCAGGAGCCCATCAAAACAGAGCGTAGATCTCTATCACCACGGTCCGGAATTGGTTAAAGTGGAACTGTCGCAAAAATCTTAAAATTTAAAACACATATAAATAAGAGGTACGTTTCTTCCTGAGTAAAATGAGCCATAAATTACTTCTCTCCTATGTTGCTGGCATTTACAGTACGTAATAGAAATCCGACATTACTGACAGGTTTTGGGCTAGTCCATCTCTCCATAGGGGATTCTCAGCATGGCCTTTATTCTTTATAAAGACACTCCCTGAAAAAGATTTATACAAAGATGCAGGCCAGCCTCCCTGCTCACCGTACACTTTTTTTGGCAGTTGGACAGAGCAACTGCCATTCACTAAGTGCATTTTGAAAATAAAGAAATCCCTGTGAACCCCCCATGAGGAGAGGGGCTAGTCCAAAACCCGACGATTCTGTCAGATTTCCACTACCTACTGACAGCAACATAGGAGAAAAATAATTTATGTCTTATTTTACTCTGGAAGAAACATACTTCTTAATTGTATATGTTTACATATATTTTAAATTGTAAGATCTTCGCAACATAAGAAGGTGGTGCTCAAATTTCAAAAAAGGGGCCACAATTCAGTTTTGATAAATTGTGTATGTTTATTCTGATGTTGGTGCAGACTCCACCATTAGTGCAACTGGATACGAACTACATGCACATTAGTGCAACTGAATGCAAATTTCAAGCAAGTTGTTTACTTGAGTCCCAGTTTGTTGTTTTTTTGAGTGCAGAGGGTTAATCACTGTTCATATGTAAATTGGCCACTCCCCTTTGCACCTCCTTTCCCATTTAAATCCTAAACCCTCAAATGGATGAGCACAGCTTCCCTTGCTTGTGTGAGTGCTTGGGTAGGTGAATGTGGGTCCTGGGGGAGGAAGAGATTACTATGGGTGCTGGGGGAGGTCGCTGTGGGGGCTGGGGAAGGTCACTGTGGTTGCTGGGGGAGCTAGAAGTCACGATGGCTGCTGGGAGAAGTTACTGTGGGTGAAGGTCACTATGGGTGCTGGAAGTGATCGCTGTTGGAACTGCAGGAGGAAGAGGTCACTATAGGTGCTGCGAAAGTTTACTGTGGGTGCTGGGGGAGGGAGAGGTTACTGTGGGTGCTGGATGAGGGAGAGGTCACTATGGGTGCTGGGAGGGGTCACTGTGGGTGCTGGGAGGGGTCACAGTGGGTGCTGGGGGAGGGAGAGGTTACTGTGGGTGCTGGGGGAGGGAGAGGTCACTATGGGTGCTGGGAGGGGTCACTGTGGGTGCTGGGAGGGGTCACTGTGGGTGCTGGGAGGGGTCACTGTGGGTGCTGGGGGAGGGAGAGGTTACTGTGGGTGCTGGGGGAGGGAGAGGTCACTGTGGGTGCTAGGTGGGGGGACAGGTCACTGTGGGTGCTGGGGGAGGGAGAGGTTACTGTGGGTGCTGGGGGAGGGAGAGGTCACTATGGGTGCTGGGAGGGGTCACTGTGGGTGCTGGATAAGGGGGAGGTCACGTGTAATTTCTTAATGACTTTAGCAGTGAATAGCAAAGTCCCCATACATGCTATTGACACCAAAATTGTTACATATGTTAACCTCCTTGCCGGTTATCCCGAGCTCAGCTCGGGGTAACCTGCGCAGGAGGATATCTCAGGCCCCGCTGGGCCGATTTGCATAATTTTTTTTCCCTACACGCAGCTAGCACTTTGCTAGCTGCGTGTAGGTCGCGATCGCCGCCGATTCGCCGCTACCCGCCGCGCCGAGCCGCCCCTCCCCCCCCCCGCCCCAGACCCCTGCGCAGCCTGGCCAATCAGTGCCAGGCAGCGCTAAGGGGCGGATCAGAGTTCCCTCTGACGTCACGACGTCTATGACGTCGGTGACGTCATCCCGCCCGGTCGCCATGGCGACCGGGGAAGCCCTGCAGGAAATCCCGTTCTCAACGGGATTCCCTGCATACTCTGATCGCCGAAGGCGATCGGAGTGGGTGGGGGGATGCCGCCGCTTAGCGGCTATCATGTAGCGAGCCCTGGGCTCGCTACATGATTTAAAAAAAAAAAAAAAGTGCGGCGCTGCCTCCTTGCCGGATTTTTTAGACTGGCAAGGAGGTTAAGGAGAATCATGGGTACAAGTCAAAAAAATAATTTTGTAAAAATACCTTATAGTTTTTGAGAAACTCGATTTTAAAAATGCAAGTAAAAAATGTTTTTTTAAACTTAGAAAAATGACGGTTTAAAAACCAATTTTCTTTGCATTTTTAAAATCAAAATTCTCAAAAACTTCAAGGTCTTTTTGAAAAATTATATTTGTGACTTATACTCACTATTCTGCTTAACATATGTAGAAATTTTGGTAGCAATAGCATGTATGGGGGTTTTGCTATTCACCACCAAAGTCGGCACAAAATTATGCAAAATTTCACGAAAATTACGCAAAAAAATTATGAGAAATGTTAAAATACTACGATTACATTCAAAATGAATTATGATTTTCTCTGAAAATTCGCATTACGATTACTATGAGTAATTGCGCATTTTGATGCGAAATTTCGGCCCACCACTGTGAGGGAGGGAAAGATCACTATGGGTGCTAGAGGGAGGAGAGATCACTATAGATGCTGGAGGGAGGAGAGATCACAAAGGATGCTGGAGGAAGGAGATGTAATTGTGGGTGTTGGGAAAGGTTACTGTGGGTTCTGGGGGAAGGAGAGATCACTATGAGTGCTGGGGGAAGGAGAGATCACTGTGGGTTTTGGGAAAGATCACTGTGGGTGCTGGTTTAGGGAGAGGTCACTATGGGTGCTGGGAAAGGCCATTGTTGTGGGTGCTTGGGGCAGAGGTTCTCGCAGCTGCAGGCGGAGACCGGGCAGTGCTTCTCATGGTCATAGGCAGGGCTTATCACAGCCGAGGCGGACCTTACATTGCATGGCTGAAGTGGCATTTCTATTTCAAATAAAAACCGTACCTGCCGTTAGATTATATTTGTATGTCTCTGTCAAGCAGGGATGGGCTCATGAATAATCATAACCATGAGTAATTAAAATGAGCCGTAATTGCCGCAGCTGTGAGGCTGGATGATATGGGGTTATTTACCCACAATTCTGCCCTCCTGCCAAATAGCTTGCATGCGTCCTATTGGACATGTTGCAAGCCTCACTTCCTCCTTCCTGCTTGAAGAAGGAAGTGCATGTAGAGAAGCTTGCAACATGTCCAATAGGACGCGTGCAAGCTATTTGGAGCGCAGGCAGGATGGAGGAATTGTGGGTAAATAACCCCTTATCATCCAGCCGCACAGCTACAGCAATTACGGCTCATTTCAATTACGAATTTGAGTCCTTACGGACTTGTGATTATTTGTAAGCCCATCCCTGCTGTCAAGAGATGGCCTTTAAAGTCAAACCAGACAGAAAAGAACAGGAAAGAAAGCCATTTTCCAATGACTCTTAAAGGATTACTCAGGTGAAAATAAACTGATAACATGTGTATGTACAGTACCAAACATACCAATAGCTAGGCTGTGTTCCTTTTTTTCTTTTCTGCCTGAAAAGTTAACATTCCGGTATGCAATTGACAGTTTCTCTCCAGTAGGGACCTAGTTAAACTATAGTTCAATCCTCACTGATAAGGAATTTCAGCCATAAAACTGTTCCCTCACAGAGAACAGCCAGCTTCTTAGAGCAGGGAAGAGATAAAAAGGGCCAATAGTTTATACGTTTTAGCTCTGGTATACTTCAAAGACAATGAAACATTAAAAACTTAAAAAGTAGATCTAATCATAAATTAAAATCGGGATGGACCTCAAAAAGTCATTTTTAGGAGAAGGGGGATAGATATAATTGTTTATCTCATTAGTTTCTTTTCACCTGGGTATTCCTTTAAAGAGGAACTCCAGTGAAAATAATGTAATAAAAAAGTGCTTCATTTTTACAATAATTGTGTATAAATGATTTAGTCAGTGTTTGCCCATTGTAAAATATTTTAAATCCCTGTTTTATATTCTGACATTTATTACATGGTGACATTTTTACTGTTGGCAGTTGATGTAGCTGATGCATGCTTTTTTGGCAGTTGGAAACAGCTGTAAACAGCTGTTTCCCACAATGCAACAAGGTTCACAGACAGGAAACTGCCAGGAGTATCACGGTCCTCAGAGTTTCTTGTGGGAGGGGTTTCACCACAATATCAGTCATACAGCGCCCCCTGATGGTCTGTTTGTGAAAAGGAATAGATTTCTCATGTAAAATGGGGTATCAGCTACTGATTGGGATAAAGTTAAATTCTTGGTCGGAGTTTCTGTTTAATGCTTCTGAACCATGCTAATTAAAACTACGCCTTGTTTCGGACCTGTTATCCCTGCTAGAGCATAGATTTCAATTAGACCGCCGCTCTCCCGCCGCTGCAGTCCACTCGCTCTGTTGTTGCTATGACAGCAGAGCTCTGTGATCCGGGCAAGAACAGATTTCATTGGCTCCTGCCCTCATAATCACTGTAAGCCAATTTCATTGGCTCACATTGATCACTGGGTCAGTAGCCAATGAAATTGTCTCCTGACCAGCTCACAGAGCTCTGCTGTCATACCGAAGTCAGGGCGAGTGGACTGCAGCGGCCGGAGAGTGGCGGTAGTGGCGATAATGTGCTCACAGGCTGACAGAGCTCTGCTGTCATAGCATTAGCAAAAGTGGAGTGAGTGAGCTTCGGCGATCGGCGGGTCCGTGTGGAGTGACGTCATCGAGCCTCAGTTTTTGTACCAGATTACCAATATTGTAAAGATCAACAATATTTAGCAAAGAAGTAGTAGAATATTGGTAGCGCCAATATCTGGTGCCCATTTTGTAGGCGTCTTTATTATATGCACGCCTTCCAGGGTGTGGAATCTCAGTGGCTAAGGAGTTTTCAACTCGCAGGGGATGATGGGGCGTACGTTAAAAAGGGGCGCTGGGAAAAAAGGGCGCCGGGTTTTTAACGATAAGCATGGATAACGTTTAAAAATGTATTGTACTGTATTTCGTTTAAAATAAATGTTTTTTAAAGTTATAAATCATTAAATAATGTGCATTAAATCGGCAATTGTAAAAAGTTAATCTTTCGTTTAAATACTGAAACGTATAATAACGTTAAAAAAAAAAATTACTAAGTAACCCTCCCCGTACCTACCCCTAACCCCTAGACCCCCCTGTTAGTGCCTAAACCTAAGACCCCCCCTGTTGGTGCCTAAACCTAAGACCCCCCTGTTGGTGCCTAAACCTAAGACCCCCCTGTTGGTTTTTTCGTTTAAAAATAATGTAAAAAAATGTACTGTTTTTCGTTTAAAAATAATGTTTGAAAAAATATTGTACTGTTTTTCGTTTAAAAATAATATTTAAAAATGTATAAATCATTAAATAATGTGTAATCATGAGAAGCAGTAATAAAACATTAAGTCTCCCGGCGCCGCTTTTAAAACGTTATTTTTCACCGGCGCCCTTTTTTCCTATCGGGCGCCCATTAAACGATATTTATTATAGGAGTGAATGGCGGCGCCCGATTTGTCCACTAGCCTCAGGCGCCCGAATTTACTGTTTCCGATGATGGGCCCCTACTGGGTGATGGGTTTCTTTGCTACCTAATAGCCACCAAGTCACAACCACTGGGATTTAGTGTTGGGTGAACACCTGGATGTTCAGGTTTGCGAACGTTCGCCGAACATGGCCGCGATGTTCGGGTGTTCGCGCCGAACTCTGAACATAATGGAAGTCAATGGGGACCCGAACTTTCGTGCTTTGTAAAGCTTCCCTACATGCTACATACCCCAAATTTGCAGGGTATGTGCACCTTGGGAGTGGGTACAAGAGGAAAAAAATATTTGAAAAAGAGCTTATAGTTTTTGAGAAAATTGATTGTACAGTGGTGGGTGAGCGGTGTACTACTATTCCCAGCAGCGACACAGAGCACAATGCTATACAGTGGTGGGTGAGCGGTGTACTACTGTTCCCAGCAGCGACACAGAGCACAATGCTATACAGTGGTGGGTGAGCGGTGTACTACTGTTCCCAGCAGCGACACAGAGCACAATGCTATACAGTGGTGGGTGAGCGGTGTACTACTGTTCCCAGCAGCGACACAGAGCACAATGCTATACAGTGGTGGGTGAGCGGTGTACTACTGTTCCCAGCAGCGACACAGAGCACAATGCTATACAGTGGCGGGTGAGCGGTGTACTACTGTTCCCAGCAGAGACACAGAGCACAATGCTATACAGTGGTGGGTGAGCGGTGTACTACTGTTCCCAGCAGCGACACAGAGCACAATGCTATACAGTGGTGGGTGAGCGGTGTACTACTATTCCCAGCAGCGACACAGAGCACAATGCTATACAGTGGCGGGTGAGCGGTGAACTACTGTTCCCAGCAGAGACACAGAGTGGCAGTAAACACAATGCTATACAGTGGTGGGTGAGTGGTGTACACAGAGTGGCAGTAAACACAATGCTATATAGTGTGGGTGAGCGGTGTACTACTGTTCCCAGCAGCGACACAATGACTGGGGGGACCCTGGCTAGCCTGGCTGGAGAGAGAACTACCCTGCCTGCCTACCCAAAGCTAAACCCACAGACAAATGGCGGAGAAATGACGTGGATCGGGTATTTATTTACCCGAACCACGTGACCCGTTCGGCCTATCAGAGCGCGTTCGGGTCCGAACCACGTGACCCGTTCGGCCAATCACAGCGCTAGCCGAACGTTCGGCCATGCGCTCTTAGTTCGGCCATATGACCGAACGGTTTGGCCGAACACCATGAGGTGTTCGGTCGAACTCGAACATCACCCGAACAGGGTGATGTTCTGCAGAACCCGAACAGTGGCGAACACTGTTCGCCCAACACTACTGGGATTGTCCCACCAGTTGCAGAGATAGCAGAGGTTTCCAATAAGTGAGTGCAGGCAGTTATCTAAAGGCAGAGGCAGACTAGTCAAGGTCAAAGCCAGGCAGTGGTCAATTGTAAGTCAAGACAAGCCATGGTCACGACAGACAAAGTTTTAATGTGCCCCCATTGGCCAACTTTGACTAGACTGCTGTCCATTAATCCTGTTACAAGTATCACATGACTAGAAAAACACAGCTGACCGATGAGAGCGGAAAAGTAAGGAAGAAAGGTGCGAGACTGATTTACAAGCCTGAGTGTCACTCAAGAAATAGTTGGGCACAGGTTTACTGTAAAAGGGAATCTGTAATAAAAAATAAACAGCCCCGGGGGTACTTACCTCAGGAGGGGGAAGCTTCTGGATCCTACTGAGGATTTCCCTGTCCTCCTAAGCCTCATGGATCCAGCGTTGGCTCCCCCGAAAATACAGCGGACAAGGATGGTGGCTGTAGCGCAGGCGCCTGCAATCAGGGATACTCATCACGAGGACGTGATTGAGAGTAACTCATGATCACAAGCCGTTTTTTGCAATCACAAGATCGTAATCCGCATCAGTGATCGGCTCTCGATCACGAATGCCGATCGCAAATGCACTCGTGATTGCACTCGTTACCTGACTCGTGATCACTAGTCAGTATTAGTGATTGAAAACCCACCAACTTTAGCGGTTAATAGCAAAGCCTCCTTACATATAGATATGTTAAGAAGAACAGTGGGAACAAAAGGAAAAAAAAATTCAAAAAGACCTTATAGTTTTTGAGAAAATCGATTTTAAAGTTTCAAAGGAAAAAAGTATACATTAAAATGTGGTAAATGACAGTTAATGTATTTACCGCACTTAAATGTATAATTTTTTTCTTTGAAACTTTAAAATCGATTTTCTCAAAAACCTATCTGGCAAATTTGGTGTTTCTAGCATGTAAGAGGGCTTTGCACTTAACCGCTAAAGTCGGCGGGTTTTTATTCACTCGTGATTCGAGATTACATGCGGTTATTCAACTCAAAACCGCACTCGAGTCGGATATCCCTTTCTGCTCGTAGTCACAAGTCAATTCATAAGTGGGTGGAGTTGAATTCGTGATCACTCGAATACGTGATTGGGGGTATCCGAGCACCTCTGCCTGCAATATTTACCTATTGTGATCCTGCGCAGACACAGCAGCGGCTTTCCGATCGGACTCAGTACTGCGCAGGTGTGAGTCGACTGCACCTGCAGAGTAGAGCCGACCCAATCGGCTTCAGCTATTGCTGTCGGAACCCGAGCGGAAAGCTGCTGTTGCGCCTACGCAGGATCAAGTAGGTAAATAATTACCTCGCTGGTGTTCTGGGGCTGCCAACGCTGAGTCGTGGAGGGTGAAGAGGACGGGGGGAGCCTCATTAGGATCAGGAGGCTTCCCCCTCCTGAGGTAAGTATCCCCAGGCGAACACGCTGAATCCAGCGCTGGAGACTTGAGCGCAGCCGGCGCCACCATAGGCCATAATAGGAACTACGGCTATAGCAGCGCACAGGGAGTAACTTTATCGCCGTCAGAAGACGGCGCTGAAGTTGCTTTTAAAACAATAATTCGGCTTCCAGCAATCGCTGGAAGCCGAATTATATCATTCCCCCACTATCCATGGCGGCCTGGAGGGGGAATAGTAATTAACACGGCCGAGACTTGTGGGGCAGCAGGATAAGCCATATACAAGCTGTGTCCTACGCCCAAGTCACCGGCGCCGTTATCTCTCGTACGCTCCCCAGGGGCTGTTTTTTTGTTACAAATTTTCTTTAAAGAGACTCTGAAGCAAGATTAAAAATCGCTTTTTATCTTATATTCAACAGGGGCATGTTTGCCCCTGCTAAAACGCCACTATCCCGCGGCAGAACGAGGGGGCTTTACCCCTCAAATCCCCTCCGTGGTGCCCCGGAAACGCTTCCTGTTGAGGCAGAGCTAATGGCTGTAGCTCTGCCTCTATCAGCGCTGATCGCCGCCTCTCCCCGCCCCTCTTAGTCTTCCTTCACTGAGAAAAGTAGGGGAGAGGCGGAGATCCGCAGCAGATTGACACGCATGGAGGCAGAGCTGCGGTTCATAGCTCGGCCTCCATGCGCAGCAAAATCCACAACCAAGAAAGTTGTGGATTTTGCAGGAGGGGATTTGGTGGGTAAACCCCCCTCGTTCTGCTGCGGGATAGCTGCGTTTGCCCCTACTGAATATGAGGTAAAAAGCGATTTTTAAACTCGCTTCAGAGTCTTTTTAACTACTTTACGACCGCGTCACGCGTGACAGCAGCGGCAGCCCCAGGACCGCCTAACGCCAATTGGCGTCAAGTCCTGGGGCTGCAGTTTCCCAGGAAACAGCCGCGCGCATGCACGATCATTCTCTGCCCGTTCACGGAGCGGAGTTCCGTGAATATCCTGCTAGCCGCCAATCGCGGCTAGCAGGCTGCTTGTAAACGAAAGGGGAAAGAAATCCCCTTTGTTTACATGCGTACAGTGCTGCCGGGGGCTGCAGCGCTGTACGAGATCAGCACTTCCCGGCCTCTGATTGGCCGGGGAGTGCCATCCTCTCATAGGCTGATGCCTATGATAGGCGGAACAGGACGGATCGCCGTCCTGTTCTTATTCAGACACCGGAGGGGAGGAGGGAAGTGGAGGGAGGGAGAGAGAGCCTCGTAGAGGCTAAAGAAAAAAAACAAAACACTGCCGCAATGATCGGACCTCTCCGGACCTCTCCGGCGTCATGTCCCCTTAGGGACAAAAAAGGAGGTGAGTCCGATCGCTGGGCTCCCAAGCTGGGTTGTGCAGGAGGCTGAAAAGCCAGCACAGCCCAGTACTACATAAAACAGACTGGTCGTTAGGGGGGGTTACCACTGCGGTCGTCAAGTGGTTAAGCGGACCACTTGGAGCTGTGAATAGGAAGTGTGGTGTGTAAGCATGAAATGACTGGGACCAGGTGGCGTAACTACAATTCATGTGGCCCCCCAGCAAAACTTTGAGGGGGTCCTCCTAATGGTCACACCCCCTCCCTTGCCTCCCATTGGTGCCCTTTCCTCCTTGGGGCCCGTCACACAAGGATCATAAAACAAGTGTAGCCATCAGGATCTTCACCCCCATAACAAGTGTAGCCACAATACACCAGATGTGACGTATAGTCCCCTGTATCGGAGGAAGGGAAGGTTAGTAGTTGGGGGCCCCCCACAGCTCCGGGCCCCCCTGCAGTTGCAGTGGCAGTCCCACTATTTATGACCCTGGTACAGGTTCACTTTAAAGTGGACCTGAACTCCTCTCTGCTCTAAAAGATAAGCAACAGCATAATAACCTTTACAGAAAAACATTTACAGTATTTCATGCGGCCCACATAAATCCTGAAATGAATCTGCCATGTGTCTACTTCCTGCTTTCATGGAAGCAAACATAGGGTCTGTGTTTATAAAATAGTTGCTCTGCCGAGGACTGATGAATTTTTGAGCTGACACAGCTGAGCATCCCAATTGTGATTACCTACTGAGCGGGATTCAGACAGGCTCTTCACTCTAAACACAAACAGGGTGGATTCATCTGTGTTTTCCTTGTGTCCTGTGCATGAGCTCAGGACCACTTTAACCTCTTGAGGACCACAGGTTTATTCCCCTTAGTGACCAGGAGGTTTAATTCAGCACTGCGCAGCTTTAACGATGGTCTCTGTTAAATAAAACAAAGAATCTTGTTTTTCCCTCTCCCTCCCTCCCCCCTAAATTGGCCCTAGACTGCCCTCCGTACACTGAATTCATCTCATAGGCATCAGCCTATAAGAGGGATTAGAGTGTGAGACAATCAGAGGGACAGCTAAGTGGCAGGGCTGCCCCATGTACAGCACTGCTCTGGATCGCAGCACTGTACAACTGTTTATATGTCTTTTCTGTTGTATTGCAGCCTGCCAGCTCTGATCCCGGCTGGCAGGCTGCTAATGAATCCCCGTTCTGTTTACTTGCAGGGAACGGGCACACATGCACATGCTTGTTGCCTGCAAATCCCTGCCCACCGCTCTTGATGCCAATCTGCGTTAGGCAGTCCTGGGGGAACCACTCTGTGACTGCCATCGGCGTTAGGCGGTCGCAGAGGAGTTAAAGGACCACTATTGTAAAAATTGTAAAATTTGAAATACATGTAAACACATACAAATAAGAAGTATATTTCTTCCAGAGTAAAATAAGATACAAATAACTTTTCACCTATGTTGCTGCCACTTACAGTAGTTAAAGGGAACCTAAACTGAGAGGGATATGGATGTTTCCTTTTAAACAATACCAGTTGCTTGTCAGTCCTGCTTATCTATTTGCTGCAGTAGTATTTGGATCTCACACCTGAAACAAGCATGCAGCTAATCCAGTCTGACTTCAGTCAGAGCACCTGATCTGCATGCTTGTTGAGGGGCTGTGGCTAAAAGTATTAGAGACACAGGATCAGCAGGAGAGTCAGGCAACTGGTATTATTTTAAAAGGAAAAGTCCATATCCTTCTCAGTTTAGGTTCCCTTTAATCAGAACTGACAGGTTCTGGATTAGCCCATCTCCTCATGGAGGAAACTCAGCATTTTATTTATTCTTTACAAAAGCACTCCCTGGAAAGGATCTATACAAAAATGCAGGCAGCTTCCTCTACCTCTTTGCACACTATTCTGGCAGTTGGAAGGAGCAACTGCCGTTCACTAAGGGCTTTTGAAAATAAAGAAATCCCTGAGAAACCCCCATGAAGAGATGTGCTAGTCCAAAACCTGTAGGCTCTGTCACAATTCTACTGCTTACTGTGCGTGACAGCAATATAGGAGAACAGTAATTTATAGCTCATTTTACTCTGGGAGAAATCTACTTCCTATTTATGTGTTTTCATGTATTTTAAACTTTACAATTTTTCATGATAGTGCTCCTTTAAGTGAACCACCCGGAGCTGTGAACAGGAAGTGTGGCGTGTATGCATGAAATGACTGGGACATCAAGTCTTCCGCTAAGAGGATCTACTGACAGGCATCTGAGAAGTTTGTGTATTGCGCATATGTACTGGAAAAAATGTTTTCTTACTTCAGTAAAGACCTGACTGTGGTTTTTTCGTGTGCATCTGTGCCCCCGCCAAATCCGAGATCCCTGCCTCAGCAGAAGCGTGAGAATGGAAAGCTGCTGTCAGGGCTCATCTTTCTACACCCACTGCCTGGCGTTCATTTATGCGGCACACTTTCATTTCATGCGTGATCGTTTTTCAAGGGCCCAGACCTTCCCGTGGGTGGAACGGTACATTTCCTTACTGTCTCTTATATTCTGTGAGCAGGGATTAATACAGCTCTCCATAGTGGGAATTGCTTGTAATATACCGGTGATTATTCTAGTTCCTGACAATGTCTTCTCCTTTTGTTTTTTCGGTTACACATACTTACATTCAACTCATCAAAACTGCTTTATGGTGGTAGCACTAATTATCAAGCTTGGGGCCCCGGTGCTAGTTTTATATGGGGCCCAAAGCACTCTATTCATACGGACCCCAAAATCCTACCAACTGTAGTGTCAGAGAGTTGTTTTTAGAGTAAGGAAACAGTTTGTTAAAGGGATTCGAGCAGCTTTCTTTTCCCCTGCAGTTTGGCCTGGTTTCTAATAGCCGTAGGAGCTGCCATGCCCCCCCCCCCCCCCCACACACACACACACACACATACACACACACACATACACACACACACGACCCTTTCCTCTGTTCTTATTTATCCAGGGAAAGGTGTGAAAGTAATCAAGTGTGACTTCTCTAAACTGTTTGAAGAACAGCATCCTATCTCCCCACCCTCGCTGATGAAAGCTTTTGTTTGCTCATTGCTACTGCTAATTACAGCAGTCCTTACCTACCTGCTATTTCTGTGGACAGCAGGCCTCGGGAATTAGGGTAATAAAAGCCTTTAACAAACATTTAAATATAAAAAGAAGAGGTAGAATGGATTTTTTAGCAATGAGCAACATTGTTACCATGTATTTTTAATATGCTATTGAGATGTCCTGGAGGCTAAAACTGTTGCTCCGTTCACTTTAAGGATTACTACTATTCAATGCTCATATAGAGGTGTTCAATGCCAGCAAGGCACCAATGCTAATAAGATAGATGAAGGAGGGCCCCTAGTGTGCTCCTATGATCCAGGGGTCCTGTTGCGGTCTCAACCTCTGCATCCCCTAATGCTACGCCACTGGCTGCACCACTGTATGTATAAATAAATTACATACTTTATTGAACAATGACTGATACAACATTTTAAAAACAATTAATACACACTAAGCGCTTGATTTACTAAGCTGTGCTGCTACAGCAGTGCAGCTTAAAGGATACCCGAACTGAAATGTGACATGAGATAGACATGTGTATGTACAGCGCCTAGCACACAAATAACTATGCTGTGTTCCTTTTTTTATTTCTCTGCCTGAAAGAGTTAAATATCAGGTATGTAAGTGGCTGGCTCAGTCCTGACTCAGACAGGAAGTGACTACAGTGTGACCCTCACTGATAAGAAATTCCCCTTTTTTACCTTTCTTGCTCTCAGAAGCCATTTTCTGCTAGGAAAGTGTTTTATAGTTGGAATTTCTTATCAGTGAGGGTCACACTGCAGTCACTTCCTGTCTTAGTCAGGACTGAGTCAGCCACTTGCATAACTTATATTTAACTCTTTCAGGCAGAGACATAAAAAAAGGAACACAGCATAGTTATTTGTGTGCTAGGCACTGTACATACACATGTCTATCTCATTATGTCACATTTCAGTTCGGGTATCCTTTAATGACAGCAGGGCGTGTTATAATTCTCTGAGCGCAGTATGCAGCCATAGCATGCGAAGTCCAATTACGCTGGGCTCAGTTACGTTAAAGAGTGCTTCGTTACATTTAACGATCGCTCCACTGAACCCGCCTAGAGCCCGGCAGGGTCCAGTAGTTTCATAGAATATTGCTGCATTTTGATTGGCCCAGTAGCCTGACTGTTACTTTGTCTGGCACCTGAATTCCCCCTTTGTTGCCAGCTTCCCAAAACTGAGAAAAAGCCTGCAAAAAACGATAATTATTGGGCGTCATGTGGCGCCCAAATTTCCTTTTTGGCACCGGCTTGATGATCTTTTCAATTGAAGTCTATGGCGGTGCCCGATTTGTCCAGAAGCCGCCGCAAGCGCTCGATTTGCCTGTTACCCCCCACTTCATCTTAATTCTTTTCTGCTCAGATCATAGTGGTTTTGCTGATTTGCTGTTGTTTTAGCTATTTTAGCTCTCTGTGCACAATACCACTTTTCTGTTATTAGATCCAGGCTTGTTGTGGGTTGCTGGCACAACACTTCAGAGATATGCAAGATACATTGTTAAAATTAGAACGAGGAGCATCTGCTGTGAGATTAAAGATTAATGGCAGAAAGACAGGGGAGATGTGACAAAATATAAATATGGAGAATTTCCTCAACGTGGCAGGAATCCGACTGGAGAGTGTAGACTGCTTTACCTACTTGGGTGGTGTGGTGGCCAAAATGGAAGGAAGGAAATGTTCCAGCAGTATATTTTCTTGATAATGACAGGAATGGGGATGGCATGGACAGTGTGGACTCCTTTACCTACTTGGGTGGTGTGGTGGCTAAAACAAGAGGAAGAAAATATTCCAGCCAGACTGTTTTTTGAAGGTGCTGGGGAGTGGGTGCACCTTTACCTACGTGGGTGGTATCATAGCCAAGATTGGAAGAAGAAGATGTTCCAGCTAGACTACTTTCCTCAGAGTGGCAGGAATAGGGCTGGGGACTCCTTCACCTCCTTGGGTGGTGTGATAACCAAGATGGGAGAAAGAAGATGTACCAATTAGACTACTTTCCTCAATGTGGCAGTAATGTGGCTGGAGACTGTGGACTGCTTTACCTCCTTGGGTGGTGTGGTGGCCAAAATGGAAGGAAGGAAATGTTCCAGCAAGTCTATTTTCTTGAGAGTGGCAAGGAAGGGGCTGGAGAGTGTGGACTCCTTTACATACTTGAGTGGTGTGGTGACCAAAATGGACGGAAGAAAAAGTATCAGCAAGACTATTTTCTTGATACTAATACGGATGGGGCTGGCCTGGAGAGTGTGGACTTCTTCACCTTCTTGAGAGTGGCAGGGAAGGTGCTGGAGAGTGTGTACTCTCTTACCTACTTGGGTGGTATTGTAGCCAAGATTGGATGAAGAAGATATTCTAGCTAGACTACTTTCTTCCGAGTGGCAGGTATACGTCTGGAGAGCGTGGACTCCTTCACCTTCTTGGGTAGTGTGGTGGCCAAGATGGGAGAAACAAGATGTGCCAGTTAGACTACTTTCCTCAATGTGGCAGTAATGCGTCTGGAGAGTGTGGACTGCTTTACCTACTTGAGTGGTATTGTGGCCAAATTGGGTAAAGAATATGTTCCAGCAAGACTATTTTCTTGAGAGTGGCATGGAAGGGGCTGGAGAGTGTGGACTTCCTTATCTACTTTGGTGGTGTTGTGGTCAAAACGGAAGGAAGAAAATGTTCCAGCTAGACTATTTTATCGATAATGACAGGGATGGGGCTGGTCTGGAGAGTGTGGACTCCTTTACCTACTTAGGTGGTGTGGTGGTCAAAACAAGAGGAAGAAAATGTTCCAGCTAGACTATTTTATCGATAATGACAGGGATGGGGCTGGTCTGGAGAGTGTGGACTCCTTTACCTACTTAGGTGGTGTGGTGGTCAAAACAAGAGGAAGAAAATGTTCCAGCTAGACTATTTTCTTGAAAGTGGCAGGGAAAGTGCTCGAGAGTGTGCACACCCTTACCTACTTGGGTAGTATTGTATCCACGATTGGAGGAAGAAGATGTTCTAGCTAGACTACTTTCCTTAGAATGGCAGGAATAGGGCTGGTGAGCATGAACTCCTTCACTTCCATGGGTGGTGTGGTAGCCAAAACAGAAAGA
This sequence comes from Hyperolius riggenbachi, assembly GCF_040937935.1. NCBI lineage: Eukaryota > Metazoa > Chordata > Amphibia > Anura > Hyperoliidae > Hyperolius > Hyperolius riggenbachi. The sequence goes on from NC_090648.1 coordinate 45,734,595, forward strand.
AGATGTCCGAGTTAGACTACTTTCCTCAGAGTGTCAGGGATGGGCCTAGAGAATGTGGACTCTTTCATCTACTTTGGTTGTGTTGGGGCCAACACAGAAGGAAGAAGATGTTGAAGCTAGACTACAGAAAGCAAATGGGGCTTTTTTTCAACTCTGTCCAGTACAGAAACATAAAAAGAATCTTCAAAAACACCCAAATCTTCAACACTAACAAAAAATCTTCCATTCTATATTCATGAGAAACAAGAAAGGCTACCAAGAACTTAAGCACCCAGCTATTCAACCACAAGAATTCATAAATCAATGTATCTGTAGAATTCTAAATGTATAACGGGCATAATTATAACAGAATAACACGTGGAAACACAAAATAGCTGAACATATAGAGCAAGGTTAAAGAGGAAAATGAATAAACAATTTCTACATAAACAAGATGGATCCATAGAAAAAACATCTTTAGATTGGAGCCCTCAAGGTTCTTCAAAACAAGGCCCACCACAATGACTTGGAAAAGAGAGAGAGAAGCGAGGTGAAGTGAAGGACTTAGTCAAGGTCAGGCAAATCTGAAAGACATTCTCGGCAGCCCTATGTGGGGAACAGGAAACCAGGTGAGCATATACATGCAGTCACAATACAAAGAGCCTGCAACATCTCCAGCGATCTCCAAACCTCTCCAGTGGGGATACCGCAAGTGATCCAGCTAGCTTGGACTGGATTTTTGCTTGAGCCATACAGAAATATAGTGGGAATTGTAAAAAATATTAGTAAATTAGGGCTTGTGTGATTGCAGACAACATAGTGAGAAGTGTTTTCAATAATCTGTTCTGCACTTGTTTTGTTTGAATAAAAACTTTTCCCATAAGGCCTGGTTCACATGCGATACAAATGAAGCAGATGCGGTCCGGTAAGTGTAAGTATGCTGGGGTCATCATTACCTGTCATTTCCAACCACGGCATTTGGGTCACCACTTATCCCCTCGTCCGGCATACCATCCACTGTCGTCCGTGCTGTCCACTGTAATCGTTTACTGTATTGCAGGGCCGGATTTACCATAAGCGACTGGAGGCATGTGCCTACAGGTGCCTGATGATGGAAAGACGGCTCACTCCTCTCCCAGAGTGCCTCCCTCCCTCCTCCCCTATGCAGAGTCCTGAGCAGAGCGTTAATGAGAGGTTACTCACCTGGCTCTCGGCATTCCACTGACGAGATCCCCCTTCAGTCAGGTGCACCGCAAGTTACTTAATACTGAGGTTCCTCTAGCTACCTAATACTTGGGGACACCTCTAGCTACCTAATATTGAGGTTCCTCCATCTACCTAATACTAAGGGACACCAGTAGCTATGACGGACAAGGGAAGTAAGGAAGAAGTGACAGGTGGGACAGCCAGCACACTTGCAGTGCAGTTAGGTGGGGGTTTGTAGCTCATGATTGGCGAAGTCTAGGTTGCTAGGACATCTGTGCCTATAGGCAGGGCCGGCCTTAGGTTTCACAGCGCCCTGAGCAAAACCAGATTTTTGGTGCCCTCCCCCCATTCATCTTTTTCGCAAACACACACACAGGTCCATATGCAATTCACCTTTTCTCCTGAGATATCTCATAGGAGATCATTTTCATCTTCGCTTTAAAACACAGTAACTTTTCAGAATTTTACAATTGAAAAATGACCTAAAAGTTGGTGAAAATGTGCTAAAAAAATATTGTTATTTCTTGCTTGCTGGTGGTTTAAAATGCATTTTGACAAATTGTGAATATATCACCTAGGAGAAAACTCAGGAGAAACAGTGAATTGCATAAGGGCCACTCACTTTTTTTTTTTTTAGAAAGAATAAAGAGTAACAGCAAAAAACACGTTTATGGAAACATGCTCCAAAGTCATTGTAACAGATAACAAAACTCTGAATTTGAATAAAAATGATAAAGTTTCAAAATGAAATGGTAGATGAATCCTAGGATCCATTTACACTTCATACTGCAGCTAGGCTCAGGAATCAAGTAACTGAGCACAGAAGGATCATCATTAATGCCCCCCTTCAGTGCATATAGTCAGACCCCCCTCCTTTAGTGTATATAGCCAGACCTCCCCCCCCCCCTTTAGCGTATATAGGCAGTTCCCCCCTTCAGTGCATATAGTCAGACCCCCCCCCCCCTTTAGTGTATATAGGCAGTTCCCCCCTTCAGTGCATATAGTCAGACCCCCCCCCCCTTTAGTGTATATAGGCAGTTCCCCCCTTCAGTGCATATAGTCAGACCCCCCCCCCCTTTAGTGTATATAGGCAGTTCCCCCCTTCAGTGCATATAGTCAGACCCCCCCCCCCTTTAGTGTATATAGGCAGTTCCCCCCTTCAGTGCATATAGTCAGACCCCCCTTTAGTGCATATAGTCAGATCCCCCCCATATTTAGTGTATATAGGCAGTTTCCCCCCTTCAGTGCATATAGTAAGACCCCCCTTTTAGTGTATATAGGCAGATCCCCCTTTAGTGCATATAGTCAGATCCCATTTAGTGTAAATAGGCAGATTCCCCCCCTTTAGTGTACATAGGCAAATCCCCCCTTTAGTATATATAGGTAGATTCTCCCTTTAGTGCATATAGTCAGATCTCCCTTTAGTGTATATAGGCAGTTCCTCCCATTTAGTGTATATAGTCAGATCCCCCCCTTTTGTATATATAGGCAGATCCCCCCCCCCTTTAGTGTACACAGACAGACCCCCCTTTAGTATGTATATAGCTCCCCCCCCCCCCCCCCCCCCCACACACACACACACACACACACTTCCCCAACCGGTAGGCAGTTGGGAACCTTACTTTTCTGATTGTCTGCTGTGTAGCTGGGGCCAGAAGATGGCCAGGACTCAGGAGTGAAAAGTCTCTGATTTGAATTGCGCAGCTCCAGAGCTGCCTGCATCCCCCATAGAAGCAGCCATCCAATCAGACATCGCTGTGAGCGAGGGGCTGCACTGCACGGCTCACACACACTCCGCAAGAGGCAGCAGCAGGTTCCTGGAGTCTTCATCCCCATTGGTACCAGGGGGCAGAGGCGGAGCTACCACTCGCAGCAGCCACAGACGGACCCGTAGCCCGCAGCCAGGTAGAAATGCGGCCATGGCCAGCCCAGACAAGGTAGATGAATGCAGTGCGCCCCCCTGGAAGCCGGCACCCTGAGCGGCCGTTCCAGTCGCTCAGGTCAAAGGCTGGCCATGCCTATAGGCTCCTGTGAGGTTAATAAGGGCCTGCTGTATTATTATAATATGGACACAGAAAAAAGCTATGTCAAACTGGGACAACCCTTTCTAAACTGAGGAGAGAGAGGGAGCTTTCTGTGCCATAGTAGTAGCAATAGGCACCATGTAACTCACCATTGTTGTGGCCTCTGGCTCTTGCCTTCCATGTCGAGTTCCATTACTCTGATACTTCCTCCTTCAAAGCTGAAAGGAGGAAGCACTGGAGTGATGAGGAATGCAACGGCCAGTGGCAGTGACTAGAGTGAATTAAGCCTCCTCCCCTCATATGGCCTGCAGGTCTAAGACGTCCTTTTCATCAATAAGCTCACCCCTAATGGTGGCCAGTCAAGGCATTGGGATCGGCAGGTTCGCTAACCCCAACACTAGCTTGTTGGCTTGCCAATCGGCCGGGAAACTGCTGCACAAGCTGTTTGCCCATCAAGGTTTGTTTGGGTAACTGTACAGCATCAAATTCACACAGCATTATCCACCAGCCATAATGTGTGGCCACCACACCTGCTCTGTTGTGGTACCATGTACAGGAAGGAGGGTAAGAAATTGGTGCCGCCCACAGCCCTCGTTTCCCTATAGTCACACTTCTGGCAAAATGCCTTATAAAGCAGAAAGAGGTCGAAGCAGGTGGTTTCAGTGCACGGCACTTAGCGCCGAAACTAGGCGCCACCATAGCAGTAATGTTATACTGCATGGGGTTGCGTTGACTCGGAGGGGGGATAGATTTTTATGCCGTCGGGAATTTGAGCGGCAGCAGGGTGAGCCGTCATTTGGCTCACCCTGCGCCCAGTTCACCGGCGGCGTACATATACGTACGCAAAGAGAAATCCAGTCGGAGCTACTTTACTTATTTTTATAATAATTTTATTATAACAATAACATTTCTATAGCGCTTTTCTCCCATAGGACTCAAAGCGCTTAGGCTCTCTCAGATTCCGTAGTTGGTAGTAGGATGAAGTTTTCACCCAACAAAAATGATATTTCTGCAAATGCCAAACTGAACAGGTGGGTTTTCAGTCTGGATTTAAACACATCCAGAGATGGAGCTGTCCTGATCTGCTGAGGTAAGGAGTTCCATAACATAGGAGAAGCATGACAGAAGGCTCTGGGACCAAAAGTTTTCAGGTGGACTCTGGGTATGACTAGATTATTAGAACCTGTGGATCTGAGATTGCGGGGATTGTTATGCAGCTGTAACATTTCTTTCATGTATCCAGGGCCCAGATTATGTAGTGATTTAAATGTCAGTAGGCCGATCTTGAATATCTTGAATAGGATCCATCATTTTATGGGTAGCCAGTGAAGGGAGTGCAAGACTGGTGTTATGCGGCAAGACAGGGCTGGTTGGTTAACAGTCTGGCAGCAGTATTCTGTATCAGCTCTAGGCGGTACAAGTCCGTTTTTGGAAGGCCAGTGTAGAGAGCATTACAGTAGTCCAGTCGGGAAGTAATGAACAGGGGTGCTTGGATACCCCTTTTCAAAATCGGAATTGATCCGGATACCCAGATATCCGGATCCAAATCGGATATCCGAATCCGAACTTTTTGTTATCTGAGTAAACTCGGATTTCCGAACTCAATATCCGGCCGGATTCTGATATCCGGATAGAAAAACGGAAGTGACCTGAAAATGGCTTAAAATGCTTCCAAATGGTCAAAATCCCTTTCACAGATCTCTCTCTCTCTCTCGGCCTGACTGCCTTCGAAATGGATTTTTGCCATTGAAGGTGATTTTGGCTTCTGCTCAGATATCTGAACTAACTATCCGCCCGGATTTCGGATTTCAGATGGGAAATACGAGTTTGTCGGATAGTCTATTAGGATTTAAAAAAATATCCAAATTGCTATTCAAAGTTCGGATAGTGGAAAAAGTTTGGATTATCTGGGTAGTTCGGATATCCGGAATCCGGATGAGCACCACTGGTAATGAAGGCATGGACTAAGGTTGTTAGATCTTCTGGGGGGATGAGGTGCTTGATTTTTGCGATGTTCTTTAGATGAAAATCTTCGGGTTGCCATTAACTTTTTTGCGGTACAAACATTTTTGTGGTATACAGAAATATCATTATTCGTGCACCATACTTACCACCAGCTTATCGATCTGTTGGAACCTTATCTCTGGTGTTCCATTTCCATTTCTGGAAGTGTGTGTGGGGGGGGGGGGGGTACTCAGTCTCCTGAATGTCACCGTAAGGAGATGCGCACCTGCGACTCGCCGCCGTGCGTAGATTTTATTTTTAGATGGCAGAATGAGAATTGTTAATTGAAATAATTGCGTGTGCATTTTTTACAATAATTATCTACTCGCTGCATGAATAAATCCGGCCGTAAACTACGGCTTCAACTAATTATGCGACTCTGAAAAAAACACTTGGCTGTACCGGGAGTAATTTAGGTAGGACGTCTGCAGGAAGAGGCATTAACTAGTGTGTGTGTGTGTGGGGGGGGGGGGGATTCAGTGTAGAAGGGCTCAGATATCCATCCTACCTCTTGGGACTGCAGGTGCAGAAGGGCCCATGGCTGGGGGCAGGGCAACTATTGAAACTGTCTTGTGGGGGAAGCAGGTGCAGAGGGGCACAAGGACTGGCGGGCAGGGCAATTACTGATACTGCCTTTTGAGGAAGCAGGTGCAGAGGGGCCCAGGGCTAGGTGGGGAACAACTATTCATCCTTCCTTGTGGGGGAGCAGGCACAGGGGTCCAGGGCTGGGAGGAGGCAACTACTACTTCTTCCTTGTGAGGGAGGCGGTGCAGAGGGGCCCAGGGCTAGGTGGGGAGCAAGTATTCATCCTTCCTTGAGGGGAGCAGGTGCAGAGGGGCCCAGGGCTAAGAGGGGGCAACTATTTATCCTTCCTTGTTGAAGAGCAGGCGCAGAAGGGCCCAGGGCTGGGAAGGGACAACTAGTCATCCTTCCTTGTGGGGGAGCAGGCACGGGGCCCAGGCCTGGGAGGGGGCATCTACTACTTCTTCCTTGTGGAGAGAAGGCGCAGAGGGGCCCAGGGCTGATAGGGAGCAGCTATTCATCATTTCGCAGTGGGGGAGCAGGGGTGCAGAGGGTCCCAGGGCTGGAATGGGGTAACTATTTATCCTTCCTTGTGGGGGAGCAGGTGCAGAGGGGCCCAGGGCTGGGAGGGGGCAGCTATTCATCATTCCTCATGGGGGAGCAGGTGCAGAGGGGCCCAGGGCTGGAATGGGGTAACTATTTATCCTTCCTTGTGGGGGAGCAGGTGCAGAGGGGCCCAGGGCTGGGAGGGGGCAGCTATTCATCATTCCTCATGGGGAGCAGGTGCAGAGGGGCCCAGGGCTGGAATGGGGTAACTATTTATCCTTCCTTGTGGGGGAGCAGGTGCAGAGGGGCTCAGGGCTGGGAGGGGGCAGCTATTCATCATTCCTCATGGGGGAGCAGGTGCAGAGGGGCCCAGGGCTGGAATGGGGTAACTATTTATCCTTCCTTGTGGGGGAGCAGGTGCAGAGGGGCCCAGGGCTGAGAGGGGGCAGCTATTCATCATTCCTCATGGGGGAGCAGGTGCAGAGGGGCCCAGGGCTGGAATGGGGTAACTATTTATCCTTCCTTCTGGGGGAGCAGGCGCAGAGGGGCCCAGGGCTGGGAGGGGACAACTATTCATCCTACCTCATGGGGAGTGGGTGCAGAGGGGCCCAGGGCTGGAGGAACAAGTAATCAATCTTAGTCATGGGGGAGCAGGTGCAGAGGGGCCCAGGGCTGGGAGGTGGCAGCTATTCATCATTCCTCATGGGGGAACAGATGCAGAGGGGCCCAGGACTAGGAGAGGGCAGCAATTGATCCTTCCTCATGGGGAGCTGGCGCAGAGGGGCCCAGTGCTTCTCCATCCTTTAAAAAGGCCATTAACCTGTAACAGCTTCCGGGTCAGCACACTGTTAAACTGTAATATCGGCCACTTAAAGAGAACTTGAACTGAAAATTAAAAGTCAAAATAAACATAAATGCGTGATACTTACCTCCTGTGTAGTCTACTCATCAATCTCTTTTTCCTCTCCTGCTTCCTTTTTGTCCACAGTGATCAATAGAATTCTCCGTCCTCCATTTTGAAAAATGCCCATTACCCCATAACAGCTTCCTGGTCAGCACACTGTTAAACTGTAATATCGCCCACCCAAGCCATAGGGAAAAATGGACATTACCTTGCATGTTCAGTTGTAACTGACAGCAGCTGATTTATAACTGACAGCAACTGGTATATTTCAGTTCTGACAAAATATTGTCAGAACTGGATGGGATCACTGTAAGAAGAAAATGGTGAGCTTCTGAGAGGAACTGATGGCGAGGTAAGTATGTAATATTCATTTGCAGCTACATCATGTGTTTATTTTAAATAATTTTACTCAGTTCAGTTTCCCTTTAAGCCATAGGGAAGCATGCACGTTACATTGCTCATCAGTTGTCCTTTCAGTTATAACTGACAGCAACTGATATATAACTGGCAGCAATTGATATATTTCAGTTCTGACAGAATCATGTCAGAACTGGAAGGGATCGCTGTAAGAAGAAAATGGTGACCTTCTGAGAGGAACTGACGGTGAGGTTAGTATGTAATATTCATTTGCAGGTACATCGTGTGTTTATTTTAAACAATTTTACTTGGTTCAGGTTCCCTTTAAACTGGAAACGCGTCAGCTTTTGTTCCCGTCGTGTACTACTGCTATTGTGCTGTTTTAATGGACAATGAGTAAAGCATTTGATTTTTATCCAGATGGAAGAAGTGGGGATTTTCAAGGGTACTTAAAACCACTTTGCAGAGATCTGGTCTTGCTTTGACATGAAAGAGCCTATTTCTGTTGGTAATTGTACAAAAAAAAAGATAATTAATTCTGCTGTGATTTAACGTTCTTCATACGGAGGTGAATGAACTTCAACAGGGGAAGTGCCGTAAAATTTTATAAAGGGAGAGGGGAAGGAAAATGAAAGGAAACTAAATTAGAATAGACAGGCCATCAGCAGAAAATAAATAAGGCCAGTGATGGATGGACGTGATGTCAGGGAAGGTTGATTCCCGCGCCCGATGGCTCGCTGGCGTTCTCCTATCGCGTTCCACCCTCCGGTGCCGCCTTCGTCATCCTTCGCAATAAAAGAGTCACGGCGAGTATTTATGTAATTGTAAAGTGTGGCTGCTTATTAATAAATTAATGAATCTGCGGGGAACAGATGTCTCCTGATGGGAAATGGTGTCATTAATTGCTCCCCGCGGTGATTGGTTTAATGGGAGCGCCGCTGTTACACAACCGACGGTAAATTTGCTCCTTTGAAAAACAGGTCTGGTGGTGAAATAAAAACTGGAGATCCCCAGGCAAGCCCATTACGGCGTTACTGTACCTTTACGGGTTTTTGTTTTTCTAAATAACGTGACTTAAAATCAAAATGTGAATTCATAGCCCAAGGAAATCTGAAGTGAAAATAAACTTATGATATACCCGGTAATGATTTGTATGTGTAGTACTGCAAAGAAATAAATCATTAAGATCAGATGCATCAGTCTAATTGTTTCCAGGGATGCTCGGATGTGCCTCATCCACGAATTCGGCAATCCGCGTGGTTGCAAAAAAAAATCCGCATTCGGCCCCGCCGCATGCGGATTTTCGTTCGCGTCCACGCAACCACGCGGATTTTCTGCCGTGAATGGCGTAATCACGCGTGGATTCCCGCCCGGAGGCGGATTTTCTTTTAACGTTAATAACAAAGCCCCCATACATGCTACAGTCCCCCAAATTGCATGGATTATCGAGGTGATAAGTGGCAACATAACTTCAACATAAAAAATTCCCCAAAAATTTTTTTTCTAGAGAAAATGGATTTTAAAGTGAAATCAACACTTTAAATGGGGCTATTAATTGGTAATAAGTGGTTTTAAAAAGGGATATACGCGTTAAGCAGTCAAAGAGGTGAAGGCGAGTTCCAATGGCACTTGGCGGCGAAGGTACCACTGGAGGAGGATGAGTGGCTGACGCCAAAAAGGCCCCAGAGAGGTTTTTGTAATTTTTTTTTGTTTTTTTTGCAGCAATTAGCAATGACATCACAGCAGAGTTGTCAGTGGACACGGGCAGTGTGAACGCAGAGTGCAGTGGTGGTAGCGACTGAGTCAGGAGAAGGACTATGCGGGCGGTCAGTTCAGCAGCACAGAAGGACCACAGCAACATACTGGTAGTAGTAGTAGCAGCACAGCGTCATAGTGCTGGCCAAAAAATTAAATGCACCCGGTGACCCGGGCAGTGATAATGCAGACAGAGTACATTGGTGGAAGCGACTGAGTCAGGAGGAGGATGACAATGCAGGCGGTCAGTTCAGCAGCACAGAAGGACCATGCCAACATACTGGTGGTAGTAGTAGCAGCACAGCGTCATAGTGCTGGCCAAAAAATTAAATGCACCCGGTGACCCGGGCAGTGATAACGCACTCGGGCCAGGCTTTGCTGCCCCCCTTTCTGCTGCATCACGACCACGTACAGCTGGGCGTCCTCTCCCTGGACGTGGAGCAGTCCCAGAAGTGGCTGAGGCAATTGAACTCCCTTTCCTCTCGCCCCGCGAAACCCTGCCAGACATGTTTCTAGTAATGAATCACTGGATGCAGTGGGCACAGTACAAGGTCACTGAAGGATGCAGTGGGCACAGCAGTGGGCACTGGATATACAACTAGGTCACTGAAGGATGCAGTGGGCACAGTACAAGGTCACTGAAGGATGCAGTGGGCACAGCAGTGGGTACTGGATATACAACTAGGTCACTGAAGGATGCAGTGGGCACAGTACAAGGTCACTGAAGGATGTAGTGGGCACAGCAGTGGGCACTGGATATACAACTAGGTCACTGAAGGATGCAGTGGGCACAGTACAAGGTCACTGAAGGATGCAGTGGGCACAGCAGTGGGCACTGGATATACAACTAGGTCACTGAAGGATGCAGTGGGCACAGTACAAGGTCACTGAAGGATGCAGTGGGCACAGTACAAGGTCACTGAAGGATGCAGTGGGCACAGCAGTGGGCACTGGATATACAACTAGGTCACTGAAGGATGCAGTGGGCACAGTACAAGGTCACTGAAGGATGCAGTGGGCACAGCAGTGGGCACTGGATATACAACTAGGTCACTGAAGGATGCAGTGGGCACAGTACAAGGTCACTGAAGGATGTAGTGGGCACAGCAGTGGGCACTGGATATACAACTAGGTCACTGAAGGATGCAGTGGGCACAGTACAAGGTCACTGAAGGATGCAGTGGGCACAGCAGTGGGCACTGGATATACAACTAGGTCACTGAAGGATGCAGTGGGCACAGTACAAGGTCACTGAAGGATGCAGTGGGCACAGCAGTGGGCACTGGATATACAACTAGGTCACTGAAGGATGCAGTGGGCACACAAGGATGTCACACTGTAATGAGATGCTCATATGCCAGCGAGCGAGCAGTGGGCACTGGGCACGGCACAAGGTCACTGACAGAATGAATGAACAGCGCTGGCAGAGAGTGGCGGCGCCGGCGGTGTGACTGGCTGCCTGCAAATAGTACAAGTGTATAACTGTCACTGGAATATACAAGTGAACACTGCAGCTGCACTAACCTGCCTGCCTGCACTACACACAGATAATCCCCACTCCCACTACACTGCAGCACTGAACCTGCCTGCACTACACACAGTTAAATAATCACTAGACTCCCACACTCCCACTACACTACACTGACTACAACTAACTACAGCAATCACTCACTGACTAGCAAAAAAAAAAACGCTTTGTTTTTAACACAATAAATGCACTTGCTCAAACAACAATGGCCTGGAGATAATCCTCTCAGCACCACAGTCTAACAAGGACAGAGCTTTTCCATCATGGCCGCCGCTTTATATTCAGGAGGGGAGGGCATAGCTCCCCTCCTGTGATTGGTTGCTAGGGCCTGGCTGGGGCCCTCTGATTGGCCTGCAATGTGTCACTTCCGCATAGTTTGACGCATTTACGCTAACCACGACTTCAGTGCCGGTTTCTGTGCGCATTCACGCAAAGCCGAAGTAGATTTTCGTGGTTGAAAATCTATTCACGGCTTAGCGTGTCCGAGGCGGAATGCGTCAAAATGGTCGTGAATCCACGCGTAAGCGTGATCACGACCTGGCGGTGAGCACCACTGATTGTTTCCAGTACAGCAAGATTTAAGAAACTTCTCTGAGCTCCACAACTTTCAAAGTCGACGAGAGCTCTGTCTTCTGAAGTTTATTATCTCAACTGTCTGTAAGGGCCCATTCACACTTGAAAGTGCAAAACGCCGACCTTTTTTGTGAGTGATTGGAAAAATCACTGAACACTGCAGCGATTTTTCCGCGATCGCGTTTAGCGCTTCTATAGTGATCGCCGGAAAATCGTCTAAAAATGGTGCAGGCGACGCGTTTGCGTTTCATGATTTTGGGCGATTTGCGGTGATTAGCGCAATTCGCCTAAGTAACAATGGGTCCATAGGTTTTTTTTTTACATTAGCGCTTTTTAAAAGCGGTAGCGTTTGAGCGTTTTGCCTAAATCGCGGCAAAATGCTCAAGTGTGAATGGGCCCTCACTGTTTTGCTTTTTCTGCAGAGAGAAGTTCTAAAGGTCACTGGCCTGCTCTGTGAAATCATTTAGAATGCTTAGTAGGGTGTAAACTGCAAATATTAGAGAATGATGCTTATGCTGTTATAAAAAAAACACTATAGAACTATAAAAAAAACTATATAACTGAAAATAAAAATATGAGACTCTTTTCTTTGCTACTAATCTTCTAATAATTATCGGTACTACACATACAGTTCATTATATCATAATTATTATTTTTTTCGCTGCAGTGTCCCAAGAGAGCCTGAGGTGGGCACATAAGATAAAAAAAAACTATGCTACCTGATCTGGGGGCTGGGCGGATCAGGTAGCTGCCATCCCCACCGCTCTCCGCCTCTCCATTGGCCCACATGTAGTCCCTTTCACTTTCATGACCTCTGGGATCACAACACTGGAAGGAGAGTGAGCTGCTCTCTCGGCATGCAGGGAGGTGGGGGAGCGGCAGGGGGCGTGGCCAGGGAGAGAGAGCTGCCCAATGGCAGCTGTGGAAAGCCTGCAGGAATGCCCCCAGTGGGCGTTTTGAGCAGGGAATACCTCTCCTTCTTTTCCCTTGAGATTAGCAACAATTATTGTCGCCAATTTCGGGGGGTTATAGCATGGCAGTGGGGGGGAGCACAGAGCGTCGTGGGGGACACACAGAGGCCTTTCCCAGGATAATTCTCTACCTTTTCTCAAATAGATCATCAGGGGGGTCTGTGTGTGTGATTTTGTAGTAAAACCCCTCCCACAGTGTGATGTCATGAGCATGAGGTCCTGACAGTTTGCTGTCTGTGAACCTCGTTGCATTGTGGGAAACAGCTTTTTCCAACTGCCAAGCAGCCAGTATCTCCCTCTGTGCATAGAACTCTCATTAATGTACATTCAGATCACCTTTCATACATTTATGTCCTCCCGCTTCCTCAAACTCAACATGACTAAAATGGAAAATGTGATTTTTCCACCATCGCTATCTACACCCCCACTAATTGCAACCATAACTGTAGACAACGGTAACAGTAAATTCGGGCGCCTGAGGCAAGTGGACAAATCGGGCGCCGCCATTCACTCCCATAATAAAAATCGTTTAATGGGCGCCCGACAGGAAAAAAGGGCGCCGGAGAAAAATAACGTTTTATAAGCGGCGCCCGGAGACTTTTACTGTTTTATAACTGCTTCTCATGATTACACATTATTTAATGATTTATAATTTTTTAAACATTTTTAAACGAAAAACAGTACAATCTTTTTTAAAACATTATTTTTAAACGAAAAACAGCACAATATTTTTTTCACACGTTATTAATGCTTATCACAGGGGGGTCTTAGGTTTAGGCACCACCAGGGGGGTCTTAGGTTTAAGCACCAACAGGGGGGTCTTAGGTTTAGGCACCAACAGGGGGGTCTTAGGTTTAGGCACCATCAGGGGAGTCTTAGGTTTAGGCACCATCAGGGGAGTCTTAGGTTTAGGCACCACCAGGGGGGTCTTAGGTTTAGGCACCAACACGGGGGTCTAGGGGTTAGGGGTAGGTACAGGGAGGGTTACTTACTATTTTTTTTAAACGTTATTATACGTTTCACTTTTTAAACGGAAGATTAACGTTTTCACAATTGCCAATTTCATGCACATTATTTAATGATTTATAGCTTTATAAAACATTATTTTTAAACGAAATATAGTACATTATATTTTTAAACGTTATCCATGTTTATCGTTTAAAACCCCGCGCCCTTTTTTCCCAGCGCCCCTTTTTAACGTACGCGTAGACAACACCCCAATAACCTCAACCACTAAGGCCCGCTGCTTGGGGGTTATACTTGACTCAGAGCTCTCCTTTAAACCTCACATTGCCTCATTAACCACCACCTGCTGTTTCCAGCTCAAAAATATATTCCGTATCCGTCCCTTCCTCACACAAGAGGCCACCAAAATGCTTGTTCATGCCTTAATCATCTCCCGCCTAGACTACTGCAGCACCCTGCTCTGTGGTCTACCAAAAAACAGGCTAGCACCTCTCCAATCCCATCTAAATTCAGCGGCCCGCCTCATTCACCTTTCCACATGCTCTTCTGATGCAGCCTCACTGTGCCGTTCTCTCCACTGGTTACCCATTACCCAGAGGATACAGTTCAAACTCCTGACTCTTAAGGCTCATACACACGGGGTACGGCCGTCGCCGCAACCACGTGGCACGCGCGTGTTGCGGCGACGGTTCGTCCGTGTGTATGACGCGCGCACCCCGAACCGTCGCCCGTCGGAGCTGTCGCCAGGCGATTGACATGTTCAATCGGCGGCTACAGCCGTCGCCGCAACATCGCCGGAACTGTCGCTAGCCCCGCATGTGTATGCGGGCTAGCGACAGCTACCCACACACAGTACACGGAGCATCCGGCGGGGGGGAGGAACCTCGGCGACAGCTTCCGCCGCATCGCTAATCCCTCTGCTGCCGTGTGTATGCAGAGGGACTTGGCGACGAGCTGTCGCCGAACTGTCTCCGAACTGTCGCGCACACGCTCCCGTGTGCAGCGACAGCTACAATTGTCCCCCCGTGAGTACTTAGCTTAACATACAAAGCCCTCCGCGAGTTGTGCCCTCCATACATCTCCTCACTAATCTCAAGATATTGTCCCTCCCGCAACCTTCGCTCCTCCCAAGAAATTCTCCTGGCCTCTAAGCTGATCACCTCATCTCATGCTCGGATCCAGGACTTTACACGAGCATCACCCCTTATATGGAACTCTCTTCCACAGCCTGTACGTCACGCTCCAAACCTGGACATCTTCAAACGCACTCTCAGAACACACCTTTTCAGACAAGCTTATAACATTCTATAGCCTTTATTTACTTATCTGTCACAATGTAATCAGAGGCAAAGGGTCACTGCCTCATCCATGCTCCACCCCCTTACCTAGTGTGTCCCCCACTACCCATTAGATTGTAAGCTCGCAAGGGCAGGGTCCTCCTCCTAATGTTTACTGTTTTTGTAACAATATTTGTGCTGCTTGGAACTCTGCTGTACATTTGTTAGTGTATCTATGCTTCACTTGTCGTCTTATTGTGCTTTGTAAAGCGCTGCGGAATATGAAAAAATAATAATAATAATAAAAAATAATAATCACCTGGCAGAACCAAGGATGTCACCACCTGTGATACATTTCGGAAGGTAAATCAGGGAGAGGAAAGATTTTACAATGGGTAAACACTGACCAAATAATCTATAAATGAATATTGTAAACAATAAGCAATTTCATTAATTATTATATTTTCACTACAGTTCCTCTTAAATGGCTTTGCCTCTCCCTTTGTTTACACTATAGTAGCAGCCATCACATAAACTTACCTGTCATCCTGCCAGCCCCACCCCTGTGCTCCACCCGAAGCATCCTCATGTATTTTACCATATTTATCAGTGGGCACATTAGAGAAAACACCTACCCTGCTCTCTGTTTCATTCTTCACTGTTCAGCTTGCTTGTTACCCACCCTGATAAAATCCCCGACTGAGCATTCAGTCTGGCTTTGCTCAGGAATCATTATAGCTGAGTCTGACTTCTCTGATGTCTTTTCAAGCTCAAGCTTGCCCCCTTCTGCCTCTGCTTTCCTGTTCTGTATACTTACATCATCACAGAGAGCTCATGAGATGAAAGAAGCTGCTAATGTAAGGGCATATTGAAAAAGGTTTTTTTTTTTGTAAAATCTATTGGGGGATATGTTTATTTTGTGCCAAAGCCTTCACCTCTGGTTTCCTTTAAGATAGCCTCACCCCATATACTCATAGGGTTGGTCTTGTTCCCCTAGTCCCACCCCTGTAAAAATATAAGAATCATAATCCTTTATTTTACCAAGTACAAACAGGGGGTTGTACCCGGTGTTGGTTTTGGCCCAGACAGGTTCTGGAAGGAGGGAAGGAAGGTGTGGAAGTCAAGAGCCGAGACAGCCATACTACAGCGCCACCAGTCACACTTGGCAATCATCTGTTAAGAAGACATGGGGGGGAGGGGACAGAGGTGAAGGTTCAGCAGTGATGACCCAGTTCTTCATGAAAGAAACCTACAGTGATGCCTGGCGCTGCTGAGGATTCCGATTGCTGACATCTGGCAGTGCTGGCCAAGGCGTTCCAGTTCAGAAGGTGCAGTAGTGTTCATTTCTGTGGTGGGACCCAACTCCTGGGCAGCATTCAGTAAAGATGGTCAAGATAGTCTGGCTGTCACATAAGCGTTCCGGATTAGCGGCTGGCATCATGGAGAGGATGAGCCAGAGGTGTCTTCCTACCTCAGTGGAGGCCTGACCTCCTGGGTAGCAGCGGTGGACTCCACACAAGGCCTGTACCTGCACAGAGACAGGGTCCAGGCAGCGGCAAGGTGGAAAAAGCTTCAGGTCCCGGACTCCCCACGACCTGCACCAACGTACCAGACTACAGCGGACCACACTGCACACCTTCATGGGGGAAACAAGGTGAACTGGTAGGGAAAAGGGAAGACAAAGAGGAAAAAAGCCTACTAGTATCCTGAGGACATGGCTACCAATTAAGCGCCATCTTCCTGAACGGTTGTTTAACAGTAAAGTAGACTTTGTCCTCCCATCCCCCATTATAGCAGTATTATTAGGATTGGATTTTTTCCATTTGCCCCTCATATCAGTATTAGGGCTGCTTTTGTCCTTCCTCCCCAATCGTGTAGAGTGAGTAAGTCAATGGTTTGATGGTTTGCAAGGCACTGTATTTCTATAGCAGGTGCCCTTTAAGGCCAATACTAAAGCAGTGCTGTAAATAGGTTTCTGGGTGGGTAGAAAAGGAAGTATTTAAGATAAATTGTTGACTTGTAGAGGAAAGTACACGCTGTAAATGTACAGATTCCCAGAAACGAGCCTTAGTCACTCGATAACAGCACGTCCAGCATTAAGAGACCCCATGTCGCTGTAAATTGATTTCATTTATGTCTTTCCTATGTTGCCCTTGAAGCCGCGTAAAATGACCCCCCCCCCACACACACACACCGCTGTACAGATGGTTCAACCTTCATAGCATAATATTCCTCAGACATGCGGTGTGCATAGCACTTGTGGGCAACTTAAAATGTAACCCGGCATTGAACGTTATCCTAATCCGTAGCCGATGCCCCATTTCCCATGATGAATCGTTACCTTTTTTCCAAATCAGGGACATCTGTATGGCTGACATTGTGGTGAAACCCCTCCCACAGTGTGATGTCATGACCATGACAGTTTCCGGTCTATGAACCTTGTTGGGTTTGTTTATAGACAATGACAGTTGGTGCTGTTTTTTTTTTCATGCCCGCCAGCAGTAAAGATGCTGATATGTGGGCTGAGGGTCAACCAAACAACATGAACAAATAAAACGACGAACATCAACAATTCTTACCAGCTGAGAAGGTCCAGAGGTACTGCCTCTGCCTGCGAAGCATGTTGTCAGGAGTTCGACTCAGAGGTCAGAAAAAAAAAATCTTGATTTATGTTCTATTTTTTTTTAACGTCTCACTTTGCAATGTCCTAATTATTTTTTATCCTACTACTACTGTCTTTCGGTTAACCACTTCCCGACCGCCGTATGTACAATTGGCGGCCGGGAAGTGCACCCCGCAAGGACCGCCATATTGACAAATGGCGGCGGTCCTTGTAGGGGCATGGGCGGAGCGATCGCGTCATCCGTGACGCGATCCTCCGCCTCCGCCTGGCGCCGCTCACCCGCCGGCCATACGGAAGTGCCGGCGGGATGTTAACCCGACGATCGCCGCATACAAAGTGTATAATACACTTTGTAATGTTTACAAAGTGTATTATACAGGCTGCCTCCTGCCCTGGTGGTCCCAGTGTCCGAGGGACCACCAGGGCAGGCTGCAGCCACCCTAGTCTGCACCAAGCACACTGATTTTTTACCCCCCCTGCCCCAGATCGCCCACAGCACCCATCAGACCCCCCCCCCTGCCCACCCCCCAGACCCCTGTTTGCACCCAATCACCCCCCTAATCACCCATCAATCACTCCCTGTCACTATCTGTCAACGCAATTTTTTTTTTATCCCCCCCCTGCTCCCTGCCCCCTCCTGATCACCCCCCACCCCTCAGATTCTCCCCAGACCCCCCCCCAGACCACCCCCCCCCCCTGTTTACTGTATGCATCTATCCCCCTGATCACCTGTCAATCACCTGTCAATCACCCCCTGTCACTGCCACCCATCAATCAGCCCCTAACCTGCCCCTTGCGGGCAATCTGATCACCCCCCACACCAATAGATCGCCCGCAGATCCGACATCAGATCACCTCCCAAATCCATTGTTTACATCTATTCTCTCCTCTAAACACCCACTAATTACCCATCAATCACCCATCAATCACCCCCTATCACCACCTGTCACTTTTACCTATCAGATCAGACCCTAATCTGCCCCTTGCGGGCACCCAATCACCCGCCCACACGCTCAGATTGCCCTCTGACCCCCCCTTATCAATTCACCAGTGCATTAATTACATCTGTTCTTCCCTGTAATAACCCACTGATCACCTGTCAATCACCTGCCAATCACCTATCACCCATCAATCACCCCCTGTCACCCCCTGTCACTGCCACCCATCAATCAGCCCCTAACCTGCCCCTTGCGGGCAATCTGATCACCCACCCACACCATTAGATCGCCCGCAAACCCGCCGTCAGATTACCTCCCAAATGTATCGTTTACATCTGTTATCTTCTCTAAACACCCACTAATTACCCATCAATCACCCATCAATCACCCCCTATCACCACCTGTCACTGTTACCTATCAGATCAGACCCTAATCTGCCCCTTGCGGGCACCCAATCACCCGCCCACACGCTCAGATTGCCCTCAGACCCCCCCCCCCCCCTTATCAATTCGCCAGTGCATTAATTACATCTGTCCTTCCCTGTAATAACCCACTGATCACCTGTCAATAACCTCCCAATCACCTATCACCCATCAATCACCCCCTGTCACTGCCACCCAACAATCAGCCCCTAACCTGCCCCTTGCGGGCAATCTGATCACCCACCCACACAAATAGATCGCCCGCAGATCCGACATCAGATCACCACCCAAGCACAGCGTTTACATCTATTCTCTCCTCTAAACACCCACTAATTACCCATCAATCACCCCCTATCACCACCTGTCACTGTTACCCATCAGATCAGACCCTAATCTGCCCCTTGCGGGCACCCAATCACCCGCCTACACGCTCAGATTGCCCTCAGACCCCCCCTTATCAATTCGCCAGTGCAATATTTACATCTGTCCTTCCCTGTAATAACCCACTGATCACCTGTCAATCACCTGCCAATCACCTATCACCCATCAATCACCCCCTGTCACTGCCACCCATCAATCACCCCCTGTCACTGCCACCCATCAATCACCCGCTGTCACTGCCACCCATCAATCAGCCCCTAACCTGCCCCTTGCGGGCAAACTGATCACCCACCCACACCAATAGATCGCCCGCAGATCCGACATCAGATCACCACCAAAGCGCAGTGTTTCCATCTATTCTCTACCCTAAACACCCACTAATTACCCATCAATCACCCCCTGTCACTGCTACCTATCAGATTAGACCCCTATCTGCCCCTAGGGCACTCAATCACCCGCCCACACCCTCAGAATGCCCTCAGACCCCAGCCCTGATCACCTCGCCAGTGCATTGCTTGCATCTACTCCCCTATCTAATCACACCTTGAGACACCCATCAATCACCTCCTGTCACCCCCTAGCACACCTACCCATCAGATCAGGCCCCAATTTGCCCCGTGTGGGCTCCTGATCACTCGGCCAAACCCTCAGATCCCCCTCAGACCCCCTTCCGATCACCTCCCCAGTGCATTGATTGCATCTATTTTCCCCTCTAACCACCCCCTGAGACACCCATCAATCACCTCCTGTCACCCCCCTAGCACTCCTATCCATCAGATCAGGCCCAATACAACCTGTCATCTAAAAGGCCACCCTGCTTATGACCGGTTCCACAAAATTCGCCCCCTCATAGACCACCTGTCATCAAAATTTGCAGATGCTTATACCCCTGAACAGTCATTTTGAGACATTTGGTTTCCAGACTACTCACGGTTTTGGGCCTGTAAAATGCCAGGGCGGTATAGGAACCCCACAAGTGACCCCATTTTAGAAAAAAAGACACCCCAAGGTATTTTGTTAGGTGTATGACGAGTTCATAGAAGATTTTATTTTTTGTCAAAAGTTAGCGGAAATTAATTTTTATTGTTTTTTTTTCACAAAGTGTCATTTTTCACTAACTTGTGACAAAAAATAAAATCTTCTATGAACTCGCCATACACCTAACAGAATACCTTGGGGTGTCTTCTTTCTAAAATGGGGTCACTTGTGGGGTTCCTATACTGCCCTGGCATTTTAGGGCCCCTAAACCGCGAGGAGTAGTCTAGAAAACAAATGCTTCAAAATGATCTGTGAATAGGACGTTGGGCCCCTTAGCGCACCTAGGCTGCAAAAAAGTGTCACACATGTGGTACCGCCGTACTCAGGAAAAGTAGTATAATGTGTTTTGGGGTGTATTTTTACACATACCCATGCTGGGTGGGAGAAATTTCTATGTAAATGGACAATTGTGTGTAAAAAAAAATCAAACAATTGTCATTTACAGAGATATTTCTCCCACTTAGCATGGGTATGTGTAAAAATACACCCCAAAACACATTATACTACTTCTCCTGAGTACGACGGTACCACATGTGTGGCACTTTTTTACACCCTAAGTACGCTAAGGGGCCCAAAGTCCAATGAGTACCTTTAGGATTTCACAGGTCATTTTGCGACATTTGGTTTCAAGACTACTCCTCACGGTTTAGGGCCCCTAAAATGCCAGGGCAGTATAGGAACCCCACAAATGACCCCATTCTAGAAAGAAGACACCCAAAGGTATTCCGTACGGAGTATGGTGAGTTCATAGAAGATTTTATTTTTTGTCACAAGTTAGCGGAAAATGACACTTTGTGAAAAAAAACTATTAAAATCAATGTCCGCTAACTTGTGACAAAAAAATAAAAACTTCTATGAACTCACCATACTCCTAACGGAATACCTTGGGGTGTCTTCTTTCTAAAATGGGGTCATTAGTGGGGTTCCTATACTGCCCTGGCATTTTAGGGGCCCTAAACCGCGAGGAGTAGTCTTGAAACAAAAATGACCTGTGAAATCCTAAAGTTACTCATTGGACTTTGGGCCCCTTAGTGCAGTTAGGGTGCAAAAAAGTGCCACACATGTGGTATCGCCGTACTCGGGGGAAGTAGTATAATGTGTTTTGGGGTGTATTTTTACACATACCCATGCTGGGTGGGAGAAATACCTCTGTAAATGACAATCTTTTGATTTTTTTTACACACAATTGTCCATTTACAGAGGTATTTCTCCCACCCAGCATGGGTATGTGTAAAAATACACCCCAAAACACATTGTACTACTTCTCCCGAGTATGGCGATACCACATTTGTGACACTTTTTTGCACCCTAACTGCGCTAAAGGGCCCAAAGTCCAATGAGTACCTTTAGGATTTCACAGGTCATTTTGAGAAATTTTGTTTCAAGACTACTCCTCACGGTTTAGGGCCCCTAAAATGCCAGGACAGTATAGGAACCCCACAAATGACCCCATTTTAGAAAGAAGACACCCCAAGGTATTCCGTTAGTAGTATGGCGAGTTCATAGAAGATTTTATTTTTTGTCACAAGTTAGCGGAAATTGATTTTAATTGTGTTTTTTCACAAAGTGTCTTTTTCCGCTAACTTTTGACAAAAAATAAAATCTTCTATGAACTCACCATACTCCTAACGGAATACTTTGGGGTGTCTTCTTTCTAAAATGGGGTCATTTGTGGGGTTCCTATACTGCCCTGGCATTTTAGGGGCCCTAAACCTTGAGGAGTAGTCTTGAAACAAAATTTCTCAAAATGACCTGTGAAATCCTAAAGGTACTCATTGGACTTTGGGCCCTTTAGCGCAGTTAGGGTGCAAAAAAGTGCCACACATGTGGTATCGCCGTACTCAGGAGAAGTAGTATAATGTGTTTTGTGGTGTATTTTTACACATACCCATGCTGAGTGGGTGAAAGATCTCTGTAAATGGACAATTGTGTGTTATAAAAATTAACAAATTGTCATTTACAGAGATATTTCTCCCACCCAGAATGGGTATGTGTAAAAATACACCCCAAAACACATTATACTACTTCTCCTGAGTACGGCAATACCACATGTGTGGCACTTTTTTGCAGCCTAACTGCGCTAAGGGGTCCAAAGTCCAATGAGCACCTTTAGGCTTTACAGGGGTGCTTACAATTTAGCACCCCCCAAAATGTCAGGACAGTAAACACACCCCACAAATGACACCATTTTGGAAAGTAGACCCTTCAAGGTATTCAGAGAGGGGCATGGTGAGTCCGTGGCAGATTTCATTTTTTTTTGTCGCAAGTTAGAAGAAATGGAAACTTTTTTTTTTTTTCTCACAAAGTGTCATTTTCCGCTAACTTGTGACAAAAAATAATATCTTCTATGAACTCACTATGCCTCTCAGTGAATACTTTGGGACGTCTTCTTTCCAAAATGGGGTCATTTGGGGGGTATTTATACTATCCTGGAATTCTAGCCCCTCATGAAACATGACAGGGGGTCAGAAAAGTCAGAGATGCTTGAAAATGGGAAAATTCACTTTTTGCACCATAGTTTGTAAACGCTATAACTTTTACCCAAACCAATAAATATACACTGAATGGGTTTTTTTTTATCAAAAACATGTTTGTCCACATTTTTCGCGCTGCATGTATACAGAAATTTTACTTTATTTGAAAACTGTCAGCACAGAAAGTTAAAAAAATCATTTTTTTGCCAAAATTCATGTCTTTTTTGCTGAATATAATAAAAAGTAAAAATCGCAGGAGCAATCAAATAGCACCAAAAGAAAGCTTTATTAGTGACAAGAAAAGGAGCCAAAATTCATTTAGGTGGTAGGTTGTATGAGCGAGCAATAAACCGTGAAAGCTGCAGTGGTCTGAATGGAAAAAAAGTGGCCGGTCCTTAACCTCCTTGGCGGTAACCCCGTGTGTGACACGGGGTAAGCCGCCGGAGGGTGCCGCTCAGGCCCTGCTGGGCCGATTTACTTCATTTTTTTTTTTGCTGGACGCAGCTAGCACTTTGCTAGCTGCGCCAGCACCCCGATCGCCGCCGCCGCGCGCCCGATCGCCGCTATCCGGTGCGGCGCGCGGCCCCCCCCCCCCAGACCCCGAGCGCTGCCTGGCCAATCAGTGCCAGGCAGCGCCGAGGGGTGGATCGGGTCTCCCAATGACGTCCCGACGTCGCTGACGTCATTCCGCCCCGTCGCCATGGCGACGGGGGAAGCCCTCCAGGAAATCCCGTTCTTTGAACGGGATTTCCTGATCGCCTATCGCCGGAGGCGATCGGCGGGGCTGGGGGGATGCCGCTGAGCAGCGGCTATCATGTAGCGAGCCCTCGGCTCGCTACATGATTTAAAAAAAAAATAATTAAAAAAAAACTGCTGCGCTGCCCCCTGGCGGTATTTTTCATACCGCCAAGGGGGTTAAGGGGTAGAAAGCCCTAGGTCCTCAAGTGGTTAAGTTACTTTCAAAGGCCTCATTCACATAGCTGACTGAAGCGCGCACTTGTAGACAGTTCATCCTCTCATCTGTTGGCATTGATTGCCTTTGGCAGCAGTTTATTGTATCCAAGTGGCAGTTTTTCTTTGTAATCCCATGCACAACAGCCCTTGCAACTCCCTCCATGGCAGGTCCGGAGCCTCAGGGGGACCTTTCCTGTGCTTGAATGCAGAGCAGCGGCAGTGGAGCTTCATATTCAACCTTCTTCCGGCGGGAGGACAGGTCCTCAGTTCTCTGTTCAGTGTAGCCACGCGCCGTACAGTCTATCACATTGCGGCCCCCAATGCCTGTCACATGACATGTAGTGATGGGAGCTGGAAGGTGTCAGTGAAGAGAACCTGTCCTGCTGCTGGAAGCAAGTGATGTATAATGTGCTGCTGCTGCGCTTAATTGGGAGTGGAGGGAGCTGGAAGTTATGCAAATACTGTGACCCTGGGGGAAATGGGGGTGGTGGATGGGCTTTGGTTAGCAGGGGAGTTCGGCAGAGTTGTTGGGGTGGGTCGGGTGCAGCAGGGTCATGCTTGAAACAGATTTGAGCAGGGCTTTACTGGGGTGGATACCATAAGTGGATTAAGATGAAATGGGGCCCTAGACAAGATAGCAGTGTTAGCCCACCGCTGATGGTCACCTGGCTTTGGTAAGATTTGGTGGGGGGCTAACATCCACCAGGCCCCTAGACTCTGTCCAGGCCCTAAGCAACTACCTAGAATTGCCTTGTGGATGTTCCAGCTCTGGTGGGAGCAGCCAACAAATCATTGCTGTGCGGCTCAAGGCCAGATTTATACTTTGTGTGCCCCTGTGCCAAGTATATTGTAGTTCCCCTTCCATGTGCAGCCCCCTCTTCCATGTGTATCATCCATGTACAGCAGTGCCCCTCTTATTCCATGTGCAGCCCTCTGTACATGTGTAACATCCATGTACAGCAGCCCCCCTCCCATTCGATGTGCAGCCCCCTCTTCCATGTGTATCATCAATATACAGCAGCCCCTCCCATTTCATGTGCCGCACCGTCTACATGTGTAACATCCATGTACAGCAGCCCCCTCCTCCATGTGTATCACCCATGTACAGCAGCCCCTCCCATTCCATGTGCAGCCCCCTCCTCCATGTATATCATCCATGTACAGCAGCCCCCTCCCATTCCATGTACAGCCCACTCCTCCATGTGTATCATCCATGTGCAGCAGCCCCCTCCGATTCCATGTGCAGGCCCTTCTTCCATGTGTATCATCCATGTACAGCAGTGCCCCTCCCATTCCATGTGCAGCCCTCTCTTCCATGTGTATCATCCATGTACAGCAGCCCCCTCCCATTCTATGTGCAGCCCCCTCCTCCATGTGTATCATCCATGTACAGCAGCCCCCTCCCATTCTATGTGCAGCCCACTCCTCCATGTGTATCATCCATGTGCAGCAGCCCCCTCCGATTCCATGTGCAGCCCCTTCTTCCATGTGTATCATCCATATATGCAGCCCCCCCCCCCCCCCCCCCCTCTTTCATGAACAGCCACCCTGAGCATCAGTTTCCCTTTGTCATGTGTTGCTCCCTATTCCCAGCCAACTCTTTTATATGTAGCAACCCCTTTTGCATGTCCAGGTGCCCCCGTGGGCTGCAGCCGCCCAAGCCTCTGTGGCCCTTTCAGAAACCCAGCCCCAGGGGACACCAGCAGATTATGGTTATGCCCCTATATGTCAAATATCCCTGCACACTAACATACGAAGTACAAAAAGATACACAACGTCAACTGTGCTAAAATGACAAACCAGGTGTCACAAACCATAAAACAGGTATAGGAAGTATATAAAATAGTTAACATCACTAAGAGTCCCAGTTCATATACAGTATATCACAATATATCCACAGTCATGGGACGAGAGTGTGCAGCAGGGAGGGATACCACGGCGGTCAGACCGGGAGACCACGCGGGGGAGAGCCCGCTGTAAAACTCAAAGCTCTGTGACACATCAAAGAAACGTAAGTGCAATATATGAATAAACACGATTGATTGTAAGGCAATGTTGCGCGATGATGATTTATTATGATTATTCTGAGGTATTGTGCTGCTCAGTATATATGAGAAGATATCTGCAGGAAGACTGAGAGGGTCTGATCGAGAGGTGAGGGGAGCCCAGTTAATGCCACACATGCGAGCAGAGATCACTGTAATAATGGTCCATCCCATTTGGTGAGTATCACTGAAGGGTGTTGGTGGAGGTTTTGTAAGCCATATAAAGCTATACAGTGGTTTGCAAAAGTATTCAGCCCCCTTGAAGTTTTCCACATTTTGTCACATTACTGCCACAAACATGAATCAATTTTATTGGAATTCCACGTGAAAGACCAATACAAAGTGGTGTACATGTGAGAAGTGGATCGAAAATCATACATGATTCCAAACATTTAAAAAAAACAAAAAACTGCAAAGTGGGGTGTGCGTAATTATTCTGCCCCCTGAGTCAATACTTTGTAGAACCACCTTTTGCTGCAATTACAGCTGCCAGTCTTTTAGGGTATGTCTCTACCAGCTTTGCACATCTAGAGACTGAAATCCTTGCCCATTCTTCTTTGCAAAACAACTCCAGCTCAATCAGATTAGATGGACAGCGTTTGTGAACAGCAGTTTTCAGATCTTGCCACAGATTCTCGGTTGGATTTAGATCTGGACTTTGACTGGGCCATTCTAACACATGGATACGTTTTGTTTTAAACCATTCTATTGTTGCCCTGGCTTTATGTTTAGGGTTGTTGTCCTGCTGGAAGGTGAACCTCCGCCCCAGTCTCAAGTCTTTTGCAGACTCCAAGAGGTTTTTTTCCAAGATTGCCCTGTATTTGGCTCCATCCATTAACTTTGACCAGCTTCCCTGTCCCTGTTGAAGAGAAGCACCCCCAGAGCATGATGCTGCCACCACCATATTTGACAGTGGGGATGGTGTGTTCAGAGTGATGTGCAGTGTTAGTTCTCCGCCACACATAGCATTTTGCATTTTGGCCAAAAAGTTCTATTTTGGTCTCATCTGACCAGAGCACCTTCTTCCACATGTTTGCTGTGCAAACAGGACTTTTTATGCTTTTCTGTTAACAATGGATTTCTTCTTGCCACTCTTCCATAAAGGCCAACTTTGTGCAGTGCACGACTAATAGTTGTCCAATGGACAGATTCCCCCACCAGAGCTGTAGATCGCTGCAGCTCGTCCAGAGTCACCAGGGGCCTCTTGACTGCATTTCTGATCTGCGTTCTCCTTGTTCGGCCTGTGAGTTTAGGTAGACGGCCTTGTCTTGGTAGGTTTACAGTTGTGCCATACTCCTTCCATTTCTGAATGATCGCTTGAACAGTGCTCCGTGGAATGTTCAAGGCTTTGGAAATCTTTTTGTAGCCTAAGCCTGCATTAAATTTCTCAATAACTTTATCCCTGACCTACCTGGTGTGTTCTTTGGACTTCATGATGTTGTTGCTCCCAATATTCTCTTAGACAACCTCTGAGGCCATCATAGAGCAGCTGTATTTGTGCTGACATTAGATTACACACAAGTGCACTCTATTTACTCATTAGCACTAATCAGGCAATGTCTATGGGCAACTGACTGCACTCAGACCAAAGGGGGCTGAATAATTACGCACACCCCACTTTGCAGTTATTTATTTGTAAAAAAAGGTTAAGAATCGTGTATGATTTTCGTTCCACTTCTCACGTGTACACCACTTTGTATTGGTCTTTCATGTGGAATTCCAATAAGATTGATTCAGGTTTGTCACAGTAATATGACAAAATGTGTAAAATATCAAGGGGGCCGAATACTTTTGCAAACCACTGTATGAGAGCTGTGGATATGGTTACTGTCAGGAATATAGCAGCTAGTTATGATGTTAAGGATAATACAGTAGTATATTTTCATTTTCCCATTTTTGTCTGCTGTGTACTACTGTATCATATGGGATTGTCTGCTAGCCAGTCTGGCTTTGAAGGCTGGCAGCTGGCTTCCTGGAGTTCCTTATATAATGTAAATTAACTCTGCATTCATTGGCCAGCAGGGAAAGCCATTGTCTGCTCCTAATTGGGAAAGAGGTAATTAGATAATGAGCCCCTCTTTTGTCTTTTGTTGCCTTGCTTTGAACTTTGTGTATATGTCAACAAGCCAAAATACAATCCAGACTGGACAGTGGAAGCTAACACAGGAATGTTTGAAGTTTTCAGATGACAGCCTACCTGGAAGTGGGTGAAGTGGTTTGAAGTCCTTTTGATACAATTTTACCTGTGGTCTGAATTGCTTTGAAGTCAGCAAGGTGTGACAGGAAAAGTCTGGAAATTCGCATTCACAGCTAGCCCAGATGTGACAAGTGGCTCGGCAGACCGTGATGTCACAAACGGGGAAATTGCATTAGTTTTGTGGAGGGAACATTCAAGGCCCCAAATGGGCCTATAAGAACCTGCACAGGTCCTTCACAACTCGTAGTCTTTGGAGATAGCACATTGCTAGGACTAACCTGGTTCCTGACCAGAAGTTGCGTCCTCCCGCAAACAACGTTCAGATCGATAGGCTGGTAACGTTTTCCCATTTTTATGCAAATATCCGTGTGTGTATCTTTGTAACTTTTATCCTTGCAACTTTTATTTTGTAACTTTTACTGCTTTTGTAAATCTTTTGTATATATTATTTTCTGCATTGTTCCACTTTGTTTCCTGGAATATTAAATCGTTATTTAATAAGTTTGACTTCTGCTGTACTAAGCTAACACTCATAGCCTAGAAGAGACTGAAGTGTAACTGTGTATAAGTCCATGCCTGATTGTATGATTGAGCAACCCTACCGTATAAGATTGTAATTGCATTGTGTGTATGGGGCACTTCTGCGCTCGACAGCAGAGTGGGAAGTCCCGGTGTGGCTAACAATATCGTTCAGAACGACTGTTAGTGGGTTTGCTTCACTACAGTGTAAGATTGCAATTGTGCGTGTGTGTGGGGCGTTTGTCATACGCTGGCCTAAAGCGCGCAGCTGACCCAACGTACGAAAACGCCAGTGCGAGTAACTCGACAGCAGAGTGGAAGTGTCTAGCAACAGCTAGTGGTGGCAGTGAGAAGTGTTCTGAGGGGTCACAGCCTTGTTTTAGCTTGACTAAGGCTGCTTCCCCTCTCGATCTGGTCAAACCTGCAGTCGGGAGCCGTATACGCAGGCGTGCCGCGGGCCGGTTCCTGACAATTACGCCCCTACCTAAGCCAGTATTTGACATGTAGCATGGTTACCCAGCAGTAAAAAAAGCATCATGTCCCATCTGAGCTGTATCCGCACTCATTGCCCTGGTCGCTTTTCCACCGTGGACTCAAAGTGCTAGCAGACACCCGGGTGGCCTACAGGAGCAGCTGTCGGTCACCAGCCTTTACCCTAATAAAATAACCAGACGTGGAAGTTACAGGCAGGGAAAATGGCGCTCTTAGATCACATTCAGCGCATTGATTCCGGTTATTAACAATCCATCATCGTGGCTTTTTCTGTTTAAGGTAACCGGCCTTTCCCTCCCGTGGCTGGCAGGGTGACAGATGATCACAGATTGAGAACCTTGACTGTACAGCAGCTCAGCAGAGAGACGGCAGACCATTGTAACAGCCTCCTATCAGCCCGGACAGATATTTCATAATTTATGACTCCATTACAGCCGAGGAGGCTATAAAAAGATCTAGAGGTATTCTCTGAGAAATGAGTGGGGATTATAAATATTCCCCCCGAGAATGGCTAAAAGTGAACCTGTTACTCACAGCCAAGACTGGGGGAATAACAACCTTCAGAAATATATGAAGGAAATATAGGGCAAGCCCTATCAGTGTCTTGTACGTGGACGCATGTGCAGCAAAGGCACTAGTCCATACTGGAGAGTCCCGAAAAAGTCCTGCATACATGTAGGGATAGGTAATAGAGATGGATGGTAATAAGTAAAATTGCTTAGTGAAAGTTTTAGGTAATTCAGACAAGTTAGACAAGCGGAGAGTCAGCCACAAGGTAGGTAAGTCAGACAAGCAGAGAGTTGGCCACCAGGTAGGTCGTCAGACAGGCAGAGAGTTGGCCACTAGGAGGATAAGTCAGACCAGCAGAGAACAGACCACAAAGTGGGTAAGTCAGATAAGAAGAGAGTCAGCCACAAGGCCGGATAAGTCAGACAAGCAGAGAACAGGACACAAGGCCGGATAAGTCAGACAAGCAGAGAACAGGACACAAGGCAGGTAAGTCAGACAAGCAGAGAACAGGACACAAGGCAGGTAAGTCAGATGAGCAGAGAGCAGGCCACAAGGTAGGTAGTCATAGGGAGGTCATGGTACATGCCTTTAGATACAGGGGCTTTATACTGAATGCCAGCAAAGATAGAGAATCCATGAAGGCAGCTTGGACTATTCACTCAAAATGGAGTGAATAGTCTAAGCTGCACGCTAGCAGAAATAGAGGGCCCCTGGTGGTCATGACAGAGATGGGTGAACCATGGTGATCCTACAACAGATGGGTGAGGAATGATATTTGTTTCAGAAATGAGTGAGCCATGGTGGTCTTACAAGAGATGGGCAAGCCATGGTGGTCCTACAAGAGATGGGCAAGCCATGGTGGTCCTGACTAAGATGGATGAACCATGGTGATCCCATAAGAGATGTGTGAGCCATGGTGGTCCTACAAGAGATGGGTGAGCCATTATGGTCCTACAAGAGATGGGTGAGCCATTGTGGTCCTGACAGAGAGGGGTGAGCTATGGTGATCCCACAAGAGATGGGTGAGGAATGATGGTTCTGTCAGAGATGAGTGAGCCATTATGGTCCTACAAGAGATGGGCAAGCCATGGTGGTCCTGACAGAGATGGGTGAGCCATGGTGATCCCACAAGAGATGGATGAGCCATGGTGGTCCTACAAGAGATGGGTGAGCCATGGTGGTCCTGAAAGAGATGGGTGAACCATGATGGGGGGCGTGGGGGACTTCGGCAGTCTTCGGGGTGCCGAGTCCTCCTGAAGACTGGCGGCTCTGTAATGCGCCTGCGTGATCGCACTAGGGAGCGTGCTCGCGCAGTACGGAGGCATCTGTCTTCAGGGGCACTTGGGCTCCCGAAGACTTCCGAACCCTCCTTTAGCCGGGGCAAGCAGTATTTGACTAATCTAATCAAATACTGCTACCGGGAGAGCCAACGCAGGAGCGGGCACCGAGAGAGGAGCAGGAAGGCATTATAGGACCCAGAGCCTTCTCCCTCCTTAGGCGAGTATCTGCCTCATTTTTTTTATATGCGGTTCCCATTGACTTTAAAAGGGAATAAATGTTGGCCTCCATAGTCCTCCAACATCAGGTGTCCTTTAAAGGGATTGGGAACCAAGTTTGCATTGGTAGTAAGGAGCTAGGGACCTGTCATCCACTGCAGCAGGTAAATCAATGATATTCTTATACTGCAAAAGCAAAACTTGTATGCCTTTCATAGAATAATTTAAAAAACACGTAAATGTTAAACCCACTTCATAATGTTTTAAAACTTTCGATCTCCAGCCCACTCAGAGAATCAATGCAGAATACTATTATTTTCTTTTTTTTTTCGTGAGCAATGGCAACTTCTATATTTCCCCAGTGACGAGCATATTTGAAATATAAATTGATATAATCTTCCTGCCGATGTCACGCTTCCCTGCACCGCAGAACACAACCTCGCCTCTGCTATCTGGATTGGCAGACAGCTCGCCTCAGCCTAGCCTGGAACCAGTCCCCCGCGAATTGACTACAAAGGCTCTCGACGCGTGTTCTGACAAAGGCTAGTTCAACCGGTTAAATGGAGGTGTCAGTAAAGACAACACATCCAAGAGTCAGAGATGATGAGATGGACACATCTTCCTTCCCCCCCCCCCTCCAGGCTGCTGTGACGACGGCGACTTCTTCTCCGCTCCTCTCTGTTTGCGAGTTAATGCATTCGCTGCTGAAATCACTCATCCTGCCCACAGCTCAAGCGGCTGTGAGTCATTCTGTATTAATGATCTGTATCGGAATCCTCGCTCAACTGACTAATGCCTCTGATGTTTTTATTAATCACGGCATGCGGATAATTCTTTGCCTGCCTGGCCAATGTTCGGTCTGTGGATATCAAAGGGGGATCGTTAAACGGGACTGGACTTTAGAAAGAGGCAGTAATGGTGCGACGCGGGCGCCCGCATTAACATATATTTATCAATAGCCGTACATAATAGCTTTTTATTTTTTTTTTCTGCTTTTATTGTTGATTTTTTTTTCTACTTGAGTTCTCTGGGTGCCCTTTGGTTCTTTTGATGAGATCATCAGCGAAGGAGCCAATCACATGAGGTAGTCACTTCCAGGTTGTTCTCTGGGTAAGGTAATGCATAATAACCATTGGCAGTAGAGGGAAGCCTCTTGATATTTCAGAAGTCTACCCTGTTCTCCACCAGCCATTCCAGCACATGGTCCTCCTTCTAATCATCGACAAGCTCTAGTCGTCGGCTCGCACCTGCGCAGTAGCACCGACCGAATCAGGCTCTGCTTTTTCCACTGAACCCTGAGTGCGACCACACTCATTCCCGCGCCGGGGCATGGCCGCAAAGTCCAAAGGGGTCCTGGTGTCCAGGAGGGGTCTGGAGAAGGAGGGGGGGAACCCTTGAATGATCCATCTCCTTCCATCCCTTAGATAGCAATATAAGGTGGCCTGTGTGTCCCTCATCCTCCAGATAGCAGTAGAATGTGATCTTTGTGCCCCCTATTACCCAAATAGGAGTAGTAGGTGGCCTTTGCTCCCCCCCCCCCCACCACCATTCTCCAGATAGCAGTATTAGGTGGCCTTTGTCTCCACCCCCAGATAGCAGTATTAGGTGGCCTTTGTCTCCACCCCCCAGATAGCAGTATTAGGTGGCCTTTGTCTTCATCCCCCAGATAGCAGTATTAGGTGGCCTTTGCCCCCCCCCCATATAGCTGTACTAGGTGGCTTTTGTGCACCCCATCCTCTAGATAGCAGTAGAAGGTGGTCTTTGTCCCCACCCAACCCCCAGATAGCAGTATTGGGTGGCCTCTCCTGCCCCCCATCCCACACATAGCATGATTAGTTGCCTTTTGTCCCCCCTCCCCCATGTAGCAGTATTAGGCAGCCTTTGCCCCTCCCCATAGTATAAGGTGGGCTTTGTTGCTACAATTCACCAGGTAGTAGTATCGGATGTCCTTTGTCCCCCCCTCTATAGTAGTATTAGTCCCTCATACAAGGAGGTGGTAAAAATGGCCAATCAAAATTGGATGTGTGTATGCACCCTTACTCTCCGTCATGAAAAGTGTTAGCTGGATGAAGATCAAAATGGGAAAAAATAGTTTAATAACCTGAAATTACAAACAGACTCTTGTAGCATCCATCTACAGTACATTAATGGCAAGTTAATGAAAGAGTGGGATTTCCCTTTAATCACACCAACACAAACAAGCACAGTTCTCTAATAGCATTAGCAGGATGAAAGGTTTCCCCTTCCTCTGACGTGTCCTGAAAATGTACTCTTAAGTCAGGCTATAAAAAAACTGCCTTTCGAAATCTCAAATGGTTTCATCTATAAAACTAATTTGCAGACCATTACGTTTACATCCTCTCTGGGGAGGGAGTTCTCGCAAGCAAAGAGCTAAATACCTTCTGCAGAAATGTGGCTTCTTAATACACGGGGAAAATTAAAGAGGACCTGTTCTGCGTGAATAGGCTCAGATGGTTCATTGAAATGTTTTGTTCCAGTTTAGACGCTACCTGATGTAGGATGAAACACTGCTTTTAGAATAATGAAAAAAACATCTGCATGGATTCTAAGTGAATTGTGGTAATGTTAGTTATGTCTACTCCCAGAGCCTTAGGCTGGATTCACAGTGGTCAGCTGCATAACACACGTGTTAAAATGAGTGCGAACGGCAATGGAGACTGGACATAGACTTTAATGCAAAGCCTGCATGCTGCGAGTTACAATAACGCAATCCATTACTGTGAACAGACCCATAGAGTTGTATTGGCAGTAAGTTGACATGCCAAATTTTTCTGCAACGCAACTCAGCACTGTGAACATAGCTTAAGGCCCCGTTCACATCTAGAATCGCAAAACGCTAGCGATTACCGCTAGCATTTTGCCGGAGTGATTTTTCCCTGATCAATGCAGAAAAATCACTGGACACTGTAGCATTCGCAATTAGCGGTTCTATACATGCTGATCGTGATGGCTCAGGAACTGAGGCAAAACGCTGCATGTAACGCATTTGCGGTTAACGCTATCCGCAAAACACCACGATCGCGGCAGTGAGTACACTGCCATAGGATTAAAAGGCTAGCGATTTTTTTAAAAACTGCTAACGGCTTGCGGTGAGCGGGAATCACACAATTCCCGCTCAAGTGTGAATAGACACTTAAAGAGAAACTCCGACCAAGAATTGAACTTTATCCCAATCAGTAACGGATACCACCTTTTACATGAGAAATATCTTCCTTTTCACAAACAGACCATCAGGGGGCGCTGTATGGCTGATATTGTAGTGAAACCCCTCCCACAAAGAAATTCTGACTCTTGGCAGTTTCCTGTCTGTGAACCCTGTTGCATTGTGGGAAATAGCTGTTTACAGCTGTTTCCCACTGCCAAAACAGCAAGCAGCAGCTACATCACCTGCCAGCAGTAAAAATGTCACCATGTGATAAATGTCAGAATTTAAATCAGGGAGAGGAAAGATTTTACAATGGGCAAACACTGACTGCTTCATTTTTACAATAATTATGTATAAATGATTTACTTTTTTTATTACATTATTTTCACTGGAGTTCCTCTTTAAAGGGAACCTGAAGTGAGGAAAATTATTTAAAATAAACACATGACGTAGCTGCAAATGAATATTACATACTAACCTCAACATCAGTTCCGCTCAAAAGCTCACCATTTTCTTCTTACAGTGATCCCTTCCAGTTCTGACAATATTTTGTCAGAACTGAAATATACCAGTTGCTGTCAGTTATGTATCAGCTGCTGTCAGTTACAACTGAATGTGCAAGGTAATGTCCATGTTTCCCTATGGCTCAACTGGGTGATATTACAGTTTAACTGTCTGCTGACCAGGAAGCTGTTAGGGGGTAATGGCCATTTTTAAATTGGAGGACTGAAAAATCCATTGATCACAGTGGACAAATGGGGTGCAGGAGAAGCGAAAGAGATTGAGGAGTAGATTACACAGGAGGTAAGTATGACGTGTGTGTGGTTATTTTAACTTTTTATTTTCAGTTCAGGTTCTCTTTGAGGTTAATTTCTGTTGTTACTGTATTCTTTTTTGAGTACTTATGTTGCTTTTGTTCTAACAATGTTCCTATAGCATCTGCAGGTTTTTTTGTGTGGCAAATTTGCCAACTATTTTTGTGAAACGTCAATAAAGGTTTTGGAAACTAAAATGATTAAAATTGTTTGTAAAGTCATCCCTCTTATCCAATAAATAATAATTGCACATCCCTATACCCCCATGAGGCTACCCCCCCCCCACCAACTTCCAACTCATTCAAGCAGGCTTTAAAGGATACAGGAGGCCAAACTAATGAATCCATCGTTACATACCAGGGGATTCTTCCAGCCCCAGAAGTCTCTGTGTCCCTTGCCGCATCTCCACATTGCTGCTGTCCCCTCCGTAGCAGCTGGCAACTGGGTGCATGCATGCGCCACTCACGGTCACACTCCTGTGGCCGGGAGTGTTCTGCGCAGGCGCAGCACTCCGAGCAGCATGTGCCTGCACCTACACAGAAGCCACCGACCTAGATGGGTCACCAGCCACTACAGAGAGAAAAGCAGAACACCAGGTGAGAACAAAACTGCAGCGAGGGACACAGACTTCTAGGGGCTGGAAAAAAAAAAAAACACAGGTACGTAAAGATTAATAATTTTGGCCTAATGTATACTTAAAAGGCATTTATGTAATTAGGGCGTTGAAAAATTTGGGTGCTTTCGTCCTTCAAGCCCTGGACTTCAACCATTGGTTTATTGTGCAAACCGATGCCTCAGACTTTGGTCTAGGAGCAGTTTTTAGCCAGGTGGATGAAACAGAAAACGAGCACCCAGTCGTCTACTTGGGCCAAAAGTTACTTCCCAGAGAAGTAGCATAACCTAAAACTGAGAAAGAGAGCCTGGCAATTGTGTGGGCCCTCCAGAAGTTACAATCGTACCTTTATGGATGGTCCTTCACGGTGATCACTGACCATAACCCCCTTAACTGGCTGAATTGCACGGAGGGCAGCACACAAAAACACCTCCGTTGGAGCTACAGCAGTACTATTTCACAATCCAGCATAAGGCCGGGAGTCGCCACCAAAACGCAGGTGGCCTTTCTCGCTGTGGCGAACCTTACAAAGCTGAATTAGTTGCTCAGAACAGGGCATTGTAGGAATGCCCCACCGCAACGCTTATGGGGGAAGGTGTAATGGATTCACCTGCGCTAAATGCGCACAAAGGTGTGATTCAGGTGTGCCCCTTTAGGCCCAGCCTGACTTAAAACAAGAAATATTCTGTCAGTCCAAACCAGTCACTCTCTGCTTCACAGGAAAGGGCTGTTTATTTCTCCTTTCCTGGAGAAGGGTGCAATAAACTCCCCCAGCAGACTCCTTTCAC
The DNA here is from genome assembly GCF_040937935.1 of Hyperolius riggenbachi. NCBI lineage: Eukaryota > Metazoa > Chordata > Amphibia > Anura > Hyperoliidae > Hyperolius > Hyperolius riggenbachi. The sequence continues at coordinate 45,770,678 of NC_090648.1, forward strand.
ATTTTTTGGGTCTACATCAAACAATAACAATAATTAGAATCCAGGGGACCAGAACTCCAGACCCCCCTCATAAATTCCTTAGCTGACCAGAGATACATTACTTCATGTATCCCGATACGAAAAATTACTTATAATTCACCTTGGAATAACAGAATAATAATAACAGAATAGTTATTTTACTCAAATCAGTTTTTCATAGATGGCAAGCATGTCAAACGTATCAGATATGCACTAGATCCGGTCCGGGGGTGTTTGAGCCACAAAGCGTTGGTCTAGCATCTTCTGGCACCAAGATCTAGTTTTCTCTGAAATGAAATATCCTAATATACGTGTTTAGACTCCGAGTAAAGCAGGGATTGCCAGGAAGACACATGTATCATTATCTGTGGGTTCTGATCAACTGACGCTGCGATACGATCAATTCAGGTATTTCATATTCTTTTCTACCTGTCATGACAGAGGGTGGAGCTGGAGCAGGTAGCAGACCCTGCCCATCTCCACCCTCCAGCAGAGAGAGAGTTAAAACTGCTGGACACAGGCTGTCAGAAGAGTCCTTCCTTAGTTTTCCATCAAGGATCTAGTCTTTCCATCAGTGGACTATTACACAGAGAACTTTATATCTTCTGTTTGGACTTAAAGGGGAACTTCAGCCTAAACAAACATACTGTCATCAAGTTACATTAGTTATGTTAATTAGAATAGATAGGTAATATAATCTCTTACCCACACTGTTTTAAAAGAACAGGCAAATGTTTGTGATTCATGGGGGCTGCCATCTTTGTTATGGGGGCAGCCATCTTTTTGGTTGAAAGGAGGTGACAAGGAGCAGGAGACACAGTTCCAACTGTCCTGTGTCCTGATTAACCCTCCCAGCTGCACACGCTAGGCTTGAAATGTCTAATTCAAAATGTAAAAAAAAAAAAAAAAAAAAAGAATTGCACTAACACAGCAGAACGAGAACAACACAATCAGAAAACCCATCATGCTTTGCACAGCATCAGGGGAAAAAAGCCCGGGCAGTTTTCTTCTGTGCAGCTAAAAATGAGGCTAGTATAAGAGAAACAAAGTTCTGATGCTGTGAAACTGTTAAAGAAACACCAAGCCTTTTCAGTGCTGCTGAGTCGATTTTTAGTCCACAGGTTCACTTTAACATCGCAAAGGGCACAGTAATTTGACACTCAACTAAGACATTATACCCAGTTATTTTCAATAGTTGTATTTAGTTTATGTATTATTTTATTACAAAATAAATTATTAAAATTCGATTGTTCAAGTGCTTGTTCTGAAACCTCTGCAAAGAGTTTCTCGCTTCTCTGAAGAAAACGTTACCATAACAGTTTTATTATTGTCATATTTTGCTATCTCTAGAAAGGTTATTGAATTAACCCTTTTTCCTACAGGATTACCTAGTTAGGATTGCATATCCGCATGATAATGCGTAGTGGTGGCAGCAACCCTATATCTATAGATCACATATTGTACCGACTGTACATACAATCAAAATTGTACTGTGTGTGGACTCAACAATCAATCCAAAAGGTTACTTTGCCTGCAGTGCTGAATGCCTTTAGGATTCCCTCAGGGTCTGAGGCTGAGTAGTAAACTGCAGCCAATGGAATAGGAATTTGAGGATAACGTCACACAGGGTAAAGCCAAAAAACATCTCACCCGGCAGACACACCCCTTAGATTGTAAGCCTGTTTGGCATGGCCCTCCTCCACGTGTGCTCTTCTCTGCCACCATATGGACTCGGTGACTTACGTGCTCCATTTATCCCTACATTGCAATCTACGCACAGATCTATCTCCATACCCCCAATCTCTCCTCCTCCGCCATGGTACTCCTGACTCTCGACTATCTCCTCCTGGATGCCAGCCAGGTGCCTGAAGCTCAACTTGAATAAAGCTGCTCTCCTGATTTTTCAGCATTGTGCTGCACCACCCACATATCTGTGTCCCAAACAGCACAACCACCTGCTTAGGACTCTGCTCTCCCCCCAGACCCACTTGCTTAGGACTCTGCTCTCTCCTGCAGGCCCGGCTCCGCAACATCTCCAAGTTATTTCCCTTCCTGACAGTGCCGGCCCTAGACTTTTTGCCGCCTGAGGCAAATTTAGGAGAAAATTGCTGCAGCCCCCCCCCCCCCCCCGCAGGTGTGTGTGTGGGGGGGGGGGGGCGGCCGAGCTGGAGGGGTAGCGGGCAGGTCGGGGGTATTGGGCCCAGCGGTGGGGAGGGGGGTCGGACCCCCCCCTCCCTCGTCTGGGTCCCCCGATCTGCGCTCCTCTCCAGCTGTACTTAGGAAGCAGCCACTTGCAGACCGTAAGAGGCAATGGGCGGGGAGGACTCACCTTATCCGCGTTCCATCGTGCGCTCCACTGACGTCACTTCCTGCATCGCCGTCCACTTACAATACAGTGGGCGGCGATGCAGGAAGTGACGTCAGTGGAGCGCTCGCTGGAACGCGGAAAAGGTGAGTCCTCCCCGGCAATATGAAAAAAAGGGAGGGGTTCTTCCTATAAATGTAAAATATTTTATATTTTTTAGTGGGGTTTGGGGGGAGAAACAGTGAGGACACACACACCACGATGCATGCTCCCTATGGAGGTGCCACAGCTTCCAGCATGTCACTACAACACCCAACATGCCCCATAGAGGCGCCACAGCACGCATTTTTTTGTATTAATGGAGAAGGGAGCTTCATCCAACATTTTTCTGGGCAGGCCTACTTAGACCGCTGTTAAGTTCATGTAAATTTTACTCTGCCCATGACCACAACCACATTCTGGTGCATGGCCACAACCATTTTCATCTGGAGTGCCTAGCACAGTTTGGACCCATCACTGGCTTCCAAGTATGAGAACTGTAAGGAACAGAGCAGTTGCAACAGCAGCTTGGTCAAAACCCTTCCTCTACAAGCTCCACTCCCTCAGACTCATGGGAGAAGGGATAGATCCGGCCTGGGCAAACTAAGGCCCGCAGGGTGCTATGAAGGTAGCCTGTAGTTAGAGGGCCACATTCCACTCCTCTCCCCTTCTACGTCCTATGGCTCGCTGAAAAATAGTGCAGTGAATGTACAAGAATTAACTCACCCAATCGCTTCTTCCAGCAGCAGGACGCTGCCGTTGGTATGGAAATAGTCGCTGGAACAAGTGATTGGGTCAGTTACACCCGGATCAGCTGATTTTGGCGTGCAGCTCAGAGCCGAGCGCCGAAACTGGGCACCCCATAGCAGCAATGTAATGCTGCCTGGGGCGTGTAGCGGATATTCAGAGCACAGTCGGCCGCCAGACCCCAAATTACATCTCCCTCCGAGTTGCGACAACTCGAAGGAGGAATAGTATTTAATGCCACCTCGGAGTTTAGCAGCAGCGGTGAGAGCCATCATTCAGCCCTCACCACACCGAAATGATATGCACCCCAGTTCATTCCTGGCCGTTGAGAGGAATTGGAAGGGGTGGGAAGGAGGGAGACATTGACTAATGCAGAAGGCCGCATTCCTCTTGAAGGAGGCCCAATTAAAATAAAAAATGTTTGCCCACTCCCTCGGATGGAGCAATGGTAGTTTCATATCCATAAAGGTATTCTAGAGCTTCCGAACACTGTTAACCTCACCTTTCAAAACTAGTGGAATAGGGAGGGAGCTGTCAGTCTTAAAGAAAATCTGTAATGAAAACAACTCCCCTGGGGGGTATGCCTCCAGATCCTATTGAGGCTTCCCCAGTCCTCCTCGGTCCCACGGCGGTGGGGAAAATCCTCCTGGAGCGGCGGCAATGTTAATATTTACCTTTTGGCTCCAGTGCAGGCGCAGTATCTGCTCTTCCCACGGAGCAAGGCGAAAATAGCCAATCTCCGTCGAGCCGCTATACTGTGCAGGCGCAAGTCTCCTGCGCCTGCTCAGTAGAGCGGACCCGACGGAGATCGGCTATTTTCGCCTATCTCCGTCAGAAGAGCCGCAACAGCGCCCCCGCTAGAGCCCGCAACGGTAAATATTGCACAGGCTGTCGGATTTGTCGCCTGTGCGTTCCGGGGGCTGCAGCAAGACCGCCGTGGGACACAGGAGGACGGGTGAAGCCTCGATAGGGTCCAGAGGCTTCCCCCTACTGAGGCGAGTACCCCCCAGGGCAGGGGAGGACTGGCCAGGGGGGAGATTTCCCCCCAGGCTGCCTAACATTTAATGATTTAGGGCTGGCACTGTGCCTGGTGAATTCAGGTTTTTGTATAAGGCAATGTGAAACACTCGGCTGAATGAGGGAAATAAATGCCCAATTACAGAGCAATTGCAGGGCGGGCGGGCAAGCTAGTAAATATACACAGCATGATACAGAGCAGAGGCTTGCCTGCAGGGTCCGTGGGAAAAAAATCTGTCTGGTCTCTCACCATTGTTAACTGCATGTGCACAGCTGCATAAGATATTGTCTAGGTTGAAAAGTTTTTGACAGTCTCTAGACTCCAGAAGGGCTGCTTGCAGGACTTGTGTAAGAGATAGAAACCTCGACCGTTGTAACTCAAAATTTATTATGAGCCCCCTGGTGCCAGTGCATTTATACTTTACCTGTCACGCTGTCCCTCGAGTGTCCTTGCTGTATTTCCCACGTGACTACCTGCATAAAGCAAGTGGGACACGTGTGTGATGTCATTTGGGCTGGGGCTGCCGTGAAAACGGGCCTCTAGTTTGTGTTTTCCCCCCAGGCCAAAAGGTCCCAGTCCTCCCCTGCCCCAGGGGAACTTTTTTCAGTACAGGTTTTCTTTAAAACCCAGGGCTGTGGAGTTGGTACAAAAATCATCAAACTCCGGCTCCTCCATTTATGAAACCACCAACTCCAGGTACCCAAAATTGCTCCGACTCCTTAGTCCAATATTTTCTGGGGCTGTAGAGTCGGTACAAAAATCAGCCAACTCCTCAGTTCATGGAACCACAACTCCAGGTACCCAAAAATTGTTCAGACTCCGCCTCCCCGACACCACAGCCCTGCTAAAACCATTGCCCGGAGGTGGGCTTCACATGACAGGAAAGTTCGCTCTTGTACTTCCGTAGATCCTGGAATGTAGAAAGCGGTTTGACAAAAGACAACACACCACTTTGTAACTTAGCAGCACTCATGTTTTATTCCAGAACTTTCATTTGGTGAGGGGAAAGCCCTTGAAGGACAGGCTCATGGGAATAAGGGTGACCCTTCCATCTGACAGACTGTGTGGTGGGGGAGCTGGGAAGAAACTAGATGTCTACGCAGAGGAAAGCCCACCACCGTGCGTTCAGATCAGACTCGGGGCGGGGAATGGGGGGTGAGGTGCAGATGGTGCGCTACAACACATTATGTACAAAATAGGATTGCGTAAAAGTGCCTCTGTAGCATCATGTTATAAAAAAATAAAATAGAAAAAAAATATAATGGGCGCTTATTGGTCCCTTTTTAGAAAGCATGGCGCAGCCGTTGTAGCCTATCCAGTGTCTCTCGCTTCATCTAGCTCACTTGCGCCCTTAGATAGCTTATTTGGCAATTTTAAATGCATTTTATGGATGTTCCACCGAAAAACAGAAAAGAAAACCCTATTACGCTTCTATAACAGTAAATGGCAGATGTTGCTTAAAGCCCAAACTAAACTCAAAAACTAGGCCGATTCTCAAAGCTACCATGTTGATTAGCGTTAATTGTAAGCATTACCTTTGTAACCGATCATTACCAAAGGCCGGCTCTGCTTCCTAAAGCTGTGGGCCTACCCAGACAGCATTGAGACCTCACATGCCTCCTAACGGAGGTTCTCCAACAGCTCAGAAGCTACTTCCTGTGAAGGACTAAGTCACCTCCTTATGTAGGGATGCATGGTTTCCACTGAAATTCCAGGATGGGAAATTTAGTGTGAAATCTATTGTTCACTTTGTGTCACATGATCAAACCTGATTGACCCGCCCATTAGCTGAATCCAGAAAGGAAAGGACGCAAACTGTACTGCAGTGGGAAGCACGTGTGGCTTATAAAACAGCTTTTCTGTACAAACTTTGCTTCTGTATGCAGTTTATCTTCGCTTATGAACCTGATTGCTATAAGAATTGGCCTACTTCCCTTTCCTCTAAGTATCTGTGTATGTACCCCTGCTGGATTCCAGATCCTTTCCTGTGCATTCAGGCATGCCCACACTGCAGAGAGTTAAGCCCGCCCTGTTTTCCACAAACCAATCAGAGAACCATTCCTGGCAGCAGAGGAGCTCTTGCTGGTCTATGGATGGCAGGAAGGGTCAAAGGCAAAAATGTGGTTCAGAATCAAATTTTCTTCTCAACAACGATTGGCTTTCTGGGCACTCAGGAAAGGATTTGAAGCACAACTAAAGTACTCACCATCCCCCTGGGCTACCAGCAAAAGCGCAGTCCATATAAAAATGCGTAAACCGCTGACGTGCTTGATTTGAAGAGGTTCTCTGAAAATTTTTAGCTCCGTCGCTGGAACAAAGGAGGGAAGCCTCCAAGCAAATGACAGCTGTGACCTCGAAGAAGACACCCCTTACCTTGGCTCTAGAGACTCGCTCTGTCTGCTGACACATCTGCTGCGCAATTCAGTTGGTTGACTTCCAAAAATATTGCATCTGCCAGTGCTGGTGGGGGAGGAGGGGAAGAGGGGACTCAACCAATGTAACTACGCAGCAGATCTACATACAGTACCTTCATCCCATACTCTGTCCGGGGGTCAGGCCATCTAGATCAGGCATGGGCAAACTCGGCCCTCCAGCTGTTACGGAACTACAAGTCCCACAATGCATTGCAGGAGTCTGACAGCCACAGTAATGACTCATAAAGGCAAATGCATTGTGGGACTTGTAGTTCCGTAACAGCTGGAGGGCCGAGTTTGCCTATGCCTGATCTAGATGGTCGTTAAAGCACATGTATACATAGTTACTATTTCTATCCAGAAAATAAAGTTTCTATACTTCCTATGGAAGTCGAATGGTTTCCTATAGTTAACAAGTACAACGTGTGGGGATATCACTCCAAATCGCCCATAGTGGAAACGACCCCTAAGGGTAATAGGAGCGGCCAGAGCTACACAGTGACAGCTCAGGGCCAACATTTTTGGCAGCAGTTGTAAATGAGCAAGAGAGGCAACTGCAGACCTGTCTGCCCTGATCTCTTTTCCGGTCATATCTCCCACATGGACACTGTGTCACAGACATGGAGTAAGTGTGGGCAATTCTCAAAATGGAGAAGCCATTTTTTCTTGCTATCCCCTTAGTAAAGGCCACAGTTTACAGTCTACCAGACAAATGGAAGAGTTTAGCAGAATGGGCGTGTCACAACACTGTGTCCAAGCAGCTTTTGTCTGCTGCTCCACAGACCGATACAGATCATTGTTTGATGATGTATCTGGTAAGAGGTATTGGCAGACATGATTTCCACTATTACTTGTATGATCAGTGATAGCAAAAGAAACATAGAAAACACAATTTTTCTCAACTATAGTTCTACTGCAGTGAGGCGAAACTAAAAAAAAGACCAATTTATAAAACTTTGCTTTACACAGTTCTGCCACACAAAAAACTTCCATCTACTTAGAAAAATGTTTAACCTTTTTTTTTTTCTTTTTGGGCAATCAACTACTAAACAAGCTGAACTGTTTCTGCTCTGTCATCAACCAGTCAGCATCATGTGGCATTGACTTAGCCACAAGAAGACAGAATTCTGCGCCATCTCATTACAATTCATGCCCAACACTGGGTAGGAGGGGCGTATGATTGGGCCACAAAACAAAAACTGGGTAGAAGGGGCTTGTGATTGGTCCAAAAATAAAGTCCCCCTCGGCCTATTTTTTGAATGCACACATTAGCAAAGTATTTTATATTTTTAATAAAAATCATTCACAAACATGTTAACAATTGCCATAAAAAGAAAAAAAAAATACTTGGAGATGCAGTTTACTGATACTGGTCTCCTCACTGCAGACAAGCAGCGGTTACTCCCTTTCTCTCCTCTTCCTCAGTCAGAACTCAGCCCCCTGTAGTGACAGTTCGTAGTAGGGCTAGGGTGTTACCGTACTTCCTGATGTAGCCGTTTCAATGGACACTCAGCCAAAAGGAAGGCTCGTCTTTGGCAGTAAGTGAAGTCACCTTCAGCCGCTGCTTCTTGTGTCACTACAAGGGGTCAGGGGGTTGGGCTCTGACTGAGGGAGAAAGATCAGCGCAGCAACAACCAGTCTGCTGTGAGGCGGCCAATACCAACAAACTGCTGCACCAGGTATTTTTTCCTTAATAAAATAGTATAGGCATTAAAAATATGAAATGTATTGCTAATAAATGCAGTCTGAAAAAAAAGTACCCAAACGTGCAGTTGAAGAATGTATATGGCCTCCGGCACAAAAATGTTCTTCAAAAGGGCAGCAAGTGAGCCCCCCGATCGCTTGGCATGTACCAAAACAGAGCTTCAAGTAAACTCCCCCCCCCCCCCCCCCCGATCGCTTGGTATGCACCAAAACCGAGCTTCAAGTCAGCCCCCCCCTGATTGCTTGGTACGCACCAAAAACGGAGCTTCAAGTGAGCCCCCCAATCGTTTGGCACTCACCAAAACAAAGCATTAGGGGGGGGGGGGGGGGGGCGCCAATAGCTTGGTATGCATGCTACAAACATTCAGCTATCAGGGCTGGAAAACAACACCTCACAGGGGCGCATGTGTCATTGTCACTTGATGAGGGGGGGGGGGGGGGCACTTTTTACGTAACAAGTGACACTGGTAAGTTTGTGGGGCAGCACTGTAAGCAGCTGTGTTCAGTTCAAAGACTTTCACCCACCTACAGTGGCGCTGTACCCGCCGGACTGAGTTCAGAATAAAATCACTGCACAGTGGAACGTGCTCTAGAGCCAAGCCAAGTCCCTCCTTTGGAGATCACTGTCATTCCCGTGGCAACCCGCCTCCTACGAATAAAAAAAAACAAGGAAAACCTGCATGTCGATTGTCTACAAAGAGAACCTGTAGTGACAGAATATACATAGCTGCCACCTGCTGGAAGTAGCAGAAGCGCCGGGATAGGCACGTCGTGGTATAACCATGCACCACTCCACAACTTGCGCAGCTTCAAGCTTCATGGGAGTCATGAATGTGACGGGCGGCCTCGCAGACAGGTTCACTTTAAGATGGCTGCAGGTGGAAGGCCGGTTGGAGAAGCAGCAGCAGCAGCTACACACAGTGACGCACGTACATGATTACCTACACAAAGTCCCAGCTGGCAGCGGTAAGTGTGTGTGTGTGTGTGCTAGGCGATGTAGACAAGCGGGTGATGGGAGGGGGGTGTCGGGGAATTTGGGATGTAAAAGTATTGAGGGTAAAAGAAATAAAAAGGCAGGGGGGAGGGGGATTGGTGGTCTTTGTCTGTCAAGCCAGCCCCATTTCTTCCAGCACGCTGCGCGGTGACTCATCCTCCTGCAGAGAAGAGAGAGAGAGAGGAGAGCGCAGGGGTCAGGCGGGAGGAAAAACACATTGCAGCACATTCCAGCACACACAGTGTGGGCTCTAATAGCTTAACCACAAAAAGGCAATCATGTGCAGTAACCCATGGCAACCAGGAGGCAGCTCTCTCCATCATCACTGCACTAAAAGCCTTACGTCTCATCTCCGGCTGCGTCCCGCCCATTACTGCGCCTCCTGATGGGTAAAATCAGAGAAAGCACAAAGAATAGCGCTTCTAGATCTACAGGTGAAACTGGAAACATCTGAATATCCTGCAAAAGTCCATTTATTTCGGTTATTTAACTTGAAGGGTGTCTGAACTCTCTGCTCTAAAAGATAAGCAACAGCATAATAACCTTTAAAGAAAAACGTGTTACAGCTGATACACATCCTGCAATACATCTGCAGTGTGTCTACTTCCTACTTTCATGGAAGCAGACATTGTTAAAATCCTGTGTTTAAAGGACAACTGTAGCGAGAGTGATGTGGAGGCTGACATATTTATTTCCTTTTAAACAATACCAGTTGCTCGGCTGTGTTCCTGATCCTCTGCCTCTAATACTTTTAGCCATAGCCCCTGAACAAGCATGCAGCAGATCAGGTGTTTTCTGGCTGCATGCTTGTTTCTGGTGTTATTCAGACAATACTGCAGCCAAATAGATCAGCCAGGCAACTGGTATTGTTTAAAATGAAATACATATGGCAGCCTCCATATCCCTCTCACTTCAGTTGTCCTTTAATTAGCTGCTCTGCCATGGCAGTCAGCTGACACAGGGGAGAGAAATTACTCTGGTGATTAGACAGGCTAAACTCTCTAAATACACACCGGGTGCATTTCTCTAGGCTTTCCTTCTGTCTCTGTGCAGGAGTTCAGGTCCACTTTTAAAGGTGAAAGTAATATATGAAATAGACTCGTCACATGCAAAGCGAGAGATCTTAAGCCTTTATCTGTTGTATTCATGATTATGGCTTACACCTTGTGAGAACCCCCAAATCAAAATCTCACACCCAGTGGTGTAGCTAAGGAGCTATGGGCCCCGTGTGAATTTTACAGCCCCCTCAAGCGCTGTATACAGAGCAATTGATTTTTGAGCACTGCAAGTTGCCAAGGACAGCCACAGTGTCAGAGAGGTGTAATCAGAGGAGAAGAACAGTGTGTTAATGATTAGCACTATTCAAAGCACATACAGAGGTGATCATTACTAACAGAACACCAATGAAGAGCTAATACAGTGGCTGAAGGAGGGCCCCTCTGGTCCATGGGCCCCGGTGCGGTCGCAACCTCTGCACCTCCTATTGCTACCCCACTGCTCACACCATTAGAATATTGTGAAAATGTTCCATATTCTCGGCTCATAGCGTCAGACTCTAATCAGCAAATCCATCCAAAACACCTGCAAAGAGTTCCTATTTCATATATAAATTTCACCTTGTAAAGGATACCCGAAGTGACATGTGACATAATGAGATAGACATATGTATGTACAGTGCCTAGCACACAAATAACTAGGCTGTGTTCCTTTTTTTCTTTCTCTGCCTGAAAGAGTTAAATATCAGGTATGTAAGTGGCTGACTCAGTCCTGACTCAGACAGTAAGTGACTACAGTGTGACCTTCACTGATAAGAAATTCCCCTTTTTATCTCTTTCCTGCTCTCAGAAGCCATTTTCTGCTAGGAGTGTGTTTTATAGTTGGAATTTCTCATCAGTGAGGGTGGCATTGTAGTCACTTCCTGTCTGAGTCAGGACTGAGTCAGCCACTTACATACCTGATATTTAACTCTTTCAGGCAGAGAAAGACAAAAAGGAACACAGCCTAGTTATTTGTGTGCTAGGCACTATACATACACATGTCTATCTCATCATGTCACTTCGGGTATCCTTTAAGTTGAATTACTGAAATAAATGGACTTTTGCACGATATTCTCATCTTTCGAATTTCACCTGTATTTGGCAAGTACAGCAAAGCAACAGGCACCTGAGCCGGCAAACTGTCCAGGAACGGATGGAGGGGCGGCCAAAATGTTACTGAAATTTTGACTGCAAATTCAATCAAATCTCTGATCTATGGGAGACGGTCAATGTGATGCATGAAATTCTGGCTAGTATGTAAATGTAATGCAGATCGTTTGTAATTTGGAATTGGGTTGGTCCAAATCTGCAGGATGTGAGTTTGATGGGCTGAGTTCCAAACTGCACACAATTGACATTAAAGGACACCTAATGCTAAAGGTGTATGGAGGCTGCCATATTAATTTTTATTTCAGCAATACCAGTTGCCTGGCTATTCTGCTGATCCTCTGCCTCTAATACTTTCAGCCATAGACCCTGAACAAGCATGCAGATGTTTCTGACTGAAGTCTGACAGGATTAGCTGTATGCTTGTTTCAGGTATGTGATTCAGCCACTACTGCAGCCAAAGAGACCAGCAGGATAGCCAGGCAATTGGTATTGTTTAAAATGAAATAAAATATGGCAGCCTCCACATTCTTCTCACTTCAGTTGTCCTTTAAAGGACACCTGAAGTGAGAGGGATATGGAGGCTTCCACATTTTCTTTTATTTCCTTTTAAACAATACTAGTTGCATGGCTGCCCTGCTGGTCTCTTTGGCTGCAGTAGTGGCTGAATCACACACCTGAAACAAGCATGCAGCTAATCCTGTCAGACTTCAGTCAGAAACATCTGCATGCTTGTTCAGGGTCTATGGCTGAAAGTATTAGAGGCAGAGGAACAGCAGGACAACCAGGAAACTGTTACAGGTAGTCCTCGGGTTACGAACGCCCGACATACGAACGACCCGCCGATACAAATGGCCCGATCCGTCTCGATGACTTCATTTCCGGGTGGGGAAAGCTTGAAGAAATGGCTTCAAACTTCCCCCGAGTGCCGGCGCGTGCAGCAGCACCAGCAGTGTTGGACTCACCTCCGAACAGAGTCCAACGCTGTCTGTCCTCCGCTCTCCACCTGCTGCTCCCAATAGCCGTGTACAGCACTGCTAGATGCAGCATCCATTTACTTCCTGTATGTCATGTGACATACAAGTTCCTGTATGTCATATGACATACAGGAAGCGGTGTGATGCTGCATCTAGCGGTGCTGTACGCGGCTATTGGGAGCAGGAGGAGGAGAGCGAAGGACAGACAGCGTTGGACTCTGTTCGGAGGTGAGTCCATAAGGAAGAGAGGCACGAGGGAGAGGGATTAAAAAACAGAGGCAGAGAGAGAGGGGAAAGAGGCACTGGGGGGTACAAACAGAGGGGGTACAGAGGAACAAGGGGTACAAACGGAGGCACAGGTGGAACAAACGGAGGCACAGGTGGAACAAACGGAGGCACAGGTGGAACAAACGGAGGCACAGGTGGAACAAACGGAGGCACAGGTGGAACAAACGGAGGCACAGGTGGAACAAACGGAGGCACAGGTGGAACAAACGGAGGCACAGGTGGAACAAACGGAGGCACAGGTGGAACAAACGGAGGCACAGGTGGAACAAACGGAGGCACAGGTGGAACAAACGGAGGCACAGGTGGAACAAACGGAGGCACAGGTGGTACAACCGGAGGCACAGGTGGTACAAAAAGGCACAGTTGGGGTACAGAGGCACAGATGTTTTACAAAATAACACAGGGGGGTACAAATGGAAGCACGGGGGGGGGGGGGTACAGAGGCACAGATGGTACAAAAAGGCACAGGTGGAGTACAGAGGCACAGATGTTTTACAAAATAACACAGGGGGGTACAAATGGAAGCACGGGGGGTGGGTACAGAGGCACAGATGGTAACAAAAGGCACAGGGGGGTACAAACTGAGGCACAGAGGGGATACAGAGGCACAGAGGAGGTTCAAACAGAGGTGGAGAAATAGAGGGGCACAAATGAGCACAGAGGGAGAACAAAGGCACTGAAGGGAACAATCAGGCAAAGAGGAAGATAGAGAGGCACAGGGGGGAACATAGGAGGCAAAGGGGACAGAGATAGCACAGCGTTCCGACTTAAGAACGGATTCAGGTTAAGAACGAACCTACAGTCCTTCTCTTGTCAGGTAACCGAGGACTACCTGTATTGCTGAAATCAAAATGAATATGGCAGCCTACGTATCCCTCTCACTTAAGCTGTGCTTAAAATCAGCATTATTGGCATCTCATCGACCTTAGCTCACCGTTACGGATGGTCAGTGACATGCACATCATTTCAAGTTGCTGCAGGATTATGCAAATCCTATGTGTAAATGTATAATGCTTGAAAGTGGACCAATCGAATTGCACCCTGGTGGAATCTGATTGGTTCATTCCCAAACTGCATAAATCTGCATGAAGAATTTGTATAATCCTGCATCATCTGGAAAGGATTCGCATCTCACGGACCATTCCTAGCCAACGTTTGTTTCCTCAAGGAGATGATCTGTAGAGTTGATCACTGCTAGTTTGGCGATCATCATCATAGGTCTATGGATGGCCGGGTACACACATCCAATCTTCATTGGCCAATTTTACCATTCCCATGTAGCATGAGGACCAACAGATACTGAATACTATGAGCAGGTTGTGTCGGTAAGATCTCATACTACATGGAGGTGGGAGGATTGGCCAATCAAGCTTGGATGGATGTATAAGAATACAATCTTGATGGCACATTCTTACCAAATCTATGTAGTAGCCGGGTAAACTGAGTCAAAGGACTTTGGATGGATTTTGATTGGCCAATTGTACCATTTCCATGCAATATGAGGGCCAACAGATTTTGAATACAATGAATAAACTGTGTTGGTGAGCTCTCATGCTACATGGAGGTGGCTAAATTGGCCAATCAAAATTGGATGTGTATATGCACCCTTATATTACACAGACGTAAGATTGTACAATCAAGATTGTACCATTAGTGCACACCTTTAGACGCACTTACAAACTCCTCTGAGGGATACTTACCTCGTTATGGGGAAGTCTCTGGATCCTAACGAGACTTCCCTCGTCCTCCTCCGTCCCGACAATCCAGCGTTGCAACCCCCCAAACGCGGCGAGGTAAATACTTACCTACCCCGATCCTGCGGAGCTGCACTAGTGGCCCTCCGTTTGGGCTAAGGTGGAAATAGCTCCCGGTCATATCAGCTCTATTGCGCAGGCGCGAGTCCTTTGCATCTGCACAGTGGAGCGGATACAAACGGGTTCAGCTATTTCCGTCTTGCCCGAACAAAGAGCCGCTACTGAGCCTGCTCAGGATCGCGGAGAGGTAAATAAATCAGCGCTTGTCTAGCTTGTTGGGGGGGGGGGGGGAGGTTTCGGGGGAGCCATTGCGGAATTTCCTGCAGCTACCGGGGAAGGCAAGCCTCGTTGGGACCCTGAGGCTTCCATTCCTGAGGTAAGTATCCCCCGAGGGCTTTGTTTTAGTACACTCAGGCTCTGCGCAGTACAGCCCGGAGGACGTCCGATGACGTCAGCGCGTCGCCGTGAGGCGCATTTTGGAACGCAGAAGAAGCCCGGCCTGGCCAGGTCGGGCGCGCCACCGGAGACCACCGGGAGCCTGCGGAGCAGCGCCGAGGGCACCTCCTGCCTGCCACGGGCTGGAGGAAGCTCCAGGTAAGTGGATGCGGATTTTTATTTGTTTTTAATCGTCCCTGAACCTTCCCTTTAACTTTCCCCATATAATTTGATTTGTTGGTGCCCTCCTAGATCATTGGGAAGGTTGTTTATGGCTCCTGAGACGTGGTTAAAACACACCTGAACTAAGACTAAATGTACATGGCCCCTCCCCTTCACCAGCCTCCCCCTCTTTGTGCTTTGACCCCTCCCACCATTCACATTCTAGCGTGACACACACATGCTCAGGGTGGAACCTCTGCTGGGAGCATCCGGAGCATGCGCGGTTACAAATGTATCTAAAACACACTTGTCCAGTAACGTGATCAACTTTTGTACCTGTGCACATCTCTTGCCTTAATAAATAGGGTATACTTAAATGTACAGCTTAAGTCAGGAGAGTCAAGTTAGATACTTACATCAGTAGTGTGAAGCCCCTGGATAGAGACAAAAAAAAAAAAAAGCAGTGCGCAAGCAGCTTCATTCTACTACTGAGCATGTGCAGACCTTACCCGTGCATGTGCGGAGCCAGAAAGAATGGACGGCTCTATAAAAATCCAGGACCATCCATGGGCTTCCGACTACTGCGGTAAGTATCTAACTCCCCCGCCTCCCATTACAGGTTTGGTTTAAAGAAATCACTTAACCTCCTTGCCGGTAATCCCGAGCCAGGCTCGGAGTGAAAAACGGATGCAAAAAGCAGTAAACCCGAGCCTGACCTTGAATAGCCGATGGGAGAGATAGGGACGCAGCACAGCACTAGTTATGACTCCCCTCCCATGGGATCTGGAAGCTTGCAGACCGTCTTCTTCCGGTCCTCAGAGGCTCTCGAGGGGGTAGAGTGCCACCCGGAGGACAGGAGGAAGAATTGCAGCGCTGGATCCCGGTGAGGTGAGTAATGTGCAGGGGCTGCTGCAGATCTCTCTGGAGGTATGATTTTTTGGGGGTCTAAAAGCATGTGGAAAAATTGCACCGCTTTTAGGCCCTAAAATCAGGAAAGAATCATAGAGCCAGGGAGGTTACGGTAATGCTTGGGTGAAATAAAATCTAATAGAAGGAGGTATTTCACCGTCTCCTTCCTCAGGCTCACAGAGTACCCAGCAAGCTCAGGGTGAACCACAACTCCTAGGCGTGTGTGAGGGGCTACAACGGACCTAAAGGCCCTCTTACTAAACTGCTATTGAAAACAAAAGTTTGTTTTAAAGGGGTTCTGTAGCGTTTTTTTAAATTAAAAAGCGCCACTTACCTGTGGCTTTTAACAGCCCCCAGCAGATATCCTGCCCTGCACCGTCACTGAAGAATCCTCTGTTCTCCGCTGCGGGTCACCGTCCAATTATTCCTCTAACTAGACGAATGTCACTGCGGCCTCGCTCCTGTCTCCGGGAGCTTTCTGCAGAGGACTAGTGTGACGTTTTCTCGTACTGCTCAGTAAGCTCCCGGAGACTTGAGCAGGAGCGAGGATGCGCGGACGTCGCGCAGGCGCAGTGACATTCGTCTAGTTAGAGGAATAATTGGACAGTGACCCGTGGCGGAGAACAGAGGATTCTTCAGTGACGGTGCAGGACAGGATATCTGCAGGAGGGCCGTTAGAAGCCCCAGGTAAGTGACACTTTTTTTATTTTAAGAACGGCTACAGAACCCCTTTAAAGTGGATCCGAGATGAAAAACTAAGTATAACAAGTAACTTGTCTATGTATCTTGTAATGTAAAGTTTAGATAGTTTACACAGCAAATCTAGCTGCAAACAACTTCAATAGAATATGATTATTTCTTCCTGTGATACAATGACAGCAGCCATGTTGTTTGTAAACATTACAGAGGCAGGCTTATCTGTATCTTGAGCAAAAAATCCTAATCCCCCCTCCTCCTCCCTCCTCCCCTCTGCCTCTGAAATCTCTGGCTAGTAATACCTCCCCCTCCTCCTGCCCAGACTGAGCTCCCATGAGCCCTTGCTACTGTCTGAAAGTGCCTCGGCTCTCTGAAAACCTGTGGGCGTGGCTTGTTTAGTTTATAAAGAATTAGAGTATTAAAACAAAAAAGTATTTGGCTTGAGGAATGCCCTATAAACAATAGGAAAGGAACACAATTATGCAATGAGTAAAAGTTTATCTCGGATCCACTTTCAGAATGCAAACTTTTTGATTTCCTTCCTCAGGCTGAAGGGTTCCGGTGTCAAAAGAAATGGCTGTCCTAATGTGCTACACAAGCACCACAGCCCCCCTCTGAGATACAACACTGATGCAGAAGATAGGTTGGACACCCACAAAGCCCTGCGAGGGGGCACAGCGGCATCCCAGGAGCACCCCCCTTCCATGAAGAACTCAGCAGTAACGTCCTTCAGATGCAACCTTACTGTCCAAAAACTTTATAAAGCTATGATGGGTACCCTGTAAGGCGGCCACTACTTGAGTGCTTCGGTATCCAAGCCATCAGCTGGTATATTTAGATCTCTGCCTAGAAACAGGTTTTCTGTGGATGGACAGGTCCCTTTAACAGGTCACAGCAAAGAGATACACTGCCAGGTGCTAACACTACCCAACAACCTTTCAGCATCGCTCTAATCTACCCCCCTCCCCGCCAATCCCGCCCCCCCCCCCCCCATACAGGTCGCCCGCCACCCCCACCCTTCTCAATGATCATTACTCTGCCTTGTTACTTCGGAGTCAGCCTCCCATTCATCATTTCATTCAACCACTTTCTCTGTATGGCTGAGCTCCCCGCTCTGTACAGAGTGCACCTGATCCGCCGCTCCCCAAATCTGCTCCCCCCAGACAGCCATAATCTCCCCGCCACACACGCTCCCCTTCCTCCCCCTCCTCCAGTGTGGAAATTTCTTGTGATGAAAGTGAGTGGGTGGGAGTCACTGAGCTGTGACAGGACGGAGATGTGTGATTCATCCACTGCAGAGAAAAAGGAGGAGGAGGAGGAGGGTGGGAGAGGAGCGGGGAAGGGAGGGTGAGCAGGGGAGACACAAAGACTGAAGCACAAGTGAACAGCTGAGAAGAGAGACTAATGGAGACAAGGGAAACGTGGGACGGGAGAAGCTCGTCACCTCTTGTAACATGTCTGATTGCTCGATGGCTTTCAGCACGCTCTTCTTCGACGTGTCTTGGATTTCGCCCCCCATCAGGAACTCGTCAAGGATAAAATAGGCTTTCTCGAAGTTAAAGATGATGTCCAGCTCGCACACCTATGGGGAGGAAAAAAAATGCGAATTAGGGTTCAGACACGCTAAAAGCGTTTGAGCGTTTTTTGGCCTCCAGAGCTTTGAGAGCTTTTTTAAAAACCGCTCCCACCAACTTACATTAAAATCGTGGTAAAATCACTGCGGTAAAATTGCACGATTTTAATGCAAGTCATTTTTTAAAAAGCTCTCAGAAAGCTCTGGAGGCCAAAAAGCACTTAAACACACAAACATTTATATTGCGCTTTTCTCCTGGTGGACTCAAACCGCCAGAGCTTCAGCCACTAGGACGCGCTCTATAGGCAGTAGAAGTGTTAGGGAGACTTGCCCAAGGTTTCCTGCTAAATAGGTGCTGGCTTACTGAACAGGAAGAGCCAAGATTCGAACCCTGGTCTCCTGTGTCAGAGGCAGAGCCCTTAACCATTACACTATCCAGCCACAACTGTCTGAGCCCTACCCGAGTTCAGGCATGGGCTTCCGAGTAGCAAGCTAATCGGAATGGAAATGGTATGACCCGCTGATTACACAGCTGTGATCGTGGGCGACAGGAGGTTGAATTACCCAGAAGTTCGCGCAATAGTCTGTGGTCCATTCCGCATCATAGGCGTACAGTGAGCCGCGTTTCACGACGCACTATCGTGTTTACTCCTTCCGGGTTGAAGGAGGAAGCGCAATAGTGAGCCATGCAACGCAGCCCACTGTTCGCGGAATGAACCATGGACATCTGGGTAATTTAACCCTCCCGACACAGCTGTATAATCAGCGAGTCATCCCTGCCTGGGATCCACCACCAACAAAAAGGCCACATTTATTATTATCCTCTATAATAAAACCTCTGTGTCCCTGTGTAGCTGGGTCTGTGCTTTTTGCTACTGCGCATGTGCGCAGCACAGACCCAGCTACATAGAGACAGGAGGATGGGGATGGGGCCAGGGAGCCGAGCGGGCGGCCGGGTGTGCGAGGGTGACCGGGCGGCCAGGTGTGCGAGGGTGAGCGGGCGGCCAGGTGTGCGAGGGTGAGCGCGCGGCCAGGTGTGCGAGGGTGAGCGGGCGGCCAGGTGTGCGAGGGTGAGCGGGCGGCCAGGTGTGCGAGGGCGAGCGGGTGGTCAGGTGTGCGAGGGTGAGCGGGCGGCCAGGTGTGCGAGGGTGAGCGGGCGGCCAGGTGTGCGAGGGTGAGCGCGCGGCCAGGTGTGCGAGGGTGAGCGGGCGGCCAGCTGTGCAAGGGTGACCGGGCGGCCAGGTGTGCGAGGGTGAGCGGGCGGCCAGGTGTGCAAGGGTGAGCGGGCGGCCAGGTGTGCGAGGGTGAGCGGGCGGCCAGCTGTGCAAGGGTGACCGGGCGGCCAGGTGTGCGAGGGTGACCGGGCGGCCAGGTGTGCGAGGGTGAGCGGGCGGCCAGGTGTGCGAGGGTGAGCGGGCGGCCGGGTGTGCGAGGGTGAGCGGGCGGCCAGCTGTGCAAGGGTGACCGGGCGGCCAGGTGTGCGAGGGCGAGCGGGTGGTCAGGTGTGTGACGCGGGCGTGGCGAGAAACACAGACCTAGAGCCCGTTTTTAAATGGGCTTAGGTCCGCTAGTTGATTTATAACGAGTCAACATATTTTGTGGCGCTGTACAAAGTAAGAAACAAACATGAGGTACAAAATACTGACAATGGTATTCCTCAATATACAAAATACAGAATTCGTGACAAAATCTAGGACCGATACAAAATCCAGAATTGGTAATGAACGTGACAAAAGTAACAGGATGAATAAAAACGTATAACAAATTCCGAGACAGCAAAGCGTGAGAGAGCCCTGCCCTTGCCAGCTACTATGGGGGCTGTTTATACAGGTGAAACTCCAAAAATGTGAATATATTGTGCAAAAATACAGTCATTCAACTTAAAAGAGCCCTGAAAAGTTGCTAAAAAAATGAAATAGGGATTTACCTGGGGCTTCCTCCAGCCCCCCCGTAGCCTGCGATGTCCGCACATGCGGAGAGACTGCGCAGTGGCGGTGAGTGAAATCTATGCCCCGACAGGAATAAACAACCTCCAAACAGGGCGTAGATTTCAATCACTGCCATCCGAAAGCGGTTAAAGTGGACCTGAACTCAGCGCTTAAAAATAAGCAACAGCATAATAAACTTTAAAGAAAAGCATTTCTTTGCTACAGCTGAAACATATTGTCATTAAGTTACATTAGTTATGTTAATTAAAATAGATAGGTAATATAATCTCTTACCCACCCTGCTTTAAAAGAACAGGCAAATGTTTGATTTCATGGGGGCAGCCATCTTTTTGGTTGAAAGGAGGTGACAGGGAGCATGAGACAGTTCCCACTGTCCTGTGTGCTGATCACCCCTCTCAGTTGCTAGGCAACGTGAACAATAACATAGGAAATCCCATCATGCTCTGCACAGCATCAGGGAAAAAATCCCGGGCTTTTTTTCTTTGATGGGTGGAGCTTAGCTAAAAATGCAGCTAAAAATGATGCTTTGGTAAGAAAAACAAAGCTCTGATGCTGTGAAACTCTTAAAGAAACAACAAGCCTTTTCAGTGCTGCTGAGTAGATTTTTAGTCTGGAGGTTCACTTTAAGTGTGTCTACTTCCTGCTTTCATGGAAGCAGACATATTGTTAACATTCTGTGTTTACTATTAGCAGCTCTGCTCTGGCAGAGGAGATTCCGGAGCTGAAACAGAGATCAAATTGCAGTTGTAATTAGTTACAGATAAGGTGGAATTAGACAGGCTAAACCCTCTAAATGCATACAGGGTGCATTTCTAAAGGTTTTCCTTCTGTCCTGTGCAAGAGTTCAGGTCCACTTTAAACCTACAGCAGAAGAAGGAGTATGCTCCCCCACATTACCCATCATGCATTTCTTTCTGTAACACTATAAAACAAAAATTTCAAAACTTGTGTTGAAAACACAAAAGCGCCATCAAACAATGCGGCGTGCTTATTCCGTTTACAAGACGCCGAGGATCTGTCACAGACCCCCGGGGGTCATACTGTTACGGTATTATTGTTATTGATTTATACAGCGCCATCATCTTACGCGGTGCGGAGAACAATCAGGGGTACATAATACAGAGGTGGGGAACAGCGTAAATGTCACGGTGACTAATACAATGTCTTACAAAACGTTCAGAGGCTGCCAGAAACCAAGAGGCGAAAGGTGACAGCCTAAATCTGCTATTATACTGCTGGTGTACAGAGGAATGCCATTGTGTCCCTCACACTGTGTCTTCTGGGGTGACACCTCCCCACACCATCCCTGTGTGGCTACATAGGTTGCACACATCCAAGGACGGTCTGCGGAGGGCTGTGGAATCGGTACCAAAATCATCCGGCTCCCCAAAATGGCTCCGGCTCCAGGTCCCCAAAATGGCTCCGGCTCCAGGCCCCCAACATGGCTCCGGCTCCAGGCCCCCAACATGGCTCCGGCTCCAGGCCCCCAATATGGCTCAGACTCCAGGCCCCCAATATGGCTCAGACTCCAGGCCCCCAATATGGCTCAGACTCCAGGCCCCCAACATGGCTCAGACTCCAGGCCCCCAACATGGCTCCGGCTCCAGGCCCCCAACATGGCTCAGACTCCAGGCCCCCAATATGGCTCAGACTCCAGGCCCCCATTATGGCTCAGGCTCCAGGCCCCCAACATGGCTCCGGCTCCAGGCCCCCAACATGGCTCAGACTCCAGGCCCCCAATATGGCTCAGACTCCAGGCCCCCAATATGGCTCAGACTCCAGGCCCCCATTATGGCTCAGACTCCAGGCCCCCATTATGGCTCAGACTCCAGGCCCCCAATATGGCTCAGACTCCAGGCCCCCAATATGGCTCAGACTCCAGGCCCCCAATATGGCTCAGACTCCAGGCCCCCAATATGGCTCAGACTCCAGGCCTCCAATATGGCTCAGACTCCAGGCCCCCAATATGGCTCAGACTCCAGGCCCCCATTTTGGCTCAGACTCCAGGCCCCCAATATGGCTCAGACTCCAGGCCTCCAATATGGCTCAGACTCCAGGCCCCCATTTTGGCTCAGACTCCAGGCCCCCAATATGGCTCAGACTCCAGGCCCCCAATATGGCTCAGACTCCAGGCCCCCAATATGGCTCTGACTCCTTAGTGTAATCCACAAGGCTGTGGATTTGGTACACAAATCATCCGACTCCGGACTCCAACTCAGATTCCAGCTACCCAAAATGGCTCAGACGCCTCAATTGCACAGCCCTGCCTGCAGACCCCTGAAATCCCCCCCTAAATGGATAATGCTTTCTGCCGGCTGCCCATACATCACAGGCCCATTCCCGATCAATTGCCACCACGTAGGGCACGTGTATGGAAGAAAAACAAAGCCATCGGCGGACATGAACAGCTAATGTATACTGCACTGGGCACCGGAGGGGGAGGGGTGTTACATTGGACATTAGGGAGGATAGCGTAGGGAGTTTTTGTTGCTCATCCACACCTGAGCAACCACGATGCACCGACATCTAGCAGCATGTCCGATAGACAAGCTCCGCCCAGAATTGGTCACATCGTCGATTGGGCATGCACCAGCACCGATTTTCATCCGAATTTATAATAATGATTGATTTGGATGGTCGGATGGCAGTGGCTAAGTTGATGATATGTAGGAGTACCTTAACTTTACTCATGTTAGATAACTGAACTTACTGCAGTTCTCATAGGTTTGCAGAAGAATAGCTTATATGCAAAGCTACACACAGCACTTGTGTCAGAGAGGTTTCCTCACTAGTGCTAAGAAATTTCTTCACTAGGGATGAGGGAGATCAATTTAGTGAAAAAGCAGAATTGGCAGGGGGGGGGGGGTCACACAAAGAGAACCCGAAGTGGGCAGATGGGCCCACACCGCCTCTCCCTGCCCCCCACCACCGCGCTATAGCCCACTCCCCCCCCCCCCCCCGCAACCCCAAAAAAGGGGCATTCCTGCAGGGTTTCCAGCAGGGCTGTGGAGTCAGAGTCGAGGCAATTTTGGGCACCCAGAGTCGGAGTTGGAGTCTTTGATTTCATAAACTAAAGAGCCGGAGTCGGGAGTCAGAGTCGTATGATTTTGTACAAAATCCACAGCCCTGTTAAGTATTAGGCTAAGGAGTCGGAGTCTGAGCCAATTTGGGTACCCGGAGTCGGAGTCCTGGTTTCATAAACTGAGGAGTCAGAGTTGGAAGATTTTTGTACCGACTCCACAGCCCTGGTTTCCAGAGCTGCCATGGGGCAGCTTTCTCCCCCTGGCCATGCCTCCTGCCGATCCCCCGCCTCTCTACATGCTGTGAGAAACACACAGTCTCTCCGTGCAGCGTCATGACCTATAGGTCACAAGTTTCAAAGTGGGCCATTGCGGCCAATGGAAGTGGCGGTTTTTAAGGCTACCTAATCCTGATCCGGGGGGCTGAGCGGTAGCCTACTTTTTAAAAAAACTTGTTTGCAGCCCACCTCAGGCTCTCTTTAAGCCACTGCCTCTCGCTGATGTGCTCCATGCCGCTTTCTGCCTTCCCTACACTTCCGCTTTCTGAACTAGAACTTCCTCTGCGATGGCAGAAGTGTGGGGAAGATGGAGAGCATGGTGGAGCGCATTGGCTAGAGGCAGCGGCTTAGTTGTGTTAACCCCCAGATTTGTCAGTGAATCAGACTGATTAAATCTAAAACTACAATACAAGACATACAATTTGCATGCAAGCTGGAATTAACCCTTTAGCAGCCAATTTACTTGTAAGTGCTCCAGGCCCATTTATTTTAGCACTTTTATTTATTGTTACATCTGTTTGCTACTAAATAGTACTGCTGTAATGTGCATTAACCCTCCTGGCGGTCTAATAAATTCCGCCAGGAGGCAGCGCAGCAGTTTTTTTTTTTTTTTTTTTTTAAATCATGTAGCGAGCCCAGGGCCCATGATAATGGGATTTCCTGGAGGGCTTCCCCCATCGCCATGGCGATGGGGCGGGATGACGTCAGCGACATCGTGACGTCATTGGGAGTCCCGATCCACCCCTCAGCACTGCCTGGCACTGATTGGCCAGGCAGCTCACGGGGTCGGAGGTGGGCGGCGCGGCGGATAGCGGCGATGGAGCGCGGGGCGGCGGTGATCGGTGTGCTGATGCAGCTAGCAAAGTCCTAGCTGCGTGCAGGAAAAAAAAAAATGAAGCAAAATCGGCCCAGCAGGGCCTGAGAAAACCTCTTGCGCGGCTTACCCCGAATGTCGTTCGGGGTTACCGCCAAGAAGGTTAATCGGGCTGTGGAGTCGGAGTTGGAGAAATTTTGGGTACCCGGAGTAGGAGATTTCATAAACTGAGGAGTCGGATGATTTTGTACGAAATCCACAGCCCTGGTAAGTATTAGACAAAGGAGTCGGAGTCAAAGCCATTTTGGGTACCCGGAGTCGGAGGTTTCATAAACTGAGGAGTCGGAGTTGAAGTCGGAAGATTTTTGTACTGACTCCACAGCCCTGGTATTAATGGACACTTGTCGTTAGGGGGCAGTGGGAGACAATAATAGAGGATTTCTGCTTTCAGTTTCTATCTCCTCTGATAGCACAGCGACATCAAAGCATTCCAAGAATTTACAGCACAACGAGTTCTACCATTTGAGGTAAAAAGCAACGCACTTATCTCAAACCAGATAACTCCATTGAAGGTAAATGGATTAATAGCATTTGATCGACCATTTCTAGTGTCTATAGTTCACTAGCAGGAAGCTGCAAACCGCATGTGTGTTGACTGAAGACAACGGGGGAAGCCTCAATAGGATCCAGAGGGGAGGGGCCCCCCCTCCTGAGGCAAGTACCCCATAGGGGCACTTTCTTCATTACAGGTGTTCTTTAAAACGCATCAGTTTTTTCAGTGGTTGGTGTGATAGAGGCCTCATCCTGATCACTGCTAGAATTTGTCTCCAGGTTTAGTTTCACTTTTATGTCTCTGAAATAGGAACTGTTTGTAGCAACCTGCGGTAGCCCAATTCCCCCCATTCATCCTCCCGATCTGCAACCCAATTGGCTGCCGTGGAGAGTAGAGCTGTTCTTCCTCCGTTAGGTTAGCCTGTCTGTGCAACAGCGAGCGGGACAAAGTGATGGAGCGACAAGTAGCTTGGAAACTGCATGTAGTAATATTATACAGGGCATGGTGACACAGA
This sequence comes from Hyperolius riggenbachi, assembly GCF_040937935.1. Lineage (NCBI taxonomy): Eukaryota > Metazoa > Chordata > Amphibia > Anura > Hyperoliidae > Hyperolius > Hyperolius riggenbachi. Next base: position 45,795,983 of record NC_090648.1, read on the forward strand.
ACAAGATAATGAAGGGAAACGAGACAAAGGCAGACAGTACAGCATCCGAGAGCCGAGCAGGAGAACGCAGCGGTACTGAAATAACCGAGAGGATGTTGTCAGGCAGACAAAGTACAAACGAGACGGATGGCAGCCGAGGTGAAGGACGTGGTGTAGAAACCCTGCTGCCACGTCTATGGAAGTGTCGAATATCTCGAGCCATGCACACCCGGCACCCTCCGGCATGCATAGTGTCACCGCATAACTGTCCTCACACATCAGTTCTTAATAAAAAAAAACAAAAAAAAACCAAAAGCGAATCCGAGATGAAAAACTACAGTAACTATAACAAGTAACTGGTCTACATACCTTATCTAAAGTTTAGATAGTTTACACATCATATCTAGCTGCAAACAGCTTCAACGATGTATGATTATTTATTCCTGTGATACAATGAGGGCAGCCATGTTCTGTTTGTCACAGGCTGAGGGCTGGGGATGCTACCAGCATGCCTGTGTGTAAATTCAGTCCCCTCTCCTCCTCCCCCCTGCCTCTGAAATCTCTGGCTAGTAACCTCCTCCCCAGACTGAGCTCCCGTAAGCCCTTGCTACATTGCCTTGGCACTCTGAAAAAGCTGTGGGCGTGGCTTGTTTAGTTTATAGGGAATTAGAGAGGGAACAAAAAAAGTATTTGGCTTGAGGAACGCCCTGTAAACTATATGAGAGGAACATAATTAAGCAATGAGTAAAAGTTTATCTCGGATCCACGTTAAAGGACCATGAAAAAAATCCAATTTAAAAATACATGTGTGCATACGTATAAAAAGTACATTTGTTGCAGTGTAACATGCACTAGAAGTGACTTTTCTCGTATGACGCCGCCACTTACAGAAGGAAATAAAAAGCTGACAGAGCTTAAAGGTTTGAGACTAGTCCGTCTCCTCACGGGGGTTATCAGGTTTTTCTTTATTTATAAAAGCATTTACTGAATTGCAATTGCTCTGTATTCGCATCCACCGGCTCCATCTACTGACATGCAAATTGCAAATGCAAATAAAATGACTCAGATGTACGATAAATAAGACTACAGACCACAATATCAGGAGTGACCGACCACACAATACAGGTAATATGCAATAAGATACACAATGTCAGATCATACACTTAAAGTGAACCAAGCACCCCTTTTGTTTCCTGGTTTCTAATAGCTATAGGAGCTGCCATGTTCCCCCCTCCCCTTCTAGCGGTCTGAATTATTCAGGGGAAGGTGTGAAGATAGCATCTGTGACTTCTCTAAACTCTTTGAAGCACAGTGTCCTATCTACCTACCCCTATGCTGTTGAAAGCTTTTCTGTTTTCTCTGCTAACGTGTGTAATAAAATACTTACAGTAGTCTTTATCTGCCTGAAATGTCTGATTCGAGCAGGCCCAGGAAGTAAGTTAATAAAGGCCTCTGCTAAACATTTAAATGTAAAAGGAAGATGTAAATTTATTTTTGGCATGCATATTAAATGTGCTATTGAGATGTCTTAAAGTGAATGGGAACCGCATTTAAAAAAAAAAAAATGAAGCAGATTCTTACCTAAGGAGAGGGAAGGCTCTGGGTCATGTAGAGCCTTCCGTCTCCTCTCTCGTGTGCTGGCTCCCCCCCCCCCTCCGTTTCAGTACCCCGCCGAAAGGGTATTTGGAAGTCTTCGGGAGCAGTGTCCTTCCAAAGAGGTGTGTCTCCATACTGCGCAGGCGCAGTACAGGGCCGCCCTTCTTCAGGAGTACTCAGGCTCTCTGAAGACTTCTGAAGCTTCCTACAGCCGGGTAAAGCAGTATTTGATTAATTTAGTCAAAGACTGCTACCGGGCGAGCCAGCACTGGAACGAGGGGACCAGGAGAGGAGCCGGTATGCTCTATAGCAGTGTTTCTCAACATTTTATTGGTATGTACCCTTTTTAAAACCCTGTACTCACCAAGTACCCCCTACTATAGTAAACATTATCACAAGTACCCCTTGACAAATGTATATGAAATCATAGTACATGATATTGGGTTCTGAACAATTTCCAAGCATTTACTATTGCTTTTAATTAGCTAAAATACTAATATGGTGTTGTTTAAATAAGATTTATAATTTTCTAAAACTCTAAATTTGTTGTTCTTGGTTAAGTAATATCAAGCCGAGTACCCCCTGGAACCATCAGAAGTACCCCCTGGGGTACGTGTACCACACGTTGAGAACCTAGGCTCTATAGGACCCAGAGCCTCCCCTCTCCTTGGGTAAGTATCTATCTCATTTTTTAAAATCCGGTTCCCATTCACTTTAAGTGCTAAAATTGGTGGTTGGTTCACTTTAAGCAGCAGTCCCAATAACACAAGTTCACGGTTTTCTGTGGGTAGATTGCACAATCACGTATGATACACAAGGAGAGAGGGCCCTGCCAATGGCTTACAATCTAGAGGGAGAGGGTGGTTACACAATGGGAGGAGGGCCGCATTGAGAGGTTCTCGGCAGAGAGAGTTAGGGCAGCAGTGAGGTGGGGTAGGCCTTCTTGAAGAGGCGAGTTTTGAGGGCTTGTTTGAAGGTGTTGATGGGGGCAACTCTAGTAAAGTCCTGTAGTCACGCATGGGTGTGGGAGATGTGTAAGGTGGTTAGGAGGAGGTTGTCAAAAGAACCTTCCTTATGGGGAGGTTAATTGTAAAAAAAAACAAAAACCTGCTGCTCAATTGCTTTTAAGAAGCCAAATTAGATTATGAAACCTGATGAGATAAAGCACAAAAAGTATTTTGTTCTTTAAATCGTAAGCATGAAAATACCGCCAGGTTCCAGCAAATGCGGATTTTCCCTTTAATGTGTCTCCTATATAGAAAAGTGCATTGAAGGTGTGAATTAGAGCAATTAGCTAGAATCCATCAGTGAATCAGAGCAGCAATCCTGCCCATGGAAGGAAGGAAAATGCTGCTACTTATAGAAGTCCAGTTATTAAGGGTTTGTTCACATTTATAGGCATTGCATCTTTACATAACACGTTATGCTTTCTGAAAGGGCATCCGACCTTACAGAGAAAGCAATGCCTCCCCTTCCTCAGCTCTGACTGCTAACCTTGAAGTTGGCAAATTATGTGTTGTTTTTTTTAAAGGAATATACATGGAAAATAGAGGCCACAGAGGACATTGGTGCTGGAAGATGAAGGCTGGCCACAGGGGAAACCGGTACTGCAGGAGGGAGGGTGGCCACAGGGGAAACTGGTACTGCAGGAGGGAGGGTGGCCACAGGGGAAAGTGGTACTGCAGGAGGGAGGGTGGCCACAGGGGAAAGTGGTACTGCAGGAGGGAGGGTGGCCACAGGGGAAACCGGTACTGCAGGAGGGAGGGTGGCCATAGGGGGAAAGTGGTACTGCAGGAGGGAGGGTGGCCACTGGGGAAAGTGGTACTGCAGGAGGGAGGGTGGCCACAGGGGAAACCGGTACTGCAGGAGGGAGGGTGGCCATAGGGGGAAAGTGGTACTGCAGGAGGGAGGGTGGCCACTGGGGAAAGTGGTACTGCAGGAAGGAGGGTGGCCACAGGGGAAAGTGGTACTGCAGGAGGGAGGGTGGCCATAGGGGGAAAGTGGTACTGCAGGAGGGAGGGTGGCCATAGGGGGAAAGTGGTACTGCAGGAGGGAGGGTGGCCACAGGGGAAACTGGTACTGCAGGAGGGAGGGTGGCCACAGGGGAAACTGGTACTGCAGGAGGGAGGGTGGCCACAGGGGAAACTGGTACTGCAGGAGGGACGGTGGCCACAGGGGAAACTGGTACTGCAGGAGGGAGGGTGGCCACTGGGGAAAGTAGTACTGCAGGAGGGAGGGTGGCCACGGGGAAACCAGTACTGCAGGAGGGAGGGTGGCCATAGGGGAAGTGGTACTGCAGGAGGGAGGGTGGCCACAGGGGAAAGTGGTACTGCAGGAAGGAGGGTGGCCACTGGGGAAAGTGGTACTGCAGGAAGGAGGGTGGCCACAGGGGAAAGTGGTACTGCAGGAGGGAGGGTGGCCACAGGGGAAGTGGTACTGCAGGAGGGAGGGTGGCCACAGGGGAAACTGGTACTGCAGGAGGGAGGGTGGCCACGGGGAAACCAGTACTGCAGGAGGGAGGGTGGCCATAGGGGAAAGTGGTACTGCAGGAGGAAGGGTGGCCACAGGGGAAACTGGTACTGCAGGAGGGAGGGTGGCCACAGGGGAAACTGGTACTGCAGGAGGGAGGGTGGCCACGGGGAAACCGGTACTGCAGGAGGGAGGGTGGCCACAGGGGAAACGTGCTTAAAGAGGAAGGGTGGCCACAGGGGAAACGTGCTGGAAGAGGAAGGGTGGCCACAGGGGAAACGGTCACTGCAGGAGGCATGCACAAAGAGGAGTAGGACCATAAACAGAAGATTGCTGCAGAAGGAGGAAAGAGATTAGTGCTACTCAAGACAGAAAGTAACAGACGTCCATGACCTGGACAGAAATCTAGGGGTGGGAAATCGGGGGAAAAGTAAAATGGTCCTGAGGGAGACGAAATTGGCGCTGAAAGGGGAAACCAAGATGAAGAGGAGATTGGTGTTAGAAGGTGAAGATTTACCGGACTGAGGCTGGAATCGGGAAAATGGATAAAGTGGAGAGAAGTGCTGAAGGTGGGAGGTGTACCTGACATTAGCCATCTCTCCATCTACTGGCCAAGGTGGACATCCCTTGACTGATGACATTGTACTTCCTTCACAGTGACCTCCAGCTCAACCATGCCCCCAAAGGCCTGTACAGCGATAAGAATAATCTGTCACATGAGACAATCATCTCAGGCAATCGAAACTTAGAATGTGCATGTAGCTCAACAAACCGCCAGCGGGAAGAGAGGCAACTACAGGACTCCTGGGTATGGCACGCATAACCGATCTTCAACTCGCTGTTCATCTCTGGGGAATAACACTAATGTTTTGTAACATTTTCCGGCAACAGACTGACATCACCGAAAAAAATGGACAATCGGAAATGGGAATGATCAAGCCAGTTTACACGAGACGATCAAAAACGGTCATCTCAGGCAACCAAAACTTAGAGTGTGCATGTAGCTCAACAAACTGCCAGCAGGAAGAGAGGCAACAACAGGAGTGAGCTGAAAACACCTGAGCCTTTCCCAGATCGATCGATGTTCATCAACTACTGTCTCTGAAATGACTCCTGGGTACGGAGCGCATAACCGATCTTCAAGTCGCCGTTCATCTCCGAGAAATAACACTAATGTTTTGTAACATTTCCCAGCAACAGACATCACAGAGAAAAATGGACCATCGGAAATATGAATGATCAAGCCAGTTTACATGACTCAAAGCGAATGCGCATGATCGTTCGGACCCTCCACCGCCATATGTCTATACTGCCAATATCCAATTTTTTGCTGAGCAGAAAAGGTCATTAGCGCGTAGAGAACAAGAGCTCTGTACAGAACTGTACCCCGGAGGGGAGAATACAGACCCTGGAAGATCCGTCATTGTTCCGCAGGAAGTGTTACTCGCTGCTCCGCTCACTCGGTTTTGTTTTTTTTAAGATGGCTTTTTTTTGTTGTGAGATGAAGACTGTAGAGGAGTAAGAAAAAGCAGCGGGAAAAGGAAAAAGTCGCGTTTCTTATGAATGTGTGATTAATAGCTTGACCTACTCAGGCTAATAGAGGCGATTAGTCACAAACAGCGCACGTAAGAACGCTTGTTGATCCGTCCTGTCAGCGGGATCGTTAATTCACACGTTTAAACAGATGCATGTTATTGTGTGGCCGCTTGTGACACATGCTGAGGCACCTCTAGGAAAGGAGGCGGGTTCTCCGCCGCGATATAAAGACTCGCGCACCTTAAAGAATGGACGCTGGAAACGATTGACAGAGATCGTTATGGAGGAAGCAGTGTACATGCAGGTAATTTGGCACCCAGCTGAGCAGCGTATTCTGTTTTATGGATGGAAAGGAGGGGGGGGGGTAAGCAAGAGGCAAACTACAGCAATAACACAACAGAACAATAACTGCAGTGGGAGAAGGGGGAACACAATAGACTTCAGCTGCTGACTGTCACTAAAAGTGGACCTGAACCTCTTGCACAGGACAGAAGCAAAACCGAGAGATATACCCTGTATGTATTTAGAGAGTTTAGCCTGTCTAATTCCCCCTCATCTGTGTCTAAATCACAAGTTGTAATTTGATCTCTCTGTGTCAGCTGACTGCCGCGGCAGATAAGCTCATTTGAAAAGCACAGGATGTTAACAATAGGTCTGCTTCCATAAAAGCAGGAAGTAGACACACTGCAGATTTATTGCAGGATTTGTGTCAGCTGTAACAAAGAAATGTTTTTCTTTAAAAGTTATTATGCTGTTGTGTATCTTTTAGAGCAGAGAGGATGTTCTGAGTTCAGATCTGCTTTAACTACTTAAAGACTGATCCACGCCAATGGGCGTGGCCGCGGCGGCAGCCCCAGGACCACCTAACGCCAATTAGCATTAAGTCCTGGGGCTCTGCTTTGCAGGAGGTTGCGCGCATCTCCTGCTCGGGGGGCGGAGCTCCGCCCCCTCTTCAGTCCGCTCGGGAGACTGTTAGACGACGAAACCGCCCCGTCTTTACACATTGTACAGCGCTGCGATCAGCGTGTGGCTGTCCCCTCCTGATTGTCGGCGGTGATCGGCTGTCATAGGCTGAAGCCTATGACAGCTGATCACATGGTTTGGCCAGCGGTGGGAGGGAGGGGGGAATATTATCAATATTAAAAAAAAAACAGCAGAATTTGTTTATTTTGCCTCAATGTTTGTTTTTTTAATAAAGAAATAAACAACTTGGGGGGGGATCAGACCCCACCAATAGAGAGCTCTGTTGGTGGGGGGAAAAGAAGGGGGAATCACTTGTGTGCTGTGTCCTGCGGCCCTGCAGCAAGGCCTTAAAGCTGCAGTGGCCATTTTCACAAAAATTAGCCTGGTCTTTAGGGGGGGGCGGGGGGGGGGGGGGTTCCACTGTGGTCCTAACCAAGGATTGAACTTCATTCCAATCAGTAGCTGATGCCCCCTTTTCCCATGAGGAATCTTTACCTCTTCTCAAATAGATCATGAGGGACATCTGCACAGCTGATATTGTGGTGAAACTCCTCCCACAGTGTGATGTCATGACCAAGGTCCTGACAGTCTGCTGTCTGTAAGCCTTGCTGCATTGAGGGAATTAGCTGTTTCCAACTGCCAAGCAAGCAGTACCTCCCTCTGGGCATACATCTACAAAGAAACCCCAACCTTTTAGGCCTCTTTCACAGTGGGACGTTAAAGTCGCATGTTATAAAAATGTATAACGCAGACTAACGTACAGCAATACAAAGTCTGTGCGACATTCACAGTGCACACGTTGCGTTGTGTGTAACGTGTGCTCCATGCTGGGCGTTTAGCGATACGTTTGCTGCGTTATGTGTTGCACATGCTCAGTAATGTTATTTTTAAATGTAACGCATACGCCGTTTTCGTTCCATCAGTATGCGACGAAAATGGCACACCAAGAGACACAACACAGTGCAAAATAACGTCCAATTTCATAACCTATATGCGCCGCGTTAGGGGCACGTTCGCAACGTCCCAATGTGAAAGAGGCCTTAGCCTATCACATTGTTAGTGGGTGTGGTTATAGATATTGGCAGTTGGTGCCGTCTGTTTTTTTTCCATGTCTGCCAGGAGTAAAGATGATGATGTGCAGGCTGATTGTGGATCAAACAACATGATCACAATACATAGGACATATCAATTATTTCTTGATCTGTCTTATATTTTTTAACTTCTTACTTCTCAACGTATTGATTTATTTTTTCCCCCTTTTCGCCAAAGTTCCTCTCTAAGCAGCATAAAACCTGCATCACATTGACTATAATCAACATGAATGTCAGATTCTAACGTGGCGAAAGGCCCCACGATTATGTGGTGGCGAAAGGCCCCACGATTATGTGGTGGCGAGAGACACCACGATTATGTGGTGGCGAGAGGCACCACGATTATGTGGTGGCGAGAGGCACCACGATTATGTGGTGGCGAGAGGAGGCACCACGATTATGTGGTGGCGAGAGGCCCCACGATTATGTGGTGGCGAGAGGCCCCACGATTATGTGGTGGCGAGAGGTCCCACGATTATGTGGTGGCGAGAGGCCCCACGATTATGTGGTGGTGGCGAGAGGCCCCACGATTATGTGGTGGTGGCGAGAGGCCCCACGATTATGTGGTGGTGGCGAGAGGCCCCACGATTATGTGGTGGTGGCGAGAGGCCCCACGATTATGTGGTGGTGGCGAGAGGCCCCACGATTATGTGGTGGTGGCGAGAGGCACCACGGTTATGTGGTGGCGAGAGGCACCACGATTATGTGGTGGCGAGAGGCACCACGATTATGTGGTGGCGAGAGGCCCCACGATTATGTGGTGGCGAGAGGCCCCACGATTATGTGGTGGTGAGAGGAGGCACCACGATTATGTGGTGGCGAGAGGCACCACGATTATGTGGTGGCGAGAGGCCCCACGATTATGTGGTGGCGAGAGGCCCCACGATTACGTGGTGGCGAGAGGCACCACGATTACGTGGTGGCGAGAGGCACCACGATTACGTGGTGGCGAGAGGCACCACGATTACGTGGTGGCGAGAGGCACCACGATTACGTGGTGGCGAGAGGCACCACGATTACGTGGTGGCGAGAGGCACCACGATTACGTGGTGGCGAGAGGCACCACGATTATGTGGTGGCGAGAGGCCCCACGATTATGTGGTGGCGAGAGGCACCACGATTATGTGGTGGTGAGAGGAGGCACCACGATTATGTGGTGGCGAGAGGCCCCACGATTATGTGGTGGCGAGAGGCCCCACGATTATGTGGTGGCGAGAGGCCCCACGATTATGTGGTGGCGAGAGGCCCCACGATTATGTGGTGGCGAGAGGCCCCACGATTATGTGGTGGCGAGAGGCCCCACGATTATGTGGTGGCGAGAGGCCCCACGATTATGTGGTGGCGAGAGGCACCACGATTATGTGGTGGCGAGAGGCACCACGATTATGTGGTGGTGAGAGGCCCCACGATTATGTGGTGGTGAGAGGCCCCACGAATGTATGAAGCATAAAATACAACTCATACATGCAAGTTCTTAGCATTGTTCTTTATCCTTTTTAGGCACATAATTGACCTGAGGACGTGGGATAGTAGCCCACGAAACGCGTTGTCTTTTGAGCAATAAAGTGTGATTCCTGCTTACACAGGTCTAGATTGTCATATGTGGGTAGAGCTAACCTTACCCTATCTTACCTTTGGGGTTTTCTTTTATTATCATTTTATTCTTCATATACTGGGAACCTCTCACCACCCTGTACCAATATCTGCCTACCCTCTTGGAGGGAAGAGACTATTTGTCAGAGTTCTTGGAGATAGCAGCCACCGATTGGGGGGTGGGTACCCTACAGACCCGAGTGCGGGATGGTTAACCCCAAAGGCGCCGAGAGTGATTGCTTTCTGACTAGGGATGATCACCGAGAAGCAAAGATTTCAGAGTTTATGTAAATGTATGCAAATTTTATGCAGCATCGAAATGGACGAATCAATTTAAACCTGGTTTTAAGTTGATTGGTCTATTTTCAAACTGCATATACAGTATTTGCATAAAAATATGCATACATTTGCATAAACTGGGAAATATCTCATTGATCATCCCTAGTTCTGAGAACCCTGGTTTGTGAGTACCTTTCACTGCTTTTCCCATCGTTCTCATTGTTCAAAATAATACACTATATTGGGCTCCTGCTCTTCGTGTGTTTTTTTTTTTCCTTTTTCCCATCAAGGTCCCTGGGTACATCCCCCAACGTCTGATTCGAACGCAATTTTTAGGGCTTTTTCACACCAGAGCTGATTTCTGGCGTTTTGACACAAAGTCAATACTTTGCGTTAACCAAGGTAAAATGAAAGTCCGTAGACTTTCATTTTACCTTTAACGTCCGACGCTGCGTTTTGGTGCGTTGCGGATCGACGCACCCGGGAGCTTTTAATTGTCCGATGCAGGCGTTGTCCCGTCGGGTGAATTATAACTACCGCCTCTAATCAGCGTCGCACCGCAACATCCCAATGTCCACCCCGCAGATCGTAACGCTTGCAGGAAATCGGCTCCTGCGAGCGGCATGTAATGTGAAAGAGCCCTTAGCAGAAATCTCAATGGATCTCTATCCCGCCACCAGTGGTTTCACGTGGCCCAATGTAACATGAGCTCTCCCCAACAGCTGATGAACGAAACCGCTCATCCATACAGACACCGTTTCGATCGATTTTTATTTCCAATTGCTGTTACGCTGTTGATTGTTTTCACAGTGAAGTAGAACGCTAGAGGATGACTCACGCCAAATGACTTAAATCTGCACGTTATCGGCCGGGCGCAGTTGATTTGACTTTGTTATTTTTGATAAAGCCGGACAATCAAAAAGATTGTCCATCATCGGTTGTTGCCAATCATCTGGTTATTTCTAAAGCTTCGGTTTTCAAAAATCAATTCAAGAAAAGCTGTCATTTCGCTGAAAAGCCGGCGCGGCGGACGCAGACCGGTAATGAACACCATCTGTTGGGACAATTATTTCGCCGCCGCACAATGCCACTTCGGTCAGAAAGGTGAAGCTATTCTAAAACAAAAATAAAAAAAAATTCTTGCGTTTTCCAAGATCCGGCATGTTGTTTTTGTCCTCGAACTAAATACGTGCGTAATGTTCAGATATGACTCATTTTAATTATACAGTGCGGAGACATGAAAACTGTCCATTATGTCCAGAATACATTTTCAGTGAAAACAGGGGCGGGAGAGCAATTAGAGAACTATTGGCCAGAGGAAGTGCAGGGAAGGGCCATACAGGCAGCACAATAGCAAGTGATAGATCGCTTACAGCGGACCACAACTCAGAACTTCCTCTCTGCTTTAAAGGGGAACTGAAGTAAGAGGTATACGGAGGCTGCCATATTTATTTCCTTTTAATCAATACCAGTTGCCTGGCAGCCCTGCTGGTCTATTTCTCTGCAGAAGTATCTGAAGAACACCAGAAACAAGCATGCAGCTAGTCTTGTCAGATCGGACTTTAAAGTCTGAAACACCTGATCTGCTGCATGCTTGTTCAGGCGGAGCAGTGCTTTTCAGCGCTGCTAGATTTGGGCGCAGCAGGCGCCTCCATAGACTACAATAGGACTCACTCCTATTGCAGCGCTCAGTGAGTAACGTCGGCTCCGTCAGAAGACGGAGCCGAAGTTGTTTAAAAACATAATAATTCGGCCCCCAGCAATCGCTGGAAGCCGAATTATTTCATTCCCCCACTATCCATGGCGGCCTGGAGGGGGAATAGTAATTAAATCGGCCCGGACTTGTGCAGAAGCAGGATCAAGCCGTATAACAGCTGTATCCTGCGCCCAAGTCTACCGGCGCCGATTTCAAATGTACTCTGCTTAGGGGCGATGGCTAATAGTATTAGAGGCAGAGGATCAGCAGGGCTGCCAGGCAACCGGTATTGATTAAAAGGAAATAAATATGGCAGCCTCCGTATACCTCTTACTTCAGTTCCCCTTTAAAAAAAGACACACAACAGCATAATAAACTTTACAGAAAAAGATTTATTTGTTACAGCCGATACAAAGCCTGCACCAAATCTGCAGTGTGTCTACGTCCTGCTTTCATGGAAGCAGACAAAGAGTTAACATCCTGTGTTTACAAATTAGCTGCTCTGCCAAGGCAGCCAGCTGAGATCAAATTACACTTGTGATTAGTCACAGATGAGGGGGAGTTAGACAGACCTGAACTCTTGCACAGGACAGAAGGAGAACAGAGAGGAATGCATCCTGTGTGTTTTTAAAGAGAAGAGCCTGTCTAACCCCCCTCGTCTACAAGCGATCACAAGGGCAATTTGATCTCTCAACGGTTTCAGCACGGAAATTCATCAGTCCTCTACAGACACAGCTAATACGTAAACTCAGGATGTTAACGACACAAAAAATTACTTTTACTTACCTGGGGACCTGAAGTCATTGCAGCCACACTGCTTGATACATCAGCTGAAAAACTTGCCGCAGGTCCCCTGTCAGGTACTCTTCTGAGATCCCCTCCGTAACAGCCACCGACCGGGCAGGGATCGTTCTGTGCAGGTACAGTGCCACTGCGGTGTTTCTGTGCCTTTGCAGACCACTCCTGTCAATGGGAGAGCGACCACGAGCGGCACGTGTGCGCACTCGCCACCAGAGGGCACCCCAGAAGAGCTGTGGCAACCTGTGGCGAGGGACACAGAGGCTTCTAGGGGCTGGAGGAAGCCTCGGGAAAGGAAATCAGCAATAAAGTGTTTTCAGCTCATGTACCAAGCAGCATGGCTGCAATGAGATCATTGTGAGCAGCACACAAGGGTAAGGGTCAGTTGATGCTCTGCCAATGTGGCCGCATATCTGTATAATACGCACACTGTAACACCATAACAGTCCCACAGCACTTGCGTGCCCTTCTATAGTGACCCATCCCACGTACGTTGGCACTCTTGTGCAAACTACAAACCTGGAGATGGACACGTGTGAACGGGTCCATGCTTACTTCCCACATGATTGCGTGTCCACTGGCATGCTGCTTTCAGCCTGAACAGGTCCCAATGCCCACAACAGCTACACAATCAGAACATTTCTTCGCCATTCTCTGGACAGAGTCTGAGGAGTAGTGACATGAGGGACCAAAGGCAATAGAGTCCCCACTACTTTGTCACTACTTTGTAACAGTGTAAAGACAAGAGGCTGCAGTTAAAATGTATAGCAAGTATTTTTACATAACAATCACCTCCCTCCAGCATCAGTGCCCTATACTAATTATCTGCAATCTTGTCTCTCCAGCTGTTAGGGCCCGTTTCCACTGTTGCGACGCGATTTCGCCGGCATTCCGACGCTTGTAAAAACGCATGCGGATGCGTTTCCGCATGTGTTTTTACCCGCGATTTCGCATGGCAGGGTGCCATGCGAAATTAACCATGACACTGCCAGGGCAAAATAACATTGAAAAGGGTGCGAAATCGCGGGTAAAAACGCATGTAACAAACGCATGCGTTTTTACTATTAAATACATTAGCGGCGATTCGCACGGATTCCCGACGCAGGCGAATTCTGTGGGTCCCGTCGTGCAGATTTGGCCCGCCGCCAAATCGCTCCCGCACGCCGCATATGTGGAAACAGCCCCGGCCACTTCAGTGTAACAAGCGAATCCGCATCTCGTCGCCGCATGCGGATTCGCTATGGTGGAAACGAGCCCTCAAGGAACTACAGGTCCCACAATGCATTGCAGGAGTCTGACAGCCACAGTCATGACTCATAAAGGCAAATGCATTGTGGGACTTGTAGTTCCTTAACAGCTGGAGAGCCAAGTTTGCAGATCACTGCCCTATACTGTAACGTTGAAATGAACCTTGAGGTACAAGTAATACCTTAAATGTAAGAAGTTTTGAATCAGGACGATAGAACTTTTCTTTTAAGAAACTCCTTGTTTTACTTATGGCTAACACTGTACAATACTCTGATACTTAAAGGAATGATCCGCGGAGAAATAAGATGACGTCGGCTGGACCACGTGACCCCCGTGGTGGAACGCAGAAGAGGCCGACCTGGAAGCCGTCCTGGAGAGGTCGGCTCTGCCGGCGAAGAGGACACCGGGAGCCACCAGAGCTGCGGCGGGGGCACAGGACAGCTGGAGGAAGCCCCAGGTAAGTGGAACTTTTTTTTTTTTTTATTTCCCCGCGGATCATTCCTTTAAAAAAGTCCATACTAGCAAAAAAAAAAAAAAAAAAAAGTAAGCAGTTAAAATCTGACAGAACCACAGGTTTTGGACTAGTCCATTTGCTAATGGGGGGTTTTCATGTTTTTCATTGTTTTCAAAAGCTTTTTGTGAACGACAGTTGCTCAGTCTGACAAAATAGTGTGCAAGTGAGTAGGGAGGCTGGCCGGCACCTTATTATTTTGGTAGTTAAACTGCTGTTCAGAAAATACTTTTGAAAACAATGAAAACCCTAAGCATCCCCCATGTGGGGATTGACTAGTCTAGAACCTGTCGGTTCTGTCAGATTTTAAGTGCATACTTTTTTTTTTTTCTGCTGGAGTGGTTCTTTAAATGAAACAGGCATGTCAGGTCTTTTAGATCCTCTATGGCGTGGGGGTTTCAGGTTGTGATTCACATTTGCGCATGGTCTGCTTAAGTCGTCCTCTGTACTCCCACGTACTACGCCCCCCCCCCCCCCACGCTTGCCCTTCAGGTCTGTGCATTTCACAGATAACACTTACGCTGCCAAAATATTTGTCCAGAAGTTCCACGTATCGGTGGATTAGCTCCAGGGTCAGAAGCTCATTATCCTGATCTTCAACCGCACAACAGAAATACAGGCTGGCATATCTAGGAGAAGAAGGGGAAAAAAAGCGTGGATTTAACAGAGGAGATAAACAGGAGGTGCGCTGGGGGAGGGGGGCACAGGAGGTCAGTACATCCAGAAAGACACTCACAGTAGTCAGGCAATCTCCGCAGAGTTTACTGGAAGATACTTTTTTTAATAGCCATGGTACTCAGGTAATATAAATACGGTACATTTATCTGCTAACTCCCTGCTTGATCAGTTCCAGTCTGGCTTTCGCTCTAACCATGCCACAGAAACAGCTCTTACTAGTGGCCAATGATCTTCTCACAGCTATATCCAAAGGCCATTATTCCATACTCATCCTTCTTGATCTGTCATCAGCATTTGACACTGTTGACCACACCTTACTCTTACAGATACTTTCACATGAAGCAATAAAGGGCCTCGCTCTCTCCTGGTTATCTTCCTATCTATCTGAAAGGTCCTTCAGTCTCCTACTCAGATCAGATCGCTTTTCATCATCCTTTGTCTGTGGGGGTGCCTCAAGGCTCTGTCCTCGGCCCTCTCCTCTTTTCCATCTACATGCATGGCCTTAGCAAATTAATCAACTCGTTTGGGTTTCAATACCACTTATATGCAGACGATAAACAACAGTACTTCTCGGCACCAGACCTTAAAGGAGTCATCAGGGGATAGAACGAAAATAAGTGCTACTTACCCGGGTCTTCGTCCAGCCCCAAGCTCCCAGCATGTCCCTCGCTGCAGTTCCGCCGTCAGCCACCGCCGACTCCCAGTCCCCGGCGATGAGGTCGGCCTGTACTGCGCCTGCGGCGCTGTCAGTCACCGCCACGTGGTTCGAAGCGTACTGCTGGAAGTTTGGGGCTGGACAAAGCCCCGGGTAAGTA
The DNA here is from genome assembly GCF_040937935.1 of Hyperolius riggenbachi. Lineage (NCBI taxonomy): Eukaryota > Metazoa > Chordata > Amphibia > Anura > Hyperoliidae > Hyperolius > Hyperolius riggenbachi. The sequence goes on from NC_090648.1 coordinate 45,811,235, forward strand.
GCACTTATTTTCGTTATATGCCCTGAGGACTCCTTTAACCACTTGCCGACCAGGAGATTTTTCAGTGATCGGTGCTGCGTGGGCTCTACAGCCCGCAGCACCGATCAGGTGTGCAGCAGGGCGATCAGACTACCCCCCTTTTTTCCCCACTAGGGGGATGTCCTGCTGGGGGGGGGTCTGATCGCCGCCGGCTGCATTTGCTTCGCGGGGGGGCTCTTCAAAGCCCCCCTCCGCAGCGTTCTCCGCCGTCTCGCCCGCTTCCTCCCTCTCCCTCCCCCTGTGAGCTGCGCAGGACGGATTTCCGTCCTGCACATTGAAGGATAGGCTTCCTATCATATGCCGGCGATCCCCGGCCAATCAGAGGCCGGGGATCGCCGATCTGCCTTACGGCGCTGCTGCGCAGCAGCGCCGTATGATGTAAACAGCGGGGATTTCTTCCCCACCTGTTTACATTTTGCCGGCGAGTCGCGATCGGCGGCTCTCCGGCTGTTCACGGAGACACCCTCCGTGAACTGACATGGAAAGGCCGCTCGATCGAGTGGCCGTTTCCATGGTAACCCGCAGACGACCAGTTTACGCCAATCGGCGTTAGCTGGTCGTCAAGAGGTTAACTCCCTCCTCACGTGTTGCTGACTACTTGCCTGCTATATCCTCCTTCATGTCCTCTCGCTTCTTAAAACTTAATAGGAGTAAAACAGAACTAATCATTTTTCCACTGTCTCTGTCCACCTCCCTGCCTGATATAACAATAAATGTTAATAACACTCCCATAACTTCAGTTCCCAAAGCTTGGTGCTTAGGGGTAATATTTGACTTCTCTCCTCTTTTATTCCACACATTCACTCCCTAACCAGCTACGGTCATCACCAACTCAAAAACCTATGTTACAAGCGACCTTTTTTCACTCAAGACACAACTAAAATATTAATTCATGCTCTTATAATACCTCGTCTAGACTATTATAACCTACTACTTTGTGGACTACCAACTGACAGCCCGTCACCGCTCCAGTCTGTACTTTACTCAGCTCCTCGTCTCATTCATCTTTCTTCTCATTCTTCCTCTGCTGCTCCTCTCTGTCAAACTCTTCACTGGCTGCCAATTAACCAGAGGATCCAGTTCAAACTCTTCACCCTAACCTACAAAGCTCTCCACAACCTCTCCCCCCAGGTAATCCTCACTAATTTCCAGATACCATCCCAACCGCAATCTCAGATCTGCACATGATCTTCTGTTATTCTCCTCTAGAATTATCTCCTTATATTCACGTATACAAGATTTCTCACGTGCTTCACCCATCCACTGGAATGCCCTCCCACAACACATCTGTCTCTCTCCAACCTTTGTTACCTTTAAACGCTCCTTCAAAACTCACTTTGCCACTCCCCCTTTGTCCTAAAGCCATGCTGCACTCCTACTAGACATCCTAAAACACACTAGCCTCAATTCACGGAGCATTATCAAACGTTTATCAAACACTTTATCAAACGTTTGATAATTTACCTCATGGGTAAAATCTCATTTTAAATTCACTAAGGTGTTATATATTTATCGAATGTGTTACCGATAAAACGTTCAACAAATATATAACACCTTAGTGAGATTTTACCCATAAGGTAAATTATCAAACGTTTGATAAAGTGTTTGATAAACGTTTGATAATGCTCCGTGAATTGAGGCCACTGCCTCTATAGGTTTATTGTATACTATCTCACCACTTGTTTCCCCCCCTATTCCTTTAGATTGTAAGCTCACAAGGGCAGTGCTCCCTCCCCTTTTGTGTTGTGGCATTCATTATACATTTTATTCATCATGTTGCTGTTGTCACTGTCATTATCAATTCTGTATTTTGTCACCACTTATGTATTTTGTATATTGGTGTATTCAATTTGTCTGTATTATGTACCCCATGTTCGTTTCTTACTTTGTACAGCGACACAGAATATGTTGGTGCTCTACAATAATAACAATAAATAACCGATAAGTCAAGTGTGCCAAGAAATTCAGTACGATTTCGTTTTTATGTAGCGCCGACATCTTGCACCTCTGGGAGGTCCAGAAACGTCCTTCTTTGTAGCTTGAGTACCTTTCTTCTCAGGTAAGCCTCAGGTACACTGTACGGCTAGCTTTACACCGACACGGTTTCCCAAAATGGAACACAGCAAGCGGACAGGCAAATAGATCACATGTTAAGCATAGTCTCAATTCAAACAGGTTCTCATATGTCCATTGTCGTGGGCCAGAATGCAAAGGCCTGTTCTGCACACTGGACAAAAGTCATACAAGTCACAACTAGCATACCCCTTATGAGATTGTCTGTTTCAACGGAAACCAACAGCCTAGTAAAAGCAACTAGAAAACAACTGAACCAATCACAGCGGATTTGTCTACAACTGGTGTAGTGAAAGTGCCTCATGCAGCATGGGAGGAATCATGTTTTCTACTGGTGCACAAGGCTAGAGGCTTTTTTTTTTATTACTAAAGTTGAAGACACACCTTATATAGATACCCATTTTCATCCAGATTGCTTAGGGCCATTTCACATTTAAAATCGGTGCAAAATCACAGCAATTTTGCTGCAATTCTGTTTGCATTTCTCGTTCAGGGAGCGATTCTAGTTCCTTGAATGAGAATCGCAAACGCAGAAGACAATTGCGATGATTTTCAATATGAAACAGACTGCTTTTCACACTGTTATTTTATGCTATTTTTCTGCTCTCCACCAGGCTGCTACGTCAGTGCTGTGTCTGATTCTGTGCTGCTGCTGCTGTTTCTCTGCACTCCACCAGGCTGCTACGTCAGTGCTGTGTCTGATTCTGTGCTGCTGCTGCTGTTTCTCTGCACTCCACCAGGCCGCTACGTCAGTGCTGTGTCTGATCCTGTGCTGCTGCTGCTGTTTCTCTGCTCTCCACCAGGCTGCTACGTCAGTGCTGTGTCTGATCCTGTGCTGCTGCTGCTGTTTCTCTGCTCTCCACCAGGCTGCTACGTCAGTGCTGTGTCTGATCCTGTGCTGCTGCTGCTGTTTCTCTGCTCTCCACTAGGCCGCTACGTCAGTGCTGTGTCTGATTCTGTGCTGCTGCTACTGTTTCTCTGCTCTCCACCAGGCTGCTACGTCAGTGCTGTGTCTGATCCTGTGCTGCTGCTACTGTTTCTCTGCTCTCCACCAGGCTGCTACGTCAGTGCTGTGTCTGATCCTGTGCTGCTGCTACTGTTTCTCTGCTCTCCACCAGGCTGCTACGTCAGTGCTGTGTCTGATCCTGTGCTGCTGCTGCTGTTTCTCTGCTCTCCACCAGGCTGCTACGTCAGTGCTGTGTCTGATCCTGTGCTGCTGCTACTGTTTCTCTGCTCTCCACCAGGCTGCTACGTCAGTGCTGTGTCTGATCCTGTGCTGCTGCTGCTGTTTCTCTGCTCTCCACCAGGCTGCTACGTCAGTGCTGTGTCTGATCCTGTGCTGCTGCTGCTGTTTCTCTGCTCTCCACCAGGCTGCTACGTCAGTGCTGTGTCTGATCCTGTGCTGCTGCTGCTGTTTCTCTGCTCTCCACCAGGCTGCTACGTCAGTGCTGTGTCCGATTCTGTGCTGCTGCTGCTGTTTCTCTGCACTCCACCAGGCCGCTACGTCAGTGCGGTGTCTGATTCTGTGCTGCTGCTGCTGTTTCTCTGCACTCCACCAGGCCGCTACGTCAGTGCTGTGTCTGATTCTGTGCTGCTGCTACTGTTTCTCTGCTCTCCACTAGGCCGCTACGTCAGTGCTGTGTCCGATTCTGTGCTGCTGCTACTGTTTCTCTGCACTCCACCAGGCCGCTACGTCAGTGCTGTGTCTGATCCTGTGCTGCTGCTGCTGTTTCTCTGCACCCCACCAGGCTGCGAGGTCAGTGCTGTGCTGCTGCTGCTACTGTTTCTCTGCACCCCACTAGGCTGCTATGCCAATGCTGTGTCTGATCCTCCGATGTCTACAATATTATATTATGCTATTGGTATTAAAGGCTTGATATCTCTGCAGTCATACACACAGTCCAAATTGCGAGGGTGGGTAGGAAGGGGACCAGAAGGGAAGCGACTGGATTGGGGGGGAATCAGGGGCGATCAGGGGGGTGCTGGCCACCTATACTAGCTTTCCAAGGGAAAAAAAAGAAGAAGAGAAAAAAAAAAAAAAAAAGTCCAACTACTCACACTGCTGAGTTTTAGCACCAGGAAGTCAACCATTCCACACACACAGCAAAGAAGGAAGATGACTGGGTCTCAAACCTGGATTTTAGTGCAAATTAGCAATCATTTATTCCACCATAGCAAAAGATAACACAACGTTTTCTTCTGCTATGGTGAAATAAATGATTGCAAATTTGCACTAAAATACAGGTTTGAAACACAGTCATCTTTCTTCTTTGCCTCCTATACTAGCTTGCCTAGTGCTAGCTAACATATTCGGCAGGCATTAAATCTAATAGATTTCGCCTGGGGGACTCTGAGGCTACAAAGCCTCCTGAGCGGCGTAACGCTCGGGGGGTTAAAGGATATCCGAGGCGAGAAATATAAAAAGTTAGCTTTACTTACCTGGTGCTTCTTCCAGCCCCTAGAGGTCAAGTGTGTCCCTCGCCGACCTCTAGGGGCTGGAAAAAGCCGCAGGTAAGTAAAGCTAACTTTTTTTTGCCTCAAATACTCTATCATATCAGCAATCGCAAATCAAGAACGAACTTGTGAAGTCATTATCCACAAGGCTGTGCATTAGTAGGCCACATTTTAACTAGTCCTACAGAGTGGGAGAGTTTTCGCCTCTTTAGCTGCATTTCCATTGGCTGCAGGACGTTTTCCTCTCTGATAACCACCTTACAGTTCCTCAGTTCCTCTTTAACCACTTAAGTACCAGCAGTCTCTGCCCCCTTAAAGCGGATCCGAGTGGAAAACCTGACTATAACAAGTAACTTGTCTATATATCTTATGTAAAGTTTAGATAGTTTACACGGCAAATCTAGCTGCAAACAGCTTTAATAGAATATGATTATTTCTTCCTGTGATACAATGACAGCAGTAATGTTGTTTGTAAACATTACACAGAGGCAGGCTTCTCTGCATCTTGAGCAAAAAAAACCTAATCCCCCCTCCTCCTCCCTCTGAAATCTCTGGCTAGTAATAACTCCCCCTTCTCCTGCCCAGACTGAGCTCCCATGAGCCCTTGCTACTGTCTAAAAGTGCCTTGGCTCTCTGAAAACCTGTGGGCGTGGCTTGTTTAGTTTATAGGGAATTAGAGTATTAAAACAAAAACAAGTAATTGGCTTGAGGAATGCCCTATAAACTATAGGAAAGGAACACAATTATGCAATGAGTAAAAGTTCATCTCGGATCCACTTTAAGAACCAGAGACTGCTGGTACCAGAAATGGCGGAATATCAACAAATCACCGCACATACCCACCGTCCACTCTGGCGTCTCTATAACGGCAGAGTCCTGTGCGCCGGTCAGAAGCCGCTTTCATTTGCTCCTTACCGTGTATCATTGTAAGCCAAAGGGAGTTGCTTACATTGATAAGACAGGGCTCTGCCGTCATAGAGACAGCAGGGTGAGTGAGCTGCAGCGGGGGAGATAACGATGCGATCGCGAGTTGAAATCAATGCCCTGGCAGCCACATCAGCATCAAAACAGGGCGTGGCTCCTCGAGTGTCCTTCGGTCCCCCGCCGTGGCTTAGTTTTGTTTTCGGCCGACTGAAAGCCCCCCCGGCAACGCGTCCTGTTCTTCGCCTTCCCCGCCGTCAAGAGTCATGTGCAGGCGCAGCAAGCTGTACGTGCAGCGATTCGTCAGTATTTCACCATTTCTGGTTCCAGCGGTCTCTGGTCCCTAAAGCGGATCCGAGATGAAAAACTAACTATAACTAATATATATATATATATATATATATATATATATATATATATATATATATATATATATATATATATATATATATGTATATATGTACGTGTATGTGTATATCTATATAATATATTATCTAAAGTTTACATATTTTACACAGCAAATCTAGCTGCAAACGGCTTCGACAGAATATGATTATTTCTTCCTGTGATACAATGACAGCAGCCATGTTGTTTGTAAACATTACTCACATGCAAAGTTGACTCCAGCTCTCTGCCTGTGACAAATTCACTCTGCTCTCCTCCTCCCCTCTGCCTCTGAAATCTCTAGCTAATAACCTCCTCCTCCTCCCCAGACTAAGCTCCCATGAACCCTTGCTACTGTCTGGAAGTGCCTTGGCTCTCTGAAAACCTGTGGGCGTGGCTTGTGTAGTTTATAGAGAATTAGAGTATTAAAACAAAAAAGTATTTGGCTTGAGGAATGCCCTATAAATAATAGGAAAGGAACACAATTATGCAATGAGTAAAAGTTTATCTCGGATCCACTTTAAGAGGGCAGAGACTGCTGGTACTTAAATGGTTAAAGAGGAACTGAAACGTGGAAATGAACTCACCCCCAGTGTGAAGCTGATGGCAGGTTTGTCAGGGACAACCCAGTTGTCAGAGGAAAAAGTCCTGCAGCCAATGGAAATGCAGCTTAAAGAGACTCTGTAACAAAATGTTGTGCCTTATTTCTTCTGTCCTATAAGTTCCTGTTACTGTTCTAATGTGGTCTGTCTTACTGTAGCCTTTCCTACTTGCACTGTCTCTGTAATAAATCTTATCTCCTTTCCTCTGTCGTGTCTGTCGGGCAGAAGCTTTACACACCCCCTCCAAGCTCTGCATGAGTCACACCAGATAGCTGTTCACAGCCTATGATACTCTGGTTAGCAGCCATGTCATTTGTTTGTAAACACTGCCTAAAACTGTTCATTACAAGCCAGGATTGCAGCAGGGAGAGGCAGAAACAGCACAGAGGGGCCCAGGAGAAAATAAGGAATAGAATGGTATGCTTTTTATTGTAAGAATATTAGAGTACAGATTCTCTTTACAGAGACTCCTCTGAAGCGAGAATAAATCTCGCTTCAGAGCTCATAGTTAGCAGAGGCATGTGTGCCCCTGCTAAAACGCCGCTATCCCGCGGCTAAACGGGGGTCCTTTCACCCCCAACCCCCCCCCCCCCCCGCAAAATCAACGATCAACTTGGTCGTAAATTTTGCTGCAGCCCTGCCTCTCAGCGCGTCTATCAGACGCGCACCGCCGCATCTCCCCCGCCCCTCTTAGTGAAGGAAGACTGAGAGGGGCGGGGGAGAGGCGGAGGTACGCGTCTGATAGATGCGCGGGAGGCAGGGCTGCGGCGGTTAGCCCTGCCCCAATGCGGAAGTGCACGGAGGGGATTTGGGGGATCAGGGACCCCCGTTAAGCCGCGGGATAGCGGCGGTTTAGCAGGGGCACACATGCCCCTGCTACCTATGAGGTCTGAAGCGAGATTTATTCTCGCTTCAGACTCTCTTTAAAAAGGTGAAACCCCTCCCACTCTGTAAGCTTAATTAAAATTTGGCCTACTGATGCACAGCCTTGTGGGCAAATGACATCTAGGGTTGCTGCGGTATACCGGTTTTACGATATACCACGGTTTGATTGTGCACAATCTCGGTTTACCAGTTTTAGGGGGCGGGGCGACCGGGGGGAGAGGGAGTGGGGTGACATGCAGCGGCAAGCGCACAAACAGCTACGGGGATACAAATACTCACTTGCAGGCAGCCAGCTCCGTCCTGAACGATGTACTAGCTTCATTGTACTTCCTGTTCTTGCATCACATTTCCCTGAAACAGCGCCCCCTGGGTGCTATTACAAGATGATGCAAGAACAGGAAGTAGAATGACGCCCGTACATCAGTGAAAGACCTTGCTGCCGGCAAGTGAGTATTTATCCCTGCTGCTGCTTCCCCTCTCCCTCCCCCCGGCTCTCTGTGATGCAGACACCTAATTCTGGCTACACCTATCTCTGGCTACCTATGCTGCGATCACCTACTACTGGCTACACCTATCCCTGGCTACCTTTGCTGCGAGCACCTACTACTGGCTACACCCATCCCTGGCTACCTTTGCTGTGAGCACCTACTACTGGCTGCACCTACTACTGGCTACACCTATCCCTGGCTACCTTTGCTGCGAGCACCTACTACTGGCTACACCTGTCCCTGCCTACCTATACTGCGAGCACCTACTACTGGCTGCACCTACTACTGGCTACACCTATCACTGGCTACCTATGCTGCGAGCACCTACTACTGGCTACACCTGTTCCTGCCTACCTATGCTGCGAGCACCTACTACTGGCTACACCTGTCCCTGGCTACCTTTGCTGTGAGCACCTACTACTGGCTGCACCTACTACTGGCTACACCTATCCCTGGCTACCTTTGCTGCGAGCACCTACTACTGGCTACACCTGTCCCTGCCTACCTATACTGCGAGCACCTACTACTGGCTGCACCTACTACTGGCTGCACCTACTACTGGCTACACCTATCCCTGGCTACACCTATCCCTGGCTACCTATGCTGCGAGCACCTACTACTGGCTACACCTATCCCTGGCTACCTATGCTGCGAGCACCTACTACTGGCTACACCTGTCCCTGGATACCTATCCTGCGAGCACTTACTACTGGCTACACCTGTCCCTGACTACCTATGCTGCGAGCACCTACTACTGGCTACACCTATCCCTGGCTACCTTTGCTGCGAGCACCTACTACTGGCTACACCTATCCCTGGCTACCTATGCTGCGAGCACCTACTACTGGCTACACCTATCCCTGGCTACCTATGCTGCGAGCACCTACTACTGGCTACACCTATCCCTGGATACCTATGCTGCGAGTACCTACTACTGGCTACACCTATCACTGGCTACCTTTGCTGCGAGCACCTACTACTGGCTACACCTGTCACTGGTTACCTATGCTGCGAGTACCTACTACTGGCTACACCTGTCCCTGCCTACCTATGCTGCGAGCACCTACTACTGACTACACCTATCCCTGGATACCTATGCTGCGAGTACCTACTACTGGCTACACCTATCACTGGCTACCTTTGCTGCGAGCACCTACTACTGGCTACACCTATCCCTGGCTATCTATGCTGCGAGCACCTACTACTGGCTACACCTGTCCCTGCCTACCTATGCTGTGAGCACCTACTACTGGCTACACCTGTCCCTGCCTACCTATGCTGTGAGCACCTACTACTGGCTACACCTATCCCTAGCTACCTATGCTGCGAGCACCTACTACTGGCTACACCTATCACTGGCTACCTTTGCTGCGAGCACCTACTACTGGCTACACCTATCCCTGGATACCTATGCTGCGAGCACCTACTACTGACTACACCTATCCCTGGATACCTATGCTGCGAGTACCTACTACTGGCTACACCTATCCCTGGATACCTATGCTGCGAGCACCTACTACTGGCTACACCTATCACTGGCTACCTTTGCTGCGAGCACCTACTACTGGCTACACCTGTCACTGGTTACCTATGCTGCGAGTACCTACTACTGGCTACACCTATCCCTGCCTACCTATGCTGCGAGCACCTACTACTGGCTACACCTATCCCTGCCTACCTATGCTGCGAGCACCTACTACTGGCTACACCTGTCACTGGTTACCTATGCTGCGAGTACCTACTACTGGCTACACCTATCCCTGGCTACCTATGCTGCAAGCACCTACTACTGGCTACACCCATCCCTGGCTACCTATGCTGCGATCACCTACTACTGGCTACACCTGTCCCTGCCTACCTATGCTGCGAGCACCTACTACTGGCTACACCTGTCACTGGTTACCTATGCTGCGAGTACCTACTACTGGCTACACCTATCACTGGCTACCTTTGCTGCGAGCACCTACTACTGGCTACACCTGTCCCTGCCTACCTATGCTGCGAGCACCTACTACTGGCTACACCTATCCCTAGCTACCTATGCTGCGAGCACCTACTACTGGCTACACCTATCCCTGGCCATCTATGCTGCGAGTACCTACTACTGGCTACACCTATCCCTAGCTACCTATGCTGCGAGCACCTACTACTGGCTACACCTATCCCTAGCTACCTATGCTGCGAGCACCTACTACTGGCTACACCTATCCCTGGCCATCTATGCTGCGAGCACCTACTACTGGCTACACCTATCCCTGGCCATCTATGCTGCGAGCACCTACTACTGGCTACACCTGTCCCTGCCTACCTATGCTGTGAGCACCTACTACTGGCTAAACCTATTCCTAGCTACCTATGCTGCGAGCACCTACTACCGGCTACACCTATCCCTGGCTATCTATGCTGCGGGCACCTACTACTGGCTACACCTGTCCCTGCCTACCTATGCTGTGAGCACCTACTACTGGCTACACCTGTCCCTGCCTACCTATGCTGTGAGCACCTACTACTGGCTGCACCTACAACTGGCTACACCTATCACTGGCCACCTTTGCTGCACGCACCTACTACTGCCTACACCTATCCCTGCCTACCTATACTGCGAGCACCTACTACTGGCTACACCTATCCCTGGCTATGAATACAGCGGCCACCTATTACTGGCTACACCTAGCCCTGGCTACCTATGCTGCAGCCACCTACTACTGGCTACAGAGGGGGGCACGGGTCCAAATAATTGTATAAAACCGTATACCGTAATACCGTAGTTTTTTTCTTTTACGGTTATCATACCGTGGAATTTCATACCGATGCAACCCTAATGACATCACAAGCTCAATCCTTGGGGAAGTCCCAGGTAAGTGAACCTTTTTTTTCTTTCAGAGTTAAGGTTCACTTTAAGTAGTTAAAGTGAACCTCTGGACTAAAAATCTACTCAGCAGAACTGAAAAGGCTTGGTGTTTCTTTAACAGTTTCACAGCATCAAAACTTTGTTTTTCTTACCAAAGCATCATTTTTAGCTGCATTTTTAGCTAAGCTCCACCCATCAAAGAAAACTGCCCGGGCTTTTTTTCCCTGATGCTGTGCAAAGCATGATGGGATGGAATTTCCTATGTTCTATGTCTAGCAACTGGGAGGGGTGATCAGCACACAGGACAGTTGGAACGGTGTATCATGCTCCCTGTCATCTCCTTTCAACCAAAGAGATGGCTGCCCTCATGAAATCAAACATTTGCCTGTGCTTTTAAAACAAGGTGGATAAGAGAATATATTACCTATCTATTTTAATTAACATAACTAATGTAACTTAATGACAGTATGTTTGTTTAGGCTGAAGTTACTCGTTAATATCAGATACTGGTCCCAGAACCAGGAGACTTGGCTCATCAGGTCTGATGGCCATTCCAGCTCTGGACTCTCTGTGGAGTAGCTTCTGCATGTTACGCCTGTCGCGGTTGTGTCTGGGTTACAGGAGGTGCACCTGTACGCGGCACGACTGTGAAGAAGTGTAATATGAAAGCAGAGGCAGAGCGGTGAGCCCGAGTTATCTCTAGTGCTGAGTGAGGAAATGTGTCTGAGCTTGTTTTCTCCATCGGTATTCAGCCAACTGGACTGATACAGAATTCATATCCCACTCAGCCAAATGCAAAACAAGTTTTGGCAGCTCCTGTGTAAAATACACAGGACATTTCATATGGAAGAGGAAACAGGAACTCTACAGACTGTCGCTCTTCTTCAGAGCTCCGGCCACCTCCTATACTGCAGAGTGCACAGCGCCTTGTGAGATATGTGCCCCCGCCATGTTTGTTCTGTCTTGTGGCAATAATATCTGGAGTTAAAGCGGGATTGTCAGCCCAAAAATCAAATTCCATTCACCCACTGCTTTGTGTTTATTATGCAGTCTACATCCTGACCCTGCATTGCAAGCATTTCAATATAATCATAAATGTTTCTGCTGTAACAAATCTTTTTTCGCCTGAGCCAGAACAGAAAGCCGTAGGGAGCAGACATATACTAACACCTTTCCTTATGCTCACTGCTCCCCGCCCCTGTTCTCCTCTCTGCCCCCTAGCTCACCTAAAAGCTCCCCCGGGATCCTCTACCGGTCGGGACTTACTGCGCAGGTGACGTCCAGGCTGCGCACGTCTTACAGTGCGCGCCCGTGGCCCGGACCACACTGTGCATGTGTAGGATGTCACTGCGTCACGCGCATAACGTCACAAATGCATGGTGCGCTCCCAGCCGCGGGGGGCAGAGAGGAGAATGGGGGGAGTTGTGGGCAAAAGGTCAGGTGATCCTCACCTATTGCTCCACCCCCTTCACACAGGTGTACATCAGGCGGTCCTCACCTATTGCTCCACCCCATTCACACAGGTGTACATCAGACTGTGCTCACCTATTGCTCCACCCCCTTCACACAGGTGTACATCAAGCAGTCCTCACCTAATGCCCCCCCCTTCACACAGGTGTACATGGGGCGTTCCTCACCTATTGCTCCTCCCCTTCACACAGGTGTACATCAAGCAGTCCTCACCTAATGCTCCCCCCTTCACACAGGTGTAGTGTACATGGGGCGGTCCTCACCTATTGCTACTACCCTTCACACAGGTGTACATGGGGCGGTCCTCACCTATTGCTCCACTCCATCACACAGGTGTACATGGGGTGGCCCTCACCTATTGCTCCACCCCTTCACACAGATGTACATGGGGCGGTCCTCACCTATTGTCCACCCTCTTCACACAGGTGTACATGGGGCGTTCCTCACCTATTGCTCCTCCCCTTCACACAGGTGTACATGGGGCAGTCCTCACCTATTGCTCCACCCCTTCACACAGGTGTACATGGGGCTGTCCTCACCTATTGCTCCTCCCATTCACACAGGTGTACATGGGGCAGTCCTCACCTATTGCTCCACCCCTTCACACAGGTGTACATGGGGCGGTCCTCACCTATTGTCCACCCCTTCACACAGGTGTACATGGGGCGGTCCTCACCTATTGCTCCTCCCCTTCACACAGGTGTACATGGGGCGGCCCTCACCTATTGCTCCACTCCATCACACAGGTGTACATGGGGCGGCCCTCACCTATTGCTCCACTCCATCACACAGGTGTACATGGGGCGGCCCTCACCTATTGCTCAACTCCATCACACAGGTGTACATGGGGTGGCCCTCACCTATTGCTCCACCCTCTTCACACAGGTGTACCTGGGGCGGCCATCACCTATTGCTACACTCCCATCACACAGGTGTACATTTGGGCGGTCCTCACCTATTGCTCCACCCTCTTCACAGGTGTACATGGGGCGGTCCTCACCTATTGCTCCACCCCTTCACACAGGTGTACATGGGGTGGTCCTCACCTATTGTCCACCCTCTTCACACAGGTGTACATGGGGCGTTCCTCACCTATTGCTCCTCCCCTTCACACAGGTGTACATGGGGCAGTCCTCACCTATTGCTCCACCCCTTCACACAGGTGTACATGGGGCGGTCCTCACCTATTGTCCACCCCTTCACACAGGTGTACATGGGGCGGTCCTCACCTATTGCTCCTCCCCTTCACACAGGTGTACATGGGGCGGTCCTCACCTATTGCTCCTCCCCTTCACACAGGTGTACATGGGGCAGTCCTCACCTATTGCTCCTCCCCTTCACACAGGTGTACATGGGGCAGTCCTCACCTATTGTCCACCCTCTTCACACAGGTGTACATGGGGCGTTCCTCACCTATTGCTCCTCCCCTTCACACAGGTGTACATGGGGCAGTCCTCACCTATTGCTCCACCCCTTCACACAGGTGTACATGGGGCGGTCCTCACCTATTGTCCACCCCTTCACACAGGTGTACATGGGGCGGTCCTCACCTATTGCTCCTCCCCTTCACACAGGTGTACATGGGGCGGTCCTCACCTATTGCTCCTCCCCTTCACACAGGTGTACATGGGGCAGTCCTCACCTATTGCTCCTCCCCTTCACACAGGTGTACATGGGGCAGCCCTCACCTATTGCTCCACTCGATCACACAGGTGTACATGGGGCGGCCCTCACCTATTGCTCCACTCCCATCACACAGGTGTACATTTGGGCGGACCTCACCTATTGCTCCACCCTCTTCACACAGGTGTACATGGGGCGGCCCTCACCTATTGCTCCACTCCCATCACACAGGTGTACATTTGGGCGGTCCTCACCTATTGCTCCACCCTCTTCACACAGGTGTACATGGGGCGGCCCTCACCTATTGCTCCACTCCCATCACACAGGTGTACATTTGGGCGGTCCTCACCTATTGCTCCACCCTCTTCACACAGGTGTACATGGGGCGGTCCTCACCTATTGCTCCACCCCTTCACACAGGTGTACATGGGGCGGTCCTCACCTATTGCTCCACCCCTTCACACAGGTGTACATGGGGCGGTCCTCACCTATTGCTCCACTCCCATCACACAGGTGTACATTTGGGCGGTCCTCACCTATTGCTCCACCCTCTTCACACAGGTGTACATGGGGCGGCCCTCACCTATTGCTCCACTCCCATCACACAGGTGTACATTTGGGCGGTCCTCACCTATTGCTCCACCCTCTTCACACAGGTGTACATGGGGCGGTCCTCACCTATTGCTCCTCCCCTTCACACAGGTGTACATGGGGCAGTCCTCACCTATTGCTCCTCCCCTTCACACAGGTGTACATGGGGGGGTCCTCACCTATTGCGCCACCCCCTTCACACAGGCGCACATCAGACGGCCCTCACCTTTTATAGACGACCTTCAGATCTTTCCACTCCAGGAAGCTGCACATTTTGGGTTTCCGGCTGAGCACTGTCTGCATTAGATCCCGCACCAGCTTCTTCTTGTCCCGTTCTGAAGTAGCAACGTACCATTTCTGTAAGCGCAGCTTCCCCTGCCGGCTGAACAGCAGCATAAATCGCATCTGCGGAGAGAAGCCACAAACATTACAAAGAGGACAAAAGCTGCATGAGCGAGGAGCGCCCTCTGGCGTCTAACAGGTGTACTGCAGCTGAAAGTTAAAAAAAAAAAAACATTTGTATGAAATGGTATAGAATGCATCACTCCGGAAACATCAAATAAGGCTGTGGAGTCATCAAACTCAGACTCCTCAGTTTATGACAACACCGACTCAAGACTTCCGAAAATGTAACATAAAAGGCATTGCCAAAGCTCAGGAATTTTAACATATTAAAGATGGTATATGATTTTTTTGGGAAAAACAAAATCTCCTGGCCAGGAAGCTGACACTCTACCCTGTCAACCATCCCAGCGAGAATGTGCCTGAACCTCATCTGTATAATAAGATACACTGGGGCCTCCTATCAGCTGGGTTCTGGCCTGTAGCCCCGCCACCTTGCAGAAAAAGGACTCTGCCTCTTCTATACATACTAGTCCTTGGTAAGAATACATGTAGAGGGTACAGACAGTGACAAAGAACATCTATCAGGCAATGTAACTGTGGGTACATGTAAGAGTGATGTGCAGGTACTCTGCAGGGGAATGAGGAGATTCTTCCTCTATTACACATTCCTCAAGCACAATCTGAACATGGATCAGGCCCTAGGCAATGTGACTGTGGGTACATGTAAGAATGATGTGCAGGTACTCTGCAGGAGGGTGAGGGGATTCTTCCTCTATTACACATTCTTCATGTACAATCTGAACCAGGTTTATGGGTGATAGACAACACCTCTGTGATCAGTGTGCACAACATTCTCAGTGGGTTTACAACAGCTCTGCAGGGAGTGCATATGCAGAGTACTATTGTGAAACTTAATTTGCAGTCGCCAAATGCAAATTGAACAACATATCAAATAATTGATTTCATAAGCCAAGTAAGTGCAACATTTGCATACAGCAGCATCACATTGACCATTGGCGCTAGTGACAACTACACATCAGGCTTTAGTCTTACAGCAGAGATGATATTTACTATATATAAAAGATTCCTGTATTGGGAGATCTGTTGGGTTCAAACAGAAAATGTACCATTTGAAGAACTCATTGCTCAGAAGTCTCAAAACTCTTTATACATTATAACAAACCAAGAGTCTAGTCCTCAACACAGTAGGGGGTGAAGGGGTGGTTTAAGTGAACCAGAGAGGAAGCACCCTCATGTATTTTACCATATATATCAGTGGGAACATTAGAGAAAACACTTACCCTGCTCTCTGTTTCATCCTTCACTGCTCAGCCTGCTTCTTAGCAGCCCTGATAAAATCCCCGACTGAGCATTCAGTCTGGTTTTGCTCAGGAATCATTATAGCCAAGTCCATCTTCTCTGATGTATTTTCAAGCCCAAGCCTGTCCCCTTCTGGCTCTGCTGTAATGACTAAGCTATAATGATTCCTGAGCAAAGCTAGACTGAATGCTCAGTTGGGGATTTTATCAGAGCTGTTAAGCAGGCTGAGCAGTGGAGGATGAAACAGAGAGCAGGGTAGGTATTTTCTCTAATGTTCCCACTGATATATATGGTAAAATACATGAGGGTGCTTCATCTCTGGTTCACTTTAAGACTAAAGGCTAGTTCACACTTGCTTTAAAAACGTATCCGTAGCTACGTTTTTTGTCCCGGACGAAAACCGGAGCCACAGATACCAATGTTAAAAATAGTGGCTGTACACACTCTCTCCCCCCCCCCCCCCCCCCCGCGGGCGATCCGTGGCAGACGTACTCAAAAACTGAACGCAGAGTCCGGACTTGCTGCATTTTTCCCGGACCTGGATACAAGGAGGTTAAGGAAAGCCTATGACAAAACGGACTTCCCTCTTCACAAAGAAAATTGCACACAAAACGTATGCCAACACGGATGGCCAGAACTTCCTTCTCCTCCCCTCAACGTCATCTCTGACAGCTTCCTGTCGACAAGCTGGAAGAGACGAGAGCAACCATCATGGCCACCAGGAGGTTTATAAACGTGGAAGACCTTATAATGGCTGTCCAGGAGTTCCCAGAGCTCTACGACAAGAGCCATGAGAAGCACAGCGACCTTTCGCACTGCAAGCTGTTATGGGAGCGCATCACCAAGCCTGATGTAGTACTTTCTTGCCTGCTGTATTCTCAAGAGTGCTTCAAACACATGGTACAGACAATAGACTATAACCAAACCACTCCCTGTACAGCAAAACCACTCCCAATCACTTACCATTGGTAATGGCACTCACAAAAACCTCCCCAGGACATTCCATAGGCCTTTAAATTTTCAAAACACTTTTTTGTAAAGATAGCCCCTCCCACTGGCTTCCTAGTGGTCAAGAGGTGAGAAACTGGTAAATATTAGCAGCATAGCCCCTCCCACTTCCTTTCTATTGGTCAATAACAATTGCATTGGGCCACGTACGTTTTGTCCACGTTTTTTGGTTGAAAAACGGAACGGAAACGGATTGCACTTTTTTCTACAAACATCCGTTTGCGTTCCGTTTTGTTTACACGGAGCCCGGACCGTGATCTGTAACCGTATATAGTTTGGCCAAAGCCTTATACGCACTTTGAGGCAACCCCGAAGGGAACAATCGTCTTTGTTGTACTTTTTTTAAGGAAACCCAATCACGCACAAAAGATTATTTCCAGCACTTACAAAAATGAGCCGATTTGATAGGCATAGCAAGAGAAGATGTATTTGATTTTACGAAGATTAGCTGGGTGGCAGTACGGAAAGCAGTAATTGGGAAGATTGGAGAGAGATGTTCCTAAAGACACTTTGTAGGGTGTATATCCCAATTAAGGGCCCCTATAAACATAAAGGCACCGATAATGTGATGCTGTGCCCCAAGTGTGGTGATCCAGATCCTAACCTGAATCATATGTTGTGGCAATGAGATCGTATCCAAACTCCTTGAGGTGAGGCAACCTCTTTAATCAATTCTACTTGTAACATCAAGAGAAAGGCAGATGCACTATTGTGTTTATTTCATGAAAAAGTGACTAAAACATTCACCCCCGACCACAAGGGAAGTAATTGACCTTCTTAACCACCTCCCGACCGCCTCACACTGATGGGCGATGGGAGAGTGGCTGCCTAGGAACCACCTAACGCCGATAGACGTAAAAAAAACGAAGGGGAAGGATTAGCAGGGAACGTGCGCGCGCTCCCTGCTCAACAACAAAGCAGGGGATCCGTCATCAGCCTGCCAGCCGCGATCGGAGCTGGCAGGCTGAAATAGAGAAACTAGAGAAAAATCAAAGGTAATTTACATTTGTACAGCGCTGTGATCTAGCTGTACAGACGGACAGCCCTGTGACTTAAAGGGACCTGAGCAGTCCCCTAAAATAAAAAATGTCACTTACCTGGGGCTTCCTCCAGCCCACCATAGGCCGCGAGGTCCCCCGGCGTCATCCTGGCTCTTGTTCGTGTCCCTCCGGCGGCTCCCGTTACCGGCACCTGCTTTATTACGCTCCTCATCACGGAAGCCGGCGTGACAGTCCTGCGCATGCGTGGTTTTCTAAATCTAAACCGCGCATGCGCAGGACTGTCACGCCAGCCTCCCTGATGACGCATAGCGGCCGGCGTGATAATGAGGAGCGTTATAAAGCAGGAAGACCCGGCCTGACACCCACCCTGGGTGTCAGCCAGAGGGACACGGACAGGAGCCATGACGCTGGGGGACCTCGTGGCATACAGTGGGCTGGAGGAAGCCCCAGGTAAGTGAATTTTTTTTTATTTTAGGGGACTGCTCAGGGTCCCTTTAACTGTCCCCAGGTGTGGCTCACAATCTAATCCCTCTCACAGGCTGATACCTATGAGAGGGTACTGTAGTGTATGGATCGCAGCCAGGGCCAATTTAGAGGGTAGGGAGGGAAATTAAACAAACAAAAAAAACAAAAAACAAAACAAAACAGGACTTTTTATAAAAAATGTATTCTTTTTAAATAAAAAAAAAAAAAAATGCTCTATGGGGCAATAAAAGGCTGGTAAGTTTGAAGTGGCAAAGTGCTGAATTGTAGAAAATGGCCTGGTTACTAGGGGGGGGGGGGGGGGGGGTATAAACCTCTGGGGCTCAAGTGGTTAAACACAGTTTTTAAATACCTGGCAAACCTTTATTGAAAAATATTATACAAGGGAATTAATAATACAGGTGATGAAGCAATTTGAAGACACTGAATAGTATTTGAAAGCCAAGATGGGGGTTATCTGGGTCGTTTGGAAATTTAAATGAAGGGTGAAAGAGGGGGATAATTCTTATATAAGATAATCGTTTGTTTTTCTTGATGGAAAAAATAAAGATTCGACTTTCAATGTTATAGTTTTGGTCAAATAAATGGGAAAACCAAACTTTTTTTTTTTTTTTTTTTTTTACTGTACCATGTATGGGCACCGTAAGACTCAGTAAATTGACCCTCTCATAGGGGGATACAGGAGGGCGAGCTAGGAATATTGTGGGAGGGTGAGGAGGTAGGGAGAGAGAGAGAGAGAGACACAGCCTATGTACCTAGAATGGTTGCGGTCTTCTCTGCCGCTTGTTTTCCGTACACCAAGGAAATTCGATTACTGCACACTGACAAAATCGGTAACCGTCTTGGAGGATGGTGCGCTCTGAGGACTGATCATCTATTTTGCTCTCTTTGGATCTGTTGTGTGTGTGTGTGTGTGTGTGTGTGTGTGTGTGTGTGGTGTGTGTGTGTGTGAATGTGTGATGTGTGTGTGTGTGTGTGGTGTGTGTGTGTGTGAATGTGTGATGTGTGTGTGTGGTGTGTGTGTGTGTGTGGTGTGTGTGGTGTGTGTGTGTGTGGTGTGTGTGTGTGTGGTGTGTGTGTGTGTGTGTGTGTGGTGTGTGTGGTGTGTGTGTGTGTGTGTGTGTGTGTGGTGTGTGTGTGTGAATGTGTGATGTGTGTGTGTGGTGTGTGTGTGGTGTGTGTGTGTGTGGTGTGTGGTGTGTGTGTGTGTGGTGTGTGTGTGTGTGGTGTGTGTGTGTGGTGTGTGTGTGTGTGGTGTGTGGTGTGTGTGTGTGTGGTGTGTGTGTGTGTGTGGTGTGTGTGTGTGTGTGTGTGTGTGGTGTGTGTGTGTGTGTGTGTGTGGTGTGTGATGTGTGTGTGTGGTGTGTGTGTGTGAATGTGTGTGTGTGAATGTGTGATGTGTGTGTGTGGTGTGTGTGTGTGTGTGTGGTGTGTGTGTGTGTGTGGTGTGTGTGTGTGTGGTGTGTGTGTGTGTGTGTGTGGTGTGTGTGTGTGTGGTGTGTGTGTGTGTGGTGTGTGTGTGTGTGGTGTGTGTGTGTGTGTGGTGTGTGTGTGTGTGGTGTGTGTGTGTGTGTGTGTGTGTGTGGTGTGTGTGGTGTGTGTGTGTGTGTGTGTGTGTGGTGTGTGTGTGTGAATGTGTGATGTGTGTGTGTGGTGTGTGTGTGGTGTGTGTGTGTGTGGTGTGTGGTGTGTGTGTGTGTGTGGTGTGTGTGTGTGTGGTGTGTGTGTGTGGTGTGTGTGTGTGTGGTGTGTGGTGTGTGTGTGTGTGGTGTGTGTGTGTGTGTGTGTGGTGTGTGTGTGTGTGTGTGGTGTGTGTGTGTGTGTGTGTGTGTGGTGTGTGATGTGTGTGTGTGGTGTGTGTGTGTGAATGTGTGTGTGTGAATGTGTGATGTGTGTGTGTGGTGTGTGTGTGTGTGTGTGTGTGTGTGTGGTGTGTGTGTGTACAGTGTGTGTGTGTGTGTGTGTGGTGTGTGTGTGCGGTGTGTGTGTGTGTGGTGTGTGTGTGTGTGGTGTGTGTGTGTGTGGTGTGTGTGTGTGGTGTGTGTGTGTGTGGTGTGTGTGTGTGTGGTGTGTGTGTGTGTGGTGTGTGTGTGTGTGTGTGGTGTGTGTGTGTGGTGTGTGTGTGTGTGTGTGTGGTGTGTGATGTGTGTGTGTGGTGTGTGTGTGTGAAGTGTGTGTGTGGTGTGTGTGTGTGTGTGGTGTGTGGTGTGTGTGTGTGTGGTGTGTGTGTGTGTGGTGTGTGGTGTGTGTGTGTGTGGTGTGTGTGTGTGTGGTGTGTGTGTGTACAGTGTGTGTGTGTGTGTGTGTGTGTGTGTGTGTGTGTGTGTGTGTGTGTGTGTGTGTGTGTGTGTGTGTGTGTGTGTGTGTGTGTGAAGTGTGTGTGTGTGTGTGAAGTGTGTGTGTGTGGTGTGTGTGTGTGTGGTGTGTGTGTGGTGTGTGTGTGGTGTGTGTGTGTGAATGTGTGATGTGTGTGTGTGGTGTGTGTGGTGTGTGTGGTGTGTGTGGTGTGTGTGTGTGGTGTGTGTGTGTGGTGTGTGTGGTGTGTGTGGTGTGTGTGGTGTGTGTGGTGTGTGTGTGGTGTGTGTGGTGTGTGTGTGTGTGTGTGGTGTGTGTGTGGTGTGTGTGTGGTGTGTGTGTGGTGTGTGTGTGGTGTGTGTGTGTGTGTGTGTGTGTGTGTGTGTGTGTGTGTGTGTGTGTGTGTGTGTGTGTGTGTGTGTGTGTGTGTGTGTGTGTGTGTGTGTGTGTGTGTGTGTGTGTGTGTGTGTGTGTGTGTGTGTGTGTGTGTGTGTGTGTGTGTGTGTGTGTGTGTGTGTGTGTGTGTGTGTGTGTGATGTGTGTGTGATGTGTGTGTGTGGTGTGTGTGTGGTGTGTGTGAATGTGTGATGTGTGTGTGTGGTGTGTGTGGTGTGTGTGGTGTGTGTGTGTGGTGTGTGTGTGTGGTGTGTGTGTGTGGTGTGTGTGTGGTGTGTGTGTGTGTGTGTGTGAATGTGTGGTGTGTGTGTGGTGTGTGTGTGGTGTGTGTGTGTGTGTGTGTGTGTGTGTGTGTGTGTGTGTGTGTGGTGTGTGTGTGTGTGTGTGGTGTGTGTGTGTGTGAATGTGTGTGTGTGTGAATGTGTGAGTGTGTGGTGTGTGGGTATGTGTGATGTGTGTGTGTGTGGTGTGTGTGTGTGGTGTGTGTGTGGTGTGTGTGTGTGTGTGGTGTGTGTGTGTGTGTGTGAATGTGTGAGTGTGTGGTGTGTGGGTATGTGTGAATGTGTGGTGTGTGTGTATGTGTGAATGTGTGGTGTGTGTGTGTGTGTGTGTGTGGTGTGTGTGTGTGGTGTGTGTGTGTGTGTGTGTGTGGTGTGTGTGTGTGTGAATGTGTGAGTGTGTGGTGTGTGGGTATGTGTGAATGTGTGGTGTGTGTGTGTGTGGGTATGTGTGAATGTGTGGTGTGTGGTGTGGTGTGTGTGTGTGTGTGAATGTGTGTGTGTGTGTGTGTGTGTGAATGTGTGAGTGTGTGAATGTGTGGGTATGTGTGAATGTGTGGTGTGTGTGGTGTGTGTGGTGTGTGTGGTGTGTGTGGTGTGTGTGGTGTGTGTGGTGTGTGTGGTGTGTGTGGTGTGTTTCAGATATCGCCCATATCAGAAAAACTATTCCGAATATTGTATTATGGAATGTGATATGGCAATGAGAGATTTGTCATTTATTGTATTTCCATGCTACATCAATAAAAAGGTTTCCTGTGTACACATAAGATATACAGGGAGTGCAGAATTATTAGGCAAGTTGCATTTTTGAGGAATAATTGTATTATTGAACAACAACCATGTTCTCAATGAACCCTAAAAAAAAACCTCATTTAGGCCTCTTGCACACTGCACGGGATTCCGATTCAGATTCCACTTTTTAATCAGTTTTTACATCAGATTCAGATTCAGATTCGCAGTTTGCTCCCTGCACACTGTAAATCGGAATCTGAATCGGATGTAAAAACTGATTAAAAAGCGGAATCTGAATCGGAATCGCGTGCAGTGTGCAAGAGGCCTAAAGAGAACCCGAGGTGGGTTTGAAGAATATTATCTGCATACAGAGGCTGGATCTGCCTATACAGCCCAGCCTCTGTTGCTATGCCAAACCCCCCTAAGGTCCCCCTGCACTCTGCAATCCCTCATAAATCACAGCCACGCTGCTGACAAACAGCTTGTCAGAGCTGGCTGTGTTTATCTCTATAGTGTCAGTCTGCTGCTCTCCCCGCCTCCTGCAGAACTCCAGTCCCCGCCTGCATCCCTTCCCTCCCTGCTGATTGGAGGGAAGGGACGGGGGCAGGGACCGGAGCTATGCAGGAGGCGGGGGAGCAGCTGAGACTGACACTACAGATGTAAATACAGCCTCACAGCACGGCTGTGATTTATGAGGGATTGCAGAGTGCAGGGGGACCTTAGTGGGTTTTGGGATAGCAACAGAGGCTGGGCTGTATAGGCAGATCCAGCCTCTGTATGCAGATAACATTCCTTAAACACACCTCGGGTTCTCTTTAACCTCCTGAGCGGTATGGACGAGCTCAGCTCGTCCATCACCGCCGGAGGCTGCCGCTCAGGCCCTGCTGGGCCGATTTTCTTCAAAGTGCAGCACACGCAGCCGGCACTTTGCCAGCCGCGTGTGCTGCCTGATCGCCGCCGCTCTGCGGCGAAAGAGGGCCCCCCTAGCCGCCTGAGCCCTGCGCAGCCGGAACAAAAAGTTCCGGCCAGCGCTAAGGGCTGGATCGGAGGCGGCTGACGTCAGGACGTCGGCTGACGTCCATGACGTCACTCCGCTCGTCGCTATGGCGACGATCTAAGCAAAACAAGGGAGGCCGCTCATTGCGGCCTTCCTTGTTTATTCTGGGCGCCGGAGGCGAGCGGAAGAACGCCTCCGGAGCGCCCTCTAGTGGGCTTTCATGCAGCCAACTTTCAGTTGGCTGCATGAAATAGTTTTTTTTTAATTAAAAAAAACCCCTCCCGCAGCCTCCCTGGCGATCTCAATAGAACGCCGGGGAGGTTAATATCAAAGCTGAATATTTTTGAAAGTAGTTTTTAGTTTTAGCTATTTTAGGGGGATATCTGTGTGTGCAGGTGACTATTACTGTACATAATTATTAGGCAACTTAACAAAAAACAAATATATACCCATTTCAATGATTTATTTTTACCAGTGAAACCAATATAACATCAACATTCACAAATATACATTTCTGATATTCAAAAACAAAACAAAAACAAATCAGTGACCAATATAGCCACCTTTCTTTGCAAGGACACTCAAAAGCCTGCCATCCATGGATTCTGTCAGTGTTTTGATCTGTTCACCATCAACATTGCGTGCAGCAGCAACCACAGCCTCCCAGACACTATTCAGAGAGGTGTACTGTTTTCCCTCGTAAATCTCACATTATGGATGGACCACAGGTTCTCAATGGGGTTCAGATCAGCTAAACAAGGAGGCCATGTCATTAGTTTTTCTTCTTTTATACCTTTTCTTGCCAGCCACGCTGTGGAGTACTTGGACGCGTGTTATAGAGCAGTGTCCTGCATGAAAATCATGGTTTTCTTGAAGGATGCAGACTTCTTCCTGTACCACTGCTTGAAGAAGGTGTCTTCCAGAAACTGGCAGTAGGACTGGGAGTTTAGCTTGACTCCATCCTCAACCCGAAAAGGCCCCACAAGCTCATCTTTGATGATACCAGCCCAAACCAGTACTCCACCTCCATCTTGCTGGTATCTGAGTCGGACTGGAGCTCTCTGCCCTTTACCAATCCAGCCACGGGCCCATCCACCTGGCCCATCAAGACTCACTATCATTTCATCAGTCCATAAAACCTCAGAAAATCAGTCTTGAGATATTTCTTGGCCCAGTCTTGACATTTCAGCTTGTGTGTCTTGTTCAGTGGTGGTCGTCTTTCAGCCTTTCTTACCTTGGCCAGGTCTCTGAGTATTGCACACCTTGTGCTTTTGGGCACTCCAGTAATGCTGCAGCTCTGAAATATGGCCAAACTGGTGGCAAGTGGCATCTTGGCAGCTGCACGCTTGACTTTTCTCAGTTCATGGGCAGTTATTTTGCGCCTTGGTTTTTCCACACGCTTCTTGCGACCCTGTTGACTATTTTGAATGAAACGCTTGATTGTGCGATGATCACGCTTCAGAAGCTTTGCAATTTTAAGAGTGCTGCATCCCTCTGCAAGATATCTCACTATTTTTGACTTTTCTTGGCCTGTCAAGTCCTTCTTTTGACCCATTTTGCCAAAGGAAAGGAAGTTGCCTAATAATTATGCACACCTGATACAGGGTGTTGATGTCATTAGACCGCACCCCTTCTCATTACAGAGATGCACATCACCTAATATGCTTAATTGGTAGTAGGCTTTCGAGCCTATACAGCTTGGAGTAAGACAACATGCATAAAGAGGATGATGTGGTCAAAATACTCATTTGCCTAATAATTCTGCACTCCCTGTACAGTCACAACTAGATATGTATATCTGACTTCATAAATATGGTGACATTTATTGCAGCAGCAGCAGTACAAGTACTGTATTTTTTTTTTCCTCAAAATTTTGGGAGAAAAGTAGGATCGGAGAGGATCGCAGAGGATGCAGGCAGGGCTGTGGAGTTGGTACAAAAATGTTCCGTCTCCAACTCCTCAGTTTATGAAACCACCGACTCTGGGTACCCAAAATGGTTCTGACTCCTCAGTCTAATACTTGCCAGGGCTGTGGATTTTGTACAAAAATCACCCGACTCCCCAGTTTATGAAATCACCGACTCCAACTCAGACTCTGGGTACCCAAAATAGCTCCAACTCCACAGTCCTGGATGCAGGATCCGGAGCCAGGGGGAGAGGATCGCAGAGGATGCAGAGTCCGGAGCCAGGGGGAGAGGATCGCAGAGGATGCAGAGTCCGGAGCCAGGGGGAGAGGATCGCAGAGGATGCAGAGTCCGGAGCCAGGGGGAGAGGATCGCAGAGGATGCAGAGTCCGGAGCCAGGGGGGAGAGGATCGCAGAGGATGCAGAGTCCGGAGCCAGGGGGAGAGGATCGCAGAGGATGCAGAGTCCGGAGCCAGGGGGAGAGGATCGCAGAGGATGCAGAGTCCGGAGCCAGGGGGAGAGGATCGCAGAGGGTGCAGAGTCCGGAGCCAGGGGGAGAGGATCGCAGAGGGTGCAGAGTCCGGAGCCAGGCGGAGAGGATCGCAGAGGATGCAGAGTCCGGAGCCAGGGGGAGAGGATCGCAGAGGATGCAGAGTCCGGAGCCAGGGGGAGAGGATCGCAGAGGATGCAGAGTCCGGAGCCAGGGGGAGAGGATCGCAGAGGATGCAGAGTCCGGAGCCGGGGGAGAGGATCGCAGAGGATGCAGAGTCCGGAGCCGGGGGAGAGGATCGCAGAGGATGCAGAGTCCGGAGCCAGGGGGAGAGGATCGCAGAGGATGCAGAGTCCGGAGCCGGGGGAGAGGATCGCAGAGGATGCAGAGTCCGGAGCCAGGGGGAGAGGATCGCAGAGGATGCAGAGTCCGGAGCCGGGGGAGAGGATCGCAGAGGATGCAGAGTCCGGAGCCGGGGGAGAGGATCGCAGAGGATGCAGAGTCCGGAGCCAGGGGGAGAGGATCGCAGAGGATGCAGAGTCCGGAGCCGGGGGAGAGGATCGCAGAGGATGCAGAGTCCGGAGCCAGGGGGAGAGGATCGAAGAGGATGCAGAGTCCGGAGCCAGGGGGAGAGGATCGCAGAGGATGCAGAGTCCGGAGCCAGGGGGAGAGGATCGCAGAGGATGCAGAGTCCGGAGCCAGGGGGAGAGGATCGCAGAGGATGCAGAGTCCGGAGCCAGGGGGAGAGGATCGCAGAGGATGCAGAGTCCGGAGCCAGGGGGAGAGGATCGCAGAGGATGCAGAGTCCGGAGCCAGGGGGAGAGGATCGCAGAGGATGCAGAGTCCGGAGCCAGGGGGAGAGGATCGCAGAGGATGCAGAGTCCGGAGCCAGGGGGAGAGGATCGCAGAGGATGCAGAGTCCGGAGCCGGGGGAGAGGATCGCAGAGGATGCCCTCTGGCTCCGGATCCTGCATCCTCTGCGATCCTCTCCCCCGGCTCCGGATTCTGCATCCTCTCCCCCGGCTCCGGATTCTGCATCCTCTGCGATCCTCTCCCCCGGCTCCGGATTCTGCATCCTCTGCTATCCTCTCCCCCGGCTACGGATTCTGCATCCTCTGCGATCCTCTCCCCCGGCTCCGGATTCTGCATCCTCTGCTATCCTCTCCCCCGGCTACGGATTCTGCATCCTCTGCGATCCTCTCCCTCTGGCTCCGGATCCTGCATCCTCTGCGATCCTCTCCCCCGGCTCCGGATTCTGCATCCTCTCCCCCGGCTCCGGATTCTGCATCCTCTCCCCCGGCTCCGGATTCTGCATCCTCTCCCCCGGCTCCGGATTCTGCATCCTCTCCCCCGGCTCCGGATTCTGCATCCTCTGCGATCCTCTCCCCCGGCTCCGGATTCTGCATCCTCTGCGATCCGGAGCCAGGGGGAGAGGATCGCAGAGGATGCAGGATCCGGAGCCAGAGGGAGAGGATCGCAGAGGATGCAGAGTCCGGAGCCAGGGGGAGAGGATCGCAGAGGATGCAGAGTCCGGAGCCAGGAGGAGAGGATCGCAGAGGATGCAGAGTCCGGAGCCAGGGGGAGAGGATCGCAGAGGATGCAGAGTCCGGAGCCAGGAGGAGAGGATCGCAGAGAATGCAGAATCCGGAGCCGGGGGGAGAGGATCGCAGAGAATGTAGGATCCGGAGCCAGGGGAGAGGATCGCAGAGAATGCAGGATCCGGAGCCGGGGGAGAGGATCGCAGAGGATGCAGGATCCGGAGCCAGGGGGAGAGGATCGCAGAGAATGCAGGATCCGGAGCCAGGGGAGAGGATAGCAGAGGATGCAGAATCCGGAGCCAGGGGAGAGGATTATGGCGGCAGGAGCAGGTGAAGTATGGAAGTGTACTGCAGTGTAGTGTAGTTAAGTGCAGTGAAAAGTAGTTTTGTTAATTTTAGTGTACTTTAGTGCAGTGTGGTGTTAGTGTAGTTTAAGTGTAGTATAGTGTGTTGCTGGGAAACTTGGTAGGGCACAGGGATAAGTGTATTGTTGTTTAGTGTAGTTAGTAGTGTAACTGGTAGGGGCAGCAGGTATTAGTGTAGTGTAGCTGGGCAGTGAAGTGTAGATAGAGTAGCTTAGGGATAGTTTTTTGGGGGTAAAAGGTTCATAAGACGCCCCTGCACTATAGACCCACCTAGGTTTCGTTTATTTTTCCTTATTTTTGCCTTACAAACCTAGGTGTGTCATATTCCGAAAAATATGATAACTTTTTGTAACTTTTTGAATGGTTTATTATTTAATTTTTTAGTTATTTATGATGACTAGTTCTGGTTGAACTTCATGGACGGATGCCTGTTATCAACCAAACTATGATGTAAGAAATAGAGCATCTAATCATATTTTCTCTAGATGTACGAGTCAATGCATTTACTCCCCCCCCCCCCCCCCCCCACATGCCCAAAAATTGTTCCATCTTCTCGTCTCTGTTGCCAGCAAAGGTTTTTTTTTAACCAAATATTACAAATATAAACATATTTCCAGACTTGCGCCTGCGCAGTAGAGTAGCCCGATGGAGATCGGCTATTTCCGCCTATCTCCGGGCGGAGAGCCGATACTGCGCCTGCGCTGGAA
This sequence comes from Hyperolius riggenbachi, assembly GCF_040937935.1. Classification (NCBI taxonomy): domain Eukaryota; kingdom Metazoa; phylum Chordata; class Amphibia; order Anura; family Hyperoliidae; genus Hyperolius; species Hyperolius riggenbachi. Next base: position 45,839,475 of record NC_090648.1, read on the forward strand.
GGTAAATATTTACATCACCGCCGTTCCGAGAAGATTTTCGCCGCCGCTGTGGGACACAGGAGGACGGGGGAAGCCTCAATAGGATCCGGAGGCTTCCCCCACCCGAGGTGAGTACCCTCTATGTGAGGTTTTCTTCGTTACAGGTTTTCTTTAACTGTAACTGTCAGGCATAAAATCAATTATTTATTTTTATCTGGTAAACAAGTAATAAGGATGCTAATCAGGCAATCCAAAAGTTAAAATCTCCTACTTTTCTTGTTGATAAATGATCATTCCTCAGTTTACCTGGATTTATTTGGTAAAAACAAAGGAAGTTGCAGGGCATGCTGGGTTGTCCCTTTTTGCTTCTCTACTTCCCCTCAGACTTAACTAATGCAGCCTAATTGGCTGAAGCCTCTTTCTCTCATTTTTCCCCTCCCACACCTCTGTTCCTCTCTGACTGGCCAATATTTCTCATGCTGAAACAATGCACTTTTTATAGTGAAGGGCGGGCAAGTCAGGCAGAGGAGAGCAATGGAGGAAATGACATCAGGATTGGCTTCAAAATAGCCACAGTAAAATGGGAAATGCCAAGAAGGATTTTCTCTTTTTTACTGTAGAAAAATCACTAAAATCAAAGTGTGGACAGTGCAATACATATGTTATGTATGTAGAGCAAGTATTTATCTACTTATATATATGTGGGTTTTTTTTTCTGAGATAGTATGGCTGACAGCTCCTCTTTATGGACCTAACCGTAGATATGTACAACTCGTTACAGTGAACATTATAGAATCTACTTAGAGAACATGTGTATAAAATGGCAAATACACAAAGATATAGATATATATGTTCATGTACACCAATAACTGTCTGAACTAAGTTGCAGATTGAGCAAAATCATAATTCTTGCTTATACATGTACCCTGTACTGGCATTGGCAGACAAAAAAAAAATCAAATTGAATTTACCCACTGCTCTGTGTCTGTTATAGGGGTCTACAACCTGACCCTGCACTGCAAGTATCTGAAACTAATCAGAAATGTTTCTGCTGTAAGCATCTTAATCTAATCAGAAAAGTTTCTGCTGTAATAATCTTATCTCAGTCAGCCTGGCACTATTTGGTACAATGCCGACGAGAAGGATTCTTGTTATCTCACCTCCCACATTCCTGCTCCTCACTGATTGGCTGAGGGCAGTTCGGTGAGCTGCTGAAGTCTGATCTATGCTGTGCTCACATGTGTTTACAAAGCAAGCTAGTGATGACTGAGCAGTTTCTAGGATAAAAAAAAAAAGAAAACAGGGCTGATTCACACAACAAGAGCTTTTTAAACGTTAGAGATTTTAAAAGCTCTTGCTAATGCAATGTTATGGGGGATTTTTACAAAATCACATCGCTCCAGTGTGAACACAAACATAGGATAACATTAGCAAGAACTTTTAAAATCACAAAGAGCTTAAAAAAGCTATTGTAGTGAACGAGCCCAAAGGGAGGAAAGGACAACAGGATTGGCTCCAGTCAGAGGGAATTAAGATGGCAAATGCCTGAAACTGAATTCTCTTTATTTGCTATGTAAAATTCACTGAAATCAAAATGTGAACAACACAACACATATGAAAAAAGAACAAGTACCGGTAGTTAGCTACTTAATTGTGTTGTTTTTTCCTGCGATAGTATTATAGTTTAAAAAAACATTGCAGAAGCCTCATTCTCTCTCAGGATCTCAGCTGGCATTGCCACCATTCCGTTCAATCTGCACTTTAGAAACAGAGGCCTATCCTACACACAACTTCATGACAGAGGCGGACACTGGCTGCTGACCTTGGACAATCCTCCTGTTGTGATCACCATTTTTCTTCCTACCGAGATTAATCGAAGAATGTGGGAATATAACCAATATTTTACCAGTGATTCATCATAAAAGAGGATAAGCTTGTGCAAAGGACCGGATGGCATCCCAATTATATAAACACAAGTGAGGACAAGCTGTTAAGTCCAGGTACCAGTCTGTGTGATCCCAGAGGTAGTCATACTTTTCTAGGAATCGGTTCCACTCACTCACTAAACCAAAGAAAAACTCTAAAGTTAGGCACCAGGTGTAATATTTATGGTGTGTCCTACTGGGTACCTGAAATATGTCCAACCCTAAATAAATATCTCCCCAATTTAAAGAGCGACCAGCTGAGTAGCTGCCGGCATTGGGGAGCTACAATTCCTTATATATAATTAACAACCCCAAACACTCCTCCAAGATGACCACTGCCTTGCTAAAGAAACTGAGGGTAAAGGTTCTGCACTGGCCAAACATGTCTCCAGCTCTGCCTAACCCTAAAGACCCCCCTCCTGGCTCTGCCTAACCTCAAAGAGAGCCCGAGGTGGGCTCATAAAAAAAAAAAAAAGTAGGCTACTTGATCCCGGGGGCTGAGCGGATCAGGTAGCCTCAAATACCACCGCTCCTTTGGGCAGCAATGGCTCACTTTTCATGACCTCTGGGTCACAACACTGGAGAGAGAGAGAGAGAGAGAGAGAGAGATTCATTCTCTCACCAGCGCGCAGATGGGCGCTATGGAGAGCCTGTAGGAATGCCCCTGGCGGATGCTTTGAACAGGGAATCGCTCTCCCCGGTGTTAACCTCCGAGATGGCAACAAATAATGTTGAAAATCTCGGGGGGGGGGGGGGGGGGCGGGGACGGGCTATAGTGTGGCAGTGGAGGGGCAGAGAGTGGCGGTGGGGGACACAGAGACATGTTATGAGGCAGAGAACATGCCTCTGTGTTCCATCTGCCACCACCAAGAACCCCCTCAGGTTCACTTTTAGGACCCCTCTTGGCTCTGCCTAGCCCTAAACACCACCTTCCTGGCTCTGCCTAACCTTAAGGTCCCCCCAGTCTTTCGGGAGCCTCAGGTGCCTGATAAAATACCAGGGCCCATACGCAATTAACTTTTTCACATGAGTTTTCTCCTAGGCGATAATTTTTCATCTTCGATTTATAACAACTTTTTAGCACTTTGCAATGGAAAAAGTACCAAAAAGTAGTTGAAAAAGTACTATAAAAAATATTTGGAGTATTTGTTTGCTTGTTGGTGGTTTAAAATGCATTTTATTGACAAGTTTGAAAATTTCAAGTAAGAGAAAACTCAAGTGAAAAAGAGAATTGCATATGGGCCCAGGTGTCAGGGCCATCCACTATGAAAATTGCAGCTATAAGTATAAGCCGCAAAACCTCTGGTGGCCTTTTTACGTGCTTTGCCCTCAAGCAAGTTGAACAGGTTTTTTATGTCCAGAAGCATGGCTGTGGACAACTACATCCAGACTGGGGATGCACGAGTAAGGTCTGCTCACGTCCAACTTAATGAAACGCGCTCACATAGAGGAGAAAACCACGACTGTGCAGCTTCTTTCTACTGCGGCTGCCCATGTGCAGACCTTCTCCATGCATGCCCAATCTGGATGTGCTCGACCACAAGCAGAATCCACTGGAAGTCGTCGCATTGCCAGAGCCACCAGCAGGACCGCCGAAGGAGCTAAGAGGATGCCGTGGGACCTCACAGGCTATGGTGGGCTGGAGAAAACCCCAGTTTTTTTTTGCCCCCCCTCAGGGTCCCTTTAATAAGATGAACTCTTGGTGGCACAAGGATAACTACCTGCGTGTGCAAGTACAGTCATGATTTAAAGTGTACCAGAGAAAAAAAGTCTTAAAGATTTTGTACTTACCTGGGGCTTCCTCCTACCCCATAAGAGTCCAATGCTGTCCTCCCGCGTTCTGACATTCAGCCTCAATCAGCCCTGGTAGCAGCTCAGTCGCGTCCAGTGTGAGTCTTCTGAGCATGCGCGGGAGGCTGGAGGAAGCCCTGGGTAAGTATCAAATCTTTATTACTTTTGATCTCTGGTTCACTTTACAATACAGAGGGCATGGGAGGAACAGAGGTGTCAATGCTGACAATCTTGAGAAGATGGTAGTTGCCTGGCTATCTCTACCTCTGTCGATTTCTGAACCACTGACCTGTATGGATGATAGACGGTAGGTGTGTGTGTTACGATTGCAACAGTTTTGACTGATGCCCGCCCATCCACCTATCAATAAGTCTAGTGAGCAGAGCCAGCAATCAGCCACAACATTGACAAGTCTCCTTTACATAAATAACATATACAGAAGTGAGTGTAAATTCTGACGTTACAGCATTTTTTGAGTTAACAGGAAGTAGAGTTCACCTGGGCTGAACGGGAACTTTGCACAGTGCTGATCGGATTTCAAAACTAATGATTAATTACCTGCAATTACTAAACATTCAATGTGCAAAGACCCGGTTCAGCCCACTGAGCTTTCCATTAGCTGCAGAGTAAAAAAAAAACAAAAAGGTCAGATATTCGACCACGTCATTAAGCACCGCGATGCTCCATGGCCTGCATGAAGAGGAATGGTAGCTTTCACAATGCATTTACCGTCTACTGCCTAGGATCTCAAACGTGTGGTACGCGTACCCCAGGGGGTACTTCTGATGATTCCAGGGGGTACTCGAGCTTGAAAAACTTAACTAAGAATAACAAATTTAGAGTTTTTGAAAAGGATAAATACTATTTAAACAACACCAAATTAGTGTTTTAGCTAATTCAAAGCAATTGTAAATGTTTAGAAATTGTTTAGAGCCAATTATCATGTACTATGATTAAATATATATTTCTCAAGGGGTACTTGGAATAATGTTTACTAGGCTAGGGGGTACTTTGCAAGTACAGGGTTTGAAAAGGGGTACATACCAATCAAATGTTGAGAAACACTGGTCTACTGCACAAGCACTGCAACCAAATTTTCCCGAGACGTTGTGTGTAACTTCTAGCATCATTCGCGTTTGCTGTTTCATATCCCGCTAGGTGCTGATGGTTAGTTGAGACTGCCAGTTGCTAGAGTCCCAAATAACAGACCCTACTGTAATAATAATATGGTAAGAGACTATGGCGATGGTAGGAATAGATAGTGAGCTCCTCTGAGGACAGTCAGTGACATGACTATGTGCTCTGTAAAGTGCTGCACGAGATGTCAGCTCTTTATAGATACTTAATAATAATAATAATAATAATATGGTAGGAGATTACGCTATGACTATGGCAGGATTTGATTGTGAGCTCATCTGAGGACAGTCAGAAACATAACTATGTACTCTGTAATGTGCTGCAGAAGATGGGCTCTTTCACACTATAGGGCTTGATTCACTAAACCGTGATAACTCTAATATCACACCTTATCAAAGATATCACATCTTATTAAAGTTATCATGCCTTATCAGAGTAGCATAGCGAGCACTACAAACTTATGCCTGCTAATTGGCAATGACACTCATCCTGCCCTGAGCCCCTGCGGGTTCGTAGCGCTCGCTATGCTACTCTGATAAGGTGTGATATATTTGATAAAGTGTGATATTTGAGTTATCACGGTTCAGTGAATCAAGCCCTACAGTGTTTTCCTCGGACATTTTTTTTTCAGCCGGGTGGCATAAAAAAAATAGCCGGGTGGGGTGAGATGAGAGAATGGAAAGCCGGCACTTTTCTGTACAACTCTGCTTACAACAGAGGAGGAGGTGAGCCGATGACAGCCGGATGCTCACCAAAACTAGCCGGGTGGAGCACCCGGCTAAAAGAGCCTGGGGAGATCACTACACTAGTAGCTGATCCGTGTGTTTTGATGCAATGCACCTAGGATGCATTTAGAAAGGTAACATGAAAGTCAGTCTATTTGAGTTTCATGCAAACTTTCATATTAGACATTTGGCCTCAATTCACTAAGCTTATCTCCTGTCTTTAATAACTCTTCTAGAGTTGTTACCATGGTGATAAGGCATGTAGTATTCAGGAAACATTTTACCTCAGGCAAACCTAAAGTTAACTCTTCTGTCTTTAAGTTAACTCTTTAATCCTTAAAATAACTCCAGAGTTAAGGACAGGCTGTTCATTAACTGCGTGTGAAAATAACTACAGAGGAGGTAACTTAACTACAGAGGAGGTAACTTAACTACAGAGGAGGTAACTTAACTACAGAGGAGGTAACTTAACTACAGAGGAGGTAACTTAACTACAGAGGAGGTAACTTAACTACAGAGGAGGTAACTTAACTACAGAGGAGGTAAATTAACTACAGAGGAGGTAAAATAACTACAGAGGAGGTAACGTAAGGAATGAAGAGATAAGATAACTCTCTTACTAGTGGAGGTAAGTTTTCTCTTGCCTTATCTCCAGCATGATCTTAGTGAATTGAGGCCATTGCCTTTCAGAGCGGATCTTGGTGCTTTGTAAAGTCCATCGCCTGCATTTTTCCGTCAAGTGAATTATAACTACCACCGCTGATCAGCATCGCACTGCAACTTCCCGACATAACGCGTGCATGAAGTTGTTCGTGCATGCGTTATCTAATGTGAAAGAGCCCTATATAAATACATAACATCATATTTCACAGCACTATTGGAGGTTTAACGAGGAGAATGGAGATTAAGGCTACTTGCACACCAAGACGTTGCGTTAGGTGCCACGTTAAGGTCGCATAACGTGCACCTAACACAACGTATGGTGCTGCAAGAGCCGACGGTAGAGTGAGCCGCGTTAGGCGGCTCTATTCCGATAAAGTCTCCCAGAGGGGCGCTGATTGGCCGGCGGGACCACGTGACGCGGAGCGAGACACTCCGCATCACGTGGTCCCGCCGGCCAATCAGCGGCCGCCAGTGCAGTGAATATTAAGTAGCCATGTGCGCGGCTACTGTAGCTGCATCTCCCCGCCTCCTCTCCGCCCCCCACTGCGCATGTGCAAACAGTCTAACGCGGCTATAGCCGCTCTAACGCCGTAGCATGCTGCACTTTCCGGGCAACGTACAGCGTTACATGTAACGCAACGTGGGCTGTGTGAACAGCCCACTTGAGTTACATTGCTGTGCGTTGGGGGAGCGTTACAGGCGCACTAACGTGCACCTGTAACGTCTAAGTGTGTAAGCAGCCTAAAGGTGGAGAGGAGACTATAAAGTGGGTTGGAACTGACAGTTGTTAAAGCTTGTGCTTATTGCTAGGTACAAGAGTAGTTAGTGTTGCAAAAGCCAAACGCTCTGCATTGCGATCACGCAAGCCTCAGTTTCCAGTTGCAGAGTTTGCGAAAGGAATGACAAACAATCGCGCTGAGAATCACACAAGCCAGAAATTGCATTCGAAGAAAAAAAACAGTGCGCGCTAGGAGAAAATAAGCCCCGCAATTTACATGTAAATCGAGGAGCTCTTGCAATCGAAAAACCGGCTGCAATCACAGTTTTATGAGTGATTTTGATTTTTAATGTTATTCAAGGCTCTTTTACACTACACGCAATTCCGATTCTAATTTTTATGAGATTTTATATGCAATTCCTACTTTTGATGCGATAAATAATAATAAAAAAAAAAAAGTCTTGCATGCTGCATTTTTCTGTGTTTTTCTTCTTGTGTTGCTCGCATTCAGTGAAAATTGCAAATTGGAATTGCTATTTGCAGTGTAGAAGAAGCCTCTTTTCCACTAGCAATCGCGGAAGCTGCTTTTCCACTACCTGCAATTGCAGAACAGAACGCGATCCCACCAAGAATCAGGAAAGCCAGCAATTGCATGCAGGAAAAAGTCAAAACACGCTAACGTAAAATGAGCAATCTACATGCAAATCACTGTGCTCGCGTACATTTGAATACGGCGCTGGTAGACTTGGGCGCAGGATCCAGCTGTTAAATGGCTGGTCCTGCTTCTGCACAAGTCCAGGGCGTTTTAATTACTATTCCCCCTCCAGGCCGACATGGATAGTGGGGGAATGAAATAATTCGGCTTCCAGCGATTGCTGGAGGCCGAATTATTGTGTTTTTTAAGCAACTTCGGCTCCGTCTTGTGACGGAGCCGACCTTCCTCACTGAGCGCCGCTATAGACTGATTCCCATTACAGTCTATGGCGGCGCTGGCTGCGCCCAAAGCTAGCAGCACTGAAAAGCACTAGTTCTCTGTGCTCTTGTGATCCGTAAATCGTCTGCGATCCACTTTTTTAAGCGGACCGCAGCTAGTGGATAAGGCATACCTCCCAACTTTTTGAGATGAGAAAGAGGGACACTTAAGCCACACCCCTGATCACACACCTAGTCACGCATACCATAAAGATTTCATAAGAAAAATGTTGTTTTATAAATCAACCCACACTGGTACTTTCTATCCTGGTTCATTTTCCTTCATATTAACATTTAAAATTAGTAATATATCAATTTAAATGATGGGAATAATGTTTATAGTCAAACACATGTTTTAGTAGAGAAATATATATATATATATATATATATATATATATATATATATATATATATATATATATATATATATATACACAGAAAGAAGGAACAAACGAGGAGGAAAAAGGGATAGGGCTTCAAAAGAGGGACAGTTGGGAGCTATGGATAAGGGCCCTCGGGCTGAATTTATTACAGAAGCCCACTTGTCAGAAATGTCACCCACTGAGTGAGGAGTAGCCAGTTAGTACTGTGTGTTCTACTTTGTATTTATAATGCTGGGGAGCAATATATTAAAAGTTGTTATTTCTTCAGTTCCTGTTTAAAGAATACAAGGAAATATATATATGAAATGTCAGGTGTGCTGGTGACATGTGACTACAGATGATGTCATGCAGGTACAGCCCATCCCCCTTCACACCTGCACCCCCTCCATCCCCCCATGCACTGACCCCCTCTCTTACCATCTTGCTGCCTCTCCCCGTCTGACGGCCCGTTCTCAGGCCTCGGTCCCCGGCCTCTCGTGGCTTAGTGTCCAGAACCGGCACCTCCTCCCCCTGCCTCACCCCGTAGAAAGGGGGGGCAGGAAGACAGCGCTGCGCATGCGCCGTCTGCCCGCTCCGCACACAGCGCCTGCGCAGAAGCCTGTTATCTGCTCTGCGCCTGCGCCACCTCTGGGTGCACAGCTTCAGTTGCTCGCTCTGAGCATGCGCAAACTCCTTTACGGAAGGTCGCGAAGTTCAAAGTTGTCAACATACGCGTTCTTCCCCAGGCGAAGGAGGGGCTAGAACTCATCTAGTCTCTATGGCAACGGCCGGCACCTCTCACCTGTTCTAGGGATGCGTCACCACTCTAGGACGCGCCCCCTGAAGCATTGACCACAGATGGATGTCGCCATTTTTTAGGTGGGAGGAAAAAATGTAAATAAAAGTAATTGAGGGATTTATGTATAGCTTGTGGGAGGAGTTTTAGAAACTAAATCAAGTCCTATTTATAAGGTGCCAATGTAATTAAAGGGTACCAGAGATAAAAAAAAAAGTTTCACTTACCTTGAGCTTCCACCAGCCCCCTGCAAACTTGTGCCCACACCGTCACTCACCGATCATCTGGTCCCCTGCCGTGCCTCAGTTTAGTTTTGGGCAGTGGGCCTGGATGCGCGCGTCTTCGATTTCCTGTCCCTGTAGCCGTCTTGGGGCTGTGCACTGCGCATACTACCTACGCAAGTGTAGTACGCAGGCGCACTGCCAAAAATGAAACTGAGCCACAGCAGGGGATGCAACTGCATGGGCACAGGATTGTCTGCAGGGGGCTGGTGGAGGCCCCAGGTAAGTGAAACTTTTTTAATTTTAGACTAATTTATTTATTGTATTTATAAAGCACCAACATATTACACAGCGCTGGACATTCGTTTTGGTTACAGACAATATTTAGGGGTGACATACAGCAATAAGGTTCACTTCAGGACCACCGGCTTACACCCCCTCTACTAGTGACCAGGCCATTTTTCACAATACAGGGCTGGTTGCTGCACAGCCTTACAGCTTAGCACACAACTGAATCTTGCCTCCTTTTATTGACATTCTGTAGGAGGTCTCTGATTGCTGCAGCGATATTTTTTTTTTTATTTAATAAAAAAAGGAGGCGTTTCCCTCTCCCTCCATCCCCCTTGTGCCGTCCTAAATTGCCATAGGACAGCAATCGGCACTCATCCCCGCCTCTCATAGGCATCAGCCTATGAGAGGACACACATTAGGAGCCGCTCTGAGGGAGAGCCGAGTGTCCCTCGTACAGCACTGCAGGAGATCGCAGCGATGTACGCATGTAAACGAAGGGGATTTCTTTCCCCTTTCGGCTCTGAACAGTCTGCTAGCCGCGATCGCGCCTAGCAAGCTGATCACGGAGCGGAGCTCCATGAACCGACAGGGAACGATCGCGCATGCACGCACGCGTTCCCTGCTACACTGCAGCTCCTGGACTTTATGCCGATCGGCATTAGGTGTTCCTGGGGCTGCCGCCGCGGTCACGCCCATCGGCATGACACGGTCGTTAGGTAGTTAAGAAATGCTTTAAAATACATAAGTAGAACACAAACCATTTATGATAGCGGTAAAGAAAATTTGAAAGGGAACCTGAGATGGTGATCAAATGACAAAATATACATACCTGGTGTTTCCTCCTGCCTGATCGCTCCTATACCGTCATCTGCAGGGAAATGAGGAGGCGACTGAGGATGATGAGGAAGCGATTAGGCCGGAGAGAGCTGGAGGAAGCCCCAGGTATGTATACATTTTTTGTGTGGCCCTATCTCAGGTACACTTTAAAGTGGACCTGAACTCAGACCTCCTCTCTGCTTTAAAAGATATGCAACAGCATAATAACCTTTAAACAAAAACATTTATTTGTGACAGCTCATACAAATCCTAAAATAAATCTGCACAGTTTCTACCTCCTGATTCATGGAAGCAGACATATTGTTTACAGCCTGTGTTTCAAATGGGCTTATCTGCCATAGGCAGTCATGTGACACAGGGGAGAGCTCAAATTACAACTTGTGATCAGACACAAATGAGGGGGAATTAGACAGCCTAAACTCTCTGAATACACACAGGGTGCATTTCTCTATGCCCCCTTTAACTGAAAATAGTACTGAATAATACGGAAAAAGTGAGATACTCACCTCTCGAGCCCTCTGCTGCTTGCCTGGACCCTCTTCTTTGCGGATGCACTGCGCAGGCACCAGTAGGGTTTGCATTGGCACAGGAGCACGGGACTGCTTGTGCACAGAGGAAAGAGTCATGCATGAGCTGCTCAGTGCTACTGCACAGGTCTCTGATGAAGCAAGGTTAATCCTTGCGAAACAGCTGTCAGACAACTTTCCTCCCCCCACTGCTGTAACCTGTGTGTCGACCCGGTCACAATAAAGGGTAATTTTATGCAGCAGTGCCCTTCTCTCTTCCTTGATTGACTTGGACAGACGGGTATTCTGCTGGCTCCTATGCAGTGCAGCCATGCTCGTATGTGGAGGGAAGCGGCGCTGCAAGCAATATTCAACATTCATGTCCAATATTTTCAGGGTGTCCAAGTGCAGGATCGATAAGGAGATCAGGGAAGCCTCTGTACTATCTAGAGGCTAAAGGTGCGTATACACCTGTGACATGTTGCCCATCAGGTATCTGGGCCTGATCCCCTTGTGAGACATCGCTGGGCCGAGCTGCACACACAATTGTTGGCTGTGTAGCTGACGACGCACTGCACCTATGTGGGGGAAGCGGTGGGAAGACAATGTGCGGTACGTGCATTACGTGGCGGGCAGCGGAGCGGCACAAACAATGGGATCGGTGTCGCTGGGGTTGGGTAGATCCACCCGGCGGATTGCTCACGGGTTGGGGTCGCAGGCTTCTGTACACACGCCTGATTATCGGCTGAGGCGGTTGCTATCGGCCACCTTGGCTGACATCAGTCAGGCGTGTGTATGAGGCATAATTCTCCCTTATCTGCTAGTAATGAGCCACTGTAATTTGATCTGTCTTCTCTATCTGAACTAGGAGTTGGTGTGCCATTCAGACAGGCTATATGCAAACACAGGAGGTTAACCCTTTCTGTGCTCCCTACAAACCAGGAAGTAAACTACACTACAGCCTCTCTGAGGAGTTCTATAAGCTGTAACAAGGAAATGTTCTACTGGTTATTATGTTATTATGCTGTTGCGCAGGATGGCTGGCAGGGGCTGGAGGAAGCCCCAGGAAAGTGTTTTTTTTTATTTTTATAGTGCTCAGATGTGTCCTTTAAATGGATACTGTAAGGGGGTCGGGGGAAAATTAGTTGAACTTACCCGGGGCTTCTAATGGTCCCCTGCAGACGTCCTGTGCCCGCGCAGCCACTCCCCAATGCTCCGGCCCCGCCTCCGGTTCACTTCTGGAATTTCAGACTTTAAAGTCGGAAAACCACTGCACCTGCATTGCCGTATCCTCGCTCCCGCTGATGTCACCAGGAGTGTACTGCGCAGGCCCAGTATGGTCTGTGCCTGCGCCGTGCGCTCCTGGTGACATCAGCGGGAGCGAGGACACGACAACACAGGCGCAGTGGTTTTCCGACTTTAAAGTCTGAAATTCCAGAAGTGAACCGGAGGCGGGGCCGGAGCATCGATAAGTGGCTGCGCAGGTACAGGATGTCTGCGGGAGACCATTAGAAGCCCCGGGTAAGTTCAACTAATTTATCCCCGACCCCCCTACAGTATCCCTTTAAGTTGCTTCACGTTTGCTTTAAAAATGTCATGATTTGACTGTCTTAAAGAGAAACCGTGACCAAGAATCCCAATCAGTAGCTGATACCCCCTTTCCTAGGAGAAATCTATTCCTTTTCACAAACGGATCATCAGGGGGTTCTGTATGGCTGATATTGTGGTGAAACCCCTCCCACAAGAGACTCTGAGGACCATGGTCCTGGCAGTTTACTGTCTGTGAACCTTGTTGCATTGTGGGAAACCGCTGTTTCCAACTGCCAAAAAAAGCAAGCAGCAACTACATCACCTGCCAGCAGTAAAAATGTCACCATGTGATAAATGTCAGAATGTAAATCAGAGAGAAGAAAGATTTTACAATGGGAAAACACTGACTAAATCATTTATACATAATTATGGTAAAAATGAAGCACTTTTTTAATTACATTGTTTTCACTGGAGTTCCTCTTTAACCACTTCAGCCTACAGCTTCGAAAATCTTATGCATCTGAGCAATGACCTCCCATTCATTCGCTAATAACTTTATCGCTACTTATCAAAATTAATTGATCTATATCTCGTTTTTTCCGCCACTAATTAGGCTTTCTTTGGGTACTACATTTTGCTAAGAGCCACTTTACTGTAAATGCATTTTAACAGGAAGATTAAGATAGAAATGGAAAAAAATCATTATTTCTCAGTTTTTGGCCATTATAGTTTAAAATTAATACATGCTACAGTGATTAAAACCCATGCATTTTATGTGCCCATTTGTCCCGCTTATTACACCATTTAAATTACGTCCCTATCACAATTTATGGCGCCGATATTTTATTTAGAAATAAAGGTGCATTTTTTCAATTTGCGTCCATCACTATTTACAAGCTTATAATTTTAAAAAATTTAATAAGATACTCTCTTGACATGTATATTTAAAAAGTTCAGACCCTTAGGTAACTATTTATGTAGTTTTTTTTTTTTAATTGTAATTTTTTTTTAATACAAAAATTTATTTGGCTAATTTTAGTTTGTGAGGGAAACTGCTAATTTTAGATGTAATATAATGTATTTTTTTATTTAATAAAAGTATGTGGGTGCAGTTTACTATTTGGCCACAAGATGGCCACATTAAAAAAATTCCTGGATGCGAACGATGTCGCATCTAGGAACTAAAATGAAGAGAAGAAGTTTCCTGGGGGCAGAAATACCACGCTCTCTGATGAGAAAGCGTCGGTATTTCTGCCGGGGACTTAGATCGGTGAATGGGAATTATATTCCCATTCACTGATCGGAGGGCAGCGGGAGCGCGCACGGGCCCGATCACGCGCCCAATCGCGCGCACCACACGGCTGCAGCACCAGTGCCTATCTGGACGGATATATTCGTCCAGATATGGCGAAGTGGTTAAAGGACCACTATCGCAAAAAAAAAAAAAAAGTAGGCAGTTGAAATCTGACAAAACTGACAGGTTTTGGGCCAGTCCATCTCCTCATGGCGGATTCTCAGAGTTTTCTCTGTTTTCAACGGCATTTTCTGAACAGCAGTTGCAAAGTCTAACTGACATAATAGTGTGCAAGTGATTAGGGAGGCCGGCTGGTATCTGACTATTTTGGCAGTTAAACTGCTGTTCAGGAAATGCTGTTGAAATCAAAGAAAACCCCGCGTATGGACTGGCACAAAATCTTGGGGAGGTGCGGTTAGGGTTAAATACTTACCTGTCCCGATGTCATTCACAGACCCTGAACACCCTGAACAAGCATGCAGCAGATCAGGTGTTTCTGACATTATTGTCAGACCTGACAAGATTAGCTGCATGCTGGTTTCTGGTGTGATTCAGATACTACTGCGGCCAAATAGATCAGCAGGACTGCCAGGCAACTGGTACAAGGAGATAAATATGGCAGCCTCCATATACTTCTCACTTCGAGGGCCATATGCAATTCACTTTTTCTTCTAAGTTTTCTCCTAGGTGATAGTTTCAAACCTCATCAATAAAATGCTCTTTAAGCCACCAGCAAAAAAGAAAATACTCCGAATACTATTGAAAGTATTTTCCTGTGACTTTTTGGCACTATTTTCAATTGCAGAGCAATAAAAAGTGATTTTAAACCGCATATGAAAAATTATCTCCTGGGAGAAAACTTAGGAGAAAAACCTTTTCTACTGAGTTTCCTCCTCGGTGACATTTTCACACCTTGCCATAAAATGACCTTTAAACTACCATCAAGCAAGAAAATACTCAAAATAAATTTGATAGTAATCTTTCACCGACTTTTTAATACTTCAATTGTAAAATGCTGAAAAATTATTTTTAACGGAAGATGATGAAAATGATCTCCTGTGTTGCGTCATTACGGCCGTGCTTTGCATTAATTGCCGGTACCAGTGTTAGAACGAGCATCACTCACATGCAGGCAGATTATAGCGTGTTTTGTGTAGTATTTGGGGAGCAGATCAGTTGTACGGTGTACAAATAGATTTGTCATATTGCCCATAATGATGTTGTCTGTTCCCTGATAAAGGGTGAGCCCTTGGGTTGGGTACCTTGAAATCATCAGCATTATAAATGTATAATGATTGCTTGAAGGACAACTGTAACGAGAGGGATATGGAGGCTGCCATACTTATTTCCTTTTAGACAATACCAGTTGCCCATACCTCCCAACTTTTTGAGATGAGAAAGAGGGACACTTACATGTCACACCCCTGATCACGCCCCCATCTCACACCCCTTGTCACACATACCATAAAGATTCCATAAGAAAAATATGTTGTTTTATAATTCAAACGACACTGGTCCTTTCTATCCTGGTTCATTTTCCTTCATAGTAACATTTTAAAATTAGTAATACATCAATTTTATGGATGGGAATAAAGTTTAGAGTCAATCAAACACATTTTTTTAGTAGATAAATATATATATATTTACATAGAAAGAGGGACAAATGAGGAGGAAAGAGGTACAGGGCTCCCAAAGAGGGACTGTCCCTCCAAAAGAGGGACAGTTGGGGGCTATGGTTGCCTGGCAGCCCTGCTGATCCTCTGGCCCTAATACTTTTAGCCACAGCCCCTGAAAAAGCATGCAGCATATCAGGTGTTTCTGACATTATTCTCTGATCTGACAAGATTAGCTGCATGCTTGTTTCTGTTGTGATACTACTGCAGCCAAATAGATCAGCAGGACTGCCAGGGAAATGGTATTGTTTAAAAGGAAATAAATATGGTAGTCTACATTTCCCTCTCACGAAAGTTGTCCTTTAAAGCCTCACTGCAGACAAAAACATTTTCCTGGATGTATGTCGAGGTTGCCGTAAGTGGTTGAGCTTTTTTCATTCAACCAGAACCGCATTGATTAGCTGATATTAAATAAATTGTTTGTAAAATACTGGTCTGGTGCCCTGACAGAGGCCACCTTCCAAAGCCCAGACTGTCAGTGCTATAGGCTGCAATCTTTATAAACAGATTCAGACTGTGCCGGCACTTTGCAATCTGAACAGCAGGATGATGCAATCTAAGAAGTGACAGCCCCCAAGGAGGATGAAACTGACTTCCCTGATTCTGTGCTTTTGACCAGGTGATCAAAATTTAAAGGCAGTCTTTTTATTTGCAGTTGCTACATTGCCGCTATAGTACAGTTCCTTTAGTTATAATAATATAAATCACACATAGGCAGGCGTAAAATATAAATAAATATATTTATTAAATATACAGACAGTACAAAATTTACAAATTCGGCAATAGAAAACTTTTCTACAATATAATCTCTTTTTCACTTGTGCAATTCGCTAAAGGTTTTGCTCACACACTCAGTACAGTCCTCTCACACTCATTCATACTACCCGTGACACCCCATTCCCCCCCACCCCCAGTAGTCAGACGACGAGCCTTTGAAGAAGCAAAAGCCCTAAGCTGTAGTGAGGTTTGGTCCACAGGTGGAGGAGGTGTTGTTCTGGAAATTGGCACTAGATGGTGCTAGACTCATGGCTCCATAACTTGTCCCATGAACAGCAGGGCACCTGGGGAAGAGAAGGAGACTCATTATACCTCTGGCAGAGAAGCACAATTTGCTAAGCTGAACTCATCAAAACTTTTTTTTCAGGGGGAAGGGCCGATGCCAGCATGTAGGCTGTAGCTCCACCCCTTCAGAGCTGCCAACGGCATCCCTAGTGGTCAGATCAAATGCACCCACATTGGATTGGAAACAGTTAACAGATTTCTAATGTGTCTTCATTCTGATTACAGAGTTATACAAGTCCCCGTTCACACTGGGGATCGTGAAATTCTAGCGATTATCGCTAGCATTTTGCCACGCTGTTTTTTTCGCGATTATCACGTTTTTTTACTGTACATTTTTGAAATTTGTGAGCGATTGCGATTCGCATTTTAAATACATTGCAATCGCGATCACTCTGAAATTGTTAAAAAAATGCTGCATTTAGCACGTTTGCGTTTACCGTGAATCGCCGGCGATCGCATCAGTGAGATCACCGCCATATGGTTTACATTACACTAGCGCTTTAAAAAGTGCTAGCGATTGATGGCGATTAGTGGTAAACGGCCGCCAATCGCCCCAGTGTGAATGGGAACTGATATTGCAGCTATTGCAGCGGTACGTTGCCGCGGCTCTCAGCCTGTCTGATGACTGCATTGCGTCTGCTCTTCCAGCTCAGCACAGCTTACCTGTCGGGTTGTGTCGGATGAGAAACAGAAACGGGTGATCCACAATGACCTCCAGAGGAGCCATGCGAGCCAACAGGACAGCGGCTGAGAAATCAAAGGTCAGACTCGTTACCATTATGCATCAAGTATCCATATTGTATACTATACTAGCTGAAGTAACAACTGACTCATCACTTGCCAGCATTTGGCTTGCCTTTTTATTTCATCGTTGCTGTGCACTTTTATAAAGCCACAGCTTCTATTGTACACACTAGAGGTAGCAGCACACACTGCAGCTAGTTTACTGTTTACTATTAGTATAGGTACAGGGTAGCAGCTTGTATTGTACATACAGGAGGTAGCAGGGATCAGTACACACTGCAGCCAGTTTACTATAAGTATGGCACACGGTAACAGCTTATAACGTTCATACAAGAGGTAACAGGGATCAGTACACACTGCAGCCAGTTTACTATAAGTATGGCACAACACACTGTAACAGCGTATAATGTACATACAGGGGATAGCACGGATCAGTACACATTGCAGCTAGTTTACTATTAGTATGGGCCCAGGGTAGCAGCTTACATTGTATATACTGGAGGTAGCAGGGATCAGTACACATTGCAGCTAGTTTACTATAAGTATGGACACACACTAACAACTTATAGTGTACATACTAGAGGTAGCAGGGATCAGTACACACTGAAGCTAGTTTACTATTAGTATGGGCCCAGGGTAGCAGCTTATACTGTACATACTGGAGGTAGCAGGGATCAGTTCACACTGCAGCTAGTTAACTATCAGTATAGGCACATGGTAGACAACTAATATTGTGTATACAGGAGGTAGCAGGGATCAGAACATACTGCAGCTAGTTTACTATGTTGTACATACTGCAGGTGGCAGGGATCAGCACACTAGCTAGTTTACCATCAGTATAAATGCAGGGTAACAGCTTATACTGTACATACTGGAGGTAGCAGGAATCAGCACACACTGCAGCTAGTTTACTATCAATATAGGCACAGAGTAACAGCTTATGTTGTACATACTGCAGGTGGCAGGGATCAGCACACACTTTAGCTAGTTTACCAAGAGTATAAATGCAGAGTAACATTTTACAGTGTTAAACCATTTTTTATATGTTTAGTTTGACCATGTGTTACAATATTATGCTCTGTCATTATGTAATGGTCAGTAAGGATTTCTTCCATTACCTGTGGCCGCTGAAGCTGTGGTTCCGCTCTCAGTTACTTCAATTTTGATTTTCTGGAAGGCTTCTGATACATACGTCGGTCTTTCACCTTTAAGACGAAACACAGATTGTCAGATGATGACAGGATGACAGAAAGAAGCATTGTGATTGGCCAGCCCTGCTCGTCAGCCATCTTTGCCCTCCTCCCACCCGGCAGTGTGATCTGTCAATGATGTACGTACTTGATAAGCGGCTGAAGTCTGCCTTTTCTTCCGAGAACATGTCTTCAATCCCCAGACGCTGGAATGGGGCCTTCAGATCGACCTCGCTTACAAGGGAAAACCTGTGAAGGAACATAAAACGGTCAGTTTCCCAGTGTCACCAGCCCTATGTGTGCATAAACGTAATCTAACCCTGAAGGGGCATGTAGCACAACAATATACTAATCAGCCAATCATGCGGCAGCAGTACTGAGTATAACGTTATGCAGATACTGGCCACGGGTAGAATAATGTAACCTCATTGTGGGTGACAAATAGACTTGTTTAAATATTTCTGTAACTGCTGATTTCTTATTATCCTCACAAACAACAACCTCAGGGATGCTGCTAAGGTTTTTGTGGCCCAAGCATCCCATAATTTGTGCCCCCAATGCATAGGTCCCTTCTCTCGTTATAATGGGTAGCCAAAGGTGCATCCCCCCCCCCCAGTATTGGTAGACACCCCAGTATAGGTAGCCCAGGTGTTCCCCCAGTATAGGTAGCCGCCACCTGTATAGGTAGCCAAAGTGTCCCCCCAGTATAGAAACCAACCCACTGTACAGGTAGCGGGTGACCCGCCCTCCCGTATAAGGCATTGGTGCCAGTGAGGGCATGTAGCATCCTTCTGGCTCTCCATCCCCAACACTTACCCACCTGCAGATCGGCAGCGACTTGAAAAGAGGAGAGCAGCGCATAGTAAACGTGCGGCACACTTCAAATCCAGGAAATGAGCAATGACATCACTTCTGCATCTGCAGTGTACTCCGTGGTCACTGCCTCGCTCAACTCTCTGTTCACATTGTCGCTGGCGTTAGGTCTGTGTGTGAGTGACGGGGAGGCAGAGGGGGCCATATAAGTCACAGAAAGGGCAGCATGGGAGGCCCCTGTTGTGTATAAGGCCCCCAGCGGAGGCTTGGTTCATCTGGGCCTAGCTGCACCCCTGGACAACTTCTAGAGTTTACTCTGGCAAAATCAGAGGATCAGTGGAAAATGGCCAGACTAGTTTTAGCAAACAAAACAGTCTTCAGTTACTCAGATAGTCACTATTTACAACTGTGGTGATCAGAAAAACATCTCAGAATCCATAACACATCATGGCTAGATTTCTGCCAGTGAATAATAGGGTAAGGTTGTAGGAGGCACCAGCATAGCTCCCAACTTTTTGAGATGAGAAAAAGGGACACTTAAGCCACACCCCTGATCACGCCCCCGTCACACCCCTAGTCACACATACCATAAAGATTTCATAAGAAAAAATATGTTGTTTTATAATTCAAACCACACTGGTCCTTTCTATCCTGGTTCATGTCCCTTCATATTAACATTGTAAAATTAATAATATATCAATTTAAAGGATGGGAATAAAGTGTAGAGTCAATCAAACTCCTTTTTTAGTAAATAAATATATATATTTACATAGAAAGAGGGACAAAGTCCTGAAAGAGGGACAAATGAGGGTGAAAGGGGGACAGGGCTCCCAAAAGAGGGACTGTCCCTCTGAAAGAGGGACAGTTGGGAGCTATGCACCAGAGTCAAGACAAGGTCCTCCAGCACCCAAAGCTGAGACACCAAAGTGCGCCCCTCCATCCCTCCCACCCCAGCCGTCACACACTGATTGCTATTACACTAAGAGGTACCCCAACCCCACCAACACCTTAATCTCTAGTTATCTGGCTTGCCGCCACTGCCATGTATCCCCTTTTCTTACTTCTCTCTGCTTCAAACACAATAGGGGAATGATAGCTGAGTGAGTTGTGCGCCCCCTCCTACACTGCGCCCTGAGGCTGGAGCCTCTCTCGCCTCTGTCTCGGCCCCGCCCTGGGAGGCACGTATTCACGCCAAAGAAATTCCCATTTTGAAGGAGAAGGTTAGTTTTCTTTTATGATTCTTTTTTCTTTAGAATCTTGGGAAACTCAGTCACGTGACACTAGTAGTTTGGCAGGAAGTTCAAGGTACCCCATTCACCCAGGATCCCAGACAGCAATGAAACAATGCACTGTTGTTGTGTATTGTAACTAAATTGCTTTTAACGGTATCAGTTTAGAACGTTGCGTCTTAGCAAAAGATGAGCCTTACTTGGGCAAGACAAGGAGGCGGGTGGCTTTCTGCATGGTGGCTTTCCACTGGTTGACAAGTTCCGCAGTCAGGATGTCAGTAATGGCAGACAGAGGTACGTGTTTCTCATAGGGAGCGGCTATCAACATGCTGAGCTCATCCCCTTCGTACGGCAGCTCGATGACATCGTAGAACTCTCCTTCGGGGGTTTCAAACTCACCTAGGACAAAAGGATTCATTGTAAGTGCTTCTGATGGACTGGTCTTGTGCAACGTAATAATATCCAGTTACATACTACTACTGAAATTGTATGCAACCAAACAACACTTACTGCAGTTGTACTTGGCGGTGTTGGCCATCATCTGTGTCTGGACTACGGATCCGTCAGAACGATAGAATGGTCTGGAGTGGGTGGCCTTCTCTGGAAACGGTAAGATCCATTTTCCGTCAAAGCTGACGGCATTAAGTAGGACAAGTCGGGTCAGTGGTGGGATGGAGTTGCTTCCCAAGAAGTCCTTGATCATTCCTAGAAAGTCAGAAAAGAAACTCGTTAGGAGGTAACTTGACTGTAGTCGGCA
Source organism: Hyperolius riggenbachi (assembly GCF_040937935.1). NCBI lineage: Eukaryota > Metazoa > Chordata > Amphibia > Anura > Hyperoliidae > Hyperolius > Hyperolius riggenbachi. The sequence goes on from NC_090648.1 coordinate 45,860,690, forward strand.
ACCTTAAAGCAACAAGAACTCTATGAATAAAGCCCTATTAGACCCCAAATAGAAGTAGGCAAATTTGGCAAATCCATTGTATAGCTATGTGTGCACCTTTCTAAAGGGGTTTAGGAGGACCACTAGTGACTGGATGATTTCCAGTGAGTAGGCCGCGGTCTTACAATTGCACACCACCAACTACCTGTGAAGGACACCAATGTGTCTTCATCTAGAGGACCTGTTTTACTGCAATGCAGGTAAACAGAGTAAAGCAGTCTGGCATTTATTGTTCCAATTACTTTAGGTGTCGCATGGGCACACCTGATTGATCTGCCCACTGGCTACATCCAGGCAGAAGAGCCTCTGAGCTGCAGTGGAGTTTGCCATTTACATACCACAGATGAAGCAGATATTCTTTCCGCCAATTCCACGTATACACTATACATTTACTTATAAAACTTGATTGCTAGCAGAATTTGGCTTGTTTAGTGATGGGATTAGTTGGATGCCATGCGTACTGCAGACTATTAATACAGGCACCTCTGTACGTGAAAATATATTAATTTCACTATTCTTTATACCACTAAGGGTTGACCATGAAGTGTACCTGTAAGGGAAAAATGCCGTTGCAGGGTACTCATCTCATAGTGTGGCAGTGGAGGGGCAGAGAGTGGCGGTGGGGGACACAGAGACATGTTATGAGGCAGAGAACATGCCTCTGTGTTCCATCTGCCACCACCAAGAACCCCCTCAGGTTCACTTTTAGGACCCCTCTTGGCTCTGCCTAGCCCTAAACACCACCTTCCTGGCTCTGCCTAACCTTAAGGTCCCCCCAGTCTTTCGGGAGCCTCAGGTGCCTGATAAAATACCAGGGCCCATACGCAATTAACTTTTTCACATGAGTTTTCTCCTAGGCGATAATTTTTCATCTTCGATTTATAACAACTTTTTAGCACTTTGCAATGGAAAAAGTACCAAAAAGTAGTTGAAAAAGTACTATAAAAAATATTTGGAGTATTTGTTTGCTTGTTGGTGGTTTAAAATGCATTTTATTGACAAGTTTGAAAATTTCAAGTAAGAGAAAACTCAAGTGAAAAAGAGAATTGCATATGGGCCCAGGTGTCAGGGCCATCCACTATGAAAATTGCAGCTATAAGTATAAGCCGCAAAACCTCTGGTGGCCTTTTTACGTGCTTTGCCCTCAAGCAAGTTGAACAGGTTTTTTATGTCCAGAAGCATGGCTGTGGACAACTACATCCAGACTGGGGATGCACGAGTAAGGTCTGCTCACGTCCAACTTAATGAAACGCGCTCACATAGAGGAGAAAACCACGACTGTGCAGCTTCTTTCTACTGCGGCTGCCCATGTGCAGACCTTCTCCATGCATGCCCAATCTGGATGTGCTCGACCACAAGCAGAATCCACTGGAAGTCGTCGCATTGCCAGAGCCACCAGCAGGACCGCCGAAGGAGCTAAGAGGATGCCGTGGGACCTCACAGGCTATGGTGGGCTGGAGAAAACCCCAGTTTTTTTTTGCCCCCCCTCAGGGTCCCTTTAATAAGATGAACTCTTGGTGGCACAAGGATAACTACCTGCGTGTGCAAGTACAGTCATGATTTAAAGTGTACCAGAGAAAAAAAGTCTTAAAGATTTGGTACTTACCTGGGGCTTCCTCCTACCCCATAAGAGTCCAATGCTGTCCTCCCGCGTTCTGACATTCAGCCTCAATCAGCCCTGGTAGCAGCTCAGTCGCGTCCAGTGTGAGTCTTCTGAGCATGCGCGGGAGGCTGGAGGAAGCCCTGGGTAAGTATCAAATCTTTATTACTTTTGATCTCTGGTTCACTTTACAATACAGAGGGCATGGGAGGAACAGAGGTGTCAATGCTGACAATCTTGAGAAGATGGTAGTTGCCTGGCTATCTCTACCTCTGTCGATTTCTGAACCACTGACCTGTATGGATGATAGACGGTAGGTGTGTGTGTTACGATTGCAACAGTTTTGACTGATGCCCGCCCATCCACCTATCAATAAGTCTAGTGAGCAGAGCCAGCAATCAGCCACAACATTGACAAGTCTCCTTTACATAAATAACATATACAGAAGTGAGTGTAAATTCTGACGTTACAGCATTTTTTGAGTTAACAGGAAGTAGAGTTCACCTGGGCTGAACGGGAACTTTGCACAGTGCTGATCGGATTTCAAAACTAATGATTAATTACCTGCAATTACTAAACATTCAATGTGCAAAGACCCGGTTCAGCCCACTGAGCTTTCCATTAGCTGCAGAGTAAAAAAAAAACAAAAAGGTCAGATATTCGACCACGTCATTAAGCACCGCGATGCTCCATGGCCTGCATGAAGAGGAATGGTAGCTTTCACAATGCATTTACCGTCTACTGCCTAGGATCTCAAACGTGTGGTACGCGTACCCCAGGGGGTACTTCTGATGATTCCAGGGGGTACTCGAGCTTGAAAAACTTAACTAAGAATAACAAATTTAGAGTTTTTGAAAAGGATAAATACTATTTAAACAACACCAAATTAGTGTTTTAGCTAATTCAAAGCAATTGTAAATGTTTAGAAATTGTTTAGAGCCAATTATCATGTACTATGATTAAATATATATTTCTCAAGGGGTACTTGGAATAATGTTTACTAGGCTAGGGGGTACTTTGCAAGTACAGGGTTTGAAAAGGGGTACATACCAATCAAATGTTGAGAAACACTGGTCTACTGCACAAGCACTGCAACCAAATTTTCCCGAGACGTTGTGTGTAACTTCTAGCATCATTCGCGTTTGCTGTTTCATATCCCGCTAGGTGCTGATGGTTAGTTGAGACTGCCAGTTGCTAGAGTCCCAAATAACAGACCCTACTGTAATAATAATATGGTAAGAGACTATGGCGATGGTAGGAATAGATAGTGAGCTCCTCTGAGGACAGTCAGTGACATGACTATGTGCTCTGTAAAGTGCTGCACGAGATGTCAGCTCTTTATAGATACTTAATAATAATAATAATAATATGGTAGGAGATTACGCTATGACTATGGCAGGATTTGATTGTGAGCTCATCTGAGGACAGTCAGAAACATAACTATGTACTCTGTAATGTGCTGCAGAAGATGGGCTCTTTCACACTATAGGGCTTGATTCACTAAACCGTGATAACTCTAATATCACACCTTATCAAAGATATCACATCTTATTAAAGTTATCATGCCTTATCAGAGTAGCATAGCGAGCACTACAAACTTATGCCTGCTAATTGGCAATGACACTCATCCTGCCCTGAGCCCCTGCGGGTTCGTAGCGCTCGCTATGCTACTCTGATAAGGTGTGATATATTTGATAAAGTGTGATATTTGAGTTATCACGGTTCAGTGAATCAAGCCCTACAGTGTTTTCCTCGGACATTTTTTTTTCAGCCGGGTGGCATAAAAAAAATAGCCGGGTGGGGTGAGATGAGAGAATGGAAAGCCGGCACTTTTCTGTACAACTCTGCTTACAACAGAGGAGGAGGTGAGCCGATGACAGCCGGATGCTCACCAAAACTAGCCGGGTGGAGCACCCGGCTAAAAGAGCCTGGGGAGATCACTACACTAGTAGCTGATCCGTGTGTTTTGATGCAATGCACCTAGGATGCATTTAGAAAGGTAACATGAAAGTCAGTCTATTTGAGTTTCATGCAAACTTTCATATTAGACATTTGGCCTCAATTCACTAAGCTTATCTCCTGTCTTTAATAACTCTTCTAGAGTTGTTACCATGGTGATAAGGCATGTAGTATTCAGGAAACATTTTACCTCAGGCAAACCTAAAGTTAACTCTTCTGTCTTTAAGTTAACTCTTTAATCCTTAAAATAACTCCAGAGTTAAGGACAGGCTGTTCATTAACTGCGTGTGAAAATAACTACAGAGGAGGTAACTTAACTACAGAGGAGGTAACTTAACTACAGAGGAGGTAACTTAACTACAGAGGAGGTAACTTAACTACAGAGGAGGTAACTTAACTACAGAGGAGGTAACTTAACTACAGAGGAGGTAACTTAACTACAGAGGAGGTAAATTAACTACAGAGGAGGTAAAATAACTACAGAGGAGGTAACGTAAGGAATGAAGAGATAAGATAACTCTCTTACTAGTGGAGGTAAGTTTTCTCTTGCCTTATCTCCAGCATGATCTTAGTGAATTGAGGCCATTGCCTTTCAGAGCGGATCTTGGTGCTTTGTAAAGTCCATCGCCTGCATTTTTCCGTCAAGTGAATTATAACTACCACCGCTGATCAGCATCGCACTGCAACTTCCCGACATAACGCGTGCATGAAGTTGTTCGTGCATGCGTTATCTAATGTGAAAGAGCCCTATATAAATACATAACATCATATTTCACAGCACTATTGGAGGTTTAACGAGGAGAATGGAGATTAAGGCTACTTGCACACCAAGACGTTGCGTTAGGTGCCACGTTAAGGTCGCATAACGTGCACCTAACACAACGTATGGTGCTGCAAGAGCCGACGGTAGAGTGAGCCGCGTTAGGCGGCTCTATTCCGATAAAGTCTCCCAGAGGGGCGCTGATTGGCCGGCGGGACCACGTGACGCGGAGCGAGACACTCCGCATCACGTGGTCCCGCCGGCCAATCAGCGGCCGCCAGTGCAGTGAATATTAAGTAGCCATGTGCGCGGCTACTGTAGCTGCATCTCCCCGCCTCCTCTCCGCCCCCCACTGCGCATGTGCAAACAGTCTAACGCGGCTATAGCCGCTCTAACGCCGTAGCATGCTGCACTTTCCGGGCAACGTACAGCGTTACATGTAACGCAACGTGGGCTGTGTGAACAGCCCACTTGAGTTACATTGCTGTGCGTTGGGGGAGCGTTACAGGCGCACTAACGTGCACCTGTAACGTCTAAGTGTGTAAGCAGCCTAAAGGTGGAGAGGAGACTATAAAGTGGGTTGGAACTGACAGTTGTTAAAGCTTGTGCTTATTGCTAGGTACAAGAGTAGTTAGTGTTGCAAAAGCCAAACGCTCTGCATTGCGATCACGCAAGCCTCAGTTTCCAGTTGCAGAGTTTGCGAAAGGAATGACAAACAATCGCGCTGAGAATCACACAAGCCAGAAATTGCATTCGAAGAAAAAAAACAGTGCGCGCTAGGAGAAAATAAGCCCCGCAATTTACATGTAAATCGAGGAGCTCTTGCAATCGAAAAACCGGCTGCAATCACAGTTTTATGAGTGATTTTGATTTTTAATGTTATTCAAGGCTCTTTTACACTACACGCAATTCCGATTCTAATTTTTATGAGATTTTATATGCAATTCCTACTTTTGATGCGATAAATAATAATAAAAAAAAAAAAGTCTTGCATGCTGCATTTTTCTGTGTTTTTCTTCTTGTGTTGCTCGCATTCAGTGAAAATTGCAAATTGGAATTGCTATTTGCAGTGTAGAAGAAGCCTCTTTTCCACTAGCAATCGCGGAAGCTGCTTTTCCACTACCTGCAATTGCAGAACAGAACGCGATCCCACCAAGAATCAGGAAAGCCAGCAATTGCATGCAGGAAAAAGTCAAAACACGCTAACGTAAAATGAGCAATCTACATGCAAATCACTGTGCTCGCGTACATTTGAATACGGCGCTGGTAGACTTGGGCGCAGGATCCAGCTGTTAAATGGCTGGTCCTGCTTCTGCACAAGTCCAGGGCGTTTTAATTACTATTCCCCCTCCAGGCCGACATGGATAGTGGGGGAATGAAATAATTCGGCTTCCAGCGATTGCTGGAGGCCGAATTATTGTGTTTTTTAAGCAACTTCGGCTCCGTCTTGTGACGGAGCCGACCTTCCTCACTGAGCGCCGCTATAGACTGATTCCCATTACAGTCTATGGCGGCGCTGGCTGCGCCCAAAGCTAGCAGCACTGAAAAGCACTAGTTCTCTGTGCTCTTGTGATCCGTAAATCGTCTGCGATCCACTTTTTTAAGCGGACCGCAGCTAGTGGATAAGGCATACCTCCCAACTTTTTGAGATGAGAAAGAGGGACACTTAAGCCACACCCCTGATCACACACCTAGTCACGCATACCATAAAGATTTCATAAGAAAAATGTTGTTTTATAAATCAACCCACACTGGTACTTTCTATCCTGGTTCATTTTCCTTCATATTAACATTTAAAATTAGTAATATATCAATTTAAATGATGGGAATAATGTTTATAGTCAAACACATGTTTTAGTAGAGAAATATATATATATATATATATATATATATATATATATATATATATATATATATATATACACAGAAAGAAGGAACAAACGAGGAGGAAAAAGGGATAGGGCTTCAAAAGAGGGACAGTTGGGAGCTATGGATAAGGGCCCTCGGGCTGAATTTATTACAGAAGCCCACTTGTCAGAAATGTCACCCACTGAGTGAGGAGTAGCCAGTTAGTACTGTGTGTTCTACTTTGTATTTATAATGCTGGGGAGCAATATATTAAAAGTTGTTATTTCTTCAGTTCCTGTTTAAAGAATACAAGGAAATATATATATGAAATGTCAGGTGTGCTGGTGACATGTGACTACAGATGATGTCATGCAGGTACAGCCCATCCCCCTTCACACCTGCACCCCCTCCATCCCCCCATGCACTGACCCCCTCTCTTACCATCTTGCTGCCTCTCCCCGTCTGACGGCCCGTTCTCAGGCCTCGGTCCCCGGCCTCTCGTGGCTTAGTGTCCAGAACCGGCACCTCCTCCCCCTGCCTCACCCCGTAGAAAGGGGGGGCAGGAAGACAGCGCTGCGCATGCGCCGTCTGCCCGCTCCGCACACAGCGCCTGCGCAGAAGCCTGTTATCTGCTCTGCGCCTGCGCCACCTCTGGGTGCACAGCTTCAGTTGCTCGCTCTGAGCATGCGCAAACTCCTTTACGGAAGGTCGCGAAGTTCAAAGTTGTCAACATACGCGTTCTTCCCCAGGCGAAGGAGGGGCTAGAACTCATCTAGTCTCTATGGCAACGGCCGGCACCTCTCACCTGTTCTAGGGATGCGTCACCACTCTAGGACGCGCCCCCTGAAGCATTGACCACAGATGGATGTCGCCATTTTTTAGGTGGGAGGAAAAAATGTAAATAAAAGTAATTGAGGGATTTATGTATAGCTTGTGGGAGGAGTTTTAGAAACTAAATCAAGTCCTATTTATAAGGTGCCAATGTAATTAAAGGGTACCAGAGATAAAAAAAAAAGTTTCACTTACCTTGAGCTTCCACCAGCCCCCTGCAAACTTGTGCCCACACCGTCACTCACCGATCATCTGGTCCCCTGCCGTGCCTCAGTTTAGTTTTGGGCAGTGGGCCTGGATGCGCGCGTCTTCGATTTCCTGTCCCTGTAGCCGTCTTGGGGCTGTGCACTGCGCATACTACCTACGCAAGTGTAGTACGCAGGCGCACTGCCAAAAATGAAACTGAGCCACAGCAGGGGATGCAACTGCATGGGCACAGGATTGTCTGCAGGGGGCTGGTGGAGGCCCCAGGTAAGTGAAACTTTTTTAATTTTAGACTAATTTATTTATTGTATTTATAAAGCACCAACATATTACACAGCGCTGGACATTCGTTTTGGTTACAGACAATATTTAGGGGTGACATACAGCAATAAGGTTCACTTCAGGACCACCGGCTTACACCCCCTCTACTAGTGACCAGGCCATTTTTCACAATACAGGGCTGGTTGCTGCACAGCCTTACAGCTTAGCACACAACTGAATCTTGCCTCCTTTTATTGACATTCTGTAGGAGGTCTCTGATTGCTGCAGCGATATTTTTTTTTTTATTTAATAAAAAAAGGAGGCGTTTCCCTCTCCCTCCATCCCCCTTGTGCCGTCCTAAATTGCCATAGGACAGCAATCGGCACTCATCCCCGCCTCTCATAGGCATCAGCCTATGAGAGGACACACATTAGGAGCCGCTCTGAGGGAGAGCCGAGTGTCCCTCGTACAGCACTGCAGGAGATCGCAGCGATGTACGCATGTAAACGAAGGGGATTTCTTTCCCCTTTCGGCTCTGAACAGTCTGCTAGCCGCGATCGCGCCTAGCAAGCTGATCACGGAGCGGAGCTCCATGAACCGACAGGGAACGATCGCGCATGCACGCACGCGTTCCCTGCTACACTGCAGCTCCTGGACTTTATGCCGATCGGCATTAGGTGTTCCTGGGGCTGCCGCCGCGGTCACGCCCATCGGCATGACACGGTCGTTAGGTAGTTAAGAAATGCTTTAAAATACATAAGTAGAACACAAACCATTTATGATAGCGGTAAAGAAAATTTGAAAGGGAACCTGAGATGGTGATCAAATGACAAAATATACATACCTGGTGTTTCCTCCTGCCTGATCGCTCCTATACCGTCATCTGCAGGGAAATGAGGAGGCGACTGAGGATGATGAGGAAGCGATTAGGCCGGAGAGAGCTGGAGGAAGCCCCAGGTATGTATACATTTTTTGTGTGGCCCTATCTCAGGTACACTTTAAAGTGGACCTGAACTCAGACCTCCTCTCTGCTTTAAAAGATATGCAACAGCATAATAACCTTTAAACAAAAACATTTATTTGTGACAGCTCATACAAATCCTAAAATAAATCTGCACAGTTTCTACCTCCTGATTCATGGAAGCAGACATATTGTTTACAGCCTGTGTTTCAAATGGGCTTATCTGCCATAGGCAGTCATGTGACACAGGGGAGAGCTCAAATTACAACTTGTGATCAGACACAAATGAGGGGGAATTAGACAGCCTAAACTCTCTGAATACACACAGGGTGCATTTCTCTATGCCCCCTTTAACTGAAAATAGTACTGAATAATACGGAAAAAGTGAGATACTCACCTCTCGAGCCCTCTGCTGCTTGCCTGGACCCTCTTCTTTGCGGATGCACTGCGCAGGCACCAGTAGGGTTTGCATTGGCACAGGAGCACGGGACTGCTTGTGCACAGAGGAAAGAGTCATGCATGAGCTGCTCAGTGCTACTGCACAGGTCTCTGATGAAGCAAGGTTAATCCTTGCGAAACAGCTGTCAGACAACTTTCCTCCCCCCACTGCTGTAACCTGTGTGTCGACCCGGTCACAATAAAGGGTAATTTTATGCAGCAGTGCCCTTCTCTCTTCCTTGATTGACTTGGACAGACGGGTATTCTGCTGGCTCCTATGCAGTGCAGCCATGCTCGTATGTGGAGGGAAGCGGCGCTGCAAGCAATATTCAACATTCATGTCCAATATTTTCAGGGTGTCCAAGTGCAGGATCGATAAGGAGATCAGGGAAGCCTCTGTACTATCTAGAGGCTAAAGGTGCGTATACACCTGTGACATGTTGCCCATCAGGTATCTGGGCCTGATCCCCTTGTGAGACATCGCTGGGCCGAGCTGCACACACAATTGTTGGCTGTGTAGCTGACGACGCACTGCACCTATGTGGGGGAAGCGGTGGGAAGACAATGTGCGGTACGTGCATTACGTGGCGGGCAGCGGAGCGGCACAAACAATGGGATCGGTGTCGCTGGGGTTGGGTAGATCCACCCGGCGGATTGCTCACGGGTTGGGGTCGCAGGCTTCTGTACACACGCCTGATTATCGGCTGAGGCGGTTGCTATCGGCCACCTTGGCTGACATCAGTCAGGCGTGTGTATGAGGCATAATTCTCCCTTATCTGCTAGTAATGAGCCACTGTAATTTGATCTGTCTTCTCTATCTGAACTAGGAGTTGGTGTGCCATTCAGACAGGCTATATGCAAACACAGGAGGTTAACCCTTTCTGTGCTCCCTACAAACCAGGAAGTAAACTACACTACAGCCTCTCTGAGGAGTTCTATAAGCTGTAACAAGGAAATGTTCTACTGGTTATTATGTTATTATGCTGTTGCGCAGGATGGCTGGCAGGGGCTGGAGGAAGCCCCAGGAAAGTGTTTTTTTTTATTTTTATAGTGCTCAGATGTGTCCTTTAAATGGATACTGTAAGGGGGTCGGGGGAAAATTAGTTGAACTTACCCGGGGCTTCTAATGGTCCCCTGCAGACGTCCTGTGCCCGCGCAGCCACTCCCCAATGCTCCGGCCCCGCCTCCGGTTCACTTCTGGAATTTCAGACTTTAAAGTCGGAAAACCACTGCACCTGCATTGCCGTATCCTCGCTCCCGCTGATGTCACCAGGAGTGTACTGCGCAGGCCCAGTATGGTCTGTGCCTGCGCCGTGCGCTCCTGGTGACATCAGCGGGAGCGAGGACACGACAACACAGGCGCAGTGGTTTTCCGACTTTAAAGTCTGAAATTCCAGAAGTGAACCGGAGGCGGGGCCGGAGCATCGATAAGTGGCTGCGCAGGTACAGGATGTCTGCGGGAGACCATTAGAAGCCCCGGGTAAGTTCAACTAATTTATCCCCGACCCCCCTACAGTATCCCTTTAAGTTGCTTCACGTTTGCTTTAAAAATGTCATGATTTGACTGTCTTAAAGAGAAACCGTGACCAAGAATCCCAATCAGTAGCTGATACCCCCTTTCCTAGGAGAAATCTATTCCTTTTCACAAACGGATCATCAGGGGGTTCTGTATGGCTGATATTGTGGTGAAACCCCTCCCACAAGAGACTCTGAGGACCATGGTCCTGGCAGTTTACTGTCTGTGAACCTTGTTGCATTGTGGGAAACCGCTGTTTCCAACTGCCAAAAAAAGCAAGCAGCAACTACATCACCTGCCAGCAGTAAAAATGTCACCATGTGATAAATGTCAGAATGTAAATCAGAGAGAAGAAAGATTTTACAATGGGAAAACACTGACTAAATCATTTATACATAATTATGGTAAAAATGAAGCACTTTTTTAATTACATTGTTTTCACTGGAGTTCCTCTTTAACCACTTCAGCCTACAGCTTCGAAAATCTTATGCATCTGAGCAATGACCTCCCATTCATTCGCTAATAACTTTATCGCTACTTATCAAAATTAATTGATCTATATCTCGTTTTTTCCGCCACTAATTAGGCTTTCTTTGGGTACTACATTTTGCTAAGAGCCACTTTACTGTAAATGCATTTTAACAGGAAGATTAAGATAGAAATGGAAAAAAATCATTATTTCTCAGTTTTTGGCCATTATAGTTTAAAATTAATACATGCTACAGTGATTAAAACCCATGCATTTTATGTGCCCATTTGTCCCGCTTATTACACCATTTAAATTACGTCCCTATCACAATTTATGGCGCCGATATTTTATTTAGAAATAAAGGTGCATTTTTTCAATTTGCGTCCATCACTATTTACAAGCTTATAATTTTAAAAAATTTAATAAGATACTCTCTTGACATGTATATTTAAAAAGTTCAGACCCTTAGGTAACTATTTATGTAGTTTTTTTTTTTTAATTGTAATTTTTTTTTAATACAAAAATTTATTTGGCTAATTTTAGTTTGTGAGGGAAACTGCTAATTTTAGATGTAATATAATGTATTTTTTTATTTAATAAAAGTATGTGGGTGCAGTTTACTATTTGGCCACAAGATGGCCACATTAAAAAAATTCCTGGATGCGAACGATGTCGCATCTAGGAACTAAAATGAAGAGAAGAAGTTTCCTGGGGGCAGAAATACCACGCTCTCTGATGAGAAAGCGTCGGTATTTCTGCCGGGGACTTAGATCGGTGAATGGGAATTATATTCCCATTCACTGATCGGAGGGCAGCGGGAGCGCGCACGGGCCCGATCACGCGCCCAATCGCGCGCACCACACGGCTGCAGCACCAGTGCCTATCTGGACGGATATATTCGTCCAGATATGGCGAAGTGGTTAAAGGACCACTATCGCAAAAAAAAAAAAAAAGTAGGCAGTTGAAATCTGACAAAACTGACAGGTTTTGGGCCAGTCCATCTCCTCATGGCGGATTCTCAGAGTTTTCTCTGTTTTCAACGGCATTTTCTGAACAGCAGTTGCAAAGTCTAACTGACATAATAGTGTGCAAGTGATTAGGGAGGCCGGCTGGTATCTGACTATTTTGGCAGTTAAACTGCTGTTCAGGAAATGCTGTTGAAATCAAAGAAAACCCCGCGTATGGACTGGCACAAAATCTTGGGGAGGTGCGGTTAGGGTTAAATACTTACCTGTCCCGATGTCATTCACAGACCCTGAACACCCTGAACAAGCATGCAGCAGATCAGGTGTTTCTGACATTATTGTCAGACCTGACAAGATTAGCTGCATGCTGGTTTCTGGTGTGATTCAGATACTACTGCGGCCAAATAGATCAGCAGGACTGCCAGGCAACTGGTACAAGGAGATAAATATGGCAGCCTCCATATACTTCTCACTTCGAGGGCCATATGCAATTCACTTTTTCTTCTAAGTTTTCTCCTAGGTGATAGTTTCAAACCTCATCAATAAAATGCTCTTTAAGCCACCAGCAAAAAAGAAAATACTCCGAATACTATTGAAAGTATTTTCCTGTGACTTTTTGGCACTATTTTCAATTGCAGAGCAATAAAAAGTGATTTTAAACCGCATATGAAAAATTATCTCCTGGGAGAAAACTTAGGAGAAAAACCTTTTCTACTGAGTTTCCTCCTCGGTGACATTTTCACACCTTGCCATAAAATGACCTTTAAACTACCATCAAGCAAGAAAATACTCAAAATAAATTTGATAGTAATCTTTCACCGACTTTTTAATACTTCAATTGTAAAATGCTGAAAAATTATTTTTAACGGAAGATGATGAAAATGATCTCCTGTGTTGCGTCATTACGGCCGTGCTTTGCATTAATTGCCGGTACCAGTGTTAGAACGAGCATCACTCACATGCAGGCAGATTATAGCGTGTTTTGTGTAGTATTTGGGGAGCAGATCAGTTGTACGGTGTACAAATAGATTTGTCATATTGCCCATAATGATGTTGTCTGTTCCCTGATAAAGGGTGAGCCCTTGGGTTGGGTACCTTGAAATCATCAGCATTATAAATGTATAATGATTGCTTGAAGGACAACTGTAACGAGAGGGATATGGAGGCTGCCATACTTATTTCCTTTTAGACAATACCAGTTGCCCATACCTCCCAACTTTTTGAGATGAGAAAGAGGGACACTTACATGTCACACCCCTGATCACGCCCCCATCTCACACCCCTTGTCACACATACCATAAAGATTCCATAAGAAAAATATGTTGTTTTATAATTCAAACGACACTGGTCCTTTCTATCCTGGTTCATTTTCCTTCATAGTAACATTTTAAAATTAGTAATACATCAATTTTATGGATGGGAATAAAGTTTAGAGTCAATCAAACACATTTTTTTAGTAGATAAATATATATATATTTACATAGAAAGAGGGACAAATGAGGAGGAAAGAGGTACAGGGCTCCCAAAGAGGGACTGTCCCTCCAAAAGAGGGACAGTTGGGGGCTATGGTTGCCTGGCAGCCCTGCTGATCCTCTGGCCCTAATACTTTTAGCCACAGCCCCTGAAAAAGCATGCAGCATATCAGGTGTTTCTGACATTATTCTCTGATCTGACAAGATTAGCTGCATGCTTGTTTCTGTTGTGATACTACTGCAGCCAAATAGATCAGCAGGACTGCCAGGGAAATGGTATTGTTTAAAAGGAAATAAATATGGTAGTCTACATTTCCCTCTCACGAAAGTTGTCCTTTAAAGCCTCACTGCAGACAAAAACATTTTCCTGGATGTATGTCGAGGTTGCCGTAAGTGGTTGAGCTTTTTTCATTCAACCAGAACCGCATTGATTAGCTGATATTAAATAAATTGTTTGTAAAATACTGGTCTGGTGCCCTGACAGAGGCCACCTTCCAAAGCCCAGACTGTCAGTGCTATAGGCTGCAATCTTTATAAACAGATTCAGACTGTGCCGGCACTTTGCAATCTGAACAGCAGGATGATGCAATCTAAGAAGTGACAGCCCCCAAGGAGGATGAAACTGACTTCCCTGATTCTGTGCTTTTGACCAGGTGATCAAAATTTAAAGGCAGTCTTTTTATTTGCAGTTGCTACATTGCCGCTATAGTACAGTTCCTTTAGTTATAATAATATAAATCACACATAGGCAGGCGTAAAATATAAATAAATATATTTATTAAATATACAGACAGTACAAAATTTACAAATTCGGCAATAGAAAACTTTTCTACAATATAATCTCTTTTTCACTTGTGCAATTCGCTAAAGGTTTTGCTCACACACTCAGTACAGTCCTCTCACACTCATTCATACTACCCGTGACACCCCATTCCCCCCCACCCCCAGTAGTCAGACGACGAGCCTTTGAAGAAGCAAAAGCCCTAAGCTGTAGTGAGGTTTGGTCCACAGGTGGAGGAGGTGTTGTTCTGGAAATTGGCACTAGATGGTGCTAGACTCATGGCTCCATAACTTGTCCCATGAACAGCAGGGCACCTGGGGAAGAGAAGGAGACTCATTATACCTCTGGCAGAGAAGCACAATTTGCTAAGCTGAACTCATCAAAACTTTTTTTTCAGGGGGAAGGGCCGATGCCAGCATGTAGGCTGTAGCTCCACCCCTTCAGAGCTGCCAACGGCATCCCTAGTGGTCAGATCAAATGCACCCACATTGGATTGGAAACAGTTAACAGATTTCTAATGTGTCTTCATTCTGATTACAGAGTTATACAAGTCCCCGTTCACACTGGGGATCGTGAAATTCTAGCGATTATCGCTAGCATTTTGCCACGCTGTTTTTTTCGCGATTATCACGTTTTTTTACTGTACATTTTTGAAATTTGTGAGCGATTGCGATTCGCATTTTAAATACATTGCAATCGCGATCACTCTGAAATTGTTAAAAAAATGCTGCATTTAGCACGTTTGCGTTTACCGTGAATCGCCGGCGATCGCATCAGTGAGATCACCGCCATATGGTTTACATTACACTAGCGCTTTAAAAAGTGCTAGCGATTGATGGCGATTAGTGGTAAACGGCCGCCAATCGCCCCAGTGTGAATGGGAACTGATATTGCAGCTATTGCAGCGGTACGTTGCCGCGGCTCTCAGCCTGTCTGATGACTGCATTGCGTCTGCTCTTCCAGCTCAGCACAGCTTACCTGTCGGGTTGTGTCGGATGAGAAACAGAAACGGGTGATCCACAATGACCTCCAGAGGAGCCATGCGAGCCAACAGGACAGCGGCTGAGAAATCAAAGGTCAGACTCGTTACCATTATGCATCAAGTATCCATATTGTATACTATACTAGCTGAAGTAACAACTGACTCATCACTTGCCAGCATTCGGCTTGCCTTTTTATTTCATCGTTGCTGTGCACTTTTATAAAGCCACAGCTTCTATTGTACACACTAGAGGTAGCAGCACACACTGCAGCTAGTTTACTGTTTACTATTAGTATAGGTACAGGGTAGCAGCTTGTATTGTACATACAGGAGGTAGCAGGGATCAGTACACACTGCAGCCAGTTTACTATAAGTATGGCACACGGTAACAGCTTATAACGTTCATACAAGAGGTAACAGGGATCAGTACACACTGCAGCCAGTTTACTATAAGTATGGCACAACACACTGTAACAGCGTATAATGTACATACAGGGGATAGCACGGATCAGTACACATTGCAGCTAGTTTACTATTAGTATGGGCCCAGGGTAGCAGCTTACATTGTATATACTGGAGGTAGCAGGGATCAGTACACATTGCAGCTAGTTTACTATAAGTATGGACACACACTAACAACTTATAGTGTACATACTAGAGGTAGCAGGGATCAGTACACACTGAAGCTAGTTTACTATTAGTATGGGCCCAGGGTAGCAGCTTATACTGTACATACTGGAGGTAGCAGGGATCAGTTCACACTGCAGCTAGTTAACTATCAGTATAGGCACATGGTAGACAACTAATATTGTGTATACAGGAGGTAGCAGGGATCAGAACATACTGCAGCTAGTTTACTATGTTGTACATACTGCAGGTGGCAGGGATCAGCACACTAGCTAGTTTACCATCAGTATAAATGCAGGGTAACAGCTTATACTGTACATACTGGAGGTAGCAGGAATCAGCACACACTGCAGCTAGTTTACTATCAATATAGGCACAGAGTAACAGCTTATGTTGTACATACTGCAGGTGGCAGGGATCAGCACACACTTTAGCTAGTTTACCAAGAGTATAAATGCAGAGTAACATTTTACAGTGTTAAACCATTTTTTATATGTTTAGTTTGACCATGTGTTACAATATTATGCTCTGTCATTATGTAATGGTCAGTAAGGATTTCTTCCATTACCTGTGGCCGCTGAAGCTGTGGTTCCGCTCTCAGTTACTTCAATTTTGATTTTCTGGAAGGCTTCTGATACATACGTCGGTCTTTCACCTTTAAGACGAAACACAGATTGTCAGATGATGACAGGATGACAGAAAGAAGCATTGTGATTGGCCAGCCCTGCTCGTCAGCCATCTTTGCCCTCCTCCCACCCGGCAGTGTGATCTGTCAATGATGTACGTACTTGATAAGCGGCTGAAGTCTGCCTTTTCTTCCGAGAACATGTCTTCAATCCCCAGACGCTGGAATGGGGCCTTCAGATCGACCTCGCTTACAAGGGAAAACCTGTGAAGGAACATAAAACGGTCAGTTTCCCAGTGTCACCAGCCCTATGTGTGCATAAACGTAATCTAACCCTGAAGGGGCATGTAGCACAACAATATACTAATCAGCCAATCATGCGGCAGCAGTACTGAGTATAACGTTATGCAGATACTGGCCACGGGTAGAATAATGTAACCTCATTGTGGGTGACAAATAGACTTGTTTAAATATTTCTGTAACTGCTGATTTCTTATTATCCTCACAAACAACAACCTCAGGGATGCTGCTAAGGTTTTTGTGGCCCAAGCATCCCATAATTTGTGCCCCCAATGCATAGGTCCCTTCTCTCGTTATAATGGGTAGCCAAAGGTGCATCCCCCCCCCCCAGTATTGGTAGACACCCCAGTATAGGTAGCCCAGGTGTTCCCCCAGTATAGGTAGCCGCCACCTGTATAGGTAGCCAAAGTGTCCCCCCAGTATAGAAACCAACCCACTGTACAGGTAGCGGGTGACCCGCCCTCCCGTATAAGGCATTGGTGCCAGTGAGGGCATGTAGCATCCTTCTGGCTCTCCATCCCCAACACTTACCCACCTGCAGATCGGCAGCGACTTGAAAAGAGGAGAGCAGCGCATAGTAAACGTGCGGCACACTTCAAATCCAGGAAATGAGCAATGACATCACTTCTGCATCTGCAGTGTACTCCGTGGTCACTGCCTCGCTCAACTCTCTGTTCACATTGTCGCTGGCGTTAGGTCTGTGTGTGAGTGACGGGGAGGCAGAGGGGGCCATATAAGTCACAGAAAGGGCAGCATGGGAGGCCCCTGTTGTGTATAAGGCCCCCAGCGGAGGCTTGGTTCATCTGGGCCTAGCTGCACCCCTGGACAACTTCTAGAGTTTACTCTGGCAAAATCAGAGGATCAGTGGAAAATGGCCAGACTAGTTTTAGCAAACAAAACAGTCTTCAGTTACTCAGATAGTCACTATTTACAACTGTGGTGATCAGAAAAACATCTCAGAATCCATAACACATCATGGCTAGATTTCTGCCAGTGAATAATAGGGTAAGGTTGTAGGAGGCACCAGCATAGCTCCCAACTTTTTGAGATGAGAAAAAGGGACACTTAAGCCACACCCCTGATCACGCCCCCGTCACACCCCTAGTCACACATACCATAAAGATTTCATAAGAAAAAATATGTTGTTTTATAATTCAAACCACACTGGTCCTTTCTATCCTGGTTCATGTCCCTTCATATTAACATTGTAAAATTAATAATATATCAATTTAAAGGATGGGAATAAAGTGTAGAGTCAATCAAACTCCTTTTTTAGTAAATAAATATATATATTTACATAGAAAGAGGGACAAAGTCCTGAAAGAGGGACAAATGAGGGTGAAAGGGGGACAGGGCTCCCAAAAGAGGGACTGTCCCTCTGAAAGAGGGACAGTTGGGAGCTATGCACCAGAGTCAAGACAAGGTCCTCCAGCACCCAAAGCTGAGACACCAAAGTGCGCCCCTCCATCCCTCCCACCCCAGCCGTCACACACTGATTGCTATTACACTAAGAGGTACCCCAACCCCACCAACACCTTAATCTCTAGTTATCTGGCTTGCCGCCACTGCCATGTATCCCCTTTTCTTACTTCTCTCTGCTTCAAACACAATAGGGGAATGATAGCTGAGTGAGTTGTGCGCCCCCTCCTACACTGCGCCCTGAGGCTGGAGCCTCTCTCGCCTCTGTCTCGGCCCCGCCCTGGGAGGCACGTATTCACGCCAAAGAAATTCCCATTTTGAAGGAGAAGGTTAGTTTTCTTTTATGATTCTTTTTTCTTTAGAATCTTGGGAAACTCAGTCACGTGACACTAGTAGTTTGGCAGGAAGTTCAAGGTACCCCATTCACCCAGGATCCCAGACAGCAATGAAACAATGCACTGTTGTTGTGTATTGTAACTAAATTGCTTTTAACGGTATCAGTTTAGAACGTTGCGTCTTAGCAAAAGATGAGCCTTACTTGGGCAAGACAAGGAGGCGGGTGGCTTTCTGCATGGTGGCTTTCCACTGGTTGACAAGTTCCGCAGTCAGGATGTCAGTAATGGCAGACAGAGGTACGTGTTTCTCATAGGGAGCGGCTATCAACATGCTGAGCTCATCCCCTTCGTACGGCAGCTCGATGACATCGTAGAACTCTCCTTCGGGGGTTTCAAACTCACCTAGGACAAAAGGATTCATTGTAAGTGCTTCTGATGGACTGGTCTTGTGCAACGTAATAATATCCAGTTACATACTACTACTGAAATTGTATGCAACCAAACAACACTTACTGCAGTTGTACTTGGCGGTGTTGGCCATCATCTGTGTCTGGACTACGGATCCGTCAGAACGATAGAATGGTCTGGAGTGGGTGGCCTTCTCTGGAAACGGTAAGATCCATTTTCCGTCAAAGCTGACGGCATTAAGTAGGACAAGTCGGGTCAGTGGTGGGATGGAGTTGCTTCCCAAGAAGTCCTTGATCATTCCTAGAAAGTCAGAAAAGAAACTCGTTAGGAGGTAACTTGACTGTAGTCGGCAACCTTAAAGCAACAAGAACTCTATGAATAAAGCCCTATTAGACCCCAAATAGAAGTAGGCAAATTTGGCAAATCCATTGTATAGCTATGTGTGCACCTTTCTAAAGGGGTTTAGGAGGACCACTAGTGACTGGATGATTTCCAGTGAGTAGGCCGCGGTCTTACAATTGCACACCACCAACTACCTGTGAAGGACACCAATGTGTCTTCATCTAGAGGACCTGTTTTACTGCAATGCAGGTAAACAGAGTAAAGCAGTCTGGCATTTATTGTTCCAATTACTTTAGGTGTCGCATGGGCACACCTGATTGATCTGCCCACTGGCTACATCCAGGCAGAAGAGCCTCTGAGCTGCAGTGGAGTTTGCCATTTACATACCACAGATGAAGCAGATATTCTTTCCGCCAATTCCACGTATACACTATACATTTACTTATAAAACTTGATTGCTAGCAGAATTTGGCTTGTTTAGTGATGGGATTAGTTGGATGCCATGCGTACTGCAGACTATTAATACAGGCACCTCTGTACGTGAAAATATATTAATTTCACTATTCTTTATACCACTAAGGGTTGACCATGAAGTGTACCTGTAAGGGAAAAATGCCGTTGCAGGGTACTCATTTCGGGAGGGGGGGGGCTTCCAGAGGCTTACCCCTTCCTCCTCTACTGGCCCATTCTAGCAGTGAAACCCCCAGAAAACCACTTGATGATGGGTCACGCCTTCACAAGTGCGAGCCATCTGCGCCTCTGCAGTAGTACGGACCTGACTGGGTTTGGATTTTTCCCCTGAAGCCCGAGAGGTTTCATGCTACTGCACATACACAGTTCGGGGATCTCTTGCTGGATCATCCTGGCTGAGGAGGACGAGGTAAGTATCCAAAGGAGGCTGTAGCAAACCTCACAGGCTTGCTTTAAATTAGGCAACAGGTGCTAATTATCACTAGAGATACTAATTGCAGCTTGTTTCCAAGTTAAGTGTAAATTTATCCAGGTTGGAAATTGGGCCAATCAAAATCTACAGGAAATGTGTTTGATTGGTCCGATTCCAGGCTGCGCACAATCATCATTAGATGCAATTATTAGTATCTCACTGGCCATCTGTATTTATCACGCACATCAAGGTCTCCTGAACCTCCTTCTCACCATTTGTTTGGTTCTCCACCCACTGGTTCAGGATGTCCTTGGCTTGGGCTGGATCTGTGAAGTCGATCTGAGTCACTTGGCGCTTGAAGAAAGCATGAAACCTTTTCAGGAAGCCCGGAGTCAGTTCCAGATCCCGCTGGACAAACAGTCCGTCAGCTACGTGTGCCGAAGAGGCCTGTTCGCCTGAGGTGTTGGAGCTGGTGATCTGATGTCTAATTTTGCGTAGAACCGCAGACACCGTCCTCTCTGAAGAAAGATCACGAAAGTTAAGGTTATAACAGACATCTGAACTAGTGAATTTTGTTTTATTTAGTCTGTAAAAGGAGATCACACTTTTGTATTCTTATTAGAAATCTAGAATCCATTTGAAATGACTTGACTACCATCTTGCAGTGTGGCCTGCTCACTTCAATACCAGGACTACAGTGGATAAGTAGCAAGCATGGCTATGGTGACCTGCTAACCATTTATCCACCAAGCTGCCAACAGTTTAGTAGATACTGAAACTGACTTACCAGAATACCCATAATTGAGGGTTCTCCGTAACTGTTCCCAAGTGTCCCCGTCTGTTCCTGACTGAAGAATGTTGAGTGCAGAAGAAGCACCGTAGGGCGAGAACCCCAAATTCTTATCTTTGTGATCCTGCAGAACTTCTTGGAACAAGCGTACCCCAAAATCAGCATCTTTCTTGGCCACTTTAGTGAAGGTGCTTGGGCGTTGAGCAACCACTGTCCACGACAGGAGGGTAAGAGCCAGCAATCTAGGAAAAGAAACATAAAAAACCTTATTAACATTCCACATCTATCTACTCACAATTATACATCAGACTTATGTTAGAGGAAAGAGGGACAAAAGCATTTCGATCAGCTGGAACTAACCCCCCCCCCCCCCAAAAAAAAAAAAAAGTTCTGATGTGGTGTAGGAAATACTTAGACACTTATAAGTACAGGTAGCCCCCGGTCATTGAACGAGGTAGGAACTGTCTGTAGGTCCGTTCTTAACTTGAATCTGTCCATAAGTCGAAACACTGTGCCGTCCCTATCCCATGTACCTCCTCTATGCCCCCCGTGTCTCCAGTGTACCCCTCTGTATCACCTCTGTACATGCTTGTTTCAGGTGTGGGATTCAGACACTCCTGCAGCCTAATGCCTGGTACACGCTATGCTTTTTTTGACGGGTCAAATCAATAATTTCCGACAGGTCCAATCAGGTTTCCGATCAATTTTCTAATTGAGTTTGTGCAATTGGAAAACGGATCAGAAACATAATTGGACCTATCGGAAATGATTAATTCGGCCCGTCGATTTGGCAGGAAATTGCATGGTGTGTACCAGGTTAAAGAGGACAGTAGGACAGCTAGACGACTGGTATTGTGAAAAAGGAAAGACATATGGCAGCCATTATATCCCTTTCACTTCAGGTCCCCTTTAACTCTTCTTCAGTCAGTCATCCATCCATTCATCGTGGAGGGAATCTGATCATGTTACACTCCACACGTCTGAGTTCTCTGAGTCACATGATGCAGAGTAACCAATGGCACGGGAAGGGAATCCCAGCCTGCGTCAGAACATGGAGGAGGAGCCTCAGAGACTGCAGTCAGCTGTACAATGCAGTTCTCCAGCAGCTGTACAATGACGGCCCAGGAAAAGACAGTCAGTGGAAAATAAAACAAGCAAAGAAATCAGAATAAGTAAAAATAGATGGTTATATTGTTCACTGAAAAGTAGTGTGTTCATATTCAGCATTTTGAATTCGGAACACCTGAAACTGTCGATCACCAACCTTCAGCACCATTTCAGTACCGGACAAGCGGACAGGGTCGGGGGGAGGTCACTATTTGCGCTTCACTGCATCTTTCACATGACTTCAGTACTTCCTTCCTCCAAAGCCGGAGGGAGGAAGTATCACGATCATGTGAAATGTGTAGTGAAGCACAGGTAAGTGAACTCCATGTGACCCTGTCCGTTTGCGCGGGTGCTGAATAGGGATGGTCAGAAATGCCGATTTCAGATTCCGCAGAAGTTCCGATTACCGAAAATGCCGATTACTGTTAGTTTTCAAATCGCTGCCGAGCCGACGCAAAGTCAGCAGCGTGTTACCGTTTGACTTCCGTGGCAACGTAGTGGTGGTGGAAGTCATTGGAGTCAATGGGCGACCAGGGATTTCATCAATGGGAGCGTGGTGCGTCGCGGACCGCTGGGTACCCCAGGGAATCCCAGTGACGTACGTCCTGCCCAGCAGGGAGTACACCTCTCTCGGGTCATATGTTTGTCATTTTTTGTGTTGCGGTGCGATACGCCAGGAGCATGGCATGCCCACCACAACGCAAAAAATATAAGTACAAAACTGGTAAAACAAATGGGTGCATTCTGGCCCGTCTGCTGCAAGCATAAATGGCACCTATAGTGTGAAAGGAGCCTAACAGAAAAAAGCATCCAGCTGTATAAACTGTCTTTTTTTCTTTCAGAGGAAACTACAAATGAGAAACTCCAGAGAAATAAATTGGCCACACTTACCGCATGTTACAGTTCATGATTCAGGCTTGTAGTAGTCACGGTAGAATCCGCTGAGCTGATATCTGACAGCAGGAGCACAGCTGTAATGCAGTTCACTCTCTCTCCAGCTCTGGGCTGCTGTGTAATCCAGACTGTCCCAAGCCAGAATATATACTCTACAACACCTCCCCCCCCCTCCCTCCTCCCTGCGCCCTGGGGTGTTTCCCAACAACAGAGGACACCTCCCGCTCTGTCTGCAGGCCCAGATGTGAATAATCAGTGCAGTCTGTGTGTGATTGTACACATCATGTCCATATTTAGCTGTCTGTCAATGGAGGTGACTTCATCACTGGAAGAAGTGTGTGTGCAGAGTCATCTCTACAATGTGGTTCTTGTTATCTCGCAGCATGGACTATAATAGCAGAGTGTGAGACCAGGAAAATGCTCAGCAACACACAAAAATAAACTTTAAACATGATCTCGGTTATAAATGGAATCCCAGGGTTTTTATTTTGGAGACATGTGAAAGTCCTCTGGCTGATGCGGACATTCTTAAGAACTAGTATTCAAGTTTTCATAAAGTTGAACCGCTACCAAAACTTTTTGTTTGTTCGCTTGTTTTAGTTACTATAGAGGAGAAACAACCTCTGTCCGATTTATAAATGCAATAGTTATGGAAGTACAGGATATCAACCTCTAAAATATTCATGCCGGTCTCACCTTTTAAGTGAACCAGAGATGAAGCACCCTCATGTATTTTACTATATATATCAGTGGGAACATTAGAGAAAACACCTACCCTGCTCTCTGTTTCATTCTTCACTGTTCAGCTTGCTTCTTATCAGCCTTGAAAAAAATCCCCGCCTGAGCATTCAGTCTTGCTTTGCTATAAATGACTCAGCTATAATGATTGCTGAGCAGAGCTACAAGGGGGCAGGCTTGGGCTTGAAAAGACATCAGAGAAGACAGACTCAGCTATAATGATTCCTGAGCAAAGCCAGACTGAATGCTCAGTCTGGGATTTTATCAGGGCTGATTAGAAGCAGGCTGAGCAGTGAAGAATGAAACAGAGAGCAGGGTAGGTGTTTTTTCTAATGTTCCCACTGGTATATATGGTACAATACATGAGGGTGCTTTGTCTCTGGCTCACTTTAAGGGTAC
Source organism: Hyperolius riggenbachi (assembly GCF_040937935.1). Classification (NCBI taxonomy): domain Eukaryota; kingdom Metazoa; phylum Chordata; class Amphibia; order Anura; family Hyperoliidae; genus Hyperolius; species Hyperolius riggenbachi. The sequence goes on from NC_090648.1 coordinate 45,884,643, forward strand.
CATATAGGAAAAAAAAAATTCTGGAAAGGGCGCACAGGGCTATTGACATATACAATCGCCCTGTGCTCCCTTACATAATTTTTTCCTGTCTGATTTTTCCTGCTGTCTGTTACCTTGCCATCAATAGCATAGCTAAGGAGCTTTGTGCCCCAATGCAAATTTTACATTGCCCCCCCTCCCCCCCAAGCCACCACCACCCCCCCCCCCCCAGCATCCCCCCCAAGCATTCTATACAACTATTCATATGGCACAACACAGGGCAACTGGTGACACGCGGTGCAGCCAAGTGGGAGAAGAAGATTACCAGTGCGATCACCTTCCTTGACTCCTCCTGCGCTGCCTGCGTCAAGACGTCAAGTCATCATCACGTCACCACCGCGTGATGACACCTGATGTCCTGTAGCGGTACTGCAGGTTGTAAGTGCGCGGCGCCCATGGAGGAGTCGGCTTTCCTGGCTCCCTTCCCCTGTGTGTTTTCCTGCTCCCTGCTTCCTCATGGATGAGCGTGCTCACTAGTAGGGTTGATCAAAGTGATGTTAATACTTTGAAGTTATGCAAATTTGTATGCAAATGTATGCAGTTTGAAAATGGACCAATCAATTTAAACCCAGGTTTAAATTGACTGGTCCATTTTCAAATTGCATACATTTCCATAAAAAATTGCATACATTCAGAAGTATTTGCATCTCTTTGATCATCCCTAGTCACTAGTAAGTAGGTAGATCTACTTGTAACCTGTGGCTATGTGACTGTCCCTAAAGAGTAAGGGTTCGCGAGTCCACAGGGATGGAGGGAAGAGGGTGGAATTTTTACACCCTCTCCTGGGGTGCAATTTAGCCTAGAAACTGCCCTGGCACAACAAAACCAGCCTAGGACACCCAGCAGGACTGGATTTGGACATCTTACCACCTAAGGCCCACTGTCACCAACAACCCCATTTGTTCTCCTAGTCCTGTACTCTCGCCTTGTACTCCCCCCATCCTGTGTACTTCCCTGGTCCTATGTGCAGGGCCCTGGTGCGGTTGCAAACTCTGCATCCCCTATTGTTACACACGTCATACTTACCTCTGGTGTAGTCTACTCCTCAATCTCTTTCTCCTCTTCTGTTTGTCCATCGTGATCAGTGGAATTCTTGTCCTCCATTTTAAAAATGGCCGTTACCCCATAACAGCCTCCTGGTCAGCACACTGTTAAACTGCAATATCGCCCACTTGAGCCATGGGAAAACATGGAAATTACCTTGCTCATCAGTTGTCCTTTCAGTTATGACAGCAGCTGATATATACTGTAACTGACAGCAACAGGTAAATTTCAGTTCTGACAAAATCTTGTCAGAACTGGAAGGAACAGTTGTAAGAAGAAAATGGTGAGATTCTGAGAGGAACTGATGGAGAGGTAAGTATGTAAGATTCATTTGGAGGTACATCATGTGTTTATTTAAAGAGACACTGAAGTCTCTTTTTTTTTACATTCTTTTGTTAGAAAGTCCTCTTCATCATTAAATTCTAAGTGGAAACACTGCATCCCCGCGGCAGATGAGTGATTTATTACCGAGAAATAGCCCTGCAAAGTTCCATGACTTTGCAGGTCTCAGATTATGTTGCCCTGGGGAGGCAGATCTTTGTGCAGTAGCTCTGCCTCTCCGCAATCATCCTCCACCAATCTCCGCCTCCTCCCCGCCCCTCTCAGTGAAAGTAGACTGAGAGGGGCGGAGATCGGTGGAGGTTGACTGCGGAGGAGGCAGAGCTACAGCGCAAAGCTCGACCTCTTCCAGGAAGAAAAGTCCTGGAACTTTGCAGGGCTATTTCTCTGTAATAAATAACTCACTCTGCTGCGGGGATGCGGCTATTCCACTTGGTAGTTAAAGGGACTCCGAGCTCTAACTAAAATCAAAATCTGAACTTATCTGCATGCACAGTACTGTCACGCCGGCCGCCGTGATGGCGCGAGGTGGCGGCGTGGTGACGGCTGACGTCATCTTTCAGGAAGAGGAGCCCGACACGTGGGCCCAGTGTTGCCGGGAGCCGCTAGGGAGCCATTTCTGACCAAGGCCTGGGAGAAGAGCCAGATGGACACCGAGGGACCTCCCGACCTACGGTGGGCTGGAGAAAGCCCCAGGTAAGTTCAGATTTTGATTTTAGTTAGAGCTTGGAGTCCCTTTAATGTTGAAGACGACTTTATAACAAAATAAGGTAAAAAAAAAAGAGACTTCAGTGTCTCTTTAAATAAACACATGATGTACCTCCAAATGAATCTTACATACTTACAGAACAGTGGGAATAAGAGGGAAAGAAATGTAAAAAAAAGTCCTTGTAGTTTTTAAGAAAATTGATTTTAAAGTTACAATAGGAAAAATGGCTCTTTAAATGTTGTTAAATGACAGATAATGTACAGTATCTACCTATCTGTAGTGTAAATAGTGGTGTAGCACTGGGGGGGATGCAGAGGTTGTGACCCCACCAGGGGCCCCTGTACCAAAGGGGCTCACTAGGGGCCCTCCTTCATCCATCTTATTAGCTTTTCATTGGTGCTATGCTGGTAATGAACACCTCTGTATGTACATTGCATAAAGGGGTTCTGTGGTGGTTATTAAAAACAAAAAGTGTCACTTACCTGGAGCTTCTATCGGCCCCCCTGCAGACATCTTGTCCTGCACCAGCCTCAATGATCCTCTGGTTCCTGTGCCGCGGCTCACTTCCCAATTATTAGTCTAACTAGACGAATGCCACTGTGTGAGGACGCACGTGGCCGTGGCAGCGCAGATGCAGTGACATTCGTCTAGTTAGACTAATAATTGGGTAGTGAGCCACGGCATGGGGACCAGAGGATCGTTGAGGCCGGCATGGGATGAGATGTCTGCAGGGGGGCCAGTAGAAGCCCCAGGTAAGTGACACTTTTTGTTTTTAAAAACCACAACAGAACCCCTTTAACTAACTGTTTCCTTAATCTGATTACACCTCTCTAACACTGCAGCTGTTGTTGGTAGGTTTTGGGACTACATATTAATAAAGTGCTTGGGGCCCCATGTACAACTCGTACTAGGGCCCCAAGCTCATTAGTTATGACACTGAGTGTAAATTTACATATTCCAAAAGACATAGCAGTGGATTTCATGCGGGGGTTTCCAGGTGGTCAGTATACAGTGTGTAACGTTCACCTGAAAACCCGGGGGAAGTGGCAACACTTTGGCCAGGGATTGCTGTAGAGCTCCGATACTGTTGGATAAGGATTAATTGACTTCAATGCAATATGGTAATTCGATTGACCCGAAAATCTCAGCCTGTTCAACCGAATGATGACCGGCGAATCGAACACAGAGCTATTCGACCAACACTACTTGTAGGTTGAAAAGAGATCAGAGTTGGAGAAGACCCTCTGTGAAATGGGAAACAGCTCACAAATTTGGCCAAGACAGACTGGAATGACAGTAAATTCCTCCCAGAGATGACCTAATGGAAAAGATATTTGAAAGAAAAAACAAAGTTGGCGGAAAACGCAATGAAAAGAATCACTGACCACGGTGAGGTGGACCAAGAGTGAAGGCCTAAAACAGAGTTCAGGAAGTTCAGCTGTGAAATGTGCTTTTGGTGATAAACTCTAATATTCTATTCTTAGGTGTTACTACTCTGTGTGTGTTCCAGTTATAGCAGAAATTATATAGAAATGGTTTGTGTTTTGTGGTTGGTAGGAAGCTGAGTCAGGCCCAGAGAAAGCCAAGGAGAATTCTGGGAATGCGTTAGCACATTCTCAGAAATTGGGACATAACTTCATGGAAAGTTTTGAAAACAAGAGGGGGGAGGAGTTGTTGGTTTTGAGTCACTGAGTGTCCTATAGAAGAAGGAACTGTCCGAGCGTGGATAGTGACAGCGTGTATCGGGGCTCCTCTCTTTGAGTCACCCCATTCCCACGTGTCATTTCTGAATCAGCCACGGTACAAAGGCTTTCGTAAATATTTGCTGAGTGTTTCTCAAGCTGCCCTGGTCAGTTTGCAAAACCCATCAGTCCATTGTCATCCTTTATGTCATAATTACTGTTCTTTTCAACTTTGAGTTTGAACTGACAGCCTGTGATGTCTCTGGCTTCTGAACCACATTTCTGGGTTGTCCTCGAATCCAAATCCCAAAAGTTTCTTGAATATTTTGAATCTCGATTCTAACAAATCCTGTACATCCTGTACTGTGATCCGTCTAAGAAAAGTAGTTAGACTCATGGGACTCGATTCACAAAGCGGTGCTAACCCAGTTAGCATGCCTAAAAGACTTTAGGCATGATAACCATTGCACCATGCTGGTGAAAAGCCAGTTTAGGCGTGATAAGTTTAGGTGTGATAAGTTTAGGTGTGATAAGTTTAGGCATGCTAAGTTTAGATAAGTTTAGATCGCTTGCAAAGTCCCGCACGCAAAGCAGCGCCATTAAACTTTATACAAAGTGCACCAGTCTTTGCTAGCGTAAAACTTTTGATCAGCTGTGCACTGCGGTGCTAACGCAGTTGGCGCTTAAACTTAGCATGCCTAAACTTATCACACCTAAACTTATCATGCCTAAACTTATCACACCTAAACTTATCACACCTAAACTTATCATGCCTAAACTGAGTTTAGGCATGATAAAGGGCTTTTCACCAGCGTGCTAACTGTTAGCACCGCTTTGTGAATCAAGCCCATGGGGCCTGATTCACAAAGCGGTGCTAACAGTTAGCACGCTGGTGAAAAGCCATTTATCACGCCTAAACTCAGTTTAGGCATGTGTGTTTAGGTGTGATAAGTTTAGGTGTGATAAGTTTAGGCATGATAAGTTTAAGCACCAACTGCGTTGGCACCGCAGTGCACAGCTGATCAAAAGTTTTGCGCTAGCAAAGTCTGGTGCACTTCGCATAGAGTTTAATGGCGCTGCTTTGCGTGCGGGACTTTACACGCTATCTACACTTATCTAAACTTAGCATGCCTAAACTTATCACACCTAAACTTATCACACCTAAACTTATCACGCCTCAACTGGCTTTTCACCAGCGTGGTGCAATGGTTATCATGCCTAAAGTCTCTAACTGGGTTAGCACGGCTTTGTGAATCGAGCCCATGGTGCCCATACACAGTACAATTTTATTTTATTTTTGATCAGGGAAATTTGATCAATTTTTCTGTTTGGTTGAATAGTTTAGAAAATTCTTTTTGAGGTACCATACACAAAGATCTAATAGAAAATCTGAGATCTAATAGTCTTTTCTTATACAACCTATCATGTACTATAAATACTTCACAAACAATCACCAAGATTTTTCCATCATATCCAATCAGATTTTTATTGAAAAAAAAAAAGAATAATCGTTAATTGTTTCTTGATAATAATCATTTTTTTCCGATTTTCACTCCATTCGATCTTTTTTTACGAATAGACGGCAAAATTAAATGTTTTAATTGTACCGTATATGGGCACTATTAGAATATCCTAATTACATAATTCTTATGTACATGATTCATTAGATTTGAGATTTGAAAGATTTAAGAAAATCGAGAATCTTTTTGGATTCAGATTCAAGGAAATTTGGGATTCGTCCTACAGTACAGATTGCTCTTAGGCAGGCATGGGCAAACTTGGCCCTCCAGCTGTTACGAAACTACAAGTCCCACAATGCATTGCAGGAGTCTGACAGCCACAGTCATGACTCATAAAGGCAAATGCATTGTGGGACCTGTAGTTTCGTAACAGCTGGAGGGCCGAGTTTGCCCATGCCTGCTCTCAGGGACCGGAGTGCACTTGGCTGGACTGCGGATGCGCGATGAAGTGTGTCTCGGCACGGCTTTTGGGCTGAATTGCCGGTGACCGGAGCCACCTGGGGAGATGGCAAGGGACGAGCGGCCCTAAGGGGGCTTAAGGACCCCCAGGTAAGTATGGTACCCAAGACGCTTCTTGTCTCAGATACACGTTAAAAATGCATACCTACAACGTTGCTTTGATTGCAACCCGCACTTAGCAAGTAGCATATCACTCGGTACCCTGGCAACATGTGTATTACTTAGGTGACGTGGGTTGTGCTAATAGCACAACATGTGTTACCAAATTATCGGATACTATCGGCGATACATCCGAATTGACTCTGCATTCTCTGATTGGTCCAATGCTTCCGAGTTCTGTGAGTGGGGTAAAATCACTGAGTTGTGGTATTTCCGCAGAATTCGGATGACCTTTTTCCGATTTCCAAGGAGTCTTTTTTGGTCATTTTTTGCATTCATACTTCCCAGTGGACTCTGCATTCTCTGATTGGCCAAATACTTCCCAGTGGACTCTGCATTCTCTGATTGGCCAAATACTTCCCAGTGGACTCTGCATTCTCTGATTGGCCAAATACTTCTCAGTGGACTCTGCATTCTCTGATTGGCCAAATACTTCCCAGTGGACTCTGCATTCTCTGATTGGCCAAATACTTCCAAGTGGACTCTGCATTCTCTGATTGGCCAAATACTTCCCAGTGGACTCTGCATTCTCTGATTGGCCAAATACTTCCCAGTGGACTGATTGGTCCAAAGCTTCCGAGTTCTGTAATTGGGCTAAAATTTCCGAGTTGCGGCAATGTGGCATTTCCACAGAAATCTCATTTCCTTTTTCCAAGTATTTTTTGGTCATTTTTTTGCATTCTCCGATTAGCCAAATATTTTTGAGTTGACTCCGCATTCTCTGATTGGTCCAATACTTCCGAGCTGGGCTAAAATTACTGAGTTGCGACGATGTGGTATTTCTGCAGAAATCCGATTTCCGTTTTTCGATTTCCAAGTTCTGATCGGTAATGCGGAAATCTTATTTCCGTGGAATGCGAATGAGTGTCCCTATTTTTGATTCTGTGTAGAGTATACTTTATTAAGTGGAGTCGCTCTGTAGCTGTTATTGTTTCCTCTCTCTCCCTGAATCCATCACACAAGGGCGTGAAGTTTTCCCCGGTGCCGCTTGCTCAGCAGAATCCCTCGTATTCATCAGGAAAGGTGCCAGTTGGCAGCCACGGATAACTTGGCGCCAGCGACTCATAACCAGGGGAAAATCTGACGGCGTTGTTCCTGCGCTCCGCACGATTTCTCAGGCACATCAAACATGCCTCGTGTCACCTATCTGTTACATAACACGCCGCTGTTAATTAATCAGTTGTATGAAATGACTCACGTCTTATGAGAAAGAAGTTCTGACCTAGTTAGCCGCTCCGAACGATGAAGTTTTGAAGAAGACAAGCAAGTGCTGGACTGGCGGGCGCCAGGGCCGGATTTGTACTTTTTACCGCCCAAGGCCAACTATATCATCTGTATGGTTGTTATCTCTGTGTGCCCCAATGAGAATTCTCCTTACTTTCCATCATTGGATGTCACAGACAATAACTATTTTATTAATACGCGTATAGATTATAAATTATGTTTTCCTTAAGAACCGTTATGTTTACCATCTCGTTAATGATGGACCCATTGTGTCACCATGAGAGTTAGACTGATGTGTACCTGCAGGATAGAGCTTACGTATCTTGCAGGGACAGCACAAGTACAGGACAGAGAGTTCAAAGGTTAAAGCTGTCTTTGTAGATAGGGATGGCTGCATAGAACAGCTTTACTGCCCCTCACTGAGCCGCCCCTAAAATTCTGGTGCCCTAGGCCATGGCCTATGTGGCCTTGCCAGAAATCCGGCCCTGGCGGGCGCGGGGGGATTATATATTCAGCATGGTAGAATGATGGACACACCAAGAAGTGTTTTATGGAGATGAATGGCCTACAAATCTATACACATGTCCTGCCCGACCTACATCTCTGGCCTGGTCATCATATACACACCTCGTTTCCCACTTCACTCCTCCAACAACCTCCTCCTAACCACCGTGCACATCTTGCACTCCCATGCATGACTACAGGACTTTACTGGAGCTGCCCCCATCCTGTGGACCCACTGTCCATCAGGCTTGCCCCCTCCTTCAACACCTTCAAAAAAGCACTCACAACTCACCTCTTCAAGGAGGCCTACATCAACTCAACGCTGCCCTAACGCTCTCTGCCAAGAATTTCTTGATGCACCCCCCTCTCCCTCCCTCTGCATTGTGAGGCCCTCTCTCCTTGTATATCATACTTGATTGTACACTCTACCCAGAATATGTGAACCTATATTATTAGCACTACCATTCCAGTGTATGATCTGGCATTGTATTATTACCTGTATTGTGTTGTGTACCTTATTACTTATTAACTGTATTGTTGTATCTATTGCCTATTACCTGTATTGTGCAGTGATGAGCAATATATTGGCACTATATAAATCCAATAAATAACAATAATAAATGATGGGTGACGCTAGGGACAGTGGCGTCACTAGGGGGGTGCGGTAGGTGCGTATTGCACCGGGTGTCACCTGCAGAGGGGGTGACACCAAGCTCCAGGCTAAGGGACAGTGGAGTAGGGCTATGTAAATATAGACCAGGCTATTGCCCAACTCCTCTCTCACCTATAGGAAATGCATCCATTATAAGCCCAACCCCATTCTCAACAAACATAACATGTAACGATTCTACATAAAAAGTAGTATTGGTTTTGTTTAGCCTGGTGAGGTTGGAGGGTCATGGGGTAAGAGAGGGGAGACACCATGAGCTTCTGTCCCGGGTGACACCAACACTAGTGACGCCTCTGGTGGTATAATGGAGGCATAACCTCGTATGGCCGGATGACAACAATCATTATTCTGCTTATGATGTTCAGAGCAGGATCATCCAAAAGGCAATCTAGGCAGGTGCCTTGGGCAATTAGGATGTCGGGGCGCAACTGCCACTTTGACCTCTCTCCCATCTCAGATTACCAAGAGAACCATAAGGTAGAGCCAAACCTACTACATTGACTTGGGCCTCATTTCATCTTAATCCATCTCTGGTGGGACTACCAATTGTGAAGCCTCTAAGCAAAACTTTGATGGGGTTCCTGGCCTCAAGACTCCCTATGGGAGACAATGGGGTGGTCCCTATCCTTTATGAGGTGTCTTATAACAAGCGCAGCCAACATGACGCTCTCTCTGCCTCCTCCATCAGAAGAGGGGCCCTTATAGCCCCCACAACAATGCAACCATCATGAGACTATTCCTTTCCCCCCAGTGTGGCCATGTTCCCCAAATATGGCAATTTTCCTCCAGTAGTTCCATACTCAAGGTGGTGATTACAAATCATGGGGCTGGCAAGTGAAATTATCACTGTGGAGGGCTTCATCATCCATAATGAATCCAACATAGCCCTCTCCCCAAAGGCAATAAAGCATTTTCCTAAGGCGCCACCTGCTGGATCGGGCACCAAAGTACCAAATCAAATACAATGGTGTTTATAAAATTATTATACACGGCTGCCAATCACATGATGAAAAGGGTGGGGCTGAACTACAGTGTGTGATGCACAAACTCCACAAGGTATGTAATAACCTGTCGTCATCCCAGTCCTTTCATTGGGGTCCTCTGATTAACATAACAATAGTTACTTGATTAGCAGAGCAATGACAATTCTACTATTCATGCAGTGGCGGCGCCAGGGGGGTGCTTGGGGGTGCTCGAGCACCCCCTAGAATTGTCCAAGCACCCCCAAAGCACCCCCTGGAGTGAACTGACTTCAGGCGTCTAAAAGACGCCAAGTCAGTTCACACACCGGCAGCACGGAGCAGCAGGCAGGGCTACGGTAAGATGGCCGCCCGGAGCCCTGTTCTGCAGACTTCGGGCGGCCATTTTCCCGTAGCCCTGCTCTCTGCATGCAGGCAGGAAGTCTCGTCGTGACGTCGGGAAGGAAGAGGATCGTGGGCGCGCGGGCGCTGCGCGCCACAATGAGGTCGGGACTCGGGACGGGAGGTCGGGAAAGAAGGTCTTCTGGCTGTAGGTGAGTAAATGGGTTTTTCTTTTCTTTTTCAGGTGATGCGGATTGTGCATATTGGGGTCATATCTGCTACGGATTGTGCATATTGGGGTCATATCTGCCACGGATTGTGCATATTGGGGTCATATCTGCCACGGATTGTGCATATTGGGGTCATATCTGCCACGGATTGTGCATATTGGGGTCATATCTGCCACGGATTGTGCATATTGGGGTCATATCTGCTACGGATTGTGCATATTGGGGTCATATCTGCTACGGATTGTGCATATTGGGGCGATATCTGCTACCGATTGTGCATGTTGGGGTCATTTCTGCTACCGATTGTGCATATTGGGGTCATTTCTGCTACCGATTGTGCATATTGGGGTCATTTCTGCTACCGATTGTGCATATTGGGGTCATATCTGCTACCGATTGTGCATATTGGGGTCATATCTGCTACCGATTGTGCATATTGGGGTCATATCTGCTACCGATTGTGCATATTGGGGTCATATCTGCTACCGATTGTGCATATTGGGGTCATATCTGCTACCGATTGTGCATATTGGGGTCATATCTGCTACCGATTGTGCATATTGGGGTCATATCTGCTACCGATTGTGCATATTGGGGTCATATCTGCTACCGATTGTGCATATTGGGGCCATATCTGCTACCGATTGTGCATATTGGGACCATATCTGCCACCGATTGTGCATATTGGGACCATATCTGCCACCGATTGTGCATATTGGGACCATATCTGCCACCGATTGTGCATATTGGGACCATATCTGCCACCGATTGTGCATATTGGGACCATATCTGCCACCGATTGTGCATATTGGGACCATATCTGCCACCGATTGTGCATATTGGGACCATATCTGCCACCGATTGTGCATATTGGGACCATATCTGCCACCGATTGTGCATATTGGGACCATATCTGCCACCGATTGTGCATATTGGGACCATATCTGCCACCGATTGTGCATATTGGGACCATATCTGCCACCGATTGTGCATATTGGGACCATATCTGCTACCGATTGTGCATATTGGGACCATATCTGCTACCGATTGTGCATATTGGGACCATATCTGCTACCGATTGTGCATATTGGGACCATATCTGCTACCGATTGTGCATATTGGGGCCATATCTGATAACGATTGTGCATATTGGGGCCATATCTGATAACGATTGTGCATATTGGGGTCATATCTGCTAACGATTGTGCATATTGGGGTCATATCTGCTACCGATTGTGCATATTGGGGCTATATCTGATAACGATTGTGCATATTGGGGCCATATCTGATAACGATTGTGCATATTGGGGCCATATCTGATAACGATTGTGCATATTGGGGCCATATCTGATAACGATTGTGCATATTGGGGCCATATCTGATAACGATTGTGCATATTGGGGTCATTGGACGTGTTTTTTGTTAAAATCTGCTCACATTACGTGTATTTTCTTGAGAAAACCTGCACAATTATGTGAATTTTCAGGGAAAAGGGTCACCAAAACTTGGGCCCTCTGTCTTTGCGTTGCACTTTTAAAGGGAACCCGAGGTGAGAATAATATTGAGGCTGCCATATTTATCTCCCTTTAAGCAATACCAGTTGCCTGGCTGCCGTGCTGGTCCTCTGCCTCTTATTCTTTCAACCATAGACCCTGAACAAGCATGCAGCAGGTCAGGGGTTTCTGACAATATTGTCAGAACTGACAAGATTAGCTGCATGGCTTGTTTCTGGTGTAATTCAGTTCACTACTACAGCCAAATAGATCAGCAGGGCTGCCAGGCAACTAGTATTGTTTAAAAGGAAATAAATATGGCAGCCACCATATCACTCTCACCCTGGGTTCACTTTAAATTACAGTTAGCCCCGCCCTCATCCGGTCATGACCACGCCCATTTTTTCGCCGCGGCGCGCTTCGTGGTTGTGGCCACGCCCATTTTTGGCGCGGCGCGCTTCGCGCGCCGCAGGTCGTCAGCTCCCCCGGAAATTGGTCCAGCACCTGCATAGCACCCCCTAAAAAAAATTCCTGGAGCCGCCACTGTATTCATGTGCTGTTCAAACTAATTGTAACATGCTAAACGAGCTCCTAATTGTTTTTTATTTTATTTTATTGATTTCCATTATGTTTCCTGATTTAAAGGATGTAATTTACTGATGCAGAAGTACTGTATGTAATCATGTCAGGTTCTGCAAGCATGCATTAGGTGCTTGTCTATTACAATCCAGAGAAAACCACTGCTCACATTTTCATTGCCTCGTAATCATTGTCTGACAAGTAGCTGTTCATGTAAAAAATACCGAGTAGAGTCTTGGTTATCTGGCATGGATGGGGATTGGCTGATGCCGGATAACTGTGCTTTCTGGTTGCTCGAGACTCATAGGGTACCTTGGACCTTTTAAAAATTCAAAGCCAGGGTCTAATGCCCCCCCCGAAGCTACTTATGGGTCTGGAGGGACGATGCGCACTGGTCACACATGAGTGGTAAGGTTGCACCCGTCTTCGGAAGCACTCAGGGACAAGGGTGCATTCGAAGCCTTCAGAAGAGTCTTAAAGATGCCAATTTTGAATGAGGGACAGCGGGGGAACCAGGAAATGAAGAGAGGACTGGGAAGGTTCTGTTGTATCAGATGTATGTTTCCTCGGCACCACCATCTCCGCTAACCTAAAATTGGGGCAGAACACTACCAAGATCCAGAAGAAGGTGCAGCAGAGGTTAATTTTCCTGCGACAACTGAAAAGATTTAGGATGCCAGGCAAGATGCTCACCAGCTTCTACACTGCCACCATAGAGTCAATCCTCTGCTCATCCATCATCATGTGGTATGCAGGCGCTTCCGGCAATGACAGGTACAAGCTCCAAAGAGTGATTGGGGCTGCGGAAAGAGTCATAGGATCAACCCTGCCACCTATCAACCTCCTCCATTCAACCAGAATGAAGACAAGGGCCACCAAGATCTCACGAGACCCCTCCCACCTGGGCAACCAGTTCTTTCAGCTCCTGCCATTGGGCAGCCATTATAGGACCATCCCCTCTAGAACCACCAGGCGCAGGAGCACTTTCTTTCATCAGGCTGTCCTCCGGCTGAACTCCAGCCTTCCCTCACCCGGCCCGCTCCACTGCGGAACCCCACTAACTGGATAGTAAAGTCTCCGGATAGTAAAGTCTCCCCTGCGCCCACCCCTCCAAGTACCATTCAGACTCTTTCCTGGCAGCACTCTCCTGAGGTCTTCTACAATGTTTTGTTGTCTGCCCAGTTTTATGAAAAAAAGTATGAGAGCGTGTCGCTCTATTTGACTAATTGTATATAGGAATGTATATTTAAATGCTTTATTGTTCTCTCTTGCACCCTTAGCACTGGGCTTTTTTGTCCCCTGATGAAGCCTCCAGTTAAAGGGGGTGAAACATGTTGTGTTGGTGGGGGTTTTTAATGTCAGTTGAGTATTCATGTTAGTCGAGGGTACAGTGGTCTGGGTAGTTTTTCACTAATTTTCAGATTACTTTCAAACAACCCTATTGGCATTAGACCCTGCCCTCGATTTGTCAATATCATGCAGCAAATAAGGTACACTTAACGCTCTCAATGACTACCTACATTACATGTATTAGGCTGCCTACTGCTATTGCTATCGTATTCCTGTCCTGTCTCTTTGCCATTGTCTTGCTTGTTCTGTTGCCAGTGCCATGTGTACCGCAATCAATTCCGGATACGACAACCATCGTACTCGGCGAATAAAGGATTTCTGATTTCTGGTATACAGAGCCCTCCCTCTACAGAGGTGAGTATCAAAGTCTTTTTTTTTTTAATGTCGCTTCAGGCTGGTTTCACACTGCATTGCACCGCCAAAAACAGACCTTCAGGGAACACTGCGTTAATACATAGTGCTCCCTGTCCGGCCACCAGCCAAGCGGGAAATGGCTCATGCATGCGGTCACTTCCTGCTTGGGGTATGCGGAAGCGTATTGTAAAAATGCACATTGCAACACCAACTTCTTTAAAAACCCTGTGTTGCCATAGACTAACATGATTTCCAAGCCGACGCAGATCCCGCACCGTAACCTAGTTCTGCACTTGCATTAGTGTAGGCCCTTCCGGCGCAGCGTACCGCAACGTGGGAAGTATGAACTCCCCCATAGGGATTCATTAGGTTGCAGTAGCAGTGCAGCAATTTGCCGCACCACGCCAGAGTGAAAGGGCCCTCAGTGTTGCTTCAACTTTTGGGTGTTTTTTGTGACGTCAGGATTGTTATAAGCCTGTACGGATAGGTGCACAGCCGCTCCCACTTAAAAGCCTTGGTGTATATGCAGAGGTTCTGTTTGGGTTCAAGGTGCATTTGCAGTTTCTGGGGGGGGGGGAGGGGGGCTCAGCGCACCTCTGATTGTAGGCCATTCAGAAGTGGCCTGGTGATACGCTGATCCACCCTTTGCGCAATTTTCAATTTTACTTGGTAGCGCACCCAGGCTATGCATATGCATAGGTTAGGATTTAGTTAGTGTTAGATCCCCTCCCATGTGAGGATAAATTCTCCGCAGTGGGAGGGACGAGTACTTAACAAGTTGCATGCAAGCTGTTACAGGAAACCAACATCCTCCAGTGGTACACAGCTTATGTGTATGCTAGGTGTGTATTTTATCCCACAAGTGGGGCTTGCACTCTCTTGCAGGTAGGCACTTATCTGTTTTTAAGTAGTGCTGTTCATTTCCTTGCCATGTACTAATTTAATAAATTTTTGGTCAGCTGCTCCCACTTAACAGCCTTGCTTTTGGTGTATATGCAGAGCTTCTGTTTGGGTTCAAGGTGCGTTTGCAGTTTCTGGGGGGGGCTCAGCGCACCTCTGATTGTAGGCCATTCGGAAGTGGCCTGGTGATACGCTGATCCACCATTTGCGCAATTTTCAATTTTACTTGATTAGCCGCACCCAGGCTATGCATATGCATAGGTTAGGATTTAGTTAGTGTTAAGTCCCCTCCCATGTGAGGATGACTTCTCCGCAGTGGGAGGGACGAGTACTTAACAAGTTGCATGCAAGCTGTTACAGGAAACCAACATCCTCCAGTGGTAGACAGCTTATGTGTATGCTAGGTGTGTATTTTATCCCACAAGTGGGGCTTGGACTATCTTGCAGGTAGGCACTTATCTGTTTTTAAGTAGCGCTGTTCATTTCCTTGCCAAGTACTAATTTAATGAATTTTTGGTCAGCTGCTCCCACTTAACAGCTTTGCTTTTGGTGTATATGCAGAGCTTCTGTTTGGGTTCAAGGTGCGTTTGCAGTTTCTGGGGGGGCTCAGCGCACCTCTGATTGTAGGCCATTTGGAAGCGGCCTGGTGATGCGCTGATCCACCCTTTACACAATTTTTGTTTTTCATTTTTATTCGACAAAGTTATTTCCAAAACTGCTATTTATGGGCGAAATTGCATCAGTAATTTGCCTTGTGAATATTTTTCCTCCATCTTCCCATTGCAGGCAGGTACAGGCGGCTTCTTGCAGGAGGAGATCTCGGTACCCAGATATGATTTCCGGTGGCTGACATCTCCGCATCGCGCCCCACGCCGCTCTGCGGATGAGTCACCCATCAGGACAATCTAGGAGCGGAGAGATGATGACACCCAGGTGTGCTATCTATAGATGCCAATACGCAGGACAATTACTGTGACACACACAGCCCGGTTGCAGGCTTGATAGGCCATGAATGCATAATTTCACCCTTGAGTACCTTTTCATGAGTAAATGCAGCATGAACAATAACTTGTGTCAGTGTAATTGTTCAGATCGTTTCTGAATTTATTCCTCCGTCTCTGACAGCTTTCCCCACTCGGCGGAGTTTAAAGTGGAACTTTAGCGAAAAGGGGGGGAAAAAATAAATCAATACATTGCAAAGTGAAAACTTAAAAAATAGAAAAGAGATCAAGAAATTATTGATATTCGCCATGTAATTTGTTCATGTTATTGATCCACAATCAGCCTGAACATAATCATCTTTACTACAGGCAGACATGAAAAAAACTAGACCGTGCCATTATTTATAACCACGCCCACTAACATTGCGATAGGCTAGAAGTTTACTTTTTTTATAGATATAAATACAGTGGGTTGCAAAAGTATTCGGCCCCCTTGAAGTTTTCCACATTTTGTCACATTACTGCCACAAACATGAATCAATTTCATTGGAATTCCACATGAAAGACCAATACAAAGTGGTATACATGTGAGAAGTGAAACGAAAATCATACATGATTCCAAACATTTTTTACAAATAAATAACTGCAAAGTGGTGTGTGCGTAATTATTCGGCCCTCTTTGATCTGAGTGCAGTCAGTTGCCCATAGACATTGCCTGATGAGTGCTAATGACTAAATAGAGTGCACCTGTGTGTAATCTAATGTCAGTACAAATACAGCTGCTCTGTGAGGGCCTCAGAGGTTGTCTAAGAGAATATTGGGAGCAACAACACCGTGAAGTACAAAGAACCCACCAGAAAGGTCAGGGATAAAGTTATTGATAAATTTAAAGCAGGCTTAGGCTACAAAAAGATTTCCAAAGCCTTGAACATCCCACGAAGCACTGTTCAAGTGATCATTCAGAAATGGAAGGAGTATGGCACAACTGTACACCTAACAAGACAAGGCCATCCACCTAAACTTACAGGCCGAACAAGGAGAGCGCTGATCAGAAATGCAGTCAAGAGGTCCATGGTGACTGTGGACGAGCTGCAGAGATCTACAGCTCAGGTGGGAGACTGTCTATAGGACAACTATTAGTCATGCACTGCACGAAGTTGGCCTTTATGGAAGAGTGGCAAGAAGAAAGGCATTGTTAACAGAAAGCATAAGAATTGCCGTTTGCAGTTTGCCACAAGCCATGTGGGGGACACAGCAACCATGTGGAAGAAGGTGCTCTGGTCAGATGAGACCAAAATGGAACTTTTTGGCCAAAATGCAAAACGCTATGTGTGGCGGAAAACTAACACTGCACATCACTCTGAACACACCATCCCCACTGTCAAATATGGTAGTGGCAGCATCATGCTCTGGGGGTGCATCTCTTCAGCAGGGACAGGGAAGCTGGTCAGAGCTGATGGGCAGGGCCGGAGCTTCCATAGAAAAAAATAGGCTACTGCCCCAGGGCCCCAGAGCCTGTAGGGGCCCCCAAGTTGTCCCTCCCCATGTTAACTGTTGCTCCCCAGGGTCTCTGCAGAGTCTGTTAAGTTGGGAGGTGATTTGGGGAGGGTCAGCAACCAGCTCAGGGGCCCAGGAGGGAAGTTTGGCTGCAACAAAGGGCCTCTAATGACGCTTTTTGGTCGGGGGTGTCTGTTGGGGGGCCCCCGGGCTAATTTTGCCCTAGGGCCCAACTGTTACTTAAACCGGCCCTGCTGATGGGAAGATGGATGGAGCCAAATACAGGGCAATCTTGGAAGAAAACCTCTTGCAGACTGCAAAAGACTTGAGACTGGGGCGGAGGTTCACCTTCCAGCAGGATAACAACCCTAAACATAAAGCCAGGGCAACAATCAGGGGCGTACCTAGAAAGCCCCGGGCCCCCCTGCAAAAAAAAATTCCGGGCCCCCCCCCCCCCTTCCCCTCTCCAGGGTTCGCTCAGGAACTTTTTGGGGGCAGGAGGGGTCGCAGCATAAGAGGAGAGCTGTGGCCGCAGATCGGCGGGGAGGGGGGAAATCCCCCCCCCCCTCCCTCACCTCAGGCACTCCTCTCAGCGCTCCCCTCCTGCAAGCAATCATTGGTGGTGCTCGTGGCAGCAGCGCCGGTGGCAGGCAAGCTGAGCACATACCTCCTTCTGGCCGGAGGTCTCCGATCACTAAGTGCTTCATGGAACTTCCTGTTTACACAGGAAGTTCCATAAAGCACTTAGTGATCGGAGACCGGCCAGAAGGAGGCTGCCACGAGACACCACCAATGATTGCTTGCAGGAGGGGAGCACTGAGAGGAGTGCCTAAGGTGAGGGAGGGGGGGGGGAAGGTCTCCGATCACTAAGCCGGAGGTCTCCGATCACTAAGTGCTTCATAGAACTTCCTGTTTACACGGGAAGTTCCATAAAGCACTTAGTGATCGGAGACCGGCCAGAAGGAGGTATGTGCTCAGCTTGCCTGCCGCCGCCGCGGCTGCCACGAGCACCACCAATGATTGCTTGCAGGAGGGGAGCGCTGAGAGGAGAGCCAGAGGTTAGGAAGGGGGGGGGGGATTTCCCCCCCTCCCCACCGATCTGCGGCCACAGCTCTCCTCTTATGCTGCGACCCCTCCTGCCCCCAAAAAGTCCCCGAGCGGGCCCTAGGGGGCCCCGGGCCCTCCCGCAACGGCAGGGGTCGCATCCCCTATTGTTACGCCAGTGGCAACAATGGAATGGTTTAAAACAAAACATATCTATGTGTTAGAATGGCCCAGTCAAAGTCCAGATCTAAATCCAATCAAGAATCTGTGGCAAGATCTGAAAACTGCTGTTCACAAACGCTGTCCATCTATTCTGACTGAGCTGGAGCTGTTTTGCAAAGAAGAATGGGCAAGGATTTCAGTCTCTAGATGTGCAAAGCTGGTAGAGACATACCCTAAAAGACTGGCAGCTGTAATTGCAGCAAAAGGTGGTTCTACAAAGTATTGACTCAGGGGGCCAAATAATTACGCACACCCCACTTTGCAGTTATTTATTTGTAAAAAATGTTTGGAATGATGTATGATGTTGGATCCACTTCTCACATGTACACCACTTTGTATTGGTCTTTCACGTGGAATACCAATAAAATTGATGCATGTTTGTGGCAGTAATGTGACAAAATGTGGAAAACTTCAAGGGGGCCGAATACATTTGCAACCCACTGTAGACATAAGACTATGGTAGGGATTAGATTGTGAGCCTCTCTGAGGGACAGTTAAGTTACAATACAATATACTCTGTAGAGCGCTGTGGAAGATGCTGGCGCTACCAATAACTAGCAGCTCAAAACACTTGACTGCACAGCAGAAGAATACATTTTTTTAATATGTGGGGCTTATGGCTTATTACATAATTGAGGGCGTGACCTGTGCACTCTGGGAAGTTATTTTATTTAAGGGAATACGGAATGAGCGTCTGTAGTTGATGACACCTTACACCGCCATATGGTGCTCGGTAAAGTTGGTCAATAAGATGCCAATAATTACTACTGGCGCACAGATTTCATGCTGGCTGTAAGAACTGGTATCCCGTTGACCATCTCTCGTGGTGGGGGTGATCTGTACTACCAGATCAGAACCTTGACTGAGAAGAGAAGACCCTCCATGGTCACGTGACCATGTTTATTTGTCTCCAGACGACGTACACAGTACATACTGTGCAATAATCTGTCAGAGGCTGTTCAGGAGTGGGGTGGAGAGGAAAGATTTTTTTTTTATACAATTCCAGGAATTGAGCTACAAGCCCAGGAAGGGTCATGTGATGTTGAAACGGGGCATGTAGGTTCTGTGATTAAGCCTGTGCTAACCAGATTTATGGTTTCTTTCAAGTTCCCAGGTTCAGCCCATTCCAAGAGGCTCTCAGCCAAGTGACTGGGCCAGACTCAGCTGATCAGGCCCTATGGACACACGCTACCAAAGATGTTACTGCTCCTGCGTGTTCTACATCAGGACTGGTGGGAAATGCATCATGACTAAACTTCCTCTGGCACCAATACCATTGCTCTGCTGATATCAGTGTTTCCACACAGCCTGTGTTTTTTATCAGTCAGTGGAGTTAAGGTGCCCATACACTACGTCGATTTCCCGCCGATAGACAGCAGATTCAATCACTATGATCAAATCTGCTGTGAACTCGATAATGCAAACGCGGACCGATCGATTTCCATCTGAAATCGATCGATTCTGTCGATCTGTTCAGGCGGAAAATGTTGCTTAATAGCCAGAGGGCTGTGAGCGCGTCTTAAGCGGCATTCGATTCGCTGACGACCGACGTAGCAATAATCACGCCGTTTCTGCCGGCGCGAGTCCCCGGTTCCGTGCTTTCTTTTTGCGGCTGCCTTCTTCATGTTCTCTGCACTTCCTGTCCCGTCCTGTGAGCTCTGCTTCAAAAATACTAAATAGTTGTGTTAGATTTTTTTAGGCCAATCTATATTGTCTTCCTCTGCAGTGGGGAGGCTTCTCACCTCCCATTTCTATTCACGCTGCAGGAAGGAGGGAGATGATGCTTTGCACAGCTGGACCATTATCTGAGGGACACACATTCGGATTCCACGGAATTTACATTTTTCACATTTCTGATTGGGTTCTGCATTGTCTGATGCGACCAATCAGACAGTGCAGAATTTTTTACGCAAAAATTGTATTACCGCGGTCAGGGCCGGTTTGCCCATGAGGCAGTTTCCTCAGACAGCACAGCCCGGGGGGGGGGGGGGGGGGGCTGAGTGCAACACCTGCCTGACTGTGGGTGTGAGGGGCTGCCGAGCTGAAGGAGGTAGCAGACAGGAAGGGGGTATTGGGCACAGAAGCGGGGAGGAGGGTCGGAACCCTCCCTTACCTGGGTCCCTCGATCTACGCTCCTCCTCTAGCTTTTAAGTGCAGTAGCGGCGTATTAACACCAGGCGGGGGGGTGACTTACATCTTTCAGCGTGCGTTCCACTGTCGTCACTTCCTGCAATGCTGTCTACTGTATTGTAAGTGGACAGCATTGCAGGAAGTGACGACAGTGGAACGCACGCTGGAACGTGGAAGAGGTGAGTCATCCCCGCCCACTGCCTTGCTGCTGCTGGACTTAAAAGCTAGAGGGGGAAGCGCATATCGAGGGACCCAGGTGAGGTGGGGTTCCGACGCTCCACCCCGCTGCTGTCCCCAATACCCCCTTTCCTGCTCGCTACCCCCTCCTGCTCGGTGGCCCCCCACACCCACGGCTGAGGGGGGCAGCGATTTTTCACAAATTTGCCTCAGGCGGCAAAAAGTCTAGAACCGGCCCTGACCGCAGTAATTTTAGTCCAATCACAAAAGTGATTTTCCGACTTCCTGATTTTTTCTTGTAATGTTTGAATTCTTCAGTCCCAAAAAAATGACAAATAAAATACTCCTTGGAAAATCGGAAAAACAGAAGAAATCGGCATTGTCGGAAATCGTAATTTCTGCGGAATCGGAAATGGGCATTTCTGACCATCCCTTACATTTGTATCCTGTATTAGAATCTGGGGAATATATTTCGCTGAACACGTAGAAAGGGTTAACTCTTGATCTGTACATTATTTACGAGCGGTATTGTGAAATCTCCGGGCTGTATGTAGAGTCTGTTCCCAGCTCTTCCTCTTCTCCCGCTTCTCACATTTTACACACATATGGGACATTTGGTGTGGGTTTCTGTTTAGATCACCATCGCTACAACACAGCCTAAAAATAGCATCTCCTTCCCCTCCATCCGCACCCCCAGGCCATGAGGACAACAAGAGCTGGCCGGGAGCATCACATGACGTAACCTTGGCGGGATAGCCCAGTACACATTGTGTGCCTTACTTCACCGCTGTGTGCTTAACAGTAGTTTAAAATCTCACATCTATCTGTCTATCATTATCTTCATCATTATTCTGGCTTCCTCTCTATTATCTATGAGTTTGATTCACAAAACCTTCTTATTTTTCACATTAAGGTGAACCAGAGACGAAGCACCCTCATGTATTTTACCATATATACCATATATATGAATCTCTGATTCATTTTTAACTGTTCAGCTTGCTTTTAATTAGCCACGACAAAATCCCCGACTGAGCATTCAGTCTGGCTTTGCTATAATGTCTCAGCTATAATGATTACTAAGCAGAGCCACAAGGTGGCAGGCTTGGGCTTGAAAAGACACCAGAGAACACAGATTCGGCTATTAAAATTCCTGAGCAAAGCCAGACTGAATGCTCAGTCAGGAATTTTATCAGGGCTGTTTACAGGCAGGCTGAGCAGTGAAGGATGAAGCAGAGAGCAGGGTAGGTGATTTCTCTAATGTTTCCACTGATATATATGGTAAAATACATGAGGGTGCTTCGTCTCTGGTTCCCTTTAAAGAGGAATTTTAACCCAGGATTGAACTTCATCCCGCTCAGTAGCCGATACCCCCTCTTCCACGAGAAATCTTTACCTTTTCTCAAATAGATCATCAGAGCAGTCTGTATGGCTGATATTGTGGTGAAACCCCTCCCACAGTGTGATGTCATGACCATGGTCCTGACAATTTGCTGTCTTTGAGTCTTGTTGCATTGTGGGAAATAACAGCCTTTTCCAACTGCCAAGCAACCTGTATTTCCCTCTGTACATAGAACTCAGTAACGAACATTCCGTACAGATCAGTTTTAAACAGCAGGAGGGATTGGGAGCGCTTCCAGACAGCAGCTGCACCCGAATTACCTACCTGCATAGATGTGCAGAGCTCGAAAAATGGGCAAATTACACAACTTGCATTCAAAACAGGTACAGCAAAGGAGGGCGTAAGCTTCAGCATAAATAATATGTGCACAAATTATTCCCTACTAAACTCTTCCACCTCGACAATTCCGTACAGATCACCTGGCAGCAGTAAAGAGGTCACCACCAGTGATACATTTCAGAATGTAAATCAGGGAGAGGAAAGATTGTACAATGGCCAAACACTGACTAAATAATCTATAAATGAATATTGTAAAGAATAAGCAATTTTATTAATTATGTTATTTTTCTACAGTTGCTTTTTAATGAGGAACTCCAGTGAACATTTTTACTGTTGGCAAGTGATGTAGCTGCTGCATGGTTTTTGGCAGTTGGAAACAGCTGTAAACAGCTATTTCCCACAATGCAGCAAGGTTCACAGACAGGAAACTGCCAAGAGTATGTACGTTTCTTGTGGGAGGGGTTTCACCACAATATCAGTCATACAGCGCCCCCTGATGGTCTGTTTGTGAAAAGGAATAGATTTATCACATAAAAGGGGGTATCAGCTACTGATTGGGATATATTTTTTTTCTATTAATTCTCATAGATGTACACTTTAAGGTGAAAATGAAAGCTTTGTGAATGAACCCCAATGTCTCCTCTGCCTTGTCATGCTCCCCATGTATAGCAAACATACATCTCTCTTCTTCACTTATGTCAAGCACAGTTCCCTGACATGTGGAAACTAATATACTCAGTAACAAGCACAGATCTGTACAAGACGTTACATAAGAAGACCATCCTGTTAGTAATATATACACAGACAGAAGCTAGACAAAACTGAGGCTACAGATCACCATGCTTTCTCTACTATGCTGCAGTAGACAGCTGCGCCTATATATAAAAATCTGAAGAATGTCGGGATAGCTCCGCCCTGATCTGCTCTGTGAAAAAGTGGAGAAATAGGTCACTTAAAGAGGAACTTTAACCAAGGACTGAACTTAATCATACCCCCTTTCCCACGAGAAATCTTTACCTTTTCTCCAGTAGATCATCAGGTGGGTCTGTGTAACTGATATTGTGTTGAAATCCTTTCCACCGTGTGATGTCATGACCATACAATACAATACAATACAATACAATAACATTTGTAAAGCGCTTTTCTCCCATAGGACTCAAAGCGCATAGCTGTGTCTCAGATTAATACAGGGTTTCAGGCTGGGTTGTCTTACAGAGGAGATAGTCAGATGTTCATGAATGCCAGACTGAAAAGGTAGGTTTTCAGTTTAGACTTAAATGCTTCCAGGGATGGGGCTGTCCTGATTGGGTGTGGCAGGGAGTTCCAAAGTGTAGGGGCAGCATGACAAAAGGCTCTGTCTCCAAAGGTTTTGAGGTGGACTCTGGGGGTGACCAAGGTGTTACGTCCTTTTGATCTAAGATTGTGGGGGGTGTGATGTAGTTGCAACAAGTCCTTCAGGTATCCAGGGCCCAGATTGTGCAAGGATTTGAATGTCAGTAAGCCAATCTTAAACAGAATTCTCCATTTTATCGGTAGCCAGTGGAATGAGCTCAGGGTTGGTGTTATGTGGCAATGGCGGGGTTGGCTCGTTAACAGCCTTGCGGCGGTATTCTGTACTAATTGCAGGCGGCGTAAGTCTTTCTTATGCAGGCCTGTGTAGAGGACGTTGCAGTAGTCTAACCTTGATGTGACGAAGGCATGAACTAGGGTTGGAAGATCCTCTGAAGGAATTAGGTGTTTAATCCTTGCAATATTCCTTAGGTGAAAGAAGGAATGTTTCACAACAGCTGAGATTTGATTCCTGAAGCTTAATTTCCCATCAATCAGTACTCCCAGGCTGCGCACACAGTCTGAGTTGTTCAGGTCTGAGCTCCCTATCCTTAGCGGTGTTGGTTGAGACTGGAGCTGCTTTGCTGTTGAGCCCTGGCCCTCGATAACAAGAACCTCAGTTTTGTCAGCATTAAGTTTTAGCCAATTATTATTCATCCACTCCTGAAGCTCAGCTAAGCATGCGTTTATTTGTGGAGTAGGGTCTGTGACATCAGGTTTGAATGACAAATATAGCTGGGTGTCATCAGCATAGCAATGATATGTCAGGCCATGTTTTTGTATGATTTCTCCAAGTGGCAGCATGTATATGGTGAACAGTAAAGGGGATGACCATGGTCGTGACAGTTTGCTGTTTGGAAACCTTATTGCATTGTGGGAAATAAGATGTCCGATTTGGATGATGTCACCACCAGCCACAAATGTCAGAATGTAAATCGGGGAGAGGAAAGATTTTACAGTGGGCAATCACTGACTAAATAATCTCTAAATTAATATTGTAAACTATAAGCAATTTTATTCATTATGGACTTTATTCATCAAGCTGCTCTGCTAAAGCAGAGCAGCTTAATGAGAGGAGCGCAGGCTCATCGCACACCATGCTGCGGTAGCACAGCTAGCATGCGCTGGTAGCTTACGCATGCTACTTGTAACTAACAGCTGTTCCACTCGTCCCGCCCTGAGCCCGGCGGGCCCAGTGGCATTGATGGACATGACCCCTGCACGTTAATCGGCCACCTGCCAGGGCTCAGGTTGGGACGAGTGGAGAGTCCGTTAGTTACAAGGAGTACATGTTAGTTACTAGCGCACACTACCTGCACTATCGCAGCATGGCGTGCGCTGAGCCCACACTCCTCTCATTAAGCTGCACTGCTTTAGCAGCACAGCTAGATGAATCAAGCCATGTGTTATTTTCACTGGAGTTCCTCTTTAAAGAGGAACTCCAGTGAAAATAACATAATAAAAAGTGCTTAATTTTTACAATAATTATGTATAAATAACTTAGTCAGTGTTTGCCCATTGTAAAAGCTTTCCTCTCCCTGATTTACATTCTGACATTTATCACATGGCAACATCTTTACTGCTGGCAGGTGATGTCAGTGGAAGGAGATGCTGCTTTTTTGCAGTTGGAAACAGCTGTTATTTCCCACAATGCAACAAGGCTCCCACAGTGTGATGTCAGGACCATGGTCATGACATCACACTGTGGGAGGGGTTCCATCACAATATCAGTCATACAGAGCCTCCTGATGATCCGTTTGAGAAAAGGTAAAGATTTCTCATGGGAAAGGGGGAATCAGCTACTGATTGGGATGAAGTTTAATCCTTGGTTAGGGTTTCTCTTAATCCAAGCCCTGCTGCAGGTCACATGATGATTCAGAAGGTTCCCATTTCACCCTAAAAAGTTGCATAGGGCACTTGTAGTATTTCATTTCCTGCTGCAGGTAATGTGTCTCAGGAGGACATCATTTACATGGACTAACGTGAGATGTTGATGTGGTTATGATGAACATTTTGTTGTGATCATAAGCTTATAATATTGGCCAATAAGACCAGAGGGCATTTGTACTTTTATTTAAGGATAAATAACTCTAGGAAGAGTCATTGGATTGAATATAAACCACAAATAAACATTTGTAATTTATACCTGTTTAATATTTTGTACTTCAAATATTATCAGTACCAAAATGTTTGAATGTTCTTCAGACTTTTTTTTAGTCATCTCTCTGACAAATGTCTGGAAATAAGTCGCAGAGAGACACAAAACAGAGTCACCTTAAAGGGAACCTAAACTGAGAGGGATATGGATGTCTCCTTTGAGGTCTCTTTCACAGTGTGACGTTTAAGTCGCATGTTAGAAAATGTTTCAACACAGACTAACGCACAGCAATGCTAAAGGCTCATACACACATCAGACCATAGTTTTTGGAAAATGAAAGATCACAGACCAATCTTACCACCCTTCATGTAGTATGAGAGCCATACCTTCACAGCCTATTCTATGGAGCTGAACTCACCATCAGACAGATATCTTTGCAAGATGCTGCACACAAACATGCTGTAGACATTCAAAAGTTCAGTATCTGCAAAATGCATTCATAGTCAATGATATCTGTAGATCATCATACACACCTTATTTAACAGACATTCATCTGCAGATCAGATCCACCAGGATGGATTTTCAGATCTGCAGATGATTGTCTGATCTGCAGATGAATGTCAGTAACCACTTGCCGACCGCGCACTCATACCGTGCGCCGGCAAAGTGGCAGCTGCAGGACCAGCGACGCAGTTCTGCGTCGCCGGCTGCAGGCTAATTAATCAGGAAGCAGCCGCTCGCGCGAGCGGCTGCTTCCTGTCAATTCACGGCGGGGGCTCCGTGAATAGCCTGCGGGCCGCCGATCGCGGCTCGCAGGCTAAATTTAAACACAAGCGGAAATAATCCGCTTTGTTTACATTTGTACAACGCTGCTAACAGTAGCAGCGTTGTACCAGATCAGCGATCCCCGGCCAATCAGCGGCCGGGGTTCGCTGTCACATGACAGGCAGGAGCCTGTTAGAGGCTGCACAGGACAGATCCGTTCCTGTGCAGCCTCGGATCTCCGGGGAAGGGAGGGAGGAGAGGGGGAATCCTGCGGTGGAGGGGGCTTTGAGGTGCCCCCCCCCCTCCCCCCCGCCAGCCACACGCAGGCAGGAGCGATCAGACCCCCCCAGCACATCATCCCCCTAGTGGGGAAAAAAAGGGGGGCGATGTGGTCACTCTGCCTAATGTTTGATCTGTGCTGGGGGCTGTAGAGCCCACCCAGCACAGATCTCTGTAATAAGCATTGGTCCTTAAGGGGGGGTAAAGGCTGGGTCCTCAAGTGGTTAAACAAGGTGTGTATGATGATCTGCAGATCTCATAGACTATGAATGCAATTTGCAGGAACGGATCTTTGGCAGGAACAGATCTTTTGCAGATACTGATCTTTTGTGTCTGTACAGCATCTTTGTGTGCAGCATCTTGCCAAGATTTCTGTCTGATGGGGAGTTCAGCTCCATAGAAAAGACTGTGTAGGTATGGCTCTCATACTACATGGAAGGGGGTAAGATTGGTCTGTGATCTTTCATTTTCCAAAGACTATAGTCTGATGTGTGTATGTGGCCTAAGTCTGTGCGACATTCACAATGCACACGTTGTGTTTGTGTGTAACGAGTAGCGTTATTAGAAACTGTAGCATGCTGTGCGTTATACACATTATTAGCTGCGTTGGACTGTTTGCACATGCTCAGTAATGACTTGGAAGCATACTTTTCATTGCCTGTATGCTCTACTGTATGCAACGATAACGGGGCATTAAGTTGCGTTGCGGCTTTTTTGGGGCGTTGCATTGTAATTTGCGTTGCGACTTTAACGTTGCCGTCCGACTGTGAAAGAATTAGCTTGGTAGTCCTGCTGATCTATTTGCATGTAGCTAATCCAGTCTGACTTCAGTTAGAGCACCTGATCTGCCTGCTTGTTGAGGGGTTGTGGCTAAAAGTATTAAGGTGGGTACACACATCAGATAAAAGTCTATGGAAAATGAAAGATCACAGACCAATTGTACCCCCTTCCATGAAGTATGAGAGCCATGCCTACACAGTCTATTCTAGTGAGCTGAACTCCCCATCAGATAAAAATCTTTGCAAGATGCTGAAAACAAAGATGCTGTACACAGATCAGTATCTGCAAAAGATCTGTTCCTGCAAAAGATCCATTCCTGCAGTCTATGATATCTGCAGATCCTCATACACACCTTGTTTAACAGACATTCATCTGCAGATCAGACAATCATCTGCAGATCTCAAGATCCATCCTGGTGGATCCGATCTGCAGATGATTGTCCGTTAAACAAGGTGTGTATGATGATCTGCAGATATCATAGACTATGAATACAATTTGCAGGAACGGATCTTTTGCAGATACTGATATTTTGTGTCTGTACAGCATCTGTGTGTGCAGCATCTTGCAAAGATTTTTATCTGATGGGGAGTTCAGCTCCATAGAATAGACTGTGTAGGTATGGCTCTCATACTACATGGAAGGGGGTACAATTGGTCTGTGATCTTTCATTTTTCAAAGACTTTTATCTGTTGTGTGTACCCACCTTTAGAGACACAAGATCAGCAGGAGAGTCAGGAAACTGGTATTATTTTAAAAGGTTTAGGTTCCCTTTAAAGCAGACCGGAACTCAGAACTTCTTTTCTGCTCTAAAAAATAAGCAACAGCATAATAACCTTTAGACCTCATTCACACCTAAAATCAAAAATGCAAGCGTTTTGTGTTTTTGTGCGCTTTTTTCCCCATTCCCAGCCCTCCACTGTGCGCTGCGTTTCTGGTAAAAGTGCTTTTCTAAGCGCTTTTCCAGAGCGGTTTTGTAATTCACTCCCTGACGCGAGCCAGGAAGTGAAGTCTTTGACCCGAAAATAATAAATACAATGTATTTATTCTAAAAAACGCGAACGCAATCGCTGCATAAAGCTGTTTGTGAGCGTTTAGCGCTCTTCCTATACCTGTACCAAAAATGGTACAGGCAGCGCTTTGCTGAACGCACAGCGCACGGAACACGCTGATATGAACCTTCTCATAGAGATTCATTGCACAAGCATTTTGTGAGCGATTTTTTAAAAATCGCCTGCGCTTGGAAAAAGGGCGAAAATGCCCCTAGTGTGAACGAGCTCTTACAGAAAAAACATTTCTTTGTTACAGCTGATACAAATCCTGCAATAGATCTGCAGTGTGTCTACTTCCTGTTTTCAAGGAAGCAGATATAATATTAACATCCTGTGTTTACAAATTAGCTGTTCTGTCAAGGCAGCCAGCTGACACAGCTGAGAGATCAAATTATAACTTGTGATTAGTCACAGATGAAGGGGAATTAGACAGGATAAACTCTCTAAATACATACAGGGTGCATTTCTCTATGTTTTCCTTCTGTCCTGTGCAAGAGTTCAGGTCCACTGGGCTCTGGCTAGGAGAATGTGCATATCCGTTTTAGCACAGCAGGAGCTGTAGAAATCCCCTCAGAAAGTGCAGGTAAACGCAGGCAAAGACAAAGAACATTTTCAAAGGCCAGAAAAAGTAATTTTTAAGACCTCTTGCAGAATTGCATGTGGAATCAGGTCAAATCGGAATCGCATGTAGTGCAAGCAGGGCCGGGACGAGGCATAGGCTGGAGAGGCTCCAGCCTCAGGGCGCAGTGTAGGAGGGGGCGCACAATTCATTCAGCTGTCATTCCTAATTGTGTTTGAAGCAGAAAGAAATAAGAAAAGGGGATACATAGCAGTGACTGCAAGCCAGATAACTAGACATTAAGGTGTTGGGGAGGTTGTGGGCCCTGTGGCGCCTCTTAGTCTAATAGCAATCAGTGTGTGACGGCTGGAGTGGGAGGGATGAAGGGGCGCACTTTGGTGTCTCAGCCTTGGGTGCTGGAGGACCTTGTCCCGGCTCTGAGTGCAAGAGGCCTGCAGGCAGCTTTCAAAGTGGATTATAAAACAAAGGAGAAAAGGGGTATTTAAATTGAATTGCAATGCATTAACTGATTTAAAATGTACCTGAGCTGACACCTAAGAAGAGGGGAGGCTCTGGATCCCTTGGAACATTCCCGGTCCTCTCTGCCTCCCCTTGTTCCAACGCCAGGCCCCCATTGCAGCCATCAGAATCAGAATCAAAGTTTATTTTGCCAAGTACAGAGGATAGTAGATGGAATTATTTTTGGCACAGAGAGGCTCAGCTAGAGCCGGGGCAAGGTCCTCCAGCACCCGAGGCTGAGACACCAAAGTGCGCCCCTCCATCGCTCCCACCTCAGCTGTCACACTGATTGCTAATAGACTAAGATGCACCCCAGGGCCTCCAAGTTATCTGGCTTGCAGTCACTGTCATGTATTCCCTTTTCTTATTTCTCTTTGCTTCAAGCACAGTAGGGGAATCATTATAGGATCAAGAGCCTTCCCTCTTCTTTAGGGTCGGTTCTGGTAACAATGGGACTCATGGGCAAAATTAACCTAAGGACCCCTGACAGACCCACCCCCAACCAAAAAGTGTCATTATGGGCCCTTTGTTGCAGCCAAATGTTACCCCAGGGCACCTGAGCTGGCTACCACCCCCTTCCCCCCAAGATCACCCCCCAAATTAACTGTGCTCCCCTGCAATGTCTCCAACAGTATAGCATCTCACCTGTCCCGGTGGGTGGTCAGTCCTTAGGCTCTATTGCAGGGTCCCAGGGAAGCACAGTTAAGTTGGGGGGGGCACTTGGGACCCCCAAAGACTCTGCGGCACTGGGGCAATTGCCCCCTTTGCCTCTATGGAAGCTTCGGCCCTGGTCTTCTAAAGTGAAAAAATGTAACTTTTTTTGTTTAGGTGGCTACAAGGATCCTTTATCTCGATTGGTCTACCTAGGCTTGACAAATGAAGCCCCAGGAGGAACAATCTGAGATCCTGAGGATGGGGGTGCTGGACAACCCTTACATGCTCATTATAATTCCTGAAGTGCTTATACTTTTTAGCTTTTTGGTACTCGGAAGTGTTGGCAGGTTGGTATGCGGGGTGTCCTCCCTCTTTAGGTGTATTTCTTTTTGTTTTCCGGTGATCGGAGGTATTGGTAGGTTGGTATGCGGGGTGTCCCCCCTCTGTAGGTGTATTTCTTTTTGTTTTCTGGTGATCGGAGGTATTGGTAGGTTGGTATGCGGGGTGTCACCCCTCTGTAGGTGTATTTCTTTTTGTTTTCCGGTGATCGGAGGTATTGGTAGGTTGGTATGCGGGGTGTCCCCCCTCTGTAGGTGTATTTCTTTTTGTTTTTCGGTGATCGGAGGTATTGGCAGGTTGGTATGCGGGGTGTCCTCCCCCTCTGTAGGTGTATTTCTTTTTGTTTTTCGGTGATTGGAGGTGTTGGCATGTTGGTATGCGGGGTATCCTCCCCCTCTAGATGTATTTATTTTTGTTTTTCAGTGATCGCTGGTATTGGCAGGTTGGTATGCGGGGTGTCCCCCCTCTGTAGGTGTATTTCTTTTTGTTTTTCAGTGAGCGGAGGTGTTGGCATGTTGGTATGCGGGCATGGGCAGTGCCAGGGGGGTTCAATGGTTAAAGCACCCCCTGAGCACCTTCAGCGGCAGCTGCTCGCCACACCACTCTCTCTCCCTTCTCCGTCTGTAATTAGAGCAGGGCTGCAAGAAAATGCGGATGTCGGTGGCCATTTTCTTGTAGCTACATAATCTAACTACAGAGGGGAGAAGCAGCCTGACGCAGGAGAGGAGGAGGCGGTGGCGGGAATGGTTAGAGGTAGCGGCCGCCAGCTCAGAAGGGATACACGAGCGGCGGCCGCGGGAATGGAGGGGGGAGCTTGGGGCAGCTATACTACCCATACTGGGGCAGCTATATTACCCATACTGGGGCATCTATGCTGCCCATACTGGAGCAGCTGTACTACCTATACTGGGGTATCTATACTACATATACTGGGACATCTATACTACCCATACTGGGGCAGCTATACTACCTATGCTGGGGCAGCAATACTACCTATACTGGGGCATCTATACTACATATGCTGGGACAGGTATACTACCCATACTGGGGCAGCAGTACTACCTGCACTGGGGCAGCTATACTACCCGTACTGGGGCAGCTATACTACCCATTCTGGGGCAGCTATACTACCTACACTGGGGCAGCTATACTACCCATACTGGGGCAGCTCTACTACCTATACTGGGACATCTATACTACCCATACTGGGGCAGCTATACTACCTTTGCTGGGGCAGCTATACTACCTATGCTGGGGCATCTATACTACCTATACTGAGGCAGCTCTACTACCTATACTGGGGCAGAAAAGAACACTGGTCCGCTTCGATGTCTCCACAGTTTATTAAGGACTTATCCCAAGACAGAACATACAAAACGCTGACATGTTTCGGACCTAACCTGGTCCTTAATCCTTAATCATGTTGCTATGATTAAGGACCAGGTTAGGTCCGAAACATGTCAGCGTTCTGTATGTTCTGTCTTGGGATAAGTCCTTAATAAACTGTGGAGACATCGAAGCGGACCAGTGTTCTTTTCTGCATATCAATTACCAGCCTGGGCTGCTTGGGTCCAGCTCTGTCTCCTGGTTGGGTGCAGCGGTATATTTTCCTCCTATACTGGGGAACTATACTACCTATACTGAGACAAATATATTACCTATACACACCCACTTTCCAGTGCACACACATTTTGCCCACGGCCCTGGTGTTTGGCCACACCCCCTTTTTTACAGCGGCATAAGTTGCAAACTTATGCCGCTGTAAAAACCACTAGAAAAGATCCAGCACCTGCATAGCACCCCCTAAAAAATTTTCCTGGAACCGCCCCTGTATGCGGGGTGTCCTTTCTCTCTAGGTGTATTTCTTTTTGTTTTTCAGTGATCGGAATTGTTGGCAGGTTGGTATGCGGGGTGTCCTTCCCCTCTAGGTGTATTTCTTTTGTTTTTCGGTACACGGAGGTGCTGGCAGGTTGGTATGCGGGGTGTCCTCCCCCTCTAGGTGTATTTCTTTTTGTTTTTCATTGGTCAGAATTGTTGGCATGTTGGTATGCAGGGTGTCCTCAGTCCTCCTCTCCCTCTAGGTGTATTTCTTTTTGTTTTTCATAGGTCAGCATTGTTGGCAGGTTGGTATGCGGGGTGTCCTCCCCCTCTAGGTGTATTTCTTTTTGTTTTTTCGGTGATCGGAAGTGTTGGCAGGTTGGTACGGGAGGTGTCCTCCCTCTCTAGATGTATTTCTTTTTGTTTTTTCGGTGATCGGAAGTGTTGGCAGGTTGGTATGGGAGGTGTCATTCCTCTCTAGGTGTATTTCTTTTTGTTTTGCAGCCCACACAGGGAGGATGTGCGGATGATCTCCTATGTATAATAGCAAGCCTTGTATTGCATATACAGTAAATGAGACAGGCTTCAGCGAATCCATAGTTAGCAGATACTAATTATATACCATCCAGGATTTTTGTGTCGTCATTTTGATGCACATAATTAGCCCGCCGCGCTGCAATATATCTAATTTAATAAGGTGTAATTGCATGAAGGCAGGGAGCTTTCCGCAGAAATGGCTGTGTGATTATTTAAAATGATATAATTGGTTCCTTTTACATCACAGCAGACCCCGCAAATAGAACGGCTGGTGGGTAACATGTTTATTCTGTGACCCGTGTGAAGCGAACTAATGTCCCCGCCCCTCCCGTGCACTTGTGTAGTTCAAACGTAGTGCCAACTCTTAAAGGGAGCCTGAGATGGGCTCATATAATTGAGAAAAACCTAGGCTATCTGATCAAGTAGCCACCATCCACCACGCTCTCCACCGCTCCTGAGGCCCGCATGGCCCCACTTACACTTTCATGACCTCTGGAGTCACGATGCAGGAAGGAGAGGGATCTCTCTCAGAGGGCAAGGAGGTGGGGGAGCGGCAGGGGGCGCGGCCAGGGAGAGAGAGTTGCCCAATGGCTGCTCTGGAAAGCTTGGAGGAACACCCTTATTGGGCATTTGAGCAGGGAATCCCTCTCTTCCCATTACACTCCGAGATAGCGACAAATATTGACACTAATGTCTGGGGGGGGGGGGGGGGGGGGAGAGTGGCGGTGTGGGGACACAGAAGAATGTCATGAGGCAAAGGACATGCCTCTGTGTCCCATCTGCAACTCCCCCCCCCCCCCCCCCCCCACACACACACACCACCTCGGGTTCTCTTAAAAGTGTTTCTGAGATGAGCTGTGTGGCCCAATTTATACTTACCCTGGACTTCCTCCAGCCCATGAGGTGCTCCGTTCTCCCAGAATTCCTCCTGGTAATCGGGTCAGTCGCCACCAGTCATGGTCTTCAGCGCTTGCACAGCTCTGCCACATGTGTACCCTTGTCATGCTCCCGTGTCTAATTGCTGGGAGGAATTCTGAGAGAATGGAGCAGACGGGAGGACATCGAGGGACTCCAAGCACCTCATGGGGCTGGAGGAAGCCCCTGGTAAGTATAAATTGGCTTCCCCCTTCCTTCTCAGTAGAGGGGATCCAGCACTGGGACTCTCCGAGGATTTCCTTGTCGGACGCTTATTGGCCTGTGCACATGCAGCAGCGGCTCTCCACTCGGGCTCCAGTGGACATAGCCGAACCCGATCGGGTCTGCTGTACTGCCTAGGCGCGAGTTGTATGTGCCTGCGCAGTTGAGCAAACTCAGGTTCGGCTCTTTCCGCTGGAGCCTGGGCGGAGAGCCACTACTGCGCATGTGCGCAATGGCAATTGTAAATATTATTGCCACTCTGTGTTCCGGGGGAGCCAGCGCTGGATCCAGATGGCTGAGCAGGATGGGGAAAGCCTTTTTAGGATCCAAACGCTTATCCCTCCTGAGGTAAGTACCCCCCAGGGGCACTTTTTTTTATTACAGGTTTACTTTAAAGCCAGTCTCCGGGCCCAAATCTTTTCCCAGGCCTGCACTGGTACTCAGCTTGTTCCGATCTGCGTAGAAGACCCTCGATGAGCTGATGATCAGCAAATCTCATGTCAAGCAACTGGTGGGGAGCTCTGTTACCAGCCATTTATTGCAATGCATACTTAGAATGCACACGCACATATGCAGTTTTGATTGGCCAATCACTGACCAGTTTTACTATCAACATGTAGCAGGAGGGCCAAGGGGTTTTAAATTCTATTAACAGATTGTGTAGGTAAGCTCTCATACTACATAGAAGTGGTGAAATCAGTGGCGGACATACGGCCGTGCAGGCCGTGCCGCCGCACGAGGGCCCCTGAAGTTCCCCTGCTTCAGGGGGCCCATTAAGTATTGCTGGGTTTTTTTTTTAAGTCTACTTTTTATTTTTTTTAACCTGGGGGGCCCTGACTCCTGTCCTCCCCCCTCACCTCGCCCCCCCCCCCTCATGCGGCGGTAGAGCGGAAAATACAGGAAGTCTCCGGGGCTGCAGCAGACGCTAGAGGCAGCTGCCGCTTGGTCTCCCCTGTCTTCAACTCTGTATCTCTGCTTGCTACTAAACCAGGAAGTAGCGAGCAGTATACAAAGTTGGAGACCAAGCGGCAGCTGCCTCTAGCGTCTGCTGCAGCCCTGGCCGGAGACTTCCTGTATTTTCTGCTCTCCCGCCGGCCGCCGCGCATACCGGGAGGGGGGCCCCCCGAGGTGAGGGAGGGAGGATAGGAGTCGGGCCCCCCACCCGGATAGCTACCCACCCACCCGACTACCTTACCCACCCGGCTACCTAACCACCCACCCGGCTACCTACCCGGCTACCTAACCACTCTGCCGGCTACCTACCCACTCGGCTACCTACCCGGCTACCTAACCACCCACCCGGCTACCTACCCACCTGGATACCTACACACCCACCCGGCTACCTACCCGGCTACCTAACCACCCACCCGGCTACCCACCCGGATACCTACCCGGTTACCTAACCACGCTGCCGGCTACCTACCCACCCGGCTACCTACCCGGCTACCTAACCACCCACCCGGCTACCTACCCACCCGGATACCTACACACCCACCCGGCTACCTACCCGGCTACCTAACCACCCACCCGGCTACCTACCCACCCGGATACCTACACACCCACCCGGCTACCTACCCGGCTACCTAACCACCCACCCTCCTACCTACCCACCCGGCTACCTAACCACCCACCCGGCTACCCACCCACCCGGCTACCTAACCACCCACCCGGCTACCCACCCACCCGGCTACCTAACTACCCACCCGGCTACCTACCCACCCGGCCACCTAACCACCCACCCGGCTACCCACCCACCCGGCTACCTAACCACCCACCCGGCTACCTACCCACCCACCCGGCTACCTACCCACCCACCCGGCCACCTACCCACCCGGCTACCTAACCACCCGGCTACCTAACCACCGTGCCGGCTACCTACCCACCCGGCTACCTACCCGGCTACCTAATCACCCACCTGGCTACCTACCCACCCGGCTACCTACCCGGCTACCTAACCACCCACCCGGCTACCTACCCACCCGGCTACCCAACCACCCACCCGGCTACCTAACCACCCAACCGGCTACCTACTCGGCTACCTAACCACCCACCCGGCTACCTACCCGGCTACTTAACCACCCACCCGGCTACCTGCACACCCACCCGGCTACCTACCCACCCACCAGGCTACCTACCTACCCACCCACCCGGCTACCTACCAACCCACCAGGCTACCTACCTAAAGACCCATCAGGCTACCTACCTACCCACCCAGCTACCTACCCACCCACCTACCCACCCACCAGGCTACCTACCCACCCGCCTATCCAGCCACCCACCAGGCTACCCACCCACCCGGCTACCCAGCCACCCACCAGGCTACCTACCCACCCGGCTAAGGGCTACCTACCTACCCACCCGGCTGCCTACCTACCTACCCACCAGGCTACCTACCCACCGGGCTACCTACCCACTCACCCACCAGGCTACCTATCCACCCAACCACCCATGGGAGCTGTGCGCCGGATGGAGGCTGGGACAGGAGGTCTGCTGCTGCAGGTGAGTAAATGGTTTTTTTATTATTTATTTTAGCAGGTGTATGTTCTGGGCAGGTCTGCCACATGATTGCGTGTATGTTCTGGGCAGGTCTGCCACATGATTGCATGTATGTTCTGGGCAAATTTGCTACATGATTGCATGTGTTTTCTGGGCAAATCTGCCGACATGATTGCACGTATTTTCTGGGCAAATCTGCCGACATGATTGCACGTATTTTCTGGGCATATCTGCCGACATGATTGCACGTATTTTCTGGGCATATCTGCCGACATGATTGCACGTATTTTCTGGGCATATCTGCCGACATCATTGCACGTATTTTCTGGGCATATCTGCCAACATCATTGCACGTATTTTCTGGGCATATCTGCCGACATCATTGCACGTATTTTCTGGGCAAATCTGCAGACATGATTGCATGTATTTTCTGGGCAAATCTGCCGACATGATTGCACGTATTTTCTGGGCATATCTGCCGACATGATTGCACGTATTTTCTGGGCATATCTGCCGACATGATTGCACGTATTTTCTGGGCATATCTGCCGACATCATTGCATGTATTTTCTGGGCATATCTGCCGACATCATTGCACGTCCTTTCTGGGCATATCTGCCGACATCATTGCACGTATTTTCTGGGCATATCTGCCGACATGATTGAATGTATTTTATGGGCAAATCTGCCGACATGATTGAATGTATTTTCTGGGCAAATCTGCTCACATTATGTGTATTTTCTTGAGAAAACCTGCACAATTATGAGAATTTTCTGGGGAAAGGGTCACCAAAACTTGGGCCCACTGTCTTTGCGTTGCACTTTTCAAGGGAACCTAAGGTGAGAATATTATTGAGGCTGCCATTTTTCTCTCCTTTTAAGCAATACTAGTTGCCTGGTTGCCGTTCTGGTCCTCTGCCTCTTATTCTTTCAACCATAGACCCTGAACAAGCATGCAGCAGGTCAGGGGTTTCTGACAATATTGTCAGAACTGAGAAGATTAAGCTGCATGCTTGTTGCTGGTGTAATTCAGTTCATTACTGCAGCCAAATAGATCAGCAGGTCCGCCAGGCAACTAGTATTGTTTAAAAGGAAATAAATATGGCAGCCTCCATATCACTCTCACCCCGGGATCACTTTAAATTACAGTTAGCTCCGCCCTTATCCGGTCATTGCCACGCCCATTTTTTGCCACAGCGCTAAGCGCCGCATGTTCTATCCACACCCATTTTTTGCGCCGCAGGTTATAGCCACGCCCATTTTTTGCTGCACGCGCAGGTCAGGGGGGCCCACAATTGATATTTTGCACAGGGGCCCACTGCTGGCTGTGTCCGCCACTGGGTGAAATTGCCCAATCATGGATGTGTGTACCGGGCCAATGATGGGCCCAGGGATATGACTACATTGTGGTACCACTCCCACCCCCCTTGTCCCAGCCCTGATATCCCCTCCCCCCCCCCATTCCATCACGTGGGGGCTGGGGTGGCCCGCTCCATATGCGGCTTCTGACCCTGCATGTCATGTGACAGGGATGGAAGCTGCATGATGATTGGCTTGTACATTGAAGAGGAGTGAACAGAACCTGTCCCTCTGCCAGAAGGAGGTAACGAATAACACCCCGCTGCTGCTCTGCATTACGTATAGAAGTGGGCCCCCAGGCATCCCCAAAACGGGGGTGGGGGGTGTTGCAGGGGCTATTGTTACTCCCCTGGAGTTGGTAAGCTCTCATACTGCATGGGTGGGACAAAACAGTCCAGTGATTGGCCATTCAGAATTACCACATGTTCGTGAACTTGCAATCAGGGTGTGGGAGGAAGAGGGGCCCCACAGCCTTGGGCCACCTTTCAGATACAGGGGCTGTGCCAACAGTAGCCACGCCACTCATTTGTTTATTATATTTCATCTTCAACTAAGCGGGTATCAGGGAGGTGTGCTGCTTCTCCACAGTATCCAATCAGGATCCAATCAGAGGGTGGAGCTTTTCCTGCTCTAGATTGCTCATCAGTTGAGAGTAGAAAGGTAAGGGCATAGAGCTGTTTATGCTTTTCAGTACTATGTGGCTGGGCTATTTGATTTTCAGTACTGTCTGTGCAGAGTGAAAGCACACCTGAAGCGGCATGTGACATGATGAAATAAACATAGGTACATATAGTACTAGCCCTACTAAGAAATTGTCTGATATCTTTCTTTTTTCTCATTACTGCAAGTGACACTGAAGCAAAAAAAAACTTATGATACAATGAATTGGTTGTGTAGTTTGGATGATTGATAGAACATTAGTAGCAAAGAAAATAGTGTCATATTTTTATTTTCAGGTATGTATCTTTTTTATATAACATTGCACCATTCTCTAATAATTGCAGTTTCCACAATGCACTCAGCTTTCTAAATGATTTCACAGAGCAGGCTACTGACCCTTTGAACTTTTCTCTGCAGAAAAACCATAAACAAAGAAGAAACAATGAGGCCGGATCCACACTATAAGTGCTTTTCTGAGCGCTTTGTGATTGATTAGTGCTTTTTAAAAAATTTCCCCCATTCACTTTCATTAAAATTACGGTAAAAATCGTGTAAAAAGCGCACGATTTTAATGAAAGGGAATGGGGGAAATTTTTAGAAAGCGCTAATCAATCACAAAGTGCTCAGAAAAGTGTGGATCCGACCTGAGAGATAGCTGAGTGCTTCAAAAGACAGTGCTGTCCACAACTTTATAAAGTCTTTATAAACTTTATAAAGTCGCAGAGCTCACAGAAGCTCCTTTGCATAGATAACAATTGAAGTTTCTTAACTCTTCCTGTACCACACAGAGAAAAGTGCTTCAGAAAACAGCACTGTAACCGACCAAGCTTGTTTGGAGAGCTCAGAGAAGCTCTTTTGCATAGATAACAACTGACGTTTCTTAACTCTTCCTGTACTGGAAACAATATGAGACTCATACCTGTGCTAATAAGGTTTTATTTCTTAGCAGTACTACATATACAAATCATTATATCATAAGTTTATTTTCACTTCAGATTCCCTTGAACACAACTAGAGTTGTTATCTATGCAAATGATCTTGTCAAACAGCTTTGCGGGAATTCAGTCCGGTTTCCTGAAAAGTAGACTAAAACTTTTAGCATTTCATATTGTAGTTTGTCAGGTGCCTGGAGGACCACTTTAGTAAATGCTTGACACATTTACTAAACCTTTTTAGAAAAAGCTTTATATGAAAGAAGAAAGTTTAGTCTGGCAGCTTTCTCAGGAAGAATTTCTCACACGACATGGCGAAACATGGCTGTCTGGCAACCCACGCAGGGATTTACAGCAAATGACTGTAATGGACTGGACTGTAGCTTTCAGCTATTATGGACACAGCTGGAAAATGTCAGCTAGCAGACTTATTCGGGATGGCAAAGTGAAAGGCGACAGTGATGTGTGAAGAGCCAATCACATATCCCCATTCAACGGTATTTCAAGCACAACTTGATTTTCAAGAAAACCTTCTTTTATTCCACAAAGTGACAGATTAATAGTGCTCTGAGGTAATGTACCACTGTCATCAGGTTAATGCTTATCTCCATCATGTTTAACCTCCTTGCCGGTTATCCCGAGCTGAGCTCGGGGTAACCCGCGCAGGAGGATTGCTCAGGCCCCGATGGGCCAATTTTCACAAATTTTTTTTATTGCACGCAGCTAGCACTTTGCTAGCTGCGTGCATAACTCGATTGCCGCCGCTACCCGTCGCCCCCCCCCCCCCCCCCCCAGACACCTTGCGCAGCCTGGCCAATCCGTGCCAGGCAGTGCTGAGGGGTGGATCGGGACTCCCTCTGACTTCGGTGACGTCATCGCGATCGTCGCCATGGCCGTTCTGAACGGGATTTCCTGCTTGCGCAGATCGCCGGAGGCGATCGGAGTGGGTGGGGGGATGCCGCTGCCCAGTGGCTATCATGTAGCTAGCGCTAGGCTAGCTACATGATTTTAAAAAAAATAAAATAAAAAAAAAAGTGCTGTGCTGCCCCCTTGCCTCAATAATTGGAACGGCATTGGGGTTAAAGGACACCCAATGAGAAGATAAAGTAATGAAATAAACAATTGTATCTGTCCTTCTAAAAATGACTTTTTAAGATATTCCACAGTTTTATTTTATATTTATATCTACTTTTAAAGTTGTTACTGTTTTATTGTTTTTGCTCAATGACACATTCATTGAAGTATGCCAGAGCTAAAATCTGTGAACTATTGACCCTTTTTATCTCCTTCCTGCTCTCAGAAGCTATTTTCCGCTAGGAAATTGTTTTATAGTTGTAATTTCTTATCAGTGAGGGACACACTGTAGTCTGACCCAGTCCTGACTTAGAAAAGAACTGCCACTTACAGACCTGATGTTTAACTCTTTCAGGCAGAGAAAGAAAAAAAAAGACAGCATAGTTATTTCTGTGCTATGCACTTTACATGCACATGTCTACCTCATAATGTCACATGTTACCTTGTGTATCCTTTAAGAGAAGAATTCTTATACAATACCTACCTGTGGTTCCCCTGGTCTTTCCTCTTAAACTCTTCCTATTTTTAACTGAGAAAGATAACTGCATTACTCTCTGCTGTTATTGAAATAGGAGTGACTGCTCCAACTGCTGCATACAGGGCCGGATTTACCATAAGGCACTGTAGGCAAGTGCCTACAGGTGCCTGATGATGGAAAGGTGTCCCACTTCCCTCCCCGAGAGGCTCCCTCCGCTCCTTCCTTCCCTATACAGAGTCCTGAGCAGAGTGAAAAGGAGGTTACTCACCTGGCTCTTGGCATTTCACTGGGGCACCTCTAGCTACGTAATACTGAGGGTACCTCTGGCTGCCTAATACTAAGGGGCACCTATGGTGTAGGGGAGAGGTGACAGCTGGGCAGCCAGCACACTTGCGGTGCAGTTTGGTTGGGGTTTGTAGGTCCATGGAGGTTAAAGTCTAGGTTGCCAGGACATCTGTGCCTATAGGCGCCTGTGATGTAAATCCGGGCCAGGCTGCATACGTATCCCCAGCATCTCAATGGAAGGGAGGATCCATCCGACCTTCCCATGAGATCTCATAGCAGTAAACCCAGTGAAGCATGTGTGGCTGAGATGAAGCAATTTTACTTCCTGCTTTGTGCAGACTAGTGAACCAATGAGGCAAACGCAGTGTGGCGAATTCTGAGGCATCATTAGCACCAAGATGTAAACAGCTGCATGCTAGAGTAGTAATAGTGAAATGTTTATAAATAATAGAGAGCCAGCAATCTGCACATCTCTACAGCCTCGTACACACGCATGAGGTGTGTTGCCCAGCAGGGTTTGGGATGCCTTTCCTCATGTGACATTGCAGGACTCAGCTGTTCAGATGCAGGGCTGACAGAACAGTGCGGGAGTGACGTCATGTGGTAGCCGGGTTAGTGGGTATAATTACATTCTCGCCCAAGGCACTCTGCTTGGTTGAGGGGGTCGGATGCATTTATTACCCATCTTAGCCCAGCTTCATCTAACCTGTGTATAGGGAGCAAACATCATGAATTATAATTGGAAAACCTAATTAAAGCGGGATCTGTCACACGCCCCCTAGTGGCCCGGACTGCTCAATGCTTTCCACTCTGTTTCAACACACTGACCATCCAATCTAATGGATGCAATCAATGTGCTGAAACTACTGGGATTGGTAAACAGACAGGCCAATAGGGAACATGTGAGAGACAAAAACACTTTAAAGAAGAGCTGTCAGCCATACTATCTAAAAAAAAACCATATAAGTATAGAAATACTTGCTCTACTTACATAACATACAGTATGTGTTGCACTGTCCACATTTTGGTTTTAGTGATTTTTCTATAGTAAAACAAGAGAAAATCCTTCTTAGAATTTTCCACTTTGACTGTCTATCTTGAAGGTAATCCTGACATCATTTCCCCCCTTACTCTGTCTGTGTATGCAGTCCACCCTCCTCCCAGTTTTCAGACACTCCCACCCAGCTCTGCTGTATTAAGTGCATTGTCATTGTGTGACTCTGCACTGCTTCTCAGCATGAGAAATATTGGCCAATCAGAGAGGAACTGAGGTGTGGGAGGGGAAAACAGGAGGGAAAGAGGCTTCAGCCAATCAGGCTGCATTAGTTATGTCTGAGGGGAAAGTAAAGAAGAAAAAAAAGAAAACCCAGCATGCCCTGCAAATTCCTATGTGCAGCAGATGTACCAAATAAAAGCCAGGGAAACTGGGGAACGATCTTTTATGGAGAAGAAAAGTAATAGTGATTTTAACTTTTGGATTGCCTGTGCACCAGATAAAAATAAAGAATTGATTTTTGATTTTATGACCGACAGTTACTCTTCAATACACAATATTACAGATACAAGGCTGCCACCACCTCTGTATAAGGACAAGGGAACCTGCAAGCTAGGCTGTGCTTAGAGGAAAGGGTTAACAATCTATTACTACTGAAACAATGCTAAACTTCAGATAGCGAATCTTCAGAAAGGCTAGGATTCTTTCTGCGTTGTTCAAACCAGGTACGTAGCTGTAAAAATAACCTTACGTCGTTTTATTGTAAACGCAATATAAATAATTAATATATACAGAAAATTATTAAAGGTAACAATTATACGGACAGTAACCACAGTGTAAAATAGACGGGAAAAAAAGATGAACTCTTAGAGATTTGGAAGAAATACGCCCTTTGTGTGGGAGTCCAGGAAAGTTCCTTTGTTCCAAAAGTCCATCAAACTAGCCTGGGGTTCCCTTGCTAGCTTGCAATCCTTAGATGTTGCTAAATGGAGAACTTCTGCTGAAATTGCTGTGTTTCATTTTATACAGATCTGCTCAGAGGGTGAAACTCGGGCTACAGCCCCTGCCCTTGAGATTAATCGGCCCCTAACATATGCGTCTATTTATTAGACCACGTTCATGGCACACAAATAATAATAGCAAATTCCCAATCCCCAAAGACTATGGATCACATTAATACCGGACATGAATAGTGTGTGACTTTCCCTTCCTGAACCAGATGAGCTTGAACGCAGTGGGCTGACTCCTAGGAACAATGTGTAGGTAAAGTCCACACTGGGCCATAAAGCGAATAATTTCTTTATTAAAGGTAATTCAGAGCACAGGCAACAGCCAACGCGTTTCAAATCGAGAGATCCTAGTCATGATTGGAGATGATTTAACACATTCATGTCTTATGTACATGTACACATTTCCTTTACATGTCCAGTATGGGTCTCCTTTTCATTCCTCTCCTTATCTGTGCAAATAAATATTTGACATACAAGGGCAATGCAACTAGTACACAGTTGTATTGCACAACTTGTGCTAAGTATATATACACATACATAAAGATACAACTAAAAAGGCTCTGCTTATTATACAGATTACTGTTTAGAGCCGGTGCAATGACAATTACTGCTAACTGTCACTTTTTGCTGCCTCACATGTGCAGTACTATACATCCCCATCAGCTCGCACATTGTCGGATATTCCAATCCAGAGGGATGTTAAAGTTAGCAGCACTAACCACGCCCCCAACCAAATCAGATTTAATAAAGTTGTGCAAGAGCAGGCGGAAGCACTTTCAGACTATAGTAAATTGCGAGCTTTTCTTACACTTAAAGTGTACCAGAGACGTTAAAGAGAAACTTCGACCAAAAATGGAACTTTATCCCAATCAGTAGCTGATACCCCCTTTTACATGAGAAATCTATTCTTTTTCACAAACAGACCATCAGGGGACGCTGTATGACTGATATTGTGGTGAAACTCCTCCCACAAGCAGCTCTGAGTACTGTGGTACTTCTGGCAGTTTCCTGTCTGTGAACCTTGTTGCATTGTGGGAAATAGCTGTTTACAGCTGTTTCCAACTGCCAAAAAAGCATGCAGCAGCTACGTCAC
The DNA here is from genome assembly GCF_040937935.1 of Hyperolius riggenbachi. NCBI lineage: Eukaryota > Metazoa > Chordata > Amphibia > Anura > Hyperoliidae > Hyperolius > Hyperolius riggenbachi. Next base: position 45,929,132 of record NC_090648.1, read on the forward strand.
TTGCCAGCAGTAAAAATTTCACCATGTAATAAATGTCAGAATGTAAACCAGGGATTTAAAAGATTTTACAATGGGCAAACACTGACTAAATCATTTATACATAATTATTGTAAAAACGACACACTTTTTTTATTACATTATTTTTACTGGAGTTCCCCTTTAAGTTCTAAAGATTTGATACTTACCCAGGTCTTCTTCCAGCCCCATAAGCTCATCTGAGTCCTTCACCGTCCTCCCAGGGTCTGCTGATCAGCCGCAATTCAGCCCCGCTAACAGGCTCAGTCGGGTTCAGTCTGGGTCTTCTGCACATGCGTGGACCTCCCGCACATGCGCAGTAGATCCGGACTGACACGACTGAGCCAGTTACTGGCTCAGTTACTGATCGCGGCTGAACGACAGACCGTGGGAGGACAGTGAGAAACTCAGATGAGCTTACTGGGCTGGAGGAAGCCCCGGGTAAGTATGAGATCTTTAGAACTTAAAGAGGAACTCCAGTGAAAATAATGTAATAAAAAAAAGTGCTTAATTTTTACAATAATTATGTATAAATGAGTCAGTGTTTGCCCATTGTAAAATCTTTTAAATCCCTGATTTACATTCTGACATTTATTACATGGTGATATTTTTACTGTTGGCAGGTGATGTAGCTGCTGCATGGATTTTTTTTTTGGCAGTTGGAAACAGCTGTAAACAGCTATTTCCCACAATGCAACAGGGTTCACAGACAGGAAACTGCCAAGAGTACGTACTCAAAATTTCTTTGTGGGAGGGGTTACTTGTGGGAGGGGTTTCACCACAATATCAGCCATACAGCGCCCCCTGATAGTCTGTTTGTGAAAAGGGATAGATTTCTCATGTAAAAGGGGGTATCAGCTACTAATTGGGATAAAGTTAAATTTTTGGTCGGAGTTTCTCTTTAACGTCTCTGGTTTCCTTAAATGACATGACTATGGAATCTGTAAAGTGCTGCAGAAGATGTCAGTGCTATATAAATATAATAATACTAATAATAATAGGTAGGACATTAGACTATGATCATGGTAAGATTAGATTGTGAGCTCCTCTGAGGACAGTCAGTGGCATGACTATGTACTCTGTAAAGTGCTGCCGAGGATCTCCGTTTTATATAAATACATATTAATAATATGGTAGGACATTATACTATGACTGTAGTAGGATTAGATAGTGAGCTCCTCTAAAGACAGTCAGTGACATGACTATGTACTTTGTAAAGTGCTGCAGAAGATGTCAGTGCTATATAAATACATAATAATAATATGGTAGGACATTAGACTATGACTATGGTAGGGATTAGATTGTGAGCTCCTCTGGGGACAGTCAGTGACATGACTATGTACTCTGTAATGTGCAGCAGAAGATGTCAGCGCTATATGAATACATAATAATAATATGGTAGGACATTAGACTATGACTATAGTAGGATTAGACTGTGAGCTCCTCTGGGGACAGTCAGTGACATGACTATGTACTCTGCAAAGTGCTGCAGAAGATGTCAGTGCTATATAAATACATAATAATAATATGGTAGGACATTAGACTATGACTATGGTAGGGATTAGATTGTGAGCTCCTCTGGGGACAGTCAGTGACATGACTATGTACTCTGTAAAGTGCTGCAGAAGATGTCAGTGCTATATAAATACGTAATAATAATAGGGCAGGACTTTAGACATGACTATGGTAGGGATTAGATTGTGAGCTCCTCTGAGGACAGTCAGTGACATGACTATGTACTCTGCAAAGTGCTGCAGGAGATGTCAGTGTTATATAAATATATGCATATACATATGTATATATATATATATATATATACTGTCTATGTATTTTTCGCCTCCTGTTAGACGGAAGGGGTTAAACCTGCTGTCAGTTATTAGCAGCTGAGCCAATATTTGCCGCAGGTTCCGGCGCAATATCAGGCACTTTATAGGATGCTGGAATTGACTGAATAAATGTTTTTCAAGGGCAGCCTAAATAAAAGCTTCCTCTGCGACTTATGTGAGGTATGCGGAGCGGAGAATTACGCCGGTGACTCATCTATGCAGCTCATTCCAGTTCTCCTTCTGTAAATATGAAAGCAAGGCTGGCTGATTAGCCGATAGTATCCCAGGAACTAGAAATGCGAGCTATTACCGCCGCTTCCAGCGCCGCCTTTGTGTTTTAGGAGAAAAGTACGAGACGAGCGGACACAGGAATCCCTCCTGGGAGCCGATCTATGAAGACGTGGCGGCAGGGGGCCGCATCGCATTAAAGAGGAACTCCAGTGAAAATAATGTCATAAAAAAGTGCTTTATTTTTACAATAATTATGTATAAATGATTTAGTCAGTGTTTGCCCATTGTAAACTCTTTTAAATCCCTGATTTACATTCTGACATTTATCACATGGTGATATTTTTACTGTTGGCAGGTGATGTAGCTGCTGCTGCTTTTTTGGCAGTTGGAAACAGCTGTAAACAGCTATTTCCCACAATTCAATGAGGTTCACACACAGGAAGCTGCCAAGAGTACCACAGTCCTCAGAGTTTCTTGGGGGGGGGGGTTTCACCACAATATCAGCCATACAGCGCCCCCTGATGATCCGTTTGTGAAAAGGAATAGATTTCTCATGTAAGAGGGGTTATCAGCTACTGATTGGGATGGAGTTCAATTCTTGGTCACGGCAAAGATATCACCTTTCCTGTTAATTGCCGGAAACATACATGGGTGCCGCACAATATTATTATTTTCTTATTATTTATAGTAACTTTAGCGAAAAGGGGGACATATAAATCAATACATTGCAAAGTGAGAAGGTAAAAAATAGAAGAGAGATCAAGAAATGATTGATATTCACCATGTTATTTGTTCATATTGTTTGATCCACAATCAGCCTGCATGTCATCATCTTTACTGCTCGCAGACATGAAAAAAGCTAGACAGTTTCAACCGCCATTGCCTATAACCACACCTCCTAACAATGCGATAGGCTAAACGGTTGATTTTTACTAGATATATATATATTCACAGAGGGAGATACTGGTTGCTTGGCAGTTGGAAAAAGCCATTATTTCCCACAATGCAATGAGGTTCACAGACAGGCAACTGTCAGGACCTAGGTCCTGACATGACACTGTGGGAGGGGTTTTACCACAATATCAGCCATACAGATCCCCCTCCATTGATCTATTTGAGAAAAGGTAAAGATTTCTTGTGGGAAAGGAGGTATCAGCTTCTGATTAGGATGAACTGCAATCCCTGGTTACAGGTCCTCTTTAATGTAGGTGAACCTAAGGCTGCGTTCAGTGTAAGCTGCGTTGTGTTCCCTTTTAACCCATTTCAAATCGCAGCCAGCTAATATGTTCCAAAACAGGAATCTGAACTTCTGTGCAAGTGTGAAAACAACACTGTGTCCGGAGTTAAGACTACAAGTTGTTCCCTTTCCATAACAGTCCAGTCACCATCCCCCCCTCCCACCCATAACAACTGCGGCCACCAAGACTCCCCTCAGTAGCACAGGGGGTCACCATAACAGCCATAGCAGCTGCTACAGGGCCTGGTGTGAGTGGCTGATGCGATATAGGGGTCCGTGGTGGGTCATGGAGACCTGTGGCAGGGCCCGTTAGGAGTAGAAGTAACTCACCTCTCCAGCCTCCACCTGTGACCTACCATCTCTAGGCGTCCCTGTCTCCATGACTACAGCTGTCACCAGGGCCGAATTTGTTATTTTTACCAGCCAAGGTCCACTATCACCAGCTGCCCCCAGACTGACAGCATCCTAAACTCCTCCTCCCCACCCCCAACACAGCAGGGATTAGATTGGAGGCTCCTCCTAAGGACAGTTAGTGAAGTGATGGCAGGGATTGCATTATAAGCTCCTCTGAGGACAGTTAGTGACGTGATGGCAGGGATTGCATTATAAGCTCCTCTAAGGACAGTTAGTGAAGTGATGGCAGGGGTGGCATTATAAGCTCCTCTGAGAAAAGTTAGTGAAGTGATGGCAGGGATGGCATTATAAGCTCCTCTGAGAACAGTTAGTTAAGTGATGGCAGGGATGGCATTATAAGCTCCTCTGAGGACAGTTAGTGAAGTGGTGGCAAGGATGGCATTATAAGCTCCTCTGAGAACAGTTCGTGACGTGATGGCAGGGATGGCATTATAAGCCCATCTGGGGACAGTTAGTGAAGTGATGGCAGGGATTGTATTATAAGCTCCTCTGAGGACAGTTAGTGAAGTGATGGCAGGGATGGCATTATAAGCTCATCTGAGGACAGTTAGTGAAGTGATGGCAGGGATAGCATTATAAACTCCTCTGGGGACAGTTAGTGACATGATGGCAGGGATTACATTATTAGCTCCTCTGGGGACAGTTAGTGCAGTGATGGCAGGGATCACATTATAAACTCCTCTGAGGACAGTTAGTGAAGGGATGGCATTATAAGCTCCTCTGAGGACAGTTAGTGACATGATGGCAGCAATTACATTATAAGATCCTCTGAGGACAGTTAGTGAAGTGATAGCAAGGATGGCATTATAAGCTCCTCTGAGGACAGTTAGTGAAGGGATGCCATTATAAGCTCCTCTGAAGACAGTTAACATGATGGCAGCAATTACATTATAAGATCCTCTGAGGACAGTTAGTGAAGTGATAGCAAGGATGGCATTATAAGCTCATCTGGGGACAGTTAGTGAAGTGATGGCAGGGATGGCATTATAAGCTCATCTGGGGACAGTTAGTGAAGTGATGGCAGGGATGGTATTATAAGCTCCTCTGGGGACAATTAGTGACATGATGGCAGGGATTAAATTATTAGCTCCTCTGGGAATAGTTAGTGAAGTGATGGCAGGGATTACATTATAATCTCCTCTGAGGACAGTTATTGAAGGGATGACATTATAAGATCCTCTGAGGACAGTTAGTGTCATGATGGCAGGGATTACATTATAAACTCTTCTGAGGACAGTTAGTGACATGATGGCAGGAACAGAGCTGGGACAAGGTCCTCCAGCACCTAAGGCTGAGACACCAAAGTGCGCCCCTCCATCCCTGCCACCCCAGCTGTCACACACTGATTGCTATTAGACTAAGAGGCGCCACAGGTCCCACAACCTCCCCAACACCTTAATATCTAGTTATATGGCTTGCAGTCACTGCTATGTATCCCCTTTTCTTATTTCTTTCTGCTTAAAACACAATTAGGAATGACAGCTGAATGAATTGTGCGCCCCCGCCTACACTGCGCCCTGAGGCTGGAGCCTCTCCAGCCTATGCCTCGGCCCGGCCCTGGGCAGGAATTACAATACAAGATCTTCTGAGGACAGTTAGTGACATGATGGCAAGGATTACATTATAAACTAACTCTGAGGACAGTTAGTAATGACAATGATGGCAGGGATTAGATTGTAAGCTCCTTGGCGAGCAGCACATTTGGTGAGTGACAGGCAGCTCAGAGATCCCTGTAAGTGCCTGTTTGCTGCCCCTTCCTCCCCCGAGTTCAGATCAGGCTATTGGTAGCCGCCCACCGCTATGTGCAGACTCTGTGTAGCCAGACGAATGTTCGGCAGGCAAACTGCTACTGCCATCTTGCTGCCCACAGCCCGCCCCTTGCTCTCCTGGTGCCCTAGGCCATTGCCTTCTGGCCTTGCCTGAAATCCGGCCATCACCATGACTCCCCACCAAGGGGCTTCTATCCCTGTATGTCATGTGACAGAGACGGAAGCCACATGGTGATTGGCTGTACAACACTTGTACAAGGAAGAGGAGTAAAGAGCAGTGATGAGCGGAAATGTCATTATTCTTTTCACATTCATTTTCACAAAAATAATGTAAAATTCGATGTTTGCGAAACAATAGTTGTGGTAAAAATATAATGTTTTCGCTGTAAAATTATTGATTTTCAGCGGTTTCACTGCAAAATATCAGTTTTCGAAAATTCAAGCACTTTTTCGCAAATTGAAAGTTGGATTTTCAATGCAAAAATTACATTGGTGAAAAGTCGCTAGCAACACTGGTAAAGAGGACCTGTAGAGTTCGGCCGCCGTTCTGTATTATGTAGAGGAACAGGGCCCCCCAACCCCTGCACCTTCCCACAATGGCTGGAGTCATGGGGGCTGTTATTACTATTAAAGTGACACTGAAGCAAAAAAACAAAACAATTTATGATGTAATGAATTGTATGTGTAGTACGGATAATTAATAGAACATTAGTAGTAAATAAAAGACTCAGTCGCATATTTTTATTTTCAGTTATATCGCTTTTTTTTTTGTAACATTGCATCATTCTGTCACATTTGCAGTTTACAAATCACACAATGTATTTTAAACTATGAAACAGAGCAGAGCTAATGACCCTTTCAACTTTCCTGCAGTAAAATCTTTAGCAAACAAGAAACAGTGAGGTACAAGTTGAGATAAGTGCTTCAGAAAACAGCACTGTAACCGACCAAGCTTGTTTAGAGAGCTCAGAGAAGCTCTTTTGCATAGATAACAACTGACGTTTCTTAACTCTTCCTGTACTGGAAAGAATATGAGACTCATAACTGTGCTACTAATGTTCTGTTTCTTAGCTGTACTACACATACAATTAATTATCTTATACGTTTATTTTCACTTCAGATTCCCTTTATCAAGTATGGCCACCATGGCTCCCCGTCTATAACAGTGCAGTCACCATAACTACCCCCACCCTTAACAAGTGTGATTGCAGCCACACCCTCTGTTGTGGGATGCTCCCTCCTCATGTGAATAGAATCTTAGGGTCATAGTTACTTCCACTTTTCTTCTGGTGAAATTATAACACTTCATAGAACCTCTCCTGACTAATCTATCTAAGAAAAAGCAATGTTCACGCCCAACACCATCAGTAGTTATCGTTAATGTTTCTGCTTAAGAACAGCTCATCGAACTAAAAATATACTCTGGGAATGAACTCCTACACACAGTAACCAGTAGAGCTGAGCGAAACACGGCGCCTCAACCATGATTCCCCTGATCTCCCCAGTATGTCCAGCCAGAGGAGCTATCTGCTCGGTGGACTGACAAGGGGCTTTGTCTGAACCCCTTCTCAGTTCACTACTGGCTTATTACTCTGACGCCTCTATATAAGCTCCACCCTCATGTCAGCCTGCAAACCGGCAGGCTTAAACTTTAATGGCACAAACAAAAAGTTAGTAAAACTTTGTACTCATACTTGATTGTCCTTGGCCAAAGCATGTGAACAGGTGTCCCCTGAGGTCTCCTGAGGTTGGTAAAAGAGGAACTCCAGTTAAGGTAAAAAAAAAAGTACTTGATTTGTACAATAATTATGTATACATGATTTAGTCAGGGTTTGCTCATTGTAAAATCTTTCCTCTCCCTGATTTACATTCAGACATTTATCACATGGTGACATTTTTACTGCTGGCAGGTGATGTCACTGAAAGCAGATGCTGCTTGCTTTTTTGACAGTTGGAAACAGCTGTTATTTCCCACAATGCAACAAGGCTCCCACAGTGTGATGTTAGGACCTCAGAGCTGTGAGGCGCTGACATCACACTGTGGGAGGGATTTCACCAGAAAATTAGCCATACAGAACCCCCTGATTATCCGCTTGAGAAAAGGAATAGATTTCTCTTGGGAAAGGGGGTATCAGCTACTGATTGGGATGAAGTTCAATTCTTGGTTACGGTTTCTCTTTAACCTCCCCGTAATCCTGAGTATGTCACAATCTCTCTTCCACGAACATCTCCTCGCTAGTTTCCAGATACCAACCCAACCCCAATCTCTGCCTGCAAATGACCTTCTTTTGTCCTCTTGAATCACCTCTTCGCTTTCATATATACAAGATTTCTCACGAGCTTCAGGAGGGGTGAAGCGCGTGAGAAATCTTGTATATGGGAATGCGAGGAGAAGGATTCCAGAGGAGGGCTCTTGAATCCCCCTCCACAACACATCAGTCACTCTCCAACCTCAGAAATCCTTAAAGCGGATCAGAGATGAAAACTAACTATAACAAGTAACTTGTCTATATATCTTATCTAAAGTTTAGATAGTTTACACAACAAATCTATCTGCAAACAGCTTCAACAGTATATGATTATTTCTTCCTGTGATACAATGAGAGCAGCCATGTTCTGTTTGTCATCATTACACACAGGCAAGCTGATCTGCATCTCCAGGCCTTAGCCTGGGAACACTTCACTCCTATGTATCTCCTCCTCCTCCTCCCCTCTGCCTCTGAAATCTCTAGCTAGTAACACCTCCATCGCCTCCTCCTGCCCAGACTGAGCTCCCATAACCCCTTGCTACATGAGTCTGAGAGTGCCAAGGCACTGGAGAAGCTGTGGGCGAGGCTTGTTTAGTTTATAGGGAATATTAAAACAAAAAAAAAAGTATTGGGCTTGAGGAATGCCCTACAAACTATATGAAAGAAACACAATTATGCAATGGGTAAAAGTTTATCTCGGATGCACTTTAACTGCACCACCAAAACTCACTTTGACTGACAAGCATAATCCCTAACTTAGGCCATTACCCTTTCAACCTCTGGCCAAGTTGTACTCCTCGAGTCCTCACTAGATAAACTATCACTGCCACCAGGTATGAATATTGTATACCGCCCCACCTCTTGTTCCCTCCCCCTCTCCTCCACATCTTTAGATTGTAAGCTTATAAGGGCAGGGCTCCCACACCCTTTTGTGCCCTGGAATTTTTTGTTCAATTTTTTGTCTTGCAAATTGCAATACATTTTATTCATCATGCTACATTTGTCATTGTAATGACCAATTCTGTATTATGTATCAGTGTCTATATTTGGTGTACACCATTGCCTGTATTTTTATGTAACCCATGATTATTTCTTACTTTGTACAGCACCACAGAATATGTTGGTGCTTTATAAACCATTCATATTAATTAGTGATGAGCATGAATTTCGCATAATCGTAGTTGCGCAACATGATTTACAAATATGATGCAAAATCATAATACAACATTTGGGGAAAATCTTAATTTAGTTAGGAAACGTAATTTCACAATTTTACGCAATTTTCACATAATTTCGATGACGTTGTCACCACAGTTTCTATGTCAAGGAGAAGAGTGGGAACAAGTCAAAAAAATAATTTTTCAAAAAGACCTAGTAGTTTTTGAGAAAATTGATTTTTAAAAAGGCAAAGGAAAAATTGTTTTAAACTCAGAAAAATCACAATTTAAAAAATATTTTTCCTTTTCATTTTTAAAATCAGTTTTCTCAAAAACTAAGACTTTTTGAATTTTTTTTGACTTATTCCCACTATTCTCCTTAACATACATAGCAATTTGGGTGACAATGGCCTATTGACTGCTAAAATCAGCACAAAATTACATGAAAATTATGCAAAATAATCAATTAAATGTCCAAATCTTAATTACGTATGGCCGAAAATGTATGCGGAATTTCACGTAATTGTAATTAACAGATTGCGATCACCGCTACGGTAATATTAATAATAATAAAATACCTTTAAAGCTCCCGGAAAGCAAGAAATTACTCAAAATATTTTTTATGGGAATTTTTTTTCTTACTGTTTTGTACTTTTTCAGTTGCTAAGTGCTGAAAAGTTTTTTTTTTTAGATAAAATGAAAAATCAGGAGAAAAGATAATTGGATAAGAGCCTCTGAGCCTCCACCTATGTCTCCATATATGGTACAAGTTCCTGCTATGTCTGCAGTGTGAGAAAGCTAACACAGAACCCTGATTACCATCAACCCGCATGGGGATGCCTCACTGATAACAAACTCTCAGAATTTCCTTCAGCCTGACCGGAGCCTGACCCCTCCACAGGAGGTCACCAAGTGGTCAGGAGGATTTCCTGTGATGGCTGCATGGAGGGTTTCCTAACTGCTGCGTCAGTGTGGAGAACCGGCTTACTGACAGGAATAGAAAGTGGTGTTACAGACTGCAACTGCAGAGAGTGAATCAGGGGATGGCTCAGTGTGAGTGGAAAGTGCATTCCTCACAACAGCCAGACACCATGCGAGGATTCATCAGTGTCACACCACGGCCACCTGTTCAGTCATGGGAGCTTTGCAGTAGCCGGACTGTCACCTTCTCCTGTCAACAAAAGACTAGACTGCTTAGTGAGACTTGGCTGGATCCACAAATGTTTCTCACATGTTATCTACCTCTGGCCCTGATTCAATAAACCTAACACCTGAGTTTTCTCATAGGAGATGCTTTCACATCTTCTCAAGACAGTAACTTTCCTGGTTTCAGCATCAGAAACATTTCCTATTTATATTCCTGTATATTTAGCCTAGGTTGTTTAGCTATGTGGAATTCACCATCCAGAGCTTTCTGGCAGCCCAGGTATATTTTGTACCGGCTTCTAAACTCTCAGTAAACAAACATTTGGCAGAGATCGCCTGGCAGGCTGGCAGGACTTAAGATGTCGCCACCTGTGATAAATGTCAGAATGTAGTAAATCAGGGTAAGAAATTTGTTTACAGCGGGCAAACACTGACTAAATAATTTATAAAGGAATATTATTTTAAAAAAGCATTTTTTCATTCATCTGTTTTCACTACAGTTCCACTTTAAAATAAGTTGTCTCAAATTAACTCAAGTTTGATGTTACTTCTCTCCCACTTTTTAGAGCTTTTTTTAGTTTTTAGTTGCAACAAAATAATTTTTCATACTATTAAAAACTATGTTAAAGAGTTAATTGAACTAATTTTGATTATTTTCTAGCTTGCTGGGGGTTCAGCAAGCTATGTACCATCTACAGCAGCTGAGAAAGTTTGGCCTACCTCAAAATGTAAAGGTACAGTTCTGCACTGCAATCATCGAATCCACCATGACACCATCTATGACTGTATGGTTCGGCTCCTGCTCAGCATTAGAAAAGGGGAGGCTGCAGCGCATCATCCGATCAGCGGAAAGGATAATTGGCTGTAGCTTACCTTCCCTGCAGGATCTTTACACTAGCAGGTGTAGAAAGAGAGTAAATAAAATTGCCTCTGACCCCTCTCACCCAGCTCACTCCATCTTCCAGCGCATGCCTTCAGGAGTAAGATTCCGGTCAATCGCTACCAAAACCTCTAGACACAGGAACAGCTTTGCCATACTTAATGCTGAACCACGTTAGAGCTGCTAGGACTGAAAGTAATCAGCACAGACATGAAAAATTCTCACATTGCTCACTGCCACTATACTTACACACTGTCCTTGACTTGTAATATACACACTGCCTGTCCTTGTATTGTTTTTGTTTGTGAACTGCCAAGACAAATTCCTTGTAGGTGCAAACTTACTTGGCGAAAATAAATTGATTCTGATTCTGATTCTGAAAATGTAGTACCCATATTAAGTTAACTTTTTCTCCTAAGTTTTCTCCTGGGTGATATTTTCACAACTTAAAAATAAAATGCCCTTGAATCCACCAGCCAGCAAGAAAATACTCAAAATAATGTTGATAGTATTTTTTCAACTACTTTTTGGGTACTTTTTCAATTATACATTGAAGAAAAGTTATTTTAAAGAGAAAATGAAAAATGATCTCATAGGAAAAAAGTTAATCAAATAAGCGATAAGGAGGGAGAAATCATGAGATAACGTTTTCTGAAACCAATCTTTTTTAAAGGTAAGTGATTTAGGAACAATTTATTTTGAGTAATTGTTTATTTTTACAAGTTGAAGGTTATTTTATAGATTAGATCAAAAATAGGTAAACTTAAATAATTCAAAAGATGAACGTTTTAAACCAACCCCAATATCACAAATTTGTAAGACCAATATTAAATGATCCCAGGTCAACCACAGTTTTTTCTTTCAATATGCATATAAAAAAAAAGAATCTTTTAAAATAATTGTTCAAAAATAGTAAAAAAAAAACAAAAAAAAAAACAGGCAGTGTTTCCAAATAAAAAAGATAGAGAAAAAAAAGAAAATATTGCCTGTCCCAATTTGTAGCTCTTCTTGAGCTTCTTCTCAGCAGCCCCCCCGCAGCCTGATCACTCCCATCCTCTTTCTGGTCATTATGAAGCCACGCCTCCCCACTAGAGGGCGGACAGGTGAATGCCAACTCTCTCTGTAGGAGCCCCGCGGGAGACTATTTTAGGTGGGGGGAGTGTGGAAGGGTCAGCTGATTGGCCGTCAATCTACCGGCGCTACCGCCATGCACCTGCTTGGCCCCCTTTCAAGCAGGATCTTCTGTCCAGAGTGATTGGTAACTGTCCAGAGTGATTGGTAGCCAAAAAAGTACTGAAATGATGCATATTCAATGACAGTGATCCATAGCTCCCAACTGTTCCTCTTTTTGGAGGGGCATTCCCTCTTTGGGAACCCAATTCCTCTGCCCCTCTTTCTTCCTCATGTGTCCCTCTTTCAGGACTGATGTAAAAATCTATATAAACCTATGTATTGGTCTTCTGAAAAAATGTATTTAATTGACTGTAAATTTTATTATTGTATTTTATATTTCTTATTTTCAAATGTTAATATGAAGGTAAAGTAATGATGTAAAAATGACCAGTGTGGGGTGAATGAAAAAATGACATCTTTTGCTTAGGGCCCATTTCCACTAGAAGCGGTGCGATGTGGCTACATAGCCATCACACCGCAGGTGTCCTGAGGCCGATGCATGGCAATAGAGCAGTTTCCATTGCTTGTGGAGCGGTTGCGGAGAGATGCAAACATCTGCAGCATGCTGCATATTCTCACACAGCCATATCTTCCCGCTGTTCCCTCCATACACTTCTGCATCGGGGGTTGTGGAAGTGACAGACGTCAGCGGAAGTGATGCGATGTGGCTAGGTAGGCACACTCGCATCACTTGTCAGTGGAAAGGGGCCCTTATGACTTCTTTATGGTACACTTGACTTGACTAGTGGTGTGGCAGGAGCGTGATTAGTGGTGTGGCAGGAGCGTAATTAGGGGTGTGGCAGGAGCGTGATTAGGGGTGTGGCAGGGGTGTGATTAGGGGTGTGACAGGGGTGTGATTAGGGGTGTGACAGGAGGTATCTTAAAGATGTCTCGCTTTCTTATCTCAAAATATTGGGAGGTATGGTGATTCTTATATGTTCATTAAATTGCCTGCTAGTGAGCCAAATATAAGGTGAACACAACATGAAAAAGACATCCTTGGGAACCAAAGCGGCAGTGAGGAGCAGTGTTGCTTGCAAAAAAATGCTCCAAAGTCATTTTCAGATCGAAATGGCATTATGACATGAAATTCCTGAAAAAAATTATTTTTACCATGAATATGAAAAAACGTTAGTGGCTGGATGGCTGGATAGTGTAATGGTTAAGGGCTCTGCCTCTGATACAGTAGACCTGGGTTCGAATCTCGGCTCTGCTTGTTCAGTAAGCCAGCACCTATTCATTAGGAGACCTTAGGCAAGTCTCCCTAACACTGCTACTGCCTATAGAGCGCATCCTAGTGGCTGCAGCTCTGGCGCTGTGAGTCCGCCAGGAGAAAAGCGCGATATAAATGTTATTTGTCTTGTCTTGTTTATTTTTAGCGTAAAAATTCACGAAAAATGCAACAATTAACAAACTTATTACTAAATGATTTCAATGGCTTTTTTCGTTCGAAAAATCGAATTTAACATTATTTTCGCAAAAATGTATGCGAAAAGAATATCTGCATTTTTGCTCTTCACTGGTGAGGGGGAGCAGGATGCCGGGGTGACACCATCTCTTCTCCATATCTCTGACTTATCCACGCTTCTTCTTCTGTAACCCTGATTCCCTTCTGAGTCAGTCGTCACGGTTTCCACACATTCTTTTATTCCTTTGTCTCATATTTTCAGAATTGTCCAAAGTTTTGTAACTTCCATATTCCTCATTCCCTCCCTCTCCCCCCTCCACGCACTCAGCTATCTAGTCCGCGGCCTCCCCCCACACTGTGTTATCAGGGTCTGCCTCATTTCCTCACAGTTTCTCGCTGGCCGATAACACGAGGTGTTGAAAGTTTGGACAGTTTCTGTTGGCCTTTATGTCTGGAAAATAAATTGTAGGATTTTTTTTTCTCTATTTCAGTAATCTATGATCCAAAATAGAATCAGATGAAAGCTATGTGTATGTACTGTATGTATGCGTGTGTGCGTCTGTGTGTGTATTGCGTATGCAGCACATACCCTGTGTAATAATACTACTGCATAAAGAATTATTAAGCAAAATCCACGTCCGTTTTCATGTTACTCTGCTCCCTTTCTATCATCAGAACTTTTTTTCTTTGTTATACCGACATTATAAAACAAGTAAGGCAACTAGTTATGGGTTGGACATGAAGCACAAGATTTTATTAATTCCCCCTAAATAGAGATAGCTCGAACCTCCGATTTTCGGTTTGTGAACCTCAAAAGCGAACTTCCGCTAAAGGTTCTGTTCGCGCAAACTTTCTTGAACCGCAATAGACTTCAATGGGGACGCGAACTTTGAAAACTAGAAACATTTATGCTGGCCACAAAAGTGATGGAAAAGATGTTTCAAGGGGTCTAACACCTGGAGGGGGGCATGGATGAGTGGGATACATGCCAAAAGTCCTGGGGAAAAATCTGGATTTGACGCACAGCAGCGTTTTAAGGGCAGAAATCACATTGCATGCTAAATTGGAGGCCTAAAGTGCTTTAAAACATCTTGCATGTGTATACATCAATCAGGGAGTGTAATTAGTGTACTGCTTCACACTGACGCACCAAACTCACTGTGTAACGCACCGCAAACAGCTGTTTGTGTAGTGACGGCCATGCTGGACTGGTGCGCAACATGGCCAGAGTGCAGGTGATAGCGGGATTTCAAGCCCATATGGTCGCCGGGCTGAGGTAGGTAGGTGCAGCTCACGTAGGTAGGTGCACTGAACAGGTAGGTATGCAGTGATTGGTATTACAAATGTGCAGCTGTCACACACACAGGTAGTCACTGAATGTCCTGGGCCTGGCAGTGGCACAGCAGGAATTACCAAGGCTGTATATGCAGCACAAGTGTCTGTGGGACACACACACACATACACACACACACACACACTATACACACACACAACATACACACACACTCACACACACCACACACACCATACACACACACATACACACACACACACACACACACACCATACACACACACACACTCACACACACCACACACACACACCATACACACACACACACACACACACCACTACACACACACACACACACCATACACACATACACACACACACACACATACATACACACACACACACCATACACACACACACACACACACCACTACACACACACACACACCATACACACACACACACACCATACACACACACACCATACACACACACCATACACACACACACACACACACACTATATACACACACACACACTATATACACACACACACACACACACCATACACACACACACACACACCATACACACACACCATACACACACACACACACACTATATACACACACACACACACACCATACACACACACACCATACACACACACCATACACACACACACACACACCATACACACACACACACCATACACACACACACACACACACCCTGTACACACACACACACACACACACACACACACACTATATACACACACATACACACACACACACACCATACACACACACACACACACCATACACACACACACACACACACACACACACACCATACACACACACACACACACACACTAAATACACACACACACACCATACACACACACACACACCATACACACACACCACACACACACACACACACACACACACACACACACACACACACACACACACACACACACACACACACACACACACACACTATATACACACACATACACACACAAATAGATCACAAGAACAACATTAGCTCTCAAAAGAGCTGTTGAAGATGAGGAGTGCTTTTTAGCAATAAGTATCAAGGAGCAAGCTAACACAAGAGCCTAACTAAGCTTTCCCTATGTCAGCAGGTTCTCTCCCCCCTCTAATTACTGCAGCCACACAAGTGAGTGAAAAGGCTGACGCTGCCTGCGTTTTATAAGGGGTCGGGGGGGGGGGGGGGGGGGGGGGCTCCAGGAGGGAGTGTAGCCTGATTGGCTACCCTGTGCCTGCTGACTGTGATGTAGAGGATCAAAATTGACCCTAATGATGTAGTATAGGGGGCGGGTCGACCTCGCATATAGTTCGCGAACCACCGAAGTTTGCACAAATAAGTTCGCGTGCGAACCGTTCGGGCCATCTCTACCCCTAAAGCAGCTGTGCTTATATGACTGTGACTTCATCAGCAGTGATTGTCAGACGAAAATATTTTTTTTGTTGGTGGCTTTATGACAAATTGTGAAAATATCACCCAAGAGAAAACTCTAGAGAAAAAGTGAATTGCATATGGGCCTCTGTCATTTAAGCTACAAAACAAAGCAGAAATAATGCCCCTATGAACTTATCTCAAGCTGTGTCACTGTTTCTTGGCTGATTAAGTGCTTCGGAAAATAGGACTGTATTTAAACCAGCGTCCTTTTCAGTGAATCCAACACTTGTATAGCACCCCCCTCTCCCCTCATGTCATGGTCTATCCTCAGAGGAGCGCACAATCTATTCACTACCATAGTCATAGTGTAATGTCCTACTGTATTATTATTATGTATTTATATAACACTGACATCTAAATGAAATTTACAGAGTACATGGGTATGTGAGCTCCAAATCAGGGGGTGCGTGGGCCTCAGGCAGTGGTGTAGGAAAGGAGCTGTGGGCCCCGATGCAAGTTTTACATTGCAGCCCACAAACACTCTATACATGACAATTGATATGGCGCACCAAAACCTGCCAATGGCAACTACAGTGTCAGAGGTAGGGGATGGAAAACAGTTTGTTAATGATTACCACTATTCAAAGTATCTGTAGAAGTCATTTTTATCAGCACAGGACCAATAGAGAGCTAATACTGAAGTTGAGGGAGGGCCCTTCGGGGCCCCGATGCGGTCCCAACCCCTGCAACCCCTATTGCTACGCCACTGGCTCCAGGCTGAAACTTCCCTGGTGGGCCCTTAGTGCCCCAGTCCAACCCTGCCCAGGAGATAACTCAGGTGACAAAAGTGAATTGCATATGAGCCAGAGTGTGGGTTGTAATCTGCAAATGTGACAGTATGATGCTATGTTATAGATTAAGCTCTATAACTGAAAATAACAATAGGAGACTCTTATCTTTGCTACTAATGTTCTATTCATTATCTGAACTACACATACATTTCATTATAGTATAATGTTGTTTTTCGCTTCTGGTTTGCTTTAATGTAAACCATTATTATAAGCTCTGTTTTTTTTTATTTTTTCCGGTTCTTCTGCAGCGCAATGTCGGCCGTCTTCAAAGCCTTCCCGGCATGTCACCCGCAGGGCAGGACGTTCCGCGGTGCTGACGGTGCGAGCAGCTGTCAGACCGCGAACCGGGCGTTCCTAGATGAGACGGCTGGATGGATGTCCCAACAGGCCCGCGTTCTATTCTGATGGCTTCGCGAGTGACCGCCCGAGGCAGGCTCGATTATGTAACAATAACGTTAATAATGCGCCACAGACATGAATCTGCAGGGCATGTTTACTCAGCATAATAGATTTCTAGAAAAGCAGCAACGCCCCTGGCTATAGAGTTATGTGTCAGAGCTAACATAGATACATTGTGCTGCATGTATGACAATCACTGTACACAGAAAATGTGTCACCCCCCAGCATAAATAAGCAATGTGTGTCACGGTTAAAGAGGAACTGTAACCCAGGATTGAGCTCCATCCCAATCAGTAGCTGATACCCCCTTTCCCACCAGAAATCTTTACCTTATCTCCAATAGATCATCAGAGCAGTCTGTATGGCTGATATTTTGGTGAAAACCCTCCCACAGTGTGATGTCATGACCATGACCTTGACAGTTTCCTGCCTATGAACCTCATGGCGTTGTGGGAAATAATGGCTGTTTACAACTGCCAAGCAAGAATAGAACTCTCAGAAATAAACATTCTGCAGACTGTTGCAAGCATGGCATGAAGTGCGACTCAGCCAGTGTACCGGGCCGTCCTGTAGGGGACAGGAACGGCCAGGGAGTAGGCAAAAGGACCGAGTGGCCTTAAAGAGGAACTCCAGTGAAAATAATGTAATAAAGTGCTTCATTTTTACAATAATTATGTATAAAAGATTTAGTCAGTGTTTGCTCATTGTAAAATCTTTCCTCTCCCTGAGTTACATTCTGACATTTATCCCATGGTGACACTTTTACTGCTGGCAGGTGATGTCACTGGAAGGAGATGCTGCTTGCTTTTTTGACAGTTGGACCCAGCTGTAAACAGCTGTTATTTCCCACAATGAGGGTCACAGACAGAAAACTGTATGGGAGGGGTTTCACCACAATGGCTATCATTTATAAAAGCATGTGCGGCAAAACAATCTGGGAGGGAAAATACCGCATTTGCTATTTTAGACTTCTGTGTGCTAATTCATAAACATTTTCACAGCTGCGATTGAAATGCGGTGTTGGTAACATTGTTACAACATTGTTACATTCCTGTTCTCCGTGCAGAGACAGCATTACAATATTAGAGGCATCCCCAACTTCAGTTTAGATGTGCATGTTTTGTTATACTGCTTCTCCTTGCCCTGAATCTGCTCTGAATCTGTCTATTAGTCTTTCTAAACAATCTAATTGCCACAACTTAGAATAACTTCAACGTTACACATGCAGGCTTTCTGATGTGAAATACATCTGAAAACAGGTACCCAAGGGGTTAAAAACACAGCCTGGGGTATTGATGGGAAGCCTTGTTTGTTCCAATCGCTCTGCTGCTGCCTGGGAGATCTGTCTCCATTAAAGTGAACCTCTAGACTAAAAACCTACGCAGCAGCACTGAAAAGGCTTGGTGTTTCTTTAACAGCATCAAACCTTTGTTTTTCTTATAGAAGTCTAATTTTTAGCTGAATTTTTAGCTAAGCTCCGCCCCATCAAAGAAAACTGCCCGGGGATTTTTCCCCCTGATGCTGTGCAAAGCATGATGGTCTTTCCTATGTTGTTATTCATGTTGCCTAGCAACTGGGAGGGGTGATCAGGACACAGGACTGTTGGAACTGTGTCTTATGCTCCCTGTCACCTCATTCAACCAAAAAGATGGCTGCCCTTATGAAATCACAAATATTTGCCTGTTCTTTTAAAACAAGGTGGGTAAGAGATTATATTACCTATCTATTTTAATTACCATAAATAATGTAACTTAAAGGGAAGGTTCGGGGAGGGTATTGAAAAAATAAAAATCAATTTCCACTTACCTGGGGCTTCCTCCAGCCCATGGCAGGCAGGAGGTGCCCTCGCCGCCGCTCCGCAGGCTCCCGGTGGTCTCCGGTGGCCGACCCGAGCTGGCCAGGCCGGCTGCCAGGTCGGGCTCTTCTGCGCTCCAAGGCCCGGCACTTCTGCATCCCACGTGGGCGCGCTGACGTCATCGGACGTCCTCCGGGCTGTACTGCGCAGGCGCAGAACTACTGCGCCTGCGCAGTACAGCCCGGAGGACGTCCGATGACGTCCGGAATTTCAGCTTTTCATGCGGTAACAGCTTTTATGTGCTGGTGTTTCCTGCATTACCGCATGCGGGAATGCTTTATGAATGATAGCCAATATTAGCCATACAGAGCCCCTAATGATCCGTTTGAGAAAAGGAAAAGATTTCTCATGGGAAAGGGGGTCTCAGCTACTGATTGGGATGGAGCTCAATTCTTGGTCACGGCTTCTCTTTAAGACGGCTGGAGGAAGCCCCCGGTAAGTATAAATCCTAAGACTTCTTTTGTCTAAGGTTTACTTTAAACATAGCTATTATATAATGTATTAAAAAACACAGCACACTATCAATAGCATTCCAGTGACTGCAGGAATTTTTATTGGGGTTTAACATAATTACTAAATAACCATAAACTATAATATAATTAACCTTTTTTTTTTAACTTGCATATAATTAACTTTTAACAACATAAACCAGCAAACTTAATCATAAAACTCAAGCAAAACTTGAAATCAGGGCAGTTTCTAGGCACAGGTGCTTGAACAGTGGGTACATTCTGTTTGCTCCTCCCCCATTCTCCCAGTTTCCTGCATTCCCTTGAAGCCACAGGACCTCAGGGCTCAGTAGGCCTTGCCACTGCAGTGCACACCCCTCCTGTTGCCAGTTTGATTTAAAGGGACTCCGAGCTCTAATTAAAAACACATAAACCGCGCATGCGCAGTACTGTCACGCCGGCCGCCGTGATGATGCGAGGAGGCTGGCGTGGTGACAACAGCCGTGACATTTAAGGAAGAGGAGCCTGACACTCAGGCCCAGTGTTGCTAGGAGCCACCGGGCAGCCATTTCTGGACAGGCCCAGGGAGAAGAGCCAGATGGACGCCGTGGGACCTCCCGACCTACACTGGACTGCAGAAAGCCCCAGGTGAGTACCAATATTATTTTTATTCAGAGCTCGGAGTCCCTTTAAGAGAGGTGGGATAACAGGCCCGACAGGGCCGGATTTGTACTGTTTACTGACCAAGGCCACTGTCACCAGCCGCCCCCCTTCAGTATAGGTAGCGAGATGACCCCTATCCCATTCCCTCCAGTATATGTAGCCAGATGAACCCCCCCCTTCCCTCTAGTATAGGTAGCCTGATGACCCCTTCCCCTCCCGTAAAGGTAGCCTGATGACTCCCTTAAGCCCTCCCTTTCCCACTCCCCCTCTTTCAGTACAGCTCACCTTTACACCGCAGCAACCATCAGTGTCACTCACTTCTCAGCTCATCAGTGTCACTCACTTCTCAGCTCATCTTTCCCTCTGTCTCCAATGCTGCCCAAGTCCGTAGCTGCCCGCCACAATGCCAACGTGCACAGAGAGCAAGGTGGACGCTGCACAGGTAGCTGGCAGCAGGGAGATCAGGCACTCACCTGGTCTCCCTGCATTGCAGCATTTGCAAACTTGCAAATGCTGCACCAGTTTAGCCTGCTGCTTTGGTGTCCCTGCTCCTGTGGTGCCCTAGGCCATGGCCTAGGTGGCCTTGGCCTAAATCCGGCCCTGAGGCCCGATACTGGATTCTAATTTTATTTTGTGAGTTACGTCAGATCTCTGACAGAGGATAAACTGCACACAGATACCATGCTTTGGTTTCTCTCAGGAACACACACTGTTCTCTAGGCTCTCTGAGTAAACTTTATTTAAAACTTCCAGGCTGACAAACGGACAACACCACCACATTATTCTAGATCAGCAGACAACCTGTGTTAAGGCTCAGCGAATCTGTCAGAAAAAGTCTCATCAGTCTGCCGACAGTGTCTGCACACGTCCTACTGTCGGCAGAACGCCCGCCCAGCGGGAGGGTCTGACGGACACATCGTTAGCTGCAGTATGGCGAGTGTACGCGCCTTAAGGGCATAGCATATGAATCATCACATTATTGACACCTCCCATTGTATTCCTTCCCAAGACAGTGTGTGCTTGTGTGTGTGTGTGTGGGGGGGAGACAGAAGACTGGCAGCTGGGGAAGGAGGGTGGGAGGGGGGGTGGAGGCTAGCACAGATTCTTAAGTTACCAATAGTTCAGTAATTGCCCTGGTTTTACTGTTGAAGTGCACCTGAAGTGACACATGGCATGCAGAGCAGGATCATCCACCAGGCAACATAGGCAGGTGCCTGGGGCCTAGTGGATGTCAAGGGGCCCACCTGCCGCCTTCTCTGACCTCTCTCCACTTCAGCTTACCAAAATGACTACAAGGGGGGGCCCCAAATCTACTACCTTGCCTAGGGCCCCATTACATCTTCATCCATCTCTGATGGCATGATGAGAAAAGTACCTGTATGTACATATAGTGCCAATCTGAGTAAGAACTGGTCTCCTTTCTATTTATATTTTTTACTGCAGGGTTTAGCTCTGATGCAGCCCCCCACCTTTGCCAATCCCTTTATTGGCTGCCACTCACCCAAAGGATCCAGTTCCAACTCCTAACACTATCATACAGAACGCTGCACAAGCTCTCTCTCTTTCCTGTATGTTTTCTTCATTAATCTCCAGATACCATCCCTCCTGGAACCTTTTCTCCACCCATGAGACCTTCTTATTGCCCAGATTGGTCACCTCCTCTAACTCCTGCATCCAGGACTTCTCACGTGCATCACCTCTCCTTTGAAACTCTCACCCTCAGCCTGTCCGTCATGCTCAAAACCTGGAAATCTTCAAACGTGCCCTCAAGACACATCTATTCAGACAAGCTTATGCGTTGCTATAGGTAGCATTGGAGGCTCACTGCCTCACCTGCTAACCCCCCCCCCCCCCCCCATGTTCCAGTATTGGTGCTGTCTCAAACTACACATCAACTCTTTGTATTTGTACTAGTGTTGCTGGCAGGGCGGAATTTACAGCTCATGGGCCTACAGGCACATAAGTTTTGGTGCCCTTAACTCCACCCCTCAACAAGATCACACCTCCTCAAGCCTGCCTGATGTGCTTCAGTCCACCTCCAGCAGATGTGCCCCCTGTGTCCCCATACCCTCAAATGTAGCCAGATATGCCCCCCCTCCCAGCCAGCACAATCAGGCTAGTGTGCTTCATTAAGCAGTCCCACCCTTTCCTCCTCAAACCACTACAATTAGCCAAATGTGCTTCATTAAGCAGTCCCTCCCAACCAGATGTGTCCCCCTTTCCTCCTCCCTCCAACCAGTAAAGTTAGCCTCCTCCCCTCCCTCCTCCAGTGTGTGAACAGAGCGGATATGAAGAGACTCACCTACTTCTGACGTTCCTGCGACGACAGCTCTTTTCCACAGTGCCAGTGCCCCATGCATCCTCTCCATGGTGACAGTGCCACCATGTGACGGTAAATACAGGCGCGTCTCTTGTCATGTAACGCACCTATAGGTGCCGTTACATGACAGCGCTGTAACCATGGAGCGGACGCAGGGTGTGCTGACGCTGCAGAACAGAGCTGTCATCGCAGGAATGTCGGAAGTAGGTGAGTCTCTTCATAAACAGAACAGAACACAGAACATTTATATCGCGCTTTTCTCCTGGCGGACTCAAAGCACCAGAGCTGCAGCCACTAGGACGTGCTCTATAGGCAGTAGCAGTGTTAGGGAGACTTGCCCAAGATCTCTTCCTACTGAATAGGTGCTGGCTTACTGAACAGGCAGAGCTGAGATTCAAACCCAGGTTTCCTGTGTCAGAGGCAGAGAGAGCCCTTAACCATTACACTTTCCAGCCACACTCTGGAGAGGGAGGGAGAGAGAGAGGGAGGGAGAGAGGGAGGGAGAGAGGGAGGGAGGGAGAGAAAGGGAGCACTTGGGGTGGCCAGTGAGCCACCTTTCACACATTGGCCGCCTGTAGACACTTGCCTACAGTGCCTATTGGTAAATGCAGCTCTGGTTGCTGGTTGTCCTGATTATATAATGTGTTGAAGTAGTGTTAATGTATCTTTGCTCCTCATTATTGCTTATTTTGTACTATGTAGAACATTACAGAAGATGTTGGCGCTATAAATACTGTATAAATAATCTAATTATAATACAGTAATGAAAGTGTGGTATATAAAGAATGTTGGCTGAAACCCTTCCCTTCAGGCTGGGTCCACACTAGACCCGGTTGCAGGACGGACACTGCAGTCCGGATCAGGGGAAGTACCCACCGTACTGCAAACTGATGAAAGTGCATCAGTTTTGCATCAGTTTTGTATCAGTTTCCGTTCAGGTTTTTCCCTGACAGAAAACGTCTCCATCATTAGGAAGGAGTGGGAGGATTTTTTGGGCCAATCATAAAGCTCAGGCTATCCGTTTTCACATCCGTTTTTTGCCTGTGGAGCTGGAGATGCGTTTTCTCATTGCTTTCACTACCCCAGCGTGTATCCGTGGTCCTGATCCGTTGCGTGAAAATGCAGCAGGTCCGGACCTTCCGTTCAGGTTTTGAAAACGGATCCCCGCAAATGCAGACGGATCCGTTTTTTACTTGGGTGAGGCTGGCTGCTATTTTAAACATTAGTATCCGGGACTCCGTTTTTCATCAGGTTTGAAAAACGCAGCCACGGATACGTTTCCAGACCTAGTGTGGACCAGCTCTCACTCTATTTAACAGATCCCCAAATAAATGAACAAGTGAAGTGAGGCTGTCTGCACACGTCCAGTGAATAAGCTTACCTTCCTCGCTTTCCATTTTCATGCACAGTCATGTTATCTTGATTACTTTATGATTTGTATTATCTCTCCTGTCGATCTTGCGGTGACGGCGATCTTGCTCACCTGACCTGGAGAGACTTGTCTGCGCTGTTATCTCCCCCCATTCTGATAAGAGTCACACGGTTCTCATACTATGGTAGGGCCGCCCCCTCCCATCAGCTGTTACACAAACAGCCTCCTCCCCCCTTGCAGCGACATGATTTAGAGTCTGCTTCCATACAGACTGGTATTTATATTATAGAACGATCACATCATTCTCAGACAGAGTAACAGCCAGTAAACAAGAGCACAAAGTAAACATAAGGACTTTTTTAGACTTCTGAACTGTACACAGAGTTATATAACTATGCAGCAGTAAATAAGTATGTCTGGCAGGTACAGTCATGTCTAGGGTTAGTCTGAAATTCAACGGGATCAGGGCAGGATTTTCCCTTCCTTAAAGTGAACCAGAAGTGAAAATAAACCAATGAGATAAACAACGGTATGTATCCTCCTGCTCCTAAACAATGTGTTTTTTTTTTTAGATATCCTATGGTTTTATTTTATATTTGAACATTTACAAAGTAGATTGAATGCTTTATTGTCTCTGCTCAGTAGCAGCCTATTAAGTGTCCCAGAGTTAAAATACATGGACTTATGACCTTTTTCTATCTCTCCCCTGAGCTCAGAAGCTGTATTCTGCCAGGAAAACTTTTATTGCTGTAATTAGCTTATCTGTGAGGTTTACTATATTCCTGACAAGATACTGACAAGACAGAAGCTGTCACTTGCACTCCTGAAAATTGACTCTTTGAGGCAGCAAAAGAAAAACAGCCTAGTTATTGATATGTTTTGTATTGTACATACCCATGTTTAACTGTTGCGAAACATGTTAAAATTTAAGATACAGAGATATACAATGCAGATTTCTCCCAGAGTAAATAGCACTATGAATTACCTTTTTCTTATGTTGCTCTCAGGAGCCGGATCATCCACAAGGCAAACCTAGGTAGTTGCCTAGAGCCTGGAGAGGGTCCAGGGGCCTGATGGATGCTAGCCCCATTCAAATCTTACTAAAACGCCAGATGACCATCAGCAGTGGGCAAACACTGCTATCTTGCCTAATACCAGTGGCGTAGCAAAGGAGTTGTGGGCCCCGATGTAAGTTTTACAATGGGGCCCCCCACACACTCTATACATAGCAATTGATACGACGCACCAAAACCTGCCAATGGCAACTACAGTGTCAGAAGTGCAAGAGGGGGATGGGGAACAGTTTATTAATAATTACCACTATTCAAAGTATCTATAGAAGTGATTATTATGAGCACAGGACCAATAGAGAGCTAATACTGTAGTTGAGGGAGGGTCCTTTGGGGCCCCGATGCGGTCGCAACCTCTGCACTCCTTATTGCTACGCCCCTGGCTAATGCCTCATATCATCTTAATCTTTTTCTGGTTGCTTTAACTTTCATTAAATAGTAAAAAGCGGAGAAGTTTTGGACTAGTCCAATTCCCCATGGGGATTCTCAGGTATTTCCTTATTCACAAAAGCACTTACTGAACGGCAGTTGCTCAGTCCAACTGTCAAAATAGTGTGCATGCTAGTAGGGTGGACAGTCGGCCGGCATCTTTGTAAGCATTCTTTCCAAGTAGTGCTTTTGTTAGGAATAAAGGTAATGCTGAGAATCCCACATGAGGAGGACTAGTCCAAAACATGTCAGATCGGTTAGCTTTTTATTGCCTACTTTAAAGCACACCGGAACTGTGCTTAAACCTTTAGACTTTTACTTACCTGGGGCTTCTTCCAGCCCCCACCAGTCAGTGGGGGCCCTCAGCATCCCCTCAGTCACCTCTGTTCTCCCGCTAGCAGCTTCGTAGGATGTGCGACCAGAACGCTAACGCTGGATGCACTGCCCCATCCGTGCACCCTTCTCAATTGCACTCCCGTCGTCGGGAGTGTTCTTCGCATGCGTGGTTCTCAAAAGAATGAACCACATGGTGCAGAACGCTCTATGACTTAATGAAGGAGAATCAACAAGTAAGGATATTTGAGGAATCCCAAATCATAGGCAAAGATATGCCTATTGTCCTGGTTCATTGGAAAATATACATTTTTTTATTTTAGAAGTCAGAGTGCCTCCTCAAAAGTTTTAACCGAAATGGTGAACAAGAGTCCCAGCCTGTTATTCTTACACCACCAAACTTCACAGTTTGCACTGTGGATGTGGGAAACTAGCTTTCTCCTGGCGTTCCCCGCCCCAGATTTGATTGTTAGATACATCACTGCAGACAGTACACTTCCGGTGTTTCAGAGTCCACCGGCAACACACATCACTCCGGTTGTCGCTTGGCTCTACGCACAGCGATATTAAGTATTTTTAGCTGCTGAGCCACAGAACGGCAGAACACACGGCTCATGATGTACAGTTCTTGTGCTGACATCGCTTCCAGAGGCCGCCTGGAATTTGGCAGCGAGTGATTGTTGCAGCTGAGATCAGATTATTTTTATGTACAACACGCTTCAGCATTTGGCAGCGATGTTCTGCAAGCTTCTGTGCTCTGTTTCTTCATGGCTCAGCTGTTGTTATTCTTAGATGTTTCCACTTTACAATTACAGAACTAACGGGAAAAGGTCCAGCAGTGCGCAAATTCATCTGCTGTTTTCTAGGATAGGAGACATCCTATGACAGCATCTTCACTACAGCCCATTCTAATTGTATTATTATGTATTTATACAGCACTGAGTACATAGCCATGTCACTGACTGTCCTCAGAGGAGCTCACTATCTAATCCCTACCATAGCCATAGGGTAATGTCCTACCATATTATTATTATGTATTTATATAGCACTGACCTCTTCTGCAGCACTTCACAGAGTATATAGTCATGTCACTGACTGTCCTCAGTTAGGCCCAGTTCACACCAAAAACCTATAGCAGATCTGCAAACCGCTAGAGGTTTTTGAAGCAGATTTCAGAGCGATTCTAGGCATGTTTAGAGACGTTTTCCAAACATGCCTAGCGTTTTTTGGAGTGTTTTTGTGTATCAGATTACATATATTGTTACAGTAAAAGCTGTTACTGAACAGCTTCTGTAACAAAAACGCCTGGAAAACCTCTCTGATCTAGCATTTTTCAGAGCTGTTTTCCACTTTCCTATACTTTAACATTGAGGCAGAAACGCCTCAGAAATCTCAAAAATGCTGCAGCCCGGGAGTTTGCGTTTGTGGAAAAAACGAGCCGCTCTGGCGTGCACCATCCCATTCACTTTCATTAGCCAAGCGGTATTCCCCCTGCAAGCGTTTTAAAAAATGCTTCAGAACTGCTCAGGTGTGCACCAGCCCTCAGTGACGGTCATGTCTAGGAGAACTCATGGAGAAGGATGTGATTTGTTTCATCATCTGATAGACTTGCAAATCTCTGATTTGTTGTGATCACATCCTGCATTAGCACATGATCATAACTAGCAAATCAGAAACTTACATAACTATCACCTGACCACACTGATCGCATGCTTTTCCTTAAGTCCTCCCAACACATGACCATAACCTTATGATGTTAGCACAACATCAACTACAACGGCACCCCTTCCCCCCTTCTGCTGGCTTACCAATCCTGTGGACATCCAGTTTCCACTGACCAACCTATTTACCACCTCTTGCAGAGCTGCAGTGATGTCATCAACCCAGGACCACAGAGAGCTGGATGGGTGGGCGGGGGGGTTGATGAACAATCCCATCCAGCGGGAATATGCTCCCTCTGTGGTGGCTGCCCAGACTATAGAGTGAGAGATGAGCAGGCTACATGGGACTTCCCATCCAGCCCGACCACTCAGCTCTCTATGGTCAGGGAGTGACGCCAATATGGCTCTATGTATTACATTTTTTAATGCAGCCTGTCCTATTTTCCTGTGTCCGTTGTGCTTTCCTGTTTTTTTTTAAATATTAGTGGGTAGTAGTAAGTGAAATGAGACTCTAAATCACATGCAAATGATCACTAGACAATGTCCAGCACTGTGTAATAAGTTGGCACTTTACAAATAAATAAATAAAATAAATAGACAAAACACTTGGGGCTCTTTCACACCAGAGCCCCTTTTCAGCGTTTTAACGCAAAGTTGATACTTTGCTTTAACCAAGGTAAAATGAAAGTCCATAGACTTTCATTTTACCTTTCTGCATTTTGAAGCGCTGCGGTACGACGCACCCGGGAGCTTTTTCTCATCGGGAATCTGCGTTTTCCCATCGGGTGAATTAATACTACCGCCGCTACTCAACATCGCACCGCAGATTCCCGACGACAGCCGCAGGCTAGTCAACGCGTGCAGGAGAACGGCTCCTGCACGTGTTGGCTAATGTGAAAGAGCCCTCAGTAGCATAATGTAGCAGTATCGCAGCCCCACCCACAAAACTTGCCGTTGTCCAAGTCACATGACCATAGCTTTAAAACAGGATGAGTCTTTAGTTGTAGAAACATCATTTGGCATGGTTAAAACATATTGTGCATTCTGCCTTTAAACAGGAAATAGTAGTTAAAAAAAACAACGAACCTTTTTTTGATGGGCTGAAATTGTCAATAATAATGATGAAAATGCATCATATTCACCCTTTCTCAGATGAGTCACCAATAATTAGTATGCATATTCTGTATACTGCTATTCTCATTTCTTCTACAGGGGAGGAACAGTGCCCCCTGCTGGTCTGCAGTTATATTACAGCCGCCGAGCAGAACTGACTGCAAAGCCTTTTTAGGGGGTCTGTTTTACTCATTAGCTATACATCATAAATGCATTATTTTCTGGCTGAGTCACTCTCCCGCTGTCATGCTTGTTTAAGGCAGAAATGAGATCACAAATACTTGTCCGGTGTCCCTCAAGGGGCCTCTAATCGGCGGCCACTGTTAGTTCTAATGAGATTATGTTATCCACATCCTCCTTCCCCTCTCATGCTGTCAGCGCTGTGTTATGTGTTACTTGGCAATTTTCTTTATTCCTGTTTTTTCAATAGATTACAGTCATCTCCCAGAAATGTCCCCTATGCCCATATTTCAGCCCCTAGTGAACCAGAGCACGACTATTTTTGGTGCCCTTGGTGAGGCAATGTCTGCCTCCAACACCCCCTCCCATTCTGCCTCCAACACCCCCCTCCCATTCTGCCTACACACCTTCTAAATATGGGGACTAAAGAGGAACTCTAACAATATAAAGTAAAGTGCAGTCAATTATTCAGGATGCCCACTTGTATGTCAATTATACTGGTTTCAGCATCAGAAACACTTTTTTGTAGCTAGGGCCAGATTTACCATAAGGCACCGTAGGCATGTGCCTACAGGCGCCTGATAATGGAAAGGTGGCTCACTCCTCTCCTCGAGCGCCTCCCTCCCTCCTTCCCTGTGCGAGTGTAAATGAGAGACTACTCACCCTGCTCTCTGCATTCCACTGATGAGATCTTCCTTCAGTCAGGGGCACCTCTAGCTACTTATTACTGAGGGCCCTTTCACACTAGCGCGATGTGTTGCTGCAATTTACCGCACTGGTACCACAGGGCAATAAAAGTCTATTGGTGCTTTCATACTATCTGCGGTGCGCCGGAAGTGCTCAATCTGACGCGCTTCCAAAACTACATTAGCGCGGGTTTCTGTGTCGACGTGCGGCGGACCGGAAGACATGTAAGTCTATGGCGACGCAGGGATTTGAAAAATGTTGGAGGCATCTGTCATGATATAGCAGCTAGTTATGATGTTGGGATAATACAGGAACATATTCTATCATTTTTCTATCTGCTGTGTATTATGTCAAAGGTGTAGATATGCCAGGCTGGCGTCATGGAGTTCCTGTATGTATATGTAGATTAACTCTACCATTGTCTGCTAGAAGGAAGCTGTTACCTGGAATTACTAGCTTGGGGCAAGGAAATGGCTCATTAGGCCTCTAGCCCATCTGCTGTCTCAGGTGTGATGGTCTGTTAGTCAATGACCACTACATTTGCATCTGAAGGTGACCGATGGTGAATAGGAACAGGAATGTTTGAAATTTACATGACAGCCTACTGGAAATTGGATGTTAAGGAAGTCGTTTGTTCTCCCGTCCAAACGGGCTTGCAGCCTCAAGGCAAATATTCCAGCATAAAAGGCAGGGGCAGTGACCTAAAATCAGTCCACTCCTGACGGTAGCTGAAGCTGGACTCCCGATCCAAGCTAAGTGGCTCCTGGTCCAACCAGAACTGTGTCCGTCCAAGGTTCTTCTATCTTGATCCCTGTTTATGTTGGGTAAGCCCATAGCCTTGTGTGTATCTTTGTACTTTTATCCTTGTAACTTTTACTTTGTAACTTTTTTACTTTGTTTTTTGTACATCTTTTGTATATATTATTTTCTGCATTGTTCCACGTTTTTCCTGGAATATTAAATCGTTATTTAATAAGTTTGACTTCTGCTGTACTAAACTAACACTCATAGCCTAGAAGAGACTGAAGTGTAACTGTGTATAAGTCCATGCCTGATTGTACGTTTGAGCAACCCTACCGTATGAGATTGTAATTGCGTTGTGTGTATGGGCACTGTTGCGCTCGACAGCAGAGTGGCTAACAGTATCGTTCAGAACGACTGTTAGTGGTTTTGCTGCACTACAGTGTAACTTGCATTACAAGTCAGTGCCTGATTGTGCCGTGTTACTGTACAACTTTACTGTGTGTGTGTGTGCGTGGTGTTCCCGTATTCGGCCTAAAGCGCAAAGCTGACCCGAATACGAAAACGCGGATTGCGCGCTGAGCACTCGACAGCCGAGTGGACGTGTCTAGTAACAACTAGTGGTGGCAGTGAGAAGTGTTCTGAGGGGTCACAGCCTTATTTTAGCTTGACTAAGGCTGCTTCCCCTCTCGATCTAGTCAAACCCGCAGTCGGGAACCGTATAGGCAGGCGTGCCGCGGGCCGGTTCCTGACAGCATCGGTGCGGCAACATTGTGGCACGCATGGACGGAAGCATATTTTTATAATACTCTTCTGTGCACTTCCTTATTTCTGAAACAGGAAGTGACCACAAGCGAGCATCACCCTGTTTGCATGAGAGGCAGATGGGAAATATCGCATAGTAACACGGTATTCCCTGAAGCCCTATTTTTGGCGGTGTGGTGACCCTAAACCCAATTTGTACTGTAAAGCCGGCCTGAGGGTACTTCTGGCTACCTAATGCTAAGGGACACCTGTAGCTGCCTATGATTGGCAAGAGAAGTAATGGAGACAAGACAGCTGGGACAGCCAGCACATTTGCAGTGCAGTTGGGCGGGGGTCTGTAGGTTATAGGAGGGCAAAGTCTAAGGTGCCAGGACATTTGTGCCTGTAGGCTTCTGTGAGGTAAGTCCATGCCTGCTTATAGCTACATATATGCAATAAAGTCCCTGGTATCTGCAGGCCTGGATTTACATCACAGGAGCATATAGACACAGATGTCCTGGTACCCTACAGTTTGCCCTCCATAAACATACACCCCCCTCCCTCCTGCCGAACCGCACTGCAAGTATGCTGGCTACCCCAGCTGTCACTTCTGCCTTATTTCCCTTGCCAGTCATAGCTACAGCCAGTGCCCCCAAGTATTAGGCAGCCAGAGATATCCTTAGTATTAAGTAGCTAGAGGTGCCCCCGACTGAGGGGAGATTTGGTCAGTGGAATGCCCAGAGCCGGGTGAGTAACCTCTCATTTACACTCTCATCAGGACCAGGACTGTGGAGTCAGTACAAAAATCATCCCACTCCTCAGTTTATGAAACTACCGACTCCAGGTACCCAAAATTGCACCAACTCCGACTCCCTAGCCCTGATCAGGACTCTGCATAGGGAAGGTAGGAGGGAGACACTTGGGGAGGGGAGTGAGTCGCCTTTTCATCTTCAGGCGCCTGTAGGTACGTGCCTACAGTGCCTTATGGTAAATCCGGCCCTGGGTATCTGGCACTGGTGGGGATCGCTGTATACATGTCCTTGCTCAAGAAACCAGCCTAAAAAGCACAAACTCCCCCCCCCCCCCCCCCAAATACTTACCGAGTGTCCAGCGATGCCTAGAAGTCTTCCTACAGCGGCTGCACTGCTTCCCCCGTGAATGGAAAGCGGTGTGTCACTTGACCAGCATTGGGTCGGGAGACACACCGAATTCTGTGCATGGTGCCTGAGGCCACTAGGAGCCTGCTAGGTGCTGCAGGAAGGCTGCTAGACATCGATGGAGGCTCAGTAAGTATATTTAAAGCCTCAAAACTTGCTGAAGACAAAGTCCCCGTTATCCATCAAGCATGCCGGTTAGTTGAGACTTCCGGTTGCCTGATTTCCGGATAATGGGGACTCTGCTGTATTGCAGAAGAATGTATGTCAGGGAGTGGAAAGATCTTACAGTGGGCAAACACTGACTAAATAATCTATAAATGAGTATTGTAAAAAAAACAGCGAAGAATCGATGTAATGTGACAGTGACGAGGCTGGTTTGTTAGCAACCTGGCCAGGCCCGGTCCCATGATGCCAAATGAGGCGACTTTCTCAGGCGGCAGAAGTCTGGGGGCTGCACCAGGTGGAAACAGGAAATGAAGAAAGTGCCTGGCCAACTTATACTGAGGGCAACTGTACCTGGCTAACCTATACTGGGGCAACTGTACCTGGCCAACCAATACTGGGGGCAACTGTACCTAGCTAACCTATACTGGGGCAACTGTACCTGGCTAACCTATACTGGGGCAACTATACCTGGCTAACCTATACTAGGGCAACTATACCTGGCTAACCTATACTGGGGGCAACTGTACCTAGCTAACCTATACTGGGGCAACCGTACCTGGCTAACCTATACTGGGGCAACTATACCTGGCCAACCTATACTGGGGGCAACTGTACCTGGCTAACCTATACTGGGGCAACTATACCTGACTAACCTATACTGGGGGCAACTATACCTGGCTAACCTATACTGGGGGCAATTGTACCTGGCTAACCTATAGTGGGGCAACTATACCTGGCCAACCTATACTGAGGGCAACTGTGCCTGGCTAACCTATACTGGGGGCAACTGTACCTAGCTAACCTATACTGGGGGCAACTGTACCTGGATAACCTATACTGGGGGCAACTGTACCTGACTAACCTATACTGGGGGCAACTATACCTGGCTAACCTATAATGGGGGCAACTATACCTGGCTAACCTATACTGGGGGCAGTTGTGCCTTGCTAACCTATACTGGAGGCAACTGTACCTGACTAACCTATACTGAATGTGTTTTTTTTTGGGGGGGGGGGGGGCTCACTATAACCGGCCCTATATCTGGCAGCAGCATTGTGTACTAGTTGCAGGCGGTACAGGTTCTTGTTTGGGAGGCCTGCATTGAGGGCATTGCAGTAGTCCAGCTGTGATGTGATGAAGGCAAAAACTAGGGTTGGAAGATCCTCTGGGGGAAGGAGATGTTTAAAGGTAAGGTCCAGGTAAAATAAAAAAACAAAATCCACTTACCTGGGGCTTCCTCCAGCCTCTGGCAGCTGTCCTATGCCCTTGCCGCAGCTCCAGTGGCTCCTGGTGTCCTGTGCTGCAGGTCGGCTTCCTGTCGGGTTCTTGTGCGTTCCACCACGCGAGTCACGTGGTCTGGCCAATGTCATCAGGATTGTACTGCGCAGTACAGACCTGATGACGTCGGTCAGACCACGTGACCCGCACAGTGGAACGCACAAGAAGCCGACCTGGAAGCCGTCCTGGCGAGGTCGGCTTCTACAGCGTAGGACACTGGGAGCCAACGGAGCTGCGGCGAGGACGCGTACGTTAAAAAGGGGCGCTGGGAAAAAAGGGCGCTGGGTTTTAAACGATAAACATGAATAACGTTTAAAAATATAATGTACTATATTTCGTTTAAAAATAATGTTTTATAAAGTTATAAATCATTAAATAATGTGCATGAAATTGGCAATTGTGAAAACGTTAATCTTCCGTTTAAAAAGTGAAACGTATAATTACGTTTAAAATAAAATAGTAAGTAACCCTCCCTGTACCTACCCCTAACCCCTAGACCCCCGTGTTGGTGCCTAAACCTAAGACCCCCCTGGTGGTGCCTAAACCTAAGACTCCCCTGTTGGTGCCTAAACCTAAGACCCCCCTGTTGATGCCTAAACCTAAGACCCCCCTGGTGGTGCCTAAACCTAAGACCCCCCTGGTGGTGCCTAAACCTAAGAAAAAACGTGTGAAAAAAATATTGTGCTGTTTTTCGTTTAAAAATAATGTTTTAAAAAAGATTGTACTGTTTTTCGTTTAAAAATAATGTTTAAAAAATTATAAATCATAAAATAATGTGTAATCATGAGAAGCAGTTATAAAACAGTAAAAGTCTGCGGGCGCCGCTTATAAAACGTTATTTTTCTCCGGCGCCCTTTTTTCCTGTCGGGCGCCCATTAAACGATATTTATTATGGGAGTGAATGGCGGCGCCCGATTTGTCCACTTGCCTCAGGCGCCCGAATTTACTGTTACCGGCGAGGACACAGGACGGCTTCCAGGGGCTGGAGGAAGCCCCAGGTAAGTGGATTTGGGTTTTTTTTTGTGCCTGGATGTTTCTTTTAATTTTTGCAATGTTCCTCAGATGAAAGTAGGAAGTTTTGACTATTGCCAAGATTTGGTTTCTGAAGCTCAACTCCTATTAGCACACCAAGGCTGTGCACAAGGTCGGAGCTGTTTATGTCCGAATTCTCAATCTTGATTGGTGTTGAATTAGAATAGAGCTGTTTTGATGCCAAACACTGGCCTTGGGCAACAAGGACCTCAGTTTTCTCAGTGTTCAGTTTCAGCCAGATGTCATTTATCCACTTTTGTAGAATAAGTTGTCATATAATTGTTATAACAACTGGCATCTGACCTAATGCACTTCAGACAACATTCATGTTACAATCATGAGAAAAAAACACACCCATTCTGTATTAGGGCTGGTTCACATGGGCGTTTTTGTGGCGTTTAACGCAGCGTTTCAGAAGCAGCGTTTTTTGGGATCTACCGCTGTCCAATTCAAGTGAATGGGAGCATTTTGAGCTTGCTTTTGCAGGCTTTCATGAAAGCCTGGCGGTAGATCCCGGCGTTGCGTCTAGTCTCGAAAGCAACATATTGCTTTCAGAGGCGGCAAACGCCAGGAAACAATAGCAGAGACCAGAACTGCTTGCCTTGAACGCTTCCCAAAAGCCTTCAAAAGCAAGCTTTTAAACGCTGGCATTTAAACGCTGGCATTTGAACGTGACGCCAAGTGAAAGCTCAGCAGGCGCCCGTGTGAACCAGCCCTTATGGAGTGCCCTGTAGCTTTACAGCAATTCTAAAATCCCTTTTCAAACTTAATGTATGGTAATTCTGCAAAGCCATACTGTCCTCAGAGCACTTCCTCCTGATGCCCCTCCCCCCCAGTACCCTACCTCTGTGGGCCTACGTCTTATGGCTTGTCCGCCCCTCTCTGTGTCATACCTCCCAATTTTCTGGGCCAAGAAAGAGGTTATTTAGTAGAAAAATATTTCAGGAGACATACCCCCAACACACCAATTTACCCCTTCATGCTTCCCTCCTTAGAACTGGTCCAGAGATGTAACTATAGCAGGGGAGAATTCCCTGCTCCCTTCAGAAGAGCCCCGGTCTGTGGAGGGCACCGAACTGCTTACCCGTTCTCCAGTACAGGAATCCACCCCATCCTCCAGATTAGGTGTTGTTGTGGCCTTCCTTGTTCTAACTGGAGGCATCCTGATGGTCACACTTGTTAAATGACCCCCAGGCGTGTCTGTAGGCTGTGGGCTTCACCACAGTGCGATGTGGAAATGTAGGGGGCATCAAAGTTTTGCTGGGGTTCCCATTTCAAGCTCTAGAACCCATTTTTAAAGTGTACTTGAGGTGACATGATGAGATAGAGATGTGTATGTACAGTGTCAAGCATACAGATAACTAGGCTGTGTTCCTTTCCTTATTTTTCTGCCTGAAGGAGTCAAACAGTTTCTCTCCAGTCAGGAACTATTCAGACTATAGTCAGTGGCGTAGCTAAGAAGCCGTGGGCCCCAGTGCAAGTTTAGCGTTGGGGCCCTCCAAGCATGCTATAAATAACTATTGAAACAACGTGCCAAAACCAATCAAGGACAACCACAGTGTCAGAGGTGCCAGAAGGGGATGGAAAACTGTGTTAATGATCACTACTATTCAAATCCACTATAGAAGTTAATATTATCAACACTCTTTATTACCAATAAAGAGCTAATACAGTGAGGGGTGGGCCCTTCGGGGGCCCCTCTAGCCCAAGGGCCCCAATGTGGTCACTACCTCTGCACCCTCCTATTGCTATGCTACTGACTATAGTAATCTAACCTTTACGGATAAGGGATTACAGCCATAAAACTCTTGCCTGGAAGATAACAGCTTCTGAGTGCAGGGGAAAGATAAAAAGAAGTCAATAGTTGACAGCTCTGGGGCACTAAAAGACTGTGTCATTTAGTTAAGACAATGTAATAGATAGCGGAGATGCCGCTGCAGCGGTGAGCGGCATGGCGGCTGTCTCCGCGTCTCAGCCGGCGGCCTCCGCCGCGCAATTACATGGTGGAGTTTTGCCTGGTCCTTCAGTTGCACATAGACTGAGGGCTACGCGCGCGTGTGCCAGGCGACAGGACCTTTATGCGAATAGAAGGGAAGTCAGCTGATCGGCCAGTCAGCTGACTCCAGCAGTGCTCCTGATTGGCTGAGTGACTGGGGTGGCGCTGTGGGCGCTCTCAGTATGTATAGGACCTGCCTGTCAGTAGCTCCTCGTCTGCTGTTGCAAATGCTAAGTGTTAGCACTCAGACCTTAGTCAGATCCCAAAGTGTGTTAGAACCAGCAGGAGCTGGGGATCCACACTTAGTCAGATTCTGTTGATAGCTAAAGTACTAATTGAATTGTATTATTTGTTATGACCTTCTGCTAACCTTGACTAGTCTTCTGCCTTCTGATTCTGTGCTTCTGCCTATCTGATCCTGTTGCCGACTCAGCCTGAACACTACTCTGATTTAAGCCTTCTGTCTTTGTACCGTATCTGTCCGTTTGTTGCCAAATCTGCTTGTCTGACTCTCCTGCCCTAACCAGTGAGCCTAGTCCCTGGTGAGGGATTCTCTGTACAGCTTAATCACCTGCTCCTCAGGTGACCAGTAGCTGCAGTACAGTCTTAATCACCTGCTCCTCAGGTGACCAGTAGCTGCAGTACAGTCTTAATCACCTGCTCCTCAGGTGACTAGTAACCACGGTACTCTCCTCATCACCTGCTCCTCAGGTGATTAGGAGTTGCAGTACAGTCTTGATCTCCTGCCCCTCAGGTGATCACCTGCTGCAGTTCAGTCTGAATCACCCGCTCCATGGGTGATCAGTATACGTTGTCTTACTGTGCACCACCCGCTCCTCGGGTGAACTGATTACTAGTTCATTTGCATCTCCAGCTTGCTGGAGTGCTGATCCCTGTTTTCTGTAGAGATATATCCCTCTACCAGCTTCTCTGGGGGAGTTGGTATCTCTATCTGTATTACTGTTGCACCAAACACCTATCTTTACATCTGGTTGTCCTGTGTCTCGCTATACTCGCATTATTGGTGATTCTGCAGATCACTACATAATCAGGTATAGAATCTGTATTATTGGTGATACTGCAGATCAACAATAATCAGAGAAATCTGTGCTCGCTGACACCAATCGTTACAGACAATACAACATTAACCTACATGTTTACATTATAAACATAAAATAAAAATCTGGGATTCTAAAAAAAGCCATTTTTTTAGGAGTAGGAGGATACATACAATTGTGTATCTTGCTAGTTTATTTTAACCTTTAACTTGAAAGTAATTTTTGGTTTTTACACTACAAAAAAAAAAAAAAAGGTTGCAAGCTAATTGGTGTGGGTAGAGAAGGGGCCATTTTTAAGGGGGGGGGGGGGGGGGGACGACTGTGAAGAGGTAAACCGGTTAAAGAGGAACTCCAGCCTAAACAAACATACTGTCATTAAGTTACATTAGTTATGTTAATTAAAATAGATAGGTAATATAATCTCTTACCCACCCTGTTTTAAAAGAACAGGCAAATGTTTGATTTCATGATGGCAGCCATCTTTTTGGTTGAAAGGAGGTGACAGGGAGCATGAGACAAAGTTCCAACTGTCCTGTGTCCTGATCACCCCTCCCAGTTGGTAGGCAACGTGAACAACAACATAGGAAATCCCATCATGCTCTGCACAGCATCAGGGGAAAAAAATCCGGGCTTTTTTTCTTTGATGGGTGGAGCTTAGCTAAAAATGCAGCTAAAAATGACGCTTTGGTAAGAAAAACAAAGTTCTGATGCTGTGAAACTGTTAAAGAAACACCAAGCCTTTTCAGTTCTGCTGAGTAGATTTTTAGTTCACTTTAAGTACAAAATCACTGCATCTACCCTTGTTTGTCGTTATGGAGTTAAAGTGGTAGTGGTAGTAAACTGTAGTGAAAATAACATAATGCATAAAATTGCTTATATTTAACAATATCCATTAATAAATTATTTAGTCAGTGTTTGGCCATTGTACAATCTTTGCTCTCCCTGATTTACATTCTGAAATGTATCACTGGTGGTGACAGCTTTAGTCCTGCCGGGTGATCTGAACGGAATGTTCATTACTGAAAATTCTCTGCAGAGAGGGAGATACTGCTTGCTTGGCAGTAATTTCCCACACTGCAACGAGGTTCACAGACAGCAAACTGTCAGGACCATGGACATGACATCACACTGTGGGAGGGGTTTTACCACAATATCAGCCACACAGACCCGCCAGATGATCTATCAGAGAAAAAGTAAAGATTTCTCACAGGAAAGGGTTATCAGCTACTGATTGGGATAAAGTTCAGTCCTGGGTTAAAGTTCCTCTTTGAGTCATAAAACATTTCTCCAGAATTATCTCATTGAGATTGAATCACGAAACCCCGGTAAAATCCCCCTGCGTAGGTGGCGCACAGAAGTTTTACTAGTTATGATAAAAATGAGATAATAGCACATGTAGAGCATATAGTGCAACTTGCACTGTATAGAACACACAAGTTGCTAGTATAAAGCATGTTATGCCATTTGTATGAATGCCAGTATAATAGCCATGTGCTCCCTGTACAACTCATTTTACCAGGGTTTAGTGAATGAACCCCTTATCTGTTTATCTCAAGAATTATCTCTCCTTATCTATGTTTTCTCATGTTTTCTCTCTTCTTTTCGGTTAATTTCAAGAATCATGTCAGGCCTGGAACCCCCATGGCAGAGTTATGCAGCACTGCCACCTCCCACTCTTTGGGTCCAGTGACATCTTTTATAGCCAGCACATTTCCCTCTAGTGTCTAAAACAAGCATGGGGTGGGGCTTATCCTGTCACACCTCAGTCAGAAACACCTGAAACTGCATGCTTGTTCAGGGTTTATGGCTAATAGTATTAAAGAGACCCTGTACTGAAAAAAAACGTCCCCTGGGGGGTACTTACCTCGGGAGGGGGAAGCCTCGGGGTCCCAATGAGGCTTCCCTCTCCCCTGTAGCTGCAGGAAATCCAGCGCTTGCTCCCCTGAAGTCTCCCGCAATCCTGGCTCGACAAGCCTGATAAGCGCGGATTTATTTACCTTCCCTGGCTCAAGGAGGACGGGGGCAGCCTCTATAGGATCCGGAGGCTTCCCCCACCTGAGGTGAGTACCCCCCAGGGGGGCTTTTTTAGGTTTTCTTTAAAGGCAGAGGATCAGCAGGACAGCCAGGCAATCTGCATTGTTTAAAGCGGAGTGGAACACAGAACTTCCTCTCTGCTCTAAAGGATAAGAAACAGTATAATAAGCTTTAAACAAAAAAAAATCTGTGTTACAGCTGATACAAATCATGCAATAAATCTGCAGAGTGTCTACTTTCTGCTTTTTATGGAAGCAGACATAAGATTAACATCCTGCTGCACCCCTCCCAGATTTCCACCTCACAATCGACAGCACAACCATTCGCCCTACCTCCCAGGCCTGCTGTTTGGGCGTCACCTTGGACTCTTACCTCTCCTTCATCCCCCAGACCCCCACATCCAAAGTGTCACCAGAGCCTCCACCTCTGTAATATCTCCAAGATCCGCCCCTGCTTAACCCCTGACACGACCAAGCTGCTCATCCATGCCCTCATCATCTCCCGCCTTGAGTACAAGGGCGTAGGGCCCGTAGTCGCAGCGGTCGCCTTGGCGACCGGGCCCGGCTCCTGAGGAGGCGGGGGAGGGGCCCGGGGGGCCCATCTCCGTTTGGAGGGCCATGCGGCCCGTGCGCGCTGGTAGGGGGGCGCCGCAGCCGCGGGGAGGGCAGCCCGACCTCTCCCTCCCTTCCTCTCCCCGGGGCCCCCCCCTCCCCCTCCCTCAGATGCAGAGTGAGCGGCTCACGGAAGCGCTGTAGGCAGAACTCACCTCCCTGCGTTCCACTCGCCGCTGATCTCCTCTCTGGCTGGCTCTGCATAGATGCTGTTACACACGCAGCTTCCGGCTAAACAGGAAGCTGCGTGTGTAAGCATCTATGCAGAGCCAGCCAGAGAGGAGATCAGCGGCGATTGGAACCAGGGACGGAGGTGAGTTCTGCCTACAGTGCTTCCGTGAGCCGCTCACTCTGCATCTGAGGGAGGGGGCCCCGCGGAGAGGAAGGGAGGGAGAGGTCGGGCTGCCCTCCCCGCGGCTGCGGCCCCCCCTCCATTATTATCTAACCTATACTGGGGGGCACCTACCTAATCTAACCTATACTGGGGGGCACCTACCTAATCTATCGTGGGGGCAGCTACCTAATCTATCCTGGGGGGCAGCTACCTAATCTATCCTGGGGGGCAGCTACCTAATCTAACCTATACTGGGGGGCACCTACCTAATCTAACCTATACTGGGGGGCACCTACCTAATCTATCCTGGGGGCAGCTACCTAATCTATCCTGGGGGGCAGCTACCTAATCTAACCTATACTGGGGGGCACCTACCTAATCTATCCTGGGGGCAGCTACCTAATCTATCCTGGGGGGCAGCTACCTAATCTAACCTATACTGGGGGGCACCTACCTAATCTAACCTATACTGGGGGCACCTACCTATCTAACCTACGCTGGGGGCAACTATTCTGGCTACCTATATTAGAGGCACCCACCTAGCTAACCTGTACTGGGGGCACCTATCTATCTAACTTATACCGGCGGCGCCTGCCTATCTCACCTATACCGGGGGCAACTATACTGGCTTACCTATGCCTGACTACCTATACTGGGGGTACCTATAGCTGGCTATAGGGATTTTGATATGTGTGTGCATCCGTCGGGTGTTGCCGGGGGAGGGGGGGCTGTTGTTGCCGGGGGCCCACATCCAGATTCCGCATCGGGGCCCAGAGGTTTGTAGCTACGCCACTGCTTGAGTACTGTAACGCCCTACTGCCTGGCCTCACCTTGAAACGCATTGGCCCCTCTTCAATCAGTTATGAACGTGGCTGCAAGACTCATTCATTCTCCGCACCACTCCGCATCCACATCTCCCCTCTGTAAATCCCTGGACTGGCTCCCTGTCCGTTTCAGGATAAGTTTCAAGATTCCTGCCCTACCTACATCTTGGAGCTTGTTCACAGGTATACACCAGGTTGTCCCCTCCGGTCCTCCAACAACCTTTGCCTCACCGCTCCACGCATTTCCCACTCTCACTCGCGCCTGCAGGATTTCTCAAGAGCCGCCCCCACCCTCTGGAACTCCCTTCCACCGCCCATCAGACTTGCTCCCTCCTTCAACACATTCAAGCAAGCCCTCAAACCCCACCTCTTTAACCACTTCAGGATTCTGCGTACGCTTAAGTACGCCCCTGAATCCTGAATGTCAGCTCACGGAGGGTGTCTCCGTGAACACCCTGCGAGCCGCCGATCGCGGCTCGCAGGGTAAATGTAAACACACGGGGAAGATCTTTCCCGGTGTTTACATATATACGGCGCTGCTGCGCAGCAGCGCCGTAGAGGAGATCGGCGATCCCCGGCCTCTGATTGGCCGGGGACCGCCGGCACCTGATAGGCTGAAGCCTATCCTATCCGGCGCAGGACGGAATTCCGTCCTGCGCTGCTCACAGAGGGAGGAAGAGGGAGGGAAGGGGAAGGAGGCCAGGAAGTGCTGCGGAGGGGGGCTTTGAAGAGCCCCCCCCCGCAAGCGCAAGCAGCCGGCGGTGACATCCCCCTAGTGGGTAAAAAAGGGGGGAAGTCTGATCGCCCTGGCTGCTATCTGATCGGTGCTGCGGGCTGGAGAGCCCACGCAGCACCGATCAGGCAAACCACCCCCTGGCACTGAAGTGATTAAGATGGCCTACCCACCCAATTATTTATTTATTTATTTATTGTATTTATAAAGCGCCAACATATTACGCAGCACACACAGTAACTCTCTACTGAATATTTATTCCGCAACTCTACCTAGTGTTTCCAAACACACTCCCCTTAGCTTGTAAGCCTCTTGCAGGGTCCTCCCTTCCCTAGTATAGTCTACATGATCGTGTGCCCCTTTCCTATGACAGCCTGTACTTGTATTACTGGGCCTACCTAACCAGCCCATAATTGCATGATCATATATCTTGTACCGTTTGCCTTGTATACCTTTGTCCTATGTTGTATAACCTTGTTACGTCTGTCATCTTTGTATCATTGTATATATTTATTATCCAGCGCTGCGTAATATGTTGGTGCATTATAAATACAAATAATAATAATAATACATCCTGTGTTTACAAATTAGCTGCGCTGCCTTGGGAGAGGAGATTCCTGAGCTGACACCGCTGAGAGATCAAATTATAGTTGTGATTAGCCACAAAAGAGGGGGGATTACACAGGCTAACCTCTCTAAATACATACAGGTTGCATTTCTCTATGTTTTCCTTCTGTCCGGTGCAAGAGTTCTGGTCCACTTTAAAAGGAAATAATGAAATATGTCAGCCTCCATTTCCTCTCACTTCGGGTGTCCTTTAAGTTAATCAGAAACAACTTATTTTGACTTTGTTTGTTTTAATGGCTGAGGAAACAGCCTCATAGTGAGTGAGTGAGAGAGAGAGAGAGAGACTTCCTTTAATATCTCATTAATAAACGTTTAATTTAACCCAGTCAAATGTTATTGTAATCAGGACAAAACAGTCTGTGTTTGTTGCCTTGAACAGCAAATTAATTTCGCATTCAGGAAAAGTGATTCATCGCTGTTTATTTATTTATTTTGAATGATTCAGAGGCAGAGAAGATCTAATAGAAATGGGAATTGACATTCTGCTCATCATTCGTGTTCCAAGTCGGCCCCAAACCAACTCGTCATAAGTAATACAATTGTGCTGCCTCACTGATGTGACTCCCCCGGGAGATCTGAGACCCCCCTGGCTGCGAAGCAGGTGAAAAGGGGGCAAGGCATGCCTGGGACTTTGGGCATCACTATAGGCTGCTGTGTGACTGGTAGCTACAGCGGCAGCCAGTGTACTTTGGACAATGGAGGTGAACACTAGCTATATACAATATAGCTGAGTGCTTGAGTAGTTTGAGTAACTGGTGGGGAGGGGCAAAAGCGATGGGAGGAAAAGTGCAACTATAGGTTCCGGGTAGAAAACTGCAGCTACAGGAGCTGGAAAAGGAGGTGTGGCTACAGGTGCCGGAAGGGGAAGT
Organism: Hyperolius riggenbachi; assembly: GCF_040937935.1. Classification (NCBI taxonomy): domain Eukaryota; kingdom Metazoa; phylum Chordata; class Amphibia; order Anura; family Hyperoliidae; genus Hyperolius; species Hyperolius riggenbachi. The sequence goes on from NC_090648.1 coordinate 45,972,949, forward strand.
GTGGCTACAGGTGCCGGGTGGGGAAGTGTGGCTACAGGAGCTGGAAGGGGAAGTGTGGCTAAAGGTGCCTGGAAGGGAAGTGTGTCTACAGGAGCTGGAAGGGGAAGTGTGGCTACAGGTGCCGGAAGGGAAAGTGTGGCTACAGGTGCCAGGAGGGGAAGTGCAGCTACAGGTGTCGGGAGGGGAAGTGTGGCTACAGGAGCTGGAAGGGGAAGTGTGGCTACAGGTGCCTGGAGAGGAAGTGTGTCTACAGGTGCCAGGAGGGGAAGTGCAGCTACAGGTGCCGGGAGGGGAAGTGTGGCTACAGGTGCCGGAAGGGGAAGTGTGGCTACAGGTGCCGGGAGGGGAAGTGTGGCTACAGGTGCCTGGAGAGGAAGTGTGTCTACAGGTGCCTGGAGAGGAAGTGTGTCTACAGGTGCTGGGAGGGGAAGTGTGGCTACAGGAGCTGGAAGGGGAAGTGTGGCTACAGGTGCCAGGAGGGGAAGTGCAGCTACAGGTGCCGGGAGGGGAAGTGTGGCTACAGGTGCCGGAAGGGGAAGTGTGGCTACAGGTGCCGGGAGGGGAAGTGTGGCTACAGGTGCCTGGAGAGGAAGTGTGTCTACAGGTGCCTGGAGAGGAAGTGTGTCTACAGGTGCTGGGAGGGGAAGTGTGGCTACAGGTGCTGGGAGGGGAAGTGTGGCTACAGGTGCCGGAAGGGGAAGTGCAGCTACAGGTGTCGGGAGGATAAGTGTGGCTACAGGTGCCGGAAGGGGAAGTGTGGCTACAGGTGCCGGGAGGGGAAGTGTGGCTACAGGTGCCTGGAGAGGAAGTGTGTCTACAGGTGCCTGGAGAGGAAGTGTGTCTACAGGTGCTGGGAGGGGAAGTGTGGCTACAGGAGCTGGAAGGGGAAGTGTTGCTACAGGTGCCAGAAGGGGAAGTGTGTCTACAGGTGCCGGAAGGAGAACTGTGGCTACAGGTGACGGGAGGGGAAGTGTGGCTACAGATGCCGGAAGGGGAAGTGTGGCTACAGGTGCCGGAAGGGGAAGTGTGGCTACAGGTGCCAGGAGGGGAAGTGCTGCTACAGGTGCCGGGAGGGGAAGTGTGGCTACAGATGCCGGAAGGGGAAGTGTGGCTACAGGAGCTGGAAGGGGAAGTGTGGCTACAGGTGCCTGGAGGGGAAGTGTGGCTACAAGAGCTGGAAGGGGAAGTGTGGCTACAGGAGCTGGGATGGGAAGTGAGGCTACAGGTGCCGGGAGGAGAACTGTGGCTACAGGTGCCTGGAGGGGAAGTGTGGCTACAGGAGCCGGGAGGGGAAGTGTGGCTACAGGTGCCGGAAGGAGAACTGTGGCTACAGGTGCCGGAAGGGGAAGTGTGTCTACAGGTGCCGGAAGGAGAATTGTGGCTACAGGTGACGGGAGGGGAAGTGTGGCTACAGATGCCGGAAGAGGAAGTGTGGCTACAGGAGCTGGAAGGGGAAGTGTGGCTACAGGTGCTGGGAGGGGAAGTGTGGCTACAGGTGCCGGGAGGGGAAGTGTGGCTACAGATGCCGGAAGAGAAAGTGTGGCTACAGGAGCTGGAAGGGGAAGTGTGGCTACAGGTGCCGGAAGGGGAAGTGTGTCTACAGGTGCCGGAAGGAGAACTGTGGCTACAGGTGACGGGAGGGGAAGTGTGGCTACAGATGCCGAAAGAGGAAATGTGGCTACAGGTGCCGGAAGGAGAACTGTGGCTACAGGAGCTGGAAGGGGAAGTGTGTCTACAGGTGCCGGAAGGGGAAGTGTGGCTACAGGTGCCAGGAGGGGAAGTGCAGCTACAGGTGCCGGGAGGGGAAATGTGGCTACAGATGCCGGAAGGGGAAGTGTGGCTACAGGAGCTGGAAGGGGAAGTGTGGCTACAGGTGCCTGGAGGGGAAGTGTGGCTACAAGAGCTGGAAGGGGAAGTGTGGCTACAGGAGCTGGGATGGGAAGTGAGGCTACAGGTGCCGGAAGGAGAACTGTGGCTACAGGTGCCTGGAGGGGAAGTGTGGCTACAGGAGCCGGGAGGGGAAGTGTGGCTACAGGTGCCGGAAGGAGAACTGTGGCTACAGGTGCCGGAAGGGGAAGTGTGTCTACAGGTGCCGGAAGGAGAATTGTGGCTACAGGTGACGGGAGGGGAAGTGTGGCTACAGATGCCGGAAGAGGAAGTGTGGCTACAGGAGCTGGGAGGGGAAGTGTGGCTACAGGTGCCGGGAGGGGAAGTGTGGCTACAGATGCCGGAAGGGGAAGTGTGGCTACAGATGCCGGAAGAGGAAGTGTGGCTACAGGAGCTGGAAGGGGAAGTGTGGCTACAGGTGCCGGAAGGGGAAGTGTGTCTACAGGTGCCGGAAGGAGAACTGTGGCTACAGGTGACGGGAAAGGAAGTGTGGCTACAGATGCCGGAAGAGGAAATGTGGCTACAGGTGCCGGAAGGGCAGGGGCGTAACTAGACATCACTGGGCCCCCCTGCGAAGCTTTGGATGCCCCCCCCCCCACCTCCCTCACTTTCTGCACAAGAAAACTGAGGACCAATGTGCTTAGGGCTTGATTCACAAAGACTTTAGGCGTGATGACCTTTTCACCACTGAGTTATCACCGCTTTTTCCTGCTCTTCGCGCGAAGTTACCACGCGTACGCAAAGTCCCATAGGGTTTAATGGGAGCTTCGCGCGAAGCGTCGGGTGCTGCGCGCGCACTTACGCGCGTACGCGCGTACGCGCGGTAACTTCGCGCGAGTTTCTTCTTATCACGCCTAAAGTGAGTTTAGGCGTGATAAGGGGCTTTTCACTGGCGTGCAAACACTTTGCACCGCTTTGTGAATCAAGCCCTTAGACTTAAAGGAAATGTCAGGCAATCTATGCTACCCCCAGATCTACTTACATGGGCTTCCTCCAGCCCCTTGCAGCTGACAAGTCCCTAGTCGCAGCTCTGCTCCCAGTACATACATACACACACACAGCTGTATTATTTTACTACATGCGGTGGCCTATCTGGGCAAAATAGTGCCTATGGAAAACCATACCGCCCAACATTTTAAGTGTCGAAAGCGGGACACTTAGGCCACGCCCCTGGCCACGCCCACTAATTTATTATTATTTTTTTAAATTTATTTTTTATTAAAAATTTTTAATTAATTAGTCCCGAAAGGGAGGGTGCCAGTGGGAGGGGGAGGAGGGTGGTGAGGGTGGCCGAGGGGGGGGAAAGAAAACCCGATCGAGGCACCAGCCCGGGGATGCGGATGCGGCATGGATGCCGCATGGACGCTATTAAGCTTCTCCCTCCCTCCCTCCTAATGTGCCCCCAGTGTCCCCTTATGTGATTAATTAGGGGGGTTGTCAGTGGAGGGGGGGAGAATGCCCGTCACCGTGGGTGGGGAGGAGGGTGCCACTTTTAGGTGGGGGGGGGGGGGCGCCTGGGCAGAGAATGGAGGCGGAAAAACTGATCGAGGCTCCTGTGACGTCATAGTAAACAGGAAGCACATGGAGGCCGGATGCCAGAGACAGTACGCGTGCATCAGCCAGCGGTAAGAGGACCCGACTGCCCGCTCCGCTGCGCTCACTCTGCCTATAGGGAGGGGAGGAGAGGGGGGCACACGGACATACATTAGGGGGCATTCACAGACGGAGGGAGGGAGGAAGTATTGAAGCCGGGCTCCCGCATCCCTCAGTACCGCGGCTGGAGCCTCGATCAGTTTTTCCGCCTCTATTCTCTGCCAGCCGTCGGGATTCGAGAGGGGGGGCCCGGGATAGCGGGAGGGCCCCCCCAAATCGGGAGAATCCCGACGAAAACGGGACGGTTGGGGGGTATGGGAAAACACTGAAATTGTGCCCCACCCCCCCTTCCCTTTCCCAGAGAATAGGATCTTTAATACCCTCAACAACTGAATGCAAAGTACAACAAACGCTCAGCTTCCCTTTTGCACCCGTCGTGTAAAAATGTGTGCCGTCGCTCACAGGAAGATGGATCAGAGAACGCTCATCGTTGCTGGATCCATCTTCTTACATGTTGCACCAGTGAGTACCGTATTTTGTTTTGAGACAGTGAGCTGACTAAATGTTCACTCCCTCCCCCTACCCATCATCTACTCATTGCTGGTCAGTGTTCTTATCAGGATGATCTCCTGCAGCAGCTCTGATAAAACTCAAGGACCTGTGAATCTTCTCACTAGCAGCTATGTACTGTGAGCCTGCTGAGAGCAATGTATGGGCAGCTTAGGCTGTACACCTTACAATGCCTATATATAGAGTGACCAGATTTTTGTGGGCTCAACCTGGGACGTGGTGGCCGAAGCCCTGTACTGGAGACACAAACAGTACAGGGCTCCGCCTCTGGACGCCATCTTCCTGTAGCCCTGCTCTGCCTGTGCCTGCCGGAGGACAATGCAGGCTGCTGGAGCGGGGCTGCGGGGACTGAATTAGCGCAGCGTCTATGAGACGCTGCGGCTAGTTCATTCAGTACGGTGGCCAGAGTCCCGAGGCCGGGACGTCCCGCTGCTAAAAGCGGGACGTTTCCCGGGACCTCATGCTGCCTGGGACAGCGGACCCCGAAACCGGGACCTGTCCCGGGTAATCCGTCTGGTCACTCTACTATATATAAGCAGCTCTCAGGAAGTTTACAGCACACAGCTGCAGGTCAGAAGATTCACATGTCCTTTGCTTTTATCAGCGCAGGAGATCATCCTGATAAGGACACACAGACCAGTGTGATGATCCCTGTCTCTTCCTGTCGCCCTCAGCATAGAGACCCCACTCACGTCTGCGCCATGTGTGTCCCCATGCAGCAGCTCCATCTACACACATACACTCCTCTCTCACCCCCATCAGCCCCAGCGGCACGCACGCAGGGCTCCATGGCCAATCAATAGGGTTATGTGAGTGATGTTGCCAGGGCGACACAGAAGCTGTCAGCAGAGAGGTGGACGCCTGGATGGGACACAAACACATCACATTCCTCTGACTCTTCCTACTTATACAGACAGTTGGGCTGGCTGGGAGGGAGAGGTAGTTTGCTAATTGATGTGCCTCCCTGGGAGGTGAAAGACAAGGGTGCCTATAGCAGGAGCAGTGATTGCTGATAAGGGACAGTGTACAACTTTTTTTCACCCTGTGACTCTGCTGTACATGAAGTCATCAGGACTTTGCTGCAATGTGAGACAAATGTTTTTTTTATGAACCCTAGGGAGCAGGGACAGTGTACAAATTCCAGAGTGTGTGTGATTCCTTATCTGTGTTGTGGACACAAGCAGTCAATATAACAATGGTGCCAGAGCAGAATATGTTTTTTATCTCCATGCCCTTAGCTGTCAGTCTCTCAAACTTTTCCCCACAAGGGCCCCCTGTGGCTTCTGGGCCCCCCTGCGGAGGCATACCTTGCAGGGTCTATTGTTACGCCCCTGCGGAAGGGGAAGCGTGGCTACAGGTGCTGGAAGGGGAAGTGTGGCTACAGGAGCCGGGAGGGGAAGTGTGGCTACAGGTGCTGGGAGGGGAAGTGTGGCTACAGATGCCAGAAGGGGAAGTGTGGCTACAGGTGCCGGGAGGGAAAGTGTGGCTACAGGAGCCGGAAGGGGAAGTGTGTCTACAGGAGCCGGAAGGGGAAGTGTGGCTACAGGAGCCGGAAGGGGAAGTGTGTCTACAGGAGCCAGAAGGGGAAGTGTGGCTACAGGTGCTGGGAGGGGAACTGTGGCTACAGATGCCGGAAGAGGAAGTGTGGCTACAAGAGCTGGAAGGGGAAGTGTGGCTACAGGTGCTGGGAGGGGAAGTGTGGCTACAGGTGCTGGGAGGGGAAGTGTGGCTACAGGTGCTGGGAGGGGAAGTGTGTCTACAGTAGTGTTGGGCGAACAGTGTTCGCCACTGTTCGGGTGATGTTCGAGTTCGGCCGAACACCTGATGGTGTTCGGCCTTTTAAGTTCGGGTTCGCCCCGAACTACTAATTGGCCGCCGAACAGGGCCGAACAGGGCCCCTGTTTGGCCGAACAGGGCCCTGTTCGGCCGAATACTGCCCCCCTATGGGGTCGCAGGCATAAGGGGTGAGCATGCCCCGATCGCGGGGGGGGGGCGGAAATTCCCCCCACCCCCTCTGCTAGCGCTCCCCCCTCTGCCCGCTTCCCCATACAAAAGTTTCAGGAAGTACCGGTCCGGTGGTAGTGGGTGGCTGGCAGTGGGCGGCACTGTGAAGTGAGTGACTGAGGAGGAGGAGTCCGGAGAGTGACGCGTTGAGGGAGGCCGGGCAGCGGGCGGTTCAGCAGTAGTACCGTACTACTGCTGAACCGCCCGCTGCCCGGCATGCTCCCCCCTTATGCCTGCGACCCCATAGGGCCCCCAAAAGCGGGATGTTTGGGGAGTTCGGGGTTCGGCCCGAACATGCCGAACATTGCGGCCATGTTCGGCGAACTTTCCCGAACCCGAACATCCAGGTGTTCGCCCAACACTAGTCTACAGGAGCCGGAAGGGGAAGTGCGGCTACAGGTGCCGGAAGGAGAACTGTGGCTACAGGTGATGGGAGGGCAAGTGTGGCTACAGATGCCGGAAAAGGAAGTGTGGCTACAAGAGCTGGAAGGGGAAGTGTGACTACAGGTGCTGGAAGGGGAAGTGTGGCTACAGATGCCGGAAGGGGAAGTGTGGCTACAGGAGCCGGAAGGAGAACTGTGGCTACAGGTGACGGGAGGGGAAGTGTGTCTACAGGTGCCGGAAGGAGAACTGTGGCTACAGGTGACGGGAGGGGAAGTGTGGCTACAGATGCCGGAAGAGGAAGTGTGGCTACAGGAGCTGGAAGGGGAAGTGTGGCTACAGATATCGGAAGGGGAAGTGTGGCTACAGGTGCCGGAATGAGAACTGTGGCTACAGGAGCTGGAAGGGGAACTGTGGCTACAGATGTCGGAGGGGGAAGTGTGGCTACAGGTGCTGGGAGGAGAAGTGCAGCTACAGGTGCCGGGAGGGGAAGTGTGGCTACAGGAGCTGGAAGGGGAAGTGTGGCTACAGATATCGGAAGGGGAAGTGTGGCTACAGGTGCCGGAAGGAGAACTGTGGCTACAGGAGCTGGAAGGGGAAGTGTGGCTACAGATGTCGGAAGGGGAAGTGTGGCTACAGGTGCTGGGAGGAGAAGTGCAGCTACAGGTGCTGGGAGAGGAAGTGCAGCTAAAGTAGGCTGTGTTCATTTTCTTCTTTTTCTGTCTGAAAAAAATTCAAGAGTTCAAGTATGCAAATGACAGTTTCTCTCCTGTTGGGACCTAGTCACACTATAGCGTCCTTTACTGATAAGGAATTACAGCCATAAACCTATTGCCTGGAAGAGAACAGCTTCTGACTGAGTGCAAAGGATAGATAAATAAAAGGTCAATAGTTCATATATTTTAGCTCTGGGACACTGAGGTTGTGTGAATGTTTGTATCATTCATATGAAACAATACAACATTAAACCTACTTTTTTTAGCTTATAAAGTCAAAATAAAACGGTGGAATTCTAAATAATAATGATAAAAAAGTATTTTCAGGAGTAGGAGGGTAGATGCATTTGTTTTTTACTCTATGGGCTTGATTCACAAAGCGGTGCTAACCCAGTTAGAGACTTTAGGCGTGATAACCATTGCACCACGCTGGTGAAAAGCCAGTTTAGGCGTGATAAGTTTAGGTGTGATAAGTTTAGGTGTGATAAGTTTAGGCATGCTAAGTTTAGATAAGTGTAGATAGCGTGCAAAGTCCCGCACGCAAAGCAGCGCTATTAAACTCTATGCGAAGTGCAGCAGACTTTGCTAGCGCAAAACTTTTGATCAGCTGTGCACTGCGGTGCTAACCCAGTTGGTGCTTAAACGTATCATGCCTAAACTTATCACACCTAAACTTATCATGTCTAAACTTATCACACCTAAACTTATCACACCTAAACTTATCACACCTAAACTTATCATGCCTAAACTGAGTTTAGGCGTGATAAAGGGCTTTTCACCAGCGTGCTAACTGTTAGCACCGCTTTGTGAATCAGGCCCAATGTATTCATTAGTTTATTTCCGTGTCACTTCTCTCCAGAAGCAGCAGCTGCCGTTCTCTCTGTTGGACTTTCACTTTCTATTTAGTGGCAGACGCAGCTGTCTCAGCATCCGTGTCTGTTGGCTGGCAATGCTGCATTCCTGGACACTGACACCTGCTGCTGCTTCACCCACTGTCACTTCCTCTATGACACACTTCGGCTGGTGGTCCCCATCCCTAAAAGCACAGAGGTCAGTCCTGGGGAGAGGTTGATGGTTGCTGATGCTGGTAGAAGGCTGGAGCAAAGAGAATTACACCAAATTACACATTAGCCTATTAGAACTATTACTAGGAATGAACAGAGAATTCTCCTAATGTGTAAACTCACACAGGAAATGCAAGCTGAGCTGGCAGATTTATGCCATTCCATTGACCAATTACCTGTCATCTGTGTGTAGCACGCCCCCCTCGGTAGTCACATAGTATGGCCTGGGCTGATTCCCTGCTTTACCACTGCTCCTAGATTTGGCTTTTTCTTTTACCTTTGTTTTTCAGTCTTATTACAGTTCCTGGTTGTCAGGACATGAACTTACGAGGGGGTAAGCACTCTATACATGACAATGGATACGGCTCACCAAAACCTGCCAATGGCAACTACAGTGTCAGAGGTGCAAGAAGGGGATGGGGAATAATTTGTTAATGATTACCACTATTCAAAGCATTTATAGAAGTGACATTACAAGCACAGGACCACTAAATAGGGATGCTCAAATCCGACTCGGATCAAATCCGGATAGTTGTTATCCAGATTTCATCCGATTAAATTCAAATCACCTGTGCGAAGTGGGCGGGGAGGGGGGGGGGTGGTCACGTGATTACAAACACTTCCTTCTTCAGCCCGGAAGGAGGAAGTGTTTGTAATCACATGACCACCGCGTGGAATGCATCGTGGGAGGCACCAAGGGACGGACCTAAGAAGACATCAGATAGGTAAGATTGAAAACCCCCGCACAGGTGATTTGAATTTAATTGGATGAAATCCGGATAACAACTATCTGGATTTTATCCGAGTCGGTTTGAGCATCCCTACTACTAAAGAGCTTGTACTGTAGTTAAGGGAGGGCCCCTTGAGGCCCTTCCAGCCCAAGGGGCCCAATGCGGTTGCTACTTCTGCTACACCACTGGAGGTAGGTCTCAAACCGCTTGGTCTCAAAGTCTAGGAGCCAGAGGTCCCTCCACATTGGGCTAAAATTAACCCCCCACCTAGACCTAACACTAATCCCCACCACCACCACCACCAAGGTTTAATACTAATCCCAATTCTAGGCCTAACAGTAACCACCCACCTAGGCCTAACACTAACCTTCCCCCCACCAAGGCTTAACACTAACCCCAAACCTAGGCCTAACCACCCATCTAGGCCTAACACGAATCCCTAAACCTAGGGATAATCTAGGGATAACACTAACCACCCACCTAGGCCTAACACTAATTTCTCCACCTTGGCCTAAAACAAATTTTCACCTAAGCCTAATAATAACTTTTCCACCTTGGCCTAACAATAACAACCACACCTAGGGCTAACACTAACCCTCCCACCTAGGCTCAACAGTAACACCCCCCCCCCCCCAATTTAGGCCTAACTCAAACCCCTCCCCCCAGCTTGGCCTAACTCTAACCTCCCCTCCTAGGTCTAATACTAACCTCATTGCTTAGGCCTAACGCTTACCCCCTGCCACCTAGATTTAACACTAACCCCTCACACCTAGACCTAACACTAACCCTCCACCACCAAGGCTTAACACTAACCCCCCCACTTAGGCCTAGCACTAGCCCCCTGCCTGGGCCTAACTCTAACCCACGCCACACACACTAACCTAGGCCTAACACTAACCCACCTACAGAGACCTAAAACGATGCCCCCACCTAGTCCTAACACGGACCCCCCCCCCCCCACACATAAGCCTTAAATATTATGGTAAATTGGGTCCCCTGAAACATTTACTGCTTTCTACTATGTGTCAGTAGAGTGCCTCTTTAAGTGGCTAGAGCAGCATTTTTGCTAAACCCTCATCCCTCCCCCCCCATGTGTACACAGTGTGCTGCCGCCACTGGGAATGGTGTGTACAAGGAAACATTCCATATGCTTCATACAGTGTGTGCCTTTGCCTGTCTGTGAGTCATTCGTCAGATGGCAGCTCTGCATGTGTGTGAATGTGTGTTTATGTGTTGGTGAGTCACCGCCCCCCAGTACAAACTGTTCTGTGATCCCTAATAGCAGCAGAGACATTCACTGCGGGCAGAAGGGCCTGGCACTGGCCCAGCATGGAGAAATACACTGAGGACAGCAGCTAGGAGATTTGGGAGAGGTTAATGGCACGCAGGACGACAGGGATGTGCGATAGGGACGTGCGTGTGGGGAGAACATCACGCATGTGCGCACGTATGTTTCTGCAATATGCAGACTCACATTTTTTCTTTAAAAAAACAACAACACATAAATGCATGTTACAGGGCCAGTTAGGACACTTACATTTATCTGGATACCTCTGCGCAGTATAGGTGACTACGCAAGAGAATGCATTCCTTTGTGAACTAAGACCCCGGCTTTTAACTTGGCTGTAGAGATAACAGTGGTGCCTGGATGAGTGATTCCTGTGAATTCATTTGTTTGAACATTTGCATGCGAGCGTGCGAAGGGTTAATAGATTTTTGCTATTTTCACATTTTTTCTATTTCACATCTGAAAACTACAAGTCCCAGAATGCTCCAGACTTGATTTATTAAAGCGGACCTGAACTCAGAACTCCCTCTTTGCTCCAAAAGATAAGAAACAGCATAATAACCTTTAAAGGAGTCATCAGGGATTTTAAATGAAAATAAGTGCTACTTACCCGGGGCTTCTTCCAGCCCCAAACTTCCAGCCTGTCCCTCGCTGCAGCTCTGCGGTGAGCCGTTTGTCGCCTCTCCCTCCCGGTCCCCGGTGATGATGTCAGGCCGACCTGGAGGTTGGCCTGTACTGCGCCTGCGCGAGCGGCGCTGTCAATCACCGCCACGTGGACCGGAGCGCACTGCGCAGGCGCAGTAGTTCTGCACCTGCGCAGTACGCTCCGGTCCACGTGGCGGTGATTAACAGCGCCGCAGGTGCAGTACAGGCCGACCTCCAGGTCGGCCTGACATCATCACCGGGGACCGGGAGGGAGAGGCGACAAACGGCTCACCGCAGAGCTGCAGCGAGGGACAGGCTGGAAGTTTGGGGCTGGAAGAAGCCCCGGGTAAGTAGCACTTATTTTCATTTGAAATCCCTGATGACTCCTTTAAAGGTTATTATGCTGTTTCTTATCTTTTGGAGCAAAGAGGGAGTTCTGAGTTCAGGTCCGTTTTAATAAATCAAGTCTGGAGCATTCTGGGACTTGTAGTTTTGAGATGTGAAAAAGAAAAAATGTGAAAATAGCAAAAATCTATAAACCCTTCGCACGCTCGCATGCAAATGTTCAAACAAATGCATTCATTCATTTGAAATCCCTGATGACTCCTTTAAAGAAAAACATTTCTTTGTTATAGCGGATACAAATCCTGCAGTAAATCTTCAGTGGGTCTGTTTCCTGCTTTCATGGAAGCAGCCATATTGTTAACATCCCGTGCTTTCAAATGAGCTTGTCTGTTTTATCTGCCATGGCAATCAGGTGACACGGGAGAGATAAAATTACAATTTGTGATTAGTCACAGATGAGGGGGAGTTAAACAGGTTAAACTCTCTAAATACATACAGGGTGCATTTCTATGTTTTCCTTCTGTCCTGTGCCAAGAGTTCAGGTCCACTTTAAAGTGTACCTGTAGAGGAGAAAATTGTCCCAAATAGATACCTATAGCATTAGAGGGATTGTCGGAGGAATGCTTTAACCTGTGCGGCCGTATAGCAGAAATTAAAAGGATTTCTGCAGGAAATTGTTTTCCTAGCCAAGAGCATGATGCTATAAAACAGGTGCCATTTTATTTCTGTTTTATATCCTTTTAATTTTATAAGCAATGTCTTGTGTCGTCATTGTCATTTTTACTCTCGATTTTGTAAATATTATATATTTTGTACATGTTCTTTCTGCACTGTTCCACAAAGCACTCAGAAAAGCGCTCCTAGAGGCTTCCAGGCCTCAAGCAAGGGTCTAGTAAATGTTTTGAGTATAATTAGTGGCGTAGCTAAGGAGCTGTGGGCCCCGATGCAAGTTTTACATTGGGGCCCCCTAAGCACTCTATACATAACAATTGATACGGCGCACCAAAACCTGCCAAGGACACCCACAGTGTCAGAGGAGTTAGAAGGGGATGGGGAACAGTTTGTTAATGATTACCACTATTCAAAACATCTATACAAGTGATTATTATGAGCACAGGACCAATAGAGAGCTAATACTGCAGTTGAGGGAAATCTCTTGGGATTCTGCCAAGGCTGCTGCTGCCCCCCCAGTGTATAAATGTGCCCTGCGTGTGTGCATTTACACATTACCTGCTCTGTGTTGCCCACTGTGTGGTACTCATCTGTCTTTGGAATGGAATCCCCCGCAGGTTATTTTATTGAATTCCATACAATTTTTTTTTTCAAAAATAAAAAAAAAATAGCTTGCCACCAGATGTTGATGATGCTGCGTGACACTGAGGTCAGGGCCGGGCCGAGGCAGAGGCAAAAGAGGCTCCAGCCTCAGGGAGCAGTGCAGAAGAGGGTGCACACCTCACTCAGCTATCATTCCCCTATTGTGTTTGAAGCAGAGAAAAAAAAGAAAAGGGGATACATGGCAGTGATTGCAAGCCAGATAACTAGAGATTAAGGTGTTGGTAGCCCTGGGGCGCCTCTTAGTCTAATAGCAATCAGGGTGTGATGGCCGGGGTGGGATGCATGGAGGGGCGCACTTTGGTGTCTGAGCCTCGGGTGCTGGAGGACCTTGTCCAGGTAAGATGCCCCGGTTATATGTGTCCCCCCCCTTATAGGTTGCCAGGTATAGGTGCCCCCAGTATGGGTTAGCCAGGTATAGGTGCCTCCTGTAAAGGTAGTAGGGCATAGGTGCCCTAGTACAGAAAGCAAGGTATAGGTTCCCCCAGTATAGGTAGCCAGGTATAGGTGCCCCAAGTATAGGTAGCCAGGTATAGGTGCCCCCAGTATAGGTAGTCAGGCATAGGTGCCCCCTGTATAGGTAGCCAGGTATAAGTACCCCCAGTATAGTAGCCAGGCATAGGTGCCCCCAGTATAGGTTGCCAGGTATAGGTGCCCCCAGTATAGGTAGCCAGGTATAGGTGCCCCCAGTATAGGTAGCCAGGTATAGGTGCCTCCAGTATAGGTAGCCAGGTATAGGTGCCCCCAGTATAGGCAGTCAGGTATAGTTACCCCCAGTATAGGTAGCCAAGTATAGGTGCCCCCAGTATAGGTAGCCAGGTATAGATGCCCCCAGTATAGGTAACCAGGTATATATGCCCCCAGTATAGGTAGCCAGGTATAGGTGCCTCCAGTATAAGTAGCCAGGTATAGGTGCCTCCAGTATAGGTAGCCAGGTATGGGTGCCTCCAGTATATGTAGCCAGGTATAGGTGCCCCCAGTATAGGTAGCCAGGTATAGGTGCCTCCAGTATAGGTAGCCAGGTATAGGTTCCCCCTAGTATAGGTAGCCAGGTATAGGTGCCTCCAGTATAGGTAGCCAGGTATAGGTGCCCCCAGTATAGGTAGCCAGGTATAGGTGCCCCCAGTATAGGTAGCCAGGTATAGGTGCCCCAGTATAGGTAGCCAGGTATAGTTGCCCCCAGTATAGGTAGCCAGGTATAGGTGCCCCCAGTATAGGTAGCCAGGTATAGATGCCCCCAGTATAGGTAACCAGGTATATCTGCCCCCAGTATAGGTAGCCAGGTATAGGTGCCTCCAGTATAAGTAGCCAGGTATAGGTGCCTCCAGTATAAGTAGCTAGGTATAGGTGCCCCCAGTATAGGTAACCAGGAATAGGTGCCTCCAGTATTGGTATCCAGGTATAGGTGCCGCAGTATAGGAAGCCAGGTATAGGTGCCTCCAGTATAGGTAGCCAGGTATAGGTGCCTCCAGTATAGGTAGCCAGGTATAGGTGCCCCCAGTATAGGTAACCAGGTATATATGCCCCCAGTATAGGTAGCCAGGTATAGGTGCCCCCAGTATAGGTAGCCAGGTATAGGTGCCCCCAGTATAGGTAGCCAGGTATAGGTGCCCCCAGTATAGGTAGCCAGGTATAGGTGCCCCCAGTATAGGTAGCCAGGTATAGATGCCCCCAGTATAGGTAACCAGGTATATATGCCCCCAGTATAGGTAGCCAGGTATAGGTGCCTCCAGTATAGGTTAGCCAGGTATAGATGCCCCCAGTATAGGTAACCAGGTATATATGCCCCCAGTATAGGTAACCAGGTATAGTTGCCCCCAGTATAGGTAGCCAGGTATAGTTGCTCCCAGTATAGGTAGCCAAGTATAGGTGCCCCCAGTATAGGTAGCCAGGTATAGGTGCCCCAGTATAGGTAGCCAGGTATAGTTGCCCCCAGTATAGGTAGCCAGGTATAGGTGCCTACAGTATAAGTAGCCAGGTATAGGTGCCTCCAGTATAAGAAGCTAGGTATAGGTGCCCCCAGTATAGGTAGCCAGGTATAGGTGCCTCCAGTATAGGTAGCCAGGTATAGGTGCCCCCAGTATAGGTAGCCAGGTATAGGTGCCTCCAGTATAGGTAGCCAGGTATAGGTGCCTCCAGTATAGGTAGCCAGGTATAGGTGCCCCCAGTATAGGTAACCAGGTATAGATGCCCCCAGTATAGGTAGCCAGATATAGGTGCCCCCAGTATAGGTAGCCAGGTATAGGTGCCTCCAGTATAGGTAGCCAGGTATACCTATACCTGGTATAGGTAGCCAGGCATAGGTGCCCCCAGTATAGGTAGCCAGGTATAGATGCTCCCAGTATAGGTAGCCAGGTATAGATGCCCCCAGTATAGGTAACCAGGTATATATGCCCCCAGTATAGGTAGCCAGGTATAGGTGCCTCCAGTATAGGTTAGCCAGGCATAGGTGCCCCAGTATAGGTAGCCAGGTATAGATGCCCCCAGTATAGGTAACCAGGTATATATGCCCCCAGTATAGGTAGCCAGGTATAGTTGCCCCCAGTATAGGTAGCCAGGTATAGTTGCTCCCAGTATAGGTAGCCAGGTATAGGTGCCCCCAGTATAGGTAGCCAGGTATAGGTGCCCCAGTATAGGTAGCCAGGTATAGTTGCCCCCAGTATAGGTAGCCAGGTATAGGTGCCCCCAGTATAGGTAGCCAGGTATAGATGCCCCCAGTATAGGTAACCAGGTATGTATGCCCCCAGTATAGGTAGCCAGGTATAGGTTCCTCCAGTATAAGTAGCCAGGTATAGGTGCCTCCAGTATAAGTAGCTAGGTATAGGTGCCCTGAGTATAGGTAGCCAGGTATAGGTGCCTCCAGTATAGGTAGCCAGGTATAGGTGCCCCCAGTATAGGTAGCCAGGTATAGGTGCCTCCAGTATAGGTAGCCAGGTATAGGTGCCTCCAGTATAGGTAGCCAGGTATAGGTGCCCCCAGTATAGGTAACCAGGTATATATGCCCCCAGTATAGGTAGCCAGGTATAGGTGCCCCCAGTATAGGTAGCCAGGTATAGGTGCCTCCAGTATAGGTAGCCAGGTATAGGTGCCTCTGGTATAGGTAGCCAGGCATAGGTGCCCCCAGTATAGGTAGCCAGGTATAGATGCCCCCAGTATAGGTAGCCAGGTATAGGTGCCCCAGTATAGGTAGCCAGGTATAGGTGCCCCCAGTATAGGTAGCCAGGTATAGTTGCCCCCAGTATAGGTAGCCAGGTATAGATACCCCCAGTATAGGTAGCCAGGTATATATGCCCCCAGTATAGGTGCCTCCAGTATAGGTAGCCAGGTATAGGTGCCTCTGGTATAGGTAGCCAGGCATAGGTGCCCCCAGTATAGGTAGCCAGGTATAGATGCCCCCAGTATAGGTAACCAGGTATATATGCCCCCAGTATAGGTAGCCAGGTATAGGTGCCCCCAGTATAGGTAGCCAGGTATAGTTGCCCCCAGTATAGGTAGCCAGGTATAGGTACCCCCAGTATAGGTAGCCAGGTATAGGTGCCCCCAGTATATGTAGCCAGGTATAGGTGCCCCCAGTATAGGTAGCCAGGTATAGGTGCCCCCAGTATAGGTAGCCAGGTATAGATGCCCCCAGTATAGGTAACCAGGTATATATGCCCCCAGTATAGGTAGCCAGGTATAGGTGCCTCCAGTAAAGGTAGCCAGGTATAGGTGCCTCCAGTATAGGTAGCCAGGCATAGGTGCCCCCAGTATAGGTAGCCAGGTATAGGTGCCCCCAGTATAGGAAGCCAGGTATAGGTGCCCCCAGTATAGGTAGCCAGGTATAGGTGCCCCCAGTATAGGTAGCCAGGTATAGTTGCCCCCAGTATAGGTAGCCAGGTATAGGTGCCCCCAGTATAGGTAGCCAGGTATAGATGCCCCCAGTATAGGTAACCAGGTATATATGCCCCCAGTATAGGTAGCCAGGTATAGGTGCCCCCAGTATAGGTAGCCAGGTATAGATGCCTCCAGTATAAGTAACCAGGTATATATGCCCCCAGTATAGGTAGCCAGGTATAGGTGCCCCCAGTATAGGTAGCCAGGTATAGGTGCCTCCAGTATAGGTAGCCAGGTATAGGTGCCCCCAGTATTGGAAGCCAGGTATAGGTGCCCCCAGTATAGTAGCCAGCTATAGGTGCCCCCAGTATAGGTAGCCAGGTATAGGTGCCCCCAGTATAGGTAGCCAGGTATAGGTGCCCCCAGTATAGGTAGCCAGGTATAGGTTCCCCCAGTATAGGTAGCCAGGTATAGGTGCCCCCAGTATAGTAGTCAGCTATAGGTGCCCTCAGTATAGGTTAGCCAGTTGCTATTAGTGCTCCAGTATAGGTTAGTGAGGTATAGGTGGGGAGGTATAGGTGCCCCCCACTATGCCTAAGGTAACAACAACAACAGTAATAATAAAAGTGGCCAAATTAAAACAATGTGCCTGCTAACCATTGCCATATGTAGAGCTGAAAGGAATAAACTGTGTTTTTCCCACATAAGTGGAATTTAAAGTACACTTGAAGGGAGAGGGATGTGGAGGCTGCCATATTATGTACTTTTAAACAATGCACATTGCTTGGCTGTCCTGCTGATCCTCTGCCTCTAATACTTTTACCCATAGACCCTGAGCAAGCATGCAGCAGATCAGATGTTTCTGACATTATTGTCAGAACTGACAAGATTAGCTGCATGCTTGTTTCTGGTGTGATTCAGACACTACTGCAGCCAAATAGATCAGCAGGACTCCATAGCACTCTCAGCTCAGATTCACTTTAAGTATAGGTTTGCTAACACTTTAAGATTTTTTTTTCTAATCCTAATATTAATTATACTATGTAAAACAATCTATGTGGTTGTATAATTGGTTATTACTGCAGTGCCGGGAGCTTCCAGACTGTTAATATGATGAAACTATCATCCTTGGTAATACGAGATGATTGGTGAGTTTGGGGCCTGTATGAGTTTAGCATATGCTTTCTCTGGAATCAGATCGCAGTAACAGCGGCTGAACAGAGGAGCTGGGAGATGATTCGCTCTCCCGCAGGAACGGTGAGTTTTCTTTGACTAAGAGCTGTAGAAATTGGCTTCAGAACTCACACTCCATTTTCATCCAAAAGTCCTGAATTTTTTAAACCAATCTTTAGGGAACGAAAGGGAAATTCCAGAAATACTCGTCACGTGCAATCTGTCCTATATATAGAAAAAATGTCCATAGAGTTGCTTCAGGACATTAATCTCCTTGGCGGTAATCCCGCGCTAGGATCGGGGCGGAAAACCACAGCTCAGAGCGGTAATCCCGACCTCT
The DNA here is from genome assembly GCF_040937935.1 of Hyperolius riggenbachi. NCBI lineage: Eukaryota > Metazoa > Chordata > Amphibia > Anura > Hyperoliidae > Hyperolius > Hyperolius riggenbachi. The sequence goes on from NC_090648.1 coordinate 45,990,831, forward strand.
GCTCGGGGTAGCTCCCGGAGGCTGTGTGCAGAGCAATGCGCTCAGCGGGCATTATTACATACCTCGCAGGGGATCCCGACATCGGCCGCCATTCTTCTTCTGCTCCCCCGAGGCTCTGCTTCCTCCAGGTGAATCTCACTTTAGAGTTGCAGCGCCACCAAAAAATATATAAATATTATAAAAAAATATTATAAAAAACATAAATAGTTACCTTAGGGACTTAACTTTTTTAAATTTATGTCAAAAGAGTATATTACTGTAATTTTTTAAATTATGGGCGTGTAATTAGTGATAGACACAAAATTGAAAAAATGCATCTTTATTTCCAAATAAAATATTGACGCCATGTATTGTACTATGGAAATATTTTAAACGTTTTAATACCCGGGACAAATGGGAAAATAAAATGTGTGGGTTTGAATTACAGCTGCATGTATTATTTTAAAGGGAACCTTAACTAAGAGGGATATGGATGTTTCTTTTTAAACAATACCAGTTGCTTGTCAGTCCTGCTGATCTGTTTGGCTGCAATAGTGTCTGAATCACACACCTGAAACAAGCATGCAGCTAATCCAGGCTTACATCAGTCAGAGCACCTGATCTGCATGCTTGTTGAGCATCTGTGGCTAAAAGTATTAGAGACACAGGGACAGCGGGAGGGCCAGGCAACTGGTATTATTTTAAAGGAAAAATCTGTATGCTTCTCAGATAAAGTTCTCTTTAAAATATAATGGGAGAAAACTGAGAAATAATAATTTTTTTCTTTTTTTTCCAGTTAAAATGCATTTAGAATAAAATAATTCTTAGCAAATTGTACCACCCAAAGAAAGCCTAATTGGTGGCGGAAGAAAAAAAAGAGATATAGATTGTTTCATTGTGATAAGTAGTAAAAAAGTTATAGGTGAATGAGTAAAAGAAGCTCTGAAAAGAAAATTGCTCTGGTACCAGGGCTGGAGCTACCATAGGAAAAAATAGGCAATTGCCCCAGGGCCCCAGAGCCTGTAGGGGACCCCAAGGTGTCCCTCGCCCATCTTAACTGTTGCTCCTCAGGGACTCTGTAGAGTAGCGTCTCATCTGTGCTGGCGGCCGGGCAGGTGAGACACTACACTTACATAGATACTGCAGAGGTCCTAGGGAGTGCATTAAGTTGGGAGGTGATTGGGGGAGGGTCAGCAGCCAGCTCAGGGGCCCAGGAGGCTGCAACAAAGGACCCCTAATGCCGCTTTTTTGGTCGGGGGGGGGGGGGGGGGGTGTCTGTTGGGGGGGGGGGGGGGCAGGCTAATTTTGCCCTAGGGCCCAATTGTTACTTGAACCGGCCCTGTCTGGTACAGAAGGAGAAACCTCCCTCAGTAGTGAAGTGGTTAAAGTATCCAAGGCTACAAAAATGTCCCTAAAAACGTTCTCTATAAAGTGTACAATAGGAAATTTTACTGATTTAAAAAACTTTTTTTTTTAAACTTTTTTTAAAAGGTTTTTTCAAAAATTATAAGGTCTTTAAAAAAAAATAAAAATAGAATATATAGATGTATGTATAGGGGCTTAAAATCAACTGTATTAACTCTAATGTAATGCGGCATAGATTCTAACTACAGTGGCCCCCGAGCCGGTTAATCAGAGGGCAGTTGTACGTATGCTACATTTTTGGTCAAGTTTGTGCCAAACACCTGTCTTGGTCGAAGTATGTCTTGCAGTGGCACAACTAAAATTTATTGGGTCCTCCAGCAAAACTTTGATGCCCCCCCCCCCAAATGTTCACACACTTTCCCTTGCTTCCCTTTGGTGCACTTTATAGCATTATGGTCCATCTCACAAGGGTCATAAAACCATTCTGGCCATCATGGTTTTCACACCCATAACAAGTGTAGTCACAAAAACACCTGATCTGAAGTATAGTCCCCAGTATCGTAGGTAGGGAAGGATAGTAGCTTGGACCCCCCACAGCTCTGTGCACAGCGCAGGTGCTGCACCCCTATGTATGTGAGGCATAGCCCCCAACCGTCCCGAATTGGTCGGTATTCTCCGGATTTGGGGGGGCTGTCCCGCTATCCCGGGCCCCCCCCCCCCCTCTTGAATCCCGGCCGGCTGGGCAGATAATGGAGACGGAAAAACTGATCGAGGCTCCAGCCGCGGTAATGGAGGGATGCGGGAGCTTCATTACTTCCTCCCTCTCCGAATACCCCCCTATTGTTTGTCTGTGTCCCCCCCCCCCCCCCCCTGTAGGCAGAGTGAGCGCAGCGGAGCAGGCAGTCGGGTCCTCTTACCGCTGATGCACGCGTACTGTCTGGCATTGGACCTCCATGTGCTTCCTGTTTACTATGACGTCACAGGAAGCACATGGAGATCCGGTGCCAGAGAGAGTACTCGTGCATCAGCGGTAAGAGGACCCGACTGCCCACTGCGCTCACTCTGCCTACAGGGAGAGAGGGAGGGGACACAGACATACATAGAGGGGTATTCAGAGAGAGGGAGGGAGGTGTTAAGCTCCCGCATCCCTCATTACCGCGGCTGGAGCCTCGATCAGTTTTTCACCTCTTCTCTGCCCAGGCAACCCCCCCCCAACCTAAAAGTGGCACCCTCCTCCCTACCCATGGGCTTTCCCCCCCTCCACTGACAACCTCCCTACCCACTAGCACCCTCCAGCCTAGTGTCAGTGCACTCTGCTAACGGGGGACACTGGGGGGCAGATCTCAAGGGAGGGAGGAGGTTAATGCTATGCCCGCATCCCACTTAGGCGCGGCTGGCGCCTCGATCATTTTTTTTTTTTGCAGTGGCACCCATCCTCACCCTCCTCCCCACCCACGGGAACCCTTACCCTCCTCCCCACCCACGGGCAGGGTGTATGAGGGTATATTTATAAAAAAAAATATAAGGGCATAAATATTTAATTAAAAAAAAAATCTTCAAAAAACTATAGTAGTGTTGGGGGTGTGGTTAGGGTGTGTGGTTAGGGGTGTGGCCAGGGGTGTTGCCAGTGTCCCGGTTTCTTATTTTAAAATGTTGGGAGGTATGTGTGAGGCTTTAGGGAGAGTTTTATCATACGCACAGAAGAAGTCAGTAGAGATGGCTGTAATGGATACTCTATGGCAGCAGTCTGTTTCAGTCAATAAAATAACATGTTTCAGCTCCAAAAAAAGGAAGATCCTCCCCGGAGGCAACACATTTACCACACTATTCCTGAAATGCTGATATGTCCCCGCCTGACGACCTCTCTAGCTCTGACCCAGATGTCAACCCAGAGAACTGGTTCTCCTCAACTCTCTGGTTATTTACACAGTAGTAGTGACCAGTTGCTTCATTAAGATGCGTCTCTTCTTTGGATTCATTCAATGTTCTAAGAGGATTGTTGCAACCGAGGAAGTTCTGCTTGATTTTGACAACTTCCAGATGTTGTTCCAACGATGTTGTTCCAACTTCCAGATGTTGTTAGAACGATTGCATTCCGAAATTCATTCTTAGTGTCCTTTTCTTGTGTGAAGTCCATTCACAGGAAGTGGAGTGAGGGACATATGGTGAAATAGCCAGTGACCTGAGTGTAACTATTTGGCCACATCAGGCGTCATGATCTCAGTTAGTACTGTGAGTCCTGCTCCTTATCTCGTGTTGGTCATGGTCAGTTGAGAAGTTCAGTAACGTATTTCTTAAGAAAAGCTAATTATAGGCTCATCTTTCTCTCTGTGTGCCATATTACTACTTATTACATGGACAGTAGAGCACAAGCCATGTCATCAATAAGGTCACATCCACCTGCAGAGCATGCAGCATTACAGGACACGAGTGTGGCCGCAGTTCGCCCTACTACAATGTGTTAGCTAGAATGCTAGCAATGAAAACAGCTCCCACCCTACCCACAGGTACTGTAAACCAGTTAAGGAAGGAAGGGAGAAGCATGTAGAAAAGGTATCCAGGCTTAGCAGGGTTGTGCTGAAGCTATGGCTCCACAAACCTCGTTTGGGTACGATAGAAGAGGCCTTATGGAACATTGGCCTCAATTCTGGTAGGGTTTTCAAACAAATTACCTCATGTACGGTAATTTACCTCATGAGGTACTGACATTCAGTAATTCTGGTAGGTTTTAGTCATGTTTTATCTCATTGCTGTAAATTATGGAGTAATTCATGAGGTAATTTGCATTATTTTTTCCGAAAATAGCTATTCTCATGGAAATTAGGGGGCACGTTAGCACATAATTTACCGATCAGTTTAAGACCTGCCTGTACCTGGAGGTAAAGTCAATTTCTATGCATTTTGCAGTTTTTAGTGGAGTTCCTATTGCTGTTTTAGTGGAGCTCCTATTCAGGCTGTGTAATAGAAAAGAATAGTAGAAATAAAACTACAAATATTTACTGGATTTTTTTTATAGGGGATGCCTATAAATATACTTTTCATAGGTTTCTACATAATCAAATACACCATGCCCCCCCCCCCAAAAAAAAAAAAAAAATCTTCCAAAGACTATCCTAACTTATGTAATTAAATTACAATTAAGACTACTATTATTTACTGCATGCTTATAACTGAAATACTGCAAGTTTTATCGCACTTTATGCATTTACCTCACCTTTTACCTCATGTTCAGAAATGCAGAAAAAGCTTTCAGAATTGCTAAAAAAAGAGGAACATGCTGCTTGAGATATTTTACAGACAAAAAAATATTTACCTCACATAGCTACCAGAATTGAGGCTATTGTGACTAATGATGTTATTTGGGGGCATGCTGCCTAATTATGTTATTTGGGGTCATACTGTCAAGTTATGCTATTTAAAGTCATGCTGTCTCATTATGTCATTTGCGTTGTCATGACTACAGACGGTGACAGTTTGTCAGTGAGAACAGCTTAGTGAGGCAAAAAGGGGCGGGCACAATTTACAAATTACATTTAACCACCTGAGCGGTCTGGACGAGCTCAGCTCGTCCAACACCGCCGGAGGTCGCCGCTCAGGCCCTGCTGGGCCGATTTTCATCAAATAAAAAGCAGCACACGCAGCCGGCACTTTGCCAGCCGCGTGTGCTGCCTGATCGCCGCCGCTCTGCGGCGATCCGCCGCGAGCAGCGGCGAAAGAGGGTCCCCCCAGCCGCCTGAGCCCAGCGTAGCCGGAACAAAAAGTTCCGGCCAGCGCTAAGGGCTGGATCGGAGGCGGCTGACGTCAGGACGTCGGCTGACGTCGATGACGTCACTCCGCTCGTCGCTATGGCGACGATATAAGCAAAACAAGGAAGGCCGCTCATTGCGGCCTTCCTTGTTTATTCTGGGCGCCGGAGGCGATCGGAAGATCGCCTCCGGAGCGCCCTCTAGTGGGCTTTCATGCAGCCAACTTTCAGTTGGCTGCATGAAATAGTTTTTTTTTTTATTTAAAAAAAACCCTCCCGCAGCCACCCTGGCGATTTAATCAGAACGCCAGGGTGGTTAATCAGCACTAAGCACCAAAAGAAATATGTAGTAAGGACGTATGGGCAATGCTTTTATTTAACACATCATGGAATCCTTCTTCTAATAATTTTCCCTGGAATTGGGCTTTATAGATTTTTCCCATGTTTACTGTCTGGAATAGGAAATCCCTCCCCTGTAGATATACTGATAGCAACAGAAACCAGAAAGAGGTTGTAACCAAGAACATAATAAATCCTGGAATAGAGCTTCAAGCTCTATCAATTGTTTGGTGTTGGTCATATTTGTAACTACAAAGGTAGCCAAGATGATTCCTGCCATGTTCCTCCCATGAAGGAAGGTCTATGTCGAGTTATGGAAAGCTGTGAGAAAAGTTAAAGAGATTTGTGTATTTATCATGGTAGGGCGGAAGCCTCTGGATCCTGTAGAGGCTTTCCCCATCAACATCTGCCTCGCGGTTCCAGTGCCGGAACCCCCGCAAGCACCTTAACAAGGCCTTGTCTATGGAGCTTAGCCGCACTAGCACAGAGACAGCCAGGTTCGGCTTTGTCCTCCATGCTACTGTGCAGGCTCGAGCCATCCTGTGTACCTGCAGAAATTCAGTACTCATGCTCATGTGGGAGCGCGGCCAAGAGCTTTGGGTTCCTGGTGCTTGAATGTGAAGGCAGATGTCATGTGGATGGGGAAAGCCTACTGAGATAAGTGCCCAAATTGGACACTTTTGTCCTTACAAGTTTTCTGTATTTCTGCCAGCAATTCATATCAGCTTTTTTTCTGTGGATCTGATGTGTCATTGGACTTGCCTTGGTCTGAGGACACAAAATAGTTCTACAACCACGTGGCTTCAGGAACTCTGAGGATGACACAGCTGCCTCCATCACATAAAAAAACCACAAGTCATTGAGAAACATTTTGAAGGACATTTTTGTGGGCAGTGCAGCTATTGTGGTTTTGTTATAGCCACTGGGAAGAACAAAATGAAGTGTTCCTCAAAGTTCTCTTGTGGTCCTCTGATTAATTCAAAGGACTAATAAAACAATACTTTTGACATTCTGCTACTCCAATTCATTTATTAGCATCAAAACAAATTCCTTCATGTCTTTGTTTCACATACAATGGTCTGAAATGCCATTTTCAATATCATCTGCTCACATGAGTAGGGCGTCACCTCTTGGCTTGGTCTTATCCATTTGACAACATTTTTGTCAGTTTTTTTCTTCTATTCAGCATTTGTGTGCACACAAGTATTAGCAGCAGATAGAAATCATGTTAGGTGGAAGACACCAAAGAAAGCAATCCTTGTCCAGGAATGTAAAAACAAATCAGGGGGGTGCCCCAGGGAAATCTTAATGGTGCCACCTAAATATTTACACCCTCATGTTCCTATAAATTGAGCAGAATAAGCCACCAATCCTACTCTACTTTTATTGAAAAACAAGAAGAAACAAAAAAAACAAAAAAACCAATATATATATATATACTGTATATATACAGGATCGGCTCAAAAAATTAGCATATTATGATAAAGTTCATTATTTTCGGTAATGTACTGATAAACATTAGACTTTCATATATTTTAGATTCAAATACACACAACTGAAGTAGTTCAAGCCTTTTATTGTTTTAATATACTACCCTCTACCCACTACCCTCTAGATTGTAAGCCCGCAAGGGCAGGGACCTCCTCCTAGTGTTTCTTATACTGCTGTTATTTTAACATATGTACATGTACCAACTACATATCAACTATGTATTTATCTATATTTATTCTATTTAATGTCATGACTGTACAGTGTCTTGTATTTCTTATGTATATTTGTTCCCCATTATTTGTTTGTATTATGTACAGCGCTACGGAAGATGCTGGCGCTATATAAATAAAATAATAATAATAATAATAATAATAATCATAATCATAATAATGATGATTTTGGCATACAGCTCATGAAAACCCAAATTCCTATCTCAAAAAAATAGCATATTTCATCCGACCAATAAAAGAAAAGTGTTTTTAAAACAAAAAAAGTCAACCTTCAAATAATTATGTTCAGTTATGCACTCAATACTTGGTCGGGAATCCTTTTGCAGAAATGACTGCTTCAATGCGGCGTGGCATGGAGGCAATCAGCCTGTGGCACTGCTCAGGTGTTATGGAGGCCCAGGATGCTTCGATAGTGGCCTTAAGCTCATTCACAGTGTTGGGTCTTGCGTCTCTCAACTTTCTCTTCACAATATCCCACAGATTCTCTATGGGGTTCAGGTCAGGAGAGTTGGCAGGCCAATTGAGCACAGTAATACCATGGTCAGTAAACCATTTACCAGTGGTTTTGGCACTGTGAGCAGGTGCCAGGTCGTGCTAAAAAATGAAATCTTCATCTCCATAAAGCTTTTCAGCAGATGGAAGCATGAAGTGCTCCAAAATCTCCTGATAGCTAGCTGCATTGACCCTGCCCTTGATAAAACACCGTGGACCAACACCAGCAGCTGACATGGCACCCCAGACCATCACTGACTGTGGGTACTTGACACTGGACTTCAGGCATTTTGGCATTTCCCTCTCCCTAGTCTTCCTCTAGACTCTGGCACCTTGATTTCCGAATGACATGTAAAAGTTGCTTTCAACTGAAAAAAGTACTTTGGACCACTGAGCAACAGTCCAGTGCTGCTTCTCTGTAGCCCAGGTCAGGCGTTTCTGCCGCTGTTTCTGGTTCAAAAGTGGGTTCATGCTTCCATCTGCTGAAAAGCTTTACGGAGATGAAGATTTCATTTTTCAGCACGACCTGGCACCTGCTCACAGTGCCAAAAACACTGGTAAATGGTTTACTGACCATGGTATTACTGTGCTCAATTGGACTGCCAACTCTCCTGACCTGAACCCCATAGACAATCTGTGGGATATTGTGAAGAGAGAGTTGAGAGACGCAAGACCCAGTACTCTGGATGAGCTTAAGGCCGCTATCGAAGCATCCTGAGCCTCCATAACACCTGAGCAGTGCCACAGGCTGATTGCCTCCATGCCACGCCGCATTGAAGCAGTCATTTCTGCAAAAGGATTCCCGACCAAGTATTGAGTGCATAACTGAACATAATTATTTTAAGCTTGACTTTCTTTGTTTTAAAAACACTTTTCTTTTATTGGTCGGATGAAATATGCTAATTTTTTGAGATAGGAATTTGGGTTTTCATGAGCTGTATGCCAAAATCATCAATAAGAAAATGTTTATCAGTACATTACAGAAAATAATGAACTTTATCATAATATGCTAATTTTTTTAGAAGATCCTGTATATATATATATATATATATATATATATATATATATATATATATATAATCAATTTTTCTATACAACTGCTGGTGAAAATTTAGGCTAGGTACAGGCATTTGAAATGAAAGGGTTGATGTTAGGCACAACCTTAAAGCGGTTTAAAACTCTGACAAAATGTTCAACAAAATGTGTGTAACGATCGGTGAAGCACAGAGAGGATCTGATTACCGGTGATCTGCAGTATCACAGGGAATACAGATGTATATCAGATTATAAGTGATCTGCAGTATCACCGATAATCCAATATACTAACTAACCTCTGTTCACCTGAGTAGAGTGTAGTGTTTTGGTGTAACAGTAACACTTTGAGGCCAGGGCCTCAGCGCAGTCGAGAGTACTGCACGGATTCCTTCCGCAGACCTGGACTCTCCAAGACGGGAGGAGTCAGGCTGACAGTAGGAAGGATTGTCTGGAAGTAACCCACAGGAGGAAGGGTCACTAACAGAGCGAGGAACCGCCTCTAACTGCAAGGTCGGTTCTCGAGGTCGGACAAGCCAGGTCGTACACACACAGACAGATAAAGTACAAGATCAGGAGGCAAAGGCGGAGTCAAGGTACAGGCAGGTATCGGCAACGGGGTATCAGATAGATCGAGGTACAAAATCAGGAGGCAGAAACAGAGTCTAGGAACGAGCCGGGGTTTGGCAACAGAGTATCAGAAATATCGAGGTACAAGATCACAATTCAGGAGAATGGTCAGGCAGGCAATAAGTCATAACAGATAATCACAATCAAACTAGTACTTTAGCTATCAAAATCTAGCTAAGTGTAGGATTACAGCTCCAGCTGGTCCCGGCACACTTGCGGATCTGACTACGGATCTGGGTGCTCCCACATATGTGATCGCAACGCCAGACAAGGAGCAAGTGAACAGCCAGCAGTATATATACACAGTTGTGCCTCCAGCACCTCCCTAAGTGCTGGACCAATGAGAAGTGGAGCTCGAGTCAGCTGACCAGCCTGGTCAGCTGACTCCTTTCTAAGAGTCATAAATCCTGCCTGAGTGCGCGCGCGCGCGTCACTCTGAAACCTGAGGGACTACGAGTCCCAGCCACAGCAGCCCTGCTCTGCGGTGCCTCTGCAGTGGGGGCATGCGCACGAACCGCCGCGTCCAACGCGGCGGTTTCTCCGTGCTCTGCAGACGCCTGCACGGGGACAGCCGCCTCATGCTGAGGGGAGGCGGCTGCCTCTCTGTGTGTGGCGCGTCCGTGCGTGGAAAGAGCCGCCTGCCGCTGGCTCATGGCGGCGGCTCTTCCGCGTTTTCTCACAGTACCCCCCCCCCCTACCCCCCGAGGAGTGGACTCCGGACAGCTCCTTCCAGGTTTTTCCGGGTGTAAAGCATGAAATTTCCTCACTAACTCGTCCGCATGCATGCGGTTCCCAGGTACCCATTGCCTCTCCTCAATGCCGTACCCCTTCCAATGTACGAGATACTGTACCGAGTTTTGTACAGTACGTGAGTCTATGATCTTCTCCACCTCATATTCGGGTTGGGCATCTACTAAGACAGGAGGAGGAGGAGTGGGAGCCACCTGGACTGCGGGTTTGAGAAGTGATACGTGGAAGGACCTCACTCCCCGCATGCTGGTGGGAAGATCAACGGTATATGTGACATCGTTGATTTTCCTAGTAACCGGGAATGGACCCACGAACCTGGGACCAAGTTTGTCAGAAGGTTGTCTCAGGGTCAAGTGACGTGTGGATACCCAGACCAAGTCTCCTGGTCGGAACCTCCACTCCACTGAGCGTCTTTTGTCAGCTTGACCCTTCTGACTCAGAAATGCCTTTTCTAGGTTACTTTTTACCGTCCCCCAAAGGTCCCTAAATGAGCTTTGCCAGACCTCCAGGGCTGGGAACGGAGTAGAGGCCACAGGTAATGGGGAGAACTTGGGTGATCTCCCCGTTACTACCTGGAAGGGAGAAAATCCTGAAGATGAGTTTTTTAAATTATTCTGAGCAAACTCTGCGAAGGGCAAGAATCTGACCCAATCGTCTTGCGCCTCTGCAACATAGCACCTCAAGAACTGCTCTAAGGACTGATTTATCCTCTCAGTCTGGCCATTTGTCTGAGGATGATAACCTGATGAAAATGATAGCTTTATGCCCATAAGCTGACAAAAAGCCTTCCAAAACCGGGAAATAAATTGGACTCCCCTATCAGACTATGTCTTCAGGAATACCGTGCAATCGAAAGACGTGAGTAATGAATAACTCGGCCAATTCCTGAGCCGAGGGGAGTCCTTTTAATGGCACAAAGTGGGCCATTTTGCTAAAGCGGTCAACTATGACCCAAATGACCGCCATGCCTTCAGATCTGGGAAGCTCACCCACAAAATCCATGGACAGGTGGGTCCATGGCTCACTCGGGTGGGCAAAGGCTGTAGAGTACCGACAGGTGCCAGCCGGGAGGGTTTGCTCCTGGCACATATTGCACACTCCCTTACATACTCCTTGCAATCCGCTGCCAGAGAGGGCCACCAGGCACATCTAGACACCAGATCCTGTGTTCTGGATGCCCCTGGATGTCCAGCATTCTTATGTGTATGAAACATCTCCAGTACCTGGAGACGAAAAGGCAGAGGGATGAATAAAACCCCTGCGGGCTTCCCTTCCGGGATGTCCTGCTGAAAGGGGGTCAAAGTTTCCTTCCAATCCTCCCAAGTTCCAGTTGCTGCCAATATCAACCTCTGGGGAACAATGGTCTCTGGAACGGAGGGCTGTGCTGTCTCTGCCTCAAAACACCTGGATAACGCATCCGCCTTAACATTCTTGCTACCCGGAGTGTACGTAATAATGAAACTAAACCTAGAGAAAAATAACGACCATCGAGCCTGACGAGGGCTCAACCTTTTAGCCCCCTCGATGTACTCTAAGTTCTTGTGATCGGTGTAAACCGTGATGGTATGCTCAGCTCCCTCCAACCAATGTCGCCATTCTTCGAAAGCCAATTTAATAGCCAAGAGCTCCCTGTTGCCAATATCATAGTTCTTTTCTGCAGGGGAGAACCTCCGAGAAAAGTAAGCACACGGATGCATTCTACCCTGCAAACCCGACCGCTGGGACAGCACAGCCCCCACTCCAACCTCCGAAGCATCCACCTCAACAGTAAACGGGAAGGACGTATCCACATGTCTGAGGATGGGTGCTGAACAGAATAGGCTTTTCAGGGTGGCAAACTCCCGTACAGCGTCAGGAGACCAGTGATTGGTTTCTGCCCCTTTTTTAGTAAGACTGGTAAGGGGAGAGATGACCGTGGAGTACCCCTTTATAAATCTCCTATAATAATTGGCAAAACCGAGAAAACGTTGGAGGGACTTTAACCCAACCGGCTGAGGCCACTCTAGAACTGCGGAGACCTTGGCGGGATCCATAGCCAGGCCCGTGGTGGAAATTATGTACCCCAGGAAGGCAACAGAAGTTACTTCAAAAATACATTTTTCAAGTTTGTCATACAAGGAGTTCTGCCTTAACTGATTTAACACAAACCTCACATGGGTTCTATGTTCGGAGAGGTTGTTGGAGAAGATAAGGATGTCGTCAAGGTAGACTAGAACGAATCTCCCCAACACTTCCCTGAAGACCTCATTGATGAGTTCCTGGAAAACGGCCGGGGCATTACATAGCCCGAAGGGCATTACCATGTACTCATAATGCCCATCTGGAGTATTAAAGGCCGTTTTCCACTCATCGCCCTTTTTTATGCGTATGAGGTTGTACGCGCCCCGCAAATCCAGTTTGGAAAAGATCTTGGCATCAGTGATTTGAGTGAACAAATCGTCTATCAACGGCAGCGGATAGCGATTCTTCACTGTAATTTTGTTAAGGCCGCGATAATCAATGCAAGGTCGCAAGCCTCCATCTTTCTTTTTAACAAAAAAGAACCCGGCTCCAGCAGGAGACCGGGATGGGCGAATGAAGCCTTTGGCCAAATTCTCACGGATATAATCCTGCATGGCCAATTTTTCGGGCCCCGATAAATTGTACAAATGGCCCCGGGGGGGTACACAACCTGAACGGAGATCGATGGGACAGTCGAAAGGGCGATGTGGGGGCAGTTTGTCAGCTGCCTTGGGACAAAATTCATCGGAATATTCTGAGTACTGGTCTGGCACACCTCCCACCTGAATTCTGGTTTGCCCCAATGTTATCTTTCCCAAACACCGTCGAAAACAATGAGGTGACCAGGTAGTTAACTGACCCGTGGCCCAGTCTATTTGAGGTGAATGAGTTTGCAACCATGGCATGCCTAAGATAATAGTGGAGGTGGACATCTGTAATACAAAAAACCGTAACTGTTCCCCATGTAATACCCCTATGGTGACTTTCACCTCCGGGGTCTGTGACAGTGGGCGCTCTCGTTGCAGAGGAAAATCGTCCACTGCCGTGACCTGAATGGGGGGACTTACTGGAGTGAGGGGAATACCCAACTCCTGAGCAAATTCAAGGTTCATAAAGTTAGCCGCAGAGCCAGAATCAATAAACGCTTCAGTGGCTACTGCCTTATTCTCCCATGTACCCGTACATGGGAGAAGCAATCTTTTCTCTTTAAGGGGTGCAACTTGTGTGCCTAGGGTGTCACCCCCCACTACTCCTAGGCAAACTCGTTTCCCGACTTGTTAGGGCAGTTTCGCACCCTATGCCCTGCCTCTGCACAGTATAGGCACAATTGTTCCGTGATTCTCCGCCTTCGCTCCACCTGGGTCAGTTTAGATCGACCAATTTGCATTGGCTCGGGTGGAGGCAAGGCCGGAGAGGGTGAGACAGGCGGGGATGCTGTTACTGAGGATGCAGCGGATGGTGCCGCGTACGAAGTCACCCTGACACGGTGACTGCCCCTAGCCTGCCTCTGATGGCGTAGCCTGCGATCAACTCGAATGGCCGATGATATGGCCTCATCAACTGTCTTGGGCTCAGGTACAGTTAACATCAGGTCGGAGACCTCCTCCGACAACCTAGACAAGAAGTAATCCATCAAAGCAAAGTTGTCAAATCTAGCGGTGACTGACCATCTGCGGAATTCTGCCGCATAATCCTCGACCGAACCTCGGCCTTGCCGCAAAAGTTTGAGCTTCCGCTCCGAGGACGCAGCAAGGTCAGGGTCGTCGTAAATTACGGCCATGGCCTTAAAGAATTCCTCTACCGAGGTCAGAGCTGTATCGGTAGGGGGCAGGTTGTATGCCCAGGACTGGGAGTCACCGGTCAGCAAAGTTTTAATAAAGATGACCCGTTGGGTCTCAGTGCCCGAGGATCGGGGTCTCAACTCAAAATATGACAACACTCTACTCCTGAAATTCCGGAAGTCAGACTTGTGGCCGGAAAATTTATCAGGTACAGGCATACGTATGTCATTACTAGGAGGGGATCGCACTGAATCAACTGACGTCTGGGGGGTTTTCACAGAGCCTGATAAGGCATCAATTAAGGCTTTGTGCTGGCCCAATGCTTGATGGATGTTATCCACCGAAGTGGCAAGCACCGTCAGAAGATCAGTGCGTGATTCCATCGTTTTGTGGTCTGGCGTTCTGTAACGATCGGTGAAGCACAGAGAGGATCTGATTACCGGTGATCTGCAGTATCACAGGGAATACAGATGTATATCAGATTATAAGTGATCTGCAGTATCACCGATAATCCAATATACTAACTAACCTCTGTTCACCTGAGTAGAGTGTAGTGTTTTGGTGTAACAGTAACACTTTGAGGCCAGGGCCTCAGCGCAGTCGAGAGTACTGCACGGATTCCTTCCGCAGACCTGGACTCTCCAAGACGGGAGGAGTCAGGCTGACAGTAGGAAGGATTGTCTGGAAGTAACCCACAGGAGGAAGGGTCACTAACAGAGCGAGGAACCGCCTCTAACTGCAAGGTCGGTTCTCGAGGTCGGACAAGCCAGGTCGTACACACACAGACAGATAAAGTACAAGATCAGGAGGCAAAGGCGGAGTCAAGGTACAGGCAGGTATCGGCAACGGGGTATCAGATAGATCGAGGTACAAAATCAGGAGGCAGAAACAGAGTCTAGGAACGAGCCGGGGTTCGGCAACAGAGTATCAGAAATATCGAGGTACAAGATCAGAGTTCAGGAGAATGGTCAGGCAGGCAATAAGTCATAACAGATAATCACAATCAAACTAGTACTTTAGCTATCAAAATCTAGCTAAGTGTAGGATTACAGCTCCAGCTGGTCCCGGCACACTTGCGGATCTGACTACGGATCTGGGTGCTCCCACATATGTGATCGCAACGCCAGACAAGGAGCAAGTGAACAGCCAGCAGTATATATACACAGTTGTGCCTCCAGCACCTCCCTAAGTGCTGGACCAATGAGAAGTGGAGCTCGAGTCAGCTGACCAGCCTGGTCAGCTGACTCCTTTCTAAGAGTCATAAATCCTGCCTGAGTGCGCGCGCGCGCGTCACTCTGAAACCTGAGGGACTACGAGTCCCAGCCACAGCAGCCCTGCTCTGCGGTGCCTCCGCAGCGGGGGCATGCGCACGAACCGCCGCGTCCAACGCGGCGGTTTCTCCGTGCTCCGCAGACGCCTGCACGGGGACAGCCGCCTCATGCTGAGGGGAGGCGGCTGCCTCTCTGTGTGTGGCGCATCCGTGCGCGGAAAGAGCCGCCTGCCGCTGGCTCATGGCGGCGGCTCTTCAGCGTTTTCTCACAATGTGTTTTCCTACTTTTTATAACCCATACAATTATCGCATTTGCTTTTGTGCACAAGTATTATTATTCATTTAGAAATTATAACTTCCCAAAGTTCAGTTAATTTATTTTTAAAGCTGCTGGTGCATTTTATTCATATCTGTTGTAATTCTGTTGTGAATGCAGCCACCAGTGATTTCTGGCCTGTGTTTCAACCCAGGACTCATCAGCTGAAGTCCTGCACAGCCAGAGAATGTTTACATAAATGTAGCAAGTAAATAATGTGTACGCAAGATAAGCTTAACAGCAGTTCGGATGCGGGTTCTCCCTGCAGAAGAAAGAGTCAGCCCTGTGATGTAACCCTTTGAATGCTGTTTTACTAAAAAAAAAACATTGTGTTACTGTATTATATGCTGTAAATAATCTTTTACAGCAAAGAAGAAATTCTGGGTTATATTCCGCTTTAAAATTAAGTGTTTTTTTAAAGTGTTTTTTCATTATCCAAAATTAAAATGACATTTTTGGCTAGAGAAGGGCTTAAAGCTCCTTTATTACTTTCACGTTGGCCATATTGGGCAAAATAAAAGTGGCCAGGTCGATCAATACTCAACAGGGTGATGACTCAATGCTCCTCCCTCGGAGATAGATTCCCGTCTAGTTATGGAAAGTCTGCAACCACTTTCAGATGTCTCGGCCTTTAGGAAAATGTTAGACTTTGAGCTTTATTCATTCCTCTCTCTGTAATTAATAACAGCCGAAATCTGTGGATCGGATGTCTCATTGGCTGGCCTTGGTCTAAGCACATGGAATTATTATTCTACACTCGTGTGTCTTCAGGAACACTGCAGATGACACAGCTGCTTCTGTTATATAAGAAATACCACAGTTCATTAAGAAGTTGTTTGAGGAATACTTGTGTGCGATGAGTAACTGCTGTGGTTATGTCATGGCCATGATGCCAAATGGGAAGAATAAGCTAGGCCTTTACTGGAGTTATATTCAGTGTTTTGAAGCCATCTGATCACTTTGATGCAGTAGTGTACCTAACAGAAGGCTGCAGGTGCTCACAGCACCGGGTGTAGCCATGGCTAGGGGTGCCGCTGTGGTGCTCAGCCACTGTGTTCTTCTACCTAGGACCTTTTTTCATAGTTTGGGCAACATTCCGAAAAATAGCAGCAGGCAGTGCAGGGGACTGCACTACTTCCTGCACTAGATGTAGCACCCCTCCCCATTCCTGTCTGTGGGCAATGTGTCTCCTTGCTCTCTACACACAGCCTGCAGTGAGTGAATGTGCAGGGCAGCAGAGTGAGTAGAGAGAATGATTGCTGTGCTGCAGCTGGGACATTAGCAGGGGGAGGTGGCAGAATGTGTTTAGTGCTTCAGAAGTTGCCTGTCATTAGTAGCCATGTGCACTCGCTGCTGTAATACCAGAGTACCCTAGACTATTGATTATTTATCCTGATCAGAGTAATTAATCAATAAGAAGCCAGTGATACAGGTGCTGACAGCCAACTTCTGTAGTGAGCAGAGAAGCAAGCTCCAGGCAATTTAGGTTAGCTTAATAGCAGGTAACCTTATCTCTTTTCCCAGCTCCCCCTCCCACCCTGTTGTCTTCCCCATGACCCTTTCATCTTTTCAGATTTTAGTGGCTTCTTTTAACAGCACGTCTCTGCCAAACCAGGCTCTCTGTCTTGTGCCTCTACCTCTTTATCCCTCCCCCCCCTCCTATGCATCCCCCTCTTTTGTATGTCCCACTTTCCTGACTGTCCTCAGAGGAGCTTACAATCAAATTGTATCATAGTCATAGTCTAATTTCCTACCATATTATTATAGTGTATTCTGCTGCACTGTATAGTGTACAGCATTTCATAACTTTGTCCACAACCTGATGACTCCCTTTCCCCCTAAAACCCCCAAAATTTGCAGCAACACACTCGGCGCCCCAACTTTTTTTTTTTTTGGGGGGGGGGAGGGTGGCGGGAAGGTGGTGTCTGTAAATAATCAGCACCGTGTGTCAAATTCCCTAGGTACGCCAGTGCTTTGGTGAGCCAGTATAAGGTCTCTTTTCAACGAGCAGCTGAAGGTGACAGTGGACTGGCGCACCCCCCATGTAGTTGCATGTGCTCAAACATAGCTCCCAACTTTCCCTCTTTTGGCGGGACAGTCCCTCTTTGGGAGCCCTGTCCCTCTGTCCCTTTTTCCTCCTCATTTGACCCTCTTTCAGGACTTTGTCCCTCTTTCTATGTATATATATAAATATTTCTCTACTAAAAAATGTGTATGACTCTAAACTTTATTCCCATCCTTTAAATTGATATATTACTAATTTTAAAATGAAGGAAAATTAACCAGGATAGGAAGGACCAGTGTGGTTTGAATTTTAAAACAACCTATTTTTCTTAAGAGATCTTTATGGTATGTGTAACTAGGGGTGTGGCGGGGGCGTGATCAGGGATGTGGCAAGGGCGTGGTTTATGTGTCCCTCTTTCTCATCTAAAAAAGTTGGGAGGTATGCTCAAATGCGATATGAGATGGTTTTTCACTGCTGGGTAAGTCTGCCAGGCAACTGGTATTAATTAAAAGGAAATAAATATGGCAGCCTCCATATCCCTCTCACTTCACGTGTCATTTAACTAATTATTGCCAGCTCATTGGGGGCGTAATTGGTGCAAATGTGCGTGCCTCCCTGTGTCACCCACAGGTGTATTCCAATCGTTAGTTAATGCAAAACGATTGCTTTAAAATGTCAGTTTTGCACTAAAAAGTGCAAAAACAGGCCTTTTCAAACGTCCATTTTGCATTAACTAGTTAAGAATCGAATCTAAAGTTTTATCGAATAGAAAAATCAATAAATGTAAAGCTACCTTAAAGGTAAACCAAAGTAAGAGGAATATGGAAGCTGCCATATTTATTTTCTTTTAAATAATACCAGTTGCCTGGCAGCCCTGCTGATCTCTTCAGCTGCAGCTGTCTGAGTCACCAACCTGAAATAAGCATGAAGATTTTTGTCAGAATTATCTGATCTGCATGCTTGTTCTGGGTCTATTGCTATATGTATTAGTGGCAGAGGATCAACAGGACAGCCAGGCAATGCCCGTTGCTTCAAGTGGTATAAAACTCAGTATTTCCTAAAAAAAAATATTTACAGCATAAAATATACTACCACAAAAAAATTGAAGCAGAACAGCATTCAAACAGTTAAACACAGCACTTTGTACTGCAGTAGAAAGCTCCTTGCTTCAGTGGAAAGCTTCTGGCCGCATCCTAAGAAGTCATAACATTATCTTTTGTTTACAATCCTTTGTCAGATACATTCAGTAAACATTAGCAAAGTGCCCCAAATGAGCTGTACTGTGCTGAGGAGTAGAAAGAGCTAAGAAGTGATCACTAAATAGATTTTAATACATAAATACAGCAGTTATGCAATAAAATACAATGACAGCTTTCAGAGCAGATACACTGTACTTTGGGAACTTTTCATTTGTAAACAGACAATATTACTTGTGCACAAAAACAAATATGATAACTGTATGGGTAATAAAAAGTAGGAAAACACATTTTTATTGAATGTTATGTCAGAGTTTTATCTCATGTATACAGGGCCGGGCAGCAGCGAGGCGAGAGAGGCTTCAGCCTAAGGGCGTAGTGTAGGAGGGGGTGGACAGCTCACTCAGCTATCATTCCTTCCTCTATTGTGTTTGAAGCAGAGAGAAATAATAAAAGGGGATACACTGGGCTGGTACTAGACATTTTGCTGCCTGAGGCAAACTTGTGAGGATGCCCCCCCCCCCCCCATTTCGAATGATCACCCGACACTTTACTCTGCTTCATCTGTTTCATTTAATGTTCTCACATGACATGCTGCAGCTCAACACAACACAATAGCACACTGGCTGGCTGTGAGTCTGTGACGAACTGCTGACCCTCAGACTGTCGGCCGTCCTCCATTCCTCCTCAGTCATGACAGCAGTGCCACCTCCTCCCTTCTGCTGCGCAAGTCAGATGCAACACTGCTGCTCCCCTGCCTCCCCCTTTCTCACTCACTGTAAGACTCCTCACACAGCACAACAAGCTGCTTTTCTCCAATTAAGACCTCTTCACCTCGCTCTCCTCTCGCTTCTCCTCCTACTCTGCCTGCATGTTGTTAGCGTAAACACAGAACAAACATGCTGCCCCCGTAATCTCTGCGCCTGATGCAAATGTTTCACCTTGCTTTATGAGAGAACAGGCCCTGAGGATACACGGCAGTGACTGCAAGCAAGATAACTAGAGATTAAGGTATTGGGGGCCCTGGGGCGCCTCTTAGTCTAATAGCAATCAGTGTATGATGGCTGGGGTGGGAGGGATGGAGGGGCGCACTTTAGTGTCTCAGCCTTGGGTACTGGATGACCTTGTCCGGCTCATAACAAATAGATATATCAACCTCCATATCTCATCACTTTAGTTCCCTTTAAGTCACAGCTTTTCTGTGGGAGCTATTTGTTGGGGGGGAGGGGGCGGTAATGCTACTTACTCATCTCTGAAAACGTGCTGACGTTTAGGGGGGCTAAATCTGAGCAACATCTTTCTCTTTTCATCCATTTATCACATCCGCTATCATTTTATCCGTCTTCAGCAGTAGCTTTCTAGCGTATTGCTCATCCTGTCCTACTTAAATGAAAATTTTCAGCCACCACTTTGTTCCCCTTTCAATCACGGTCTCTGCAGCGGTGGGGACATGAATCACAAAGCAGATATTTGTCCAGCGCCGGCCGCGTACTGAGCAACGGCTGAGTTCATCTCAGATTTCCATCAGCGTGGAGATGATTGGCCAAATCGTTTCCTGTCGGGGCGCGCCGGGACGACGCGCCAGCCAAACGCGGTGCTCCGCCACGGCTCGCTGCTTTATGTATTCAGATGACGTCATATTCAATATTATTTGTCCTGTTGCAGATTTGCACAGCAGCTCCTATTCTGCCTCAGTGCCTATACATTCCACAGCTTATGTCCTTTCGTGAACTTTTTGGTCGTCGTTTAAAGGACTAGATGGTTTGGACATTTTCTTTTCAGTTTTAATTCAGCATAAAGCTGTTTCTTAACTTTTTGCGGACCGACGCAGTTTAAATCTACGTCGGGCGGGTGGCGCTGCGGTTCTGACCGGACGTAAACTCTACGTCCCATTCACCGCGCATCCCTGCCTGTTCCCGCTACTCTCACCGCTCTGTCCCCGCCGCAATGTGCTGCCCTGCCGCCTCTATGACAGCAGAGCACTGTGAGCCGGGCAGGAGCCATTTTCATTGGTTCCTGGCCCTGTCATTCCTGTAAGCCATTCCCATTGGCTTACATTGAGTGACAGGGTCAGGAACCAATGAAAGCGGCTCCTGACCGGCGCACAGCGCTCTGCCATCATAAAGACGGCAGAGAGAGCAGCCTGCGGTGGGGTCAGAGCAGCGTGACCGGCGGGAGCGATGGATTATTGCGGCGATTGGTCGGAATGCAGCGTTTTAGCGTACCAGCAGCCTCTGGTCCTTAAGGGGGCAGAGGCTGATGGTACCGAAGTGGTTAAAGGATACTTGAGTGCTCATAAATTGTAGAAACGGTGTGGGGGGAGCAGGTATGTGTAGGAAGCAGCTCTCATGCCTACCGTTTCCCCTGTTCTCTGTCCCCCTTCATGATGTGTGGTGCCATAATGGGTGCTTTGGTGCCTCTATGGGGCATGCTGGGGTTTGTGGTGACATGCTGGAAGCTGTGGTGCCCGGAGCCTCCATAGGGAGCATGCATCGTTGTGTGTGTCCTCACTGACTCCACCCCTCCAGCAGAGTAGCACCACGGAAGGGACTACTCATCTCCTCCATCTACTCTCCAAGTCTGGAGAGATCCTCTGTTGCTGTCGATTCTCCCCCTAGCATCCGAGAATCAGACGCTAGGAGCTCTAGAATCTGATTCACTCTCAGGCACTAGGGGGAGAAGCCTAGAAGAGAAGATGTCTGCAGAATATAGAGACCAAGGGGGCGTGGCCGCGGCGCGCATCAGACCAGTCGCATGTAGACGGAGCTCCGTTCTCTGACCAGCTCTTAGAAGCTTTTCCCGGAGTTTTTGCACTTTTATCTTGCTTCCTCTTACTCACCTCTGGGAGGACATCGTGGTGTATGACAGGGAGAAGGAAACACCGCCGATCGGGGTCACAATCTACTCTTGCGGCCTACTTCCTTAGAACGCGCCCCAGGATGGCGGCTACACCGCATGGCGCACAGAAACCGTCCAAACCCTCAAGCTCTTCGAGCCCTCCTTCTTCGCCCTCTCAGGCATCAGAAGCTCCGGCTATCACCAAAGAAGACTTGGATGAATCTCTGGACCGAATTTACAGCAAATTCGTGAGTAAACTCCAAACGGAGCTTAAAAAAACTGCTGACACTTTATCTAAAGAAATAGCTGAGATCGGGACCAGAACCGATGTCCTTGAGCGAAAATATGATAATCTGCTTTCTGATCACAAAGGGCTGTTGAAAGAGCATAAAGACCTTAAACAGGTCGTGGGCATATTGCAGTCACAATCGGAGGATTTGGACAATCGCAACAGGCGTAGCAATCTCCGCCTGCGGGGGCTACCTGAAGCTTACTCTGAATTAAGGCTTTCCATACCTAAGCTTTTTCATTCCCTGTTGGTTGATGTCCCCGAAGAGGACTTTGTTTTTGACCGTATTCACAGGGCCCTTAGAACGACGCCATTGGAGGGCCAACCACCACGAGATGTCATAATGTGCTTTAAAGATTTTTTGCTGAAGGAACGTGTTTTGCTGGCTGTGCAAACCACTCTTGATTTCTCATTTGAAGGCTACTCGGTACAAATCTACCCAGATCTGTCGCCGGTTACACTGGAAAAGAGGAAAGCAATGAAAGAGGTAACAGCCGTCCTTATTCATGCCAAGATTAAATATCGCTGGGGGTTCCTGTTTAAACTGGTAGTAATGCACAATGGAACTATGCTTTCTGCAACAACACCTGCCGAGGGACATAAACTTTTGGGTAAGCTAGGCCCTGCTGCCCGTACTTCCACCCCTCCACGTTCCTCTCCTCCACGATCCCAACAAGGGCGAACTGCCTCCCCTATATGGCAAAATCAAGATTCCTCTTCTCCTCGTTCACAACGGTAGTGCTTAACGAGTAGCCGTTTTCTAGACTTTTGTGGTGGAAAGCCTGGCTCACAGGCCCTGTGCCTCAAAATAGCTCCCAATGCTGTCCTCTATTATATTTACAGGTGGACTTCTCCAGCTCTCACCAACTATGTCGATATTATGATTTTATATTGCTGTCTGGTCTATGCTGGTTCTGCCAAATTCCCCCCCCCCCCTGACTACCAGCGAGTGGGCACACTTAGGATTGTATGTGTATTGTTGGTGTCATGGTTTCCTGGGTGTCTCTCATAGTTGCTATTCTCATACTTTATGGTTTATTGATTTCGTTAAAGGGGAACTGAAGACAGAGGTATATGGAGGCTGTCATGTTTATTTCCTTTTAGACAATACCAGTTGCCTGGCAGCCCTGCTGATCCTCTGCCTCTAATACTATTAGCCATAGCCCCTGAACAAGCATGCAGCAGATCAGGTGTTTCAGTGAAGTCTGATCTGACAAGACTAGCTGCATGCTTGTTTCTGGTTTTAATCAGATACTACTGCAGAGAAATAGACCAGCAGGGCCGCCAGGTAACTGGTATTGATTAAAAGGAAATAAACATGACAGCATCCATATACCTCTCTCTTCAGTTCCCCTTTAATGTTAATGTTATAGATTTTCTAATACGTTTTTCCACAGGGGATATACATTGCAAACAGGTGTACTACACTTTTCAGATGATGATCTTATTACTCCTTACTTTATTATGGCGCATATTAAACTGATATCCCATAATGTGCAGGGCTTTAATGAGCCATGTAAAAGGCGCAAGGCCTTCTTACATTATAAACGCCTAAATGCTACGTTATTGTTTCTGCAGGAATCACATTTCCAACACGGAAAAGTTCCCACCTATTTTGATAAGCACTTTTCACGCGGCTACTTCGCTACTTTTTCCTCTAAATCTCGTGGGGTGGCTGTGTTTCTACATAATAAGCTTTCTTTTGATCTCCATGACACATATAAAGACCCTGAGGGGCGAATATTAATACTGAAAGGTTTTTTACAAGGTAAATCCACTACACTTTGTAACTGTTATGCCCCTAACACTGGGCAATCTAACTTTTTCTCTAAAGTCAATAGACTGCTCGAGCAATATTACTCTCCTAATATGATCGTAGCAGGAGATTTTAATGTAGTTTCTAATCCCTCTTATGACAGAAGTGCACTATCTCCTTTTGCTCGATGCTTTCCTAGGTCCCTGTCCAAACTGATTGGTACACATCGGCTGTTAGATGTTTGGAGTTCTTTTAATATTGGTTCAAGGGAATACACTTTTTATTCTAACTTTAGGAAATCCTTGACTATATTTTGTTATCACCCTCACTGATAGCTAATGTTTCTAGCTCCAATATAGACTACTGCTCGTGGTCTGATCATAATTCAGTCTCCACGGAATTTAAACATTTTGGAACACCCTTTAGTTTGGGTAGCTGGAGACTGAATGATAGTCTCCTAGCTACAGAAGCTGACTGTCTCACTTTTGCCTCTGCACTAGAAGACTACTTTTGCTTTAATACCCCCTCAGCAACATCTCCTGGCATTTTGTGGGCAGCCCACAAACCTGTTCTACGTGGTCTATTTATTTCACAAGCTATAGCTAACAAAAAGGTAAGGGTTGCAAAAATATTACAACTTACTTCAGAGTTAGAGACATTGGGCTCGATTCACAAAGCGGTGCAAAGTGTTAGCACCATGGTGAAAAGGCCCTTATCACGCCTAAAGTCACTTTAGGCATGATAAGAAGAAACTCGCGCGAAGTTGCCGCGCGTACGCGCGTAAGTGCGCGCGCAACACCCGACGCTTCGCGCGAAGCTCCCATTAAGCCCTATGGGACTTTGCGCGCGCTCTCACGCGCGTACGCGCGAACGCGCTTACGCGCGGTAACTTCGCGCGAAGAGCAGGAAAAATCGGTGATAACTCAGTGGTGAAAAGGTCATCACGCCTAAAGTCTTTTAGGCGTGATAACTGGGTTATCACCGCTTTGTGAATCGAGGCCATTGTCTAAGCAACACAACCACTCCACTGATTCTGCTCTTTATTCTCACATTCTAGCTAAACGTAATGAATTAAATATACTACTCAATAACAAAATTGAGAAATCCTTTAAATTTATGAAAGCTAGATTTCTGCTATCAGGCAACAATGCATCCACTATGTTTGCTCGAAAGCTGAATCATTTCTATAAAGCACCACATACTTATAAACTTCAAAATAGCAGAGGCCTTTTAGAAACTCTACCACAAAAAGTAATGGAGGTTTTTGTAGCATTCTATTCTAAACTATTTGGTCAACCGGCAACCATGGAGGCGACTCAGGTGTCTTCCTGGCTAACCTCACTAAATTTACCCAAACTTTCTGAAGAACAAATTTTAGCTCTCAATGCCCCTATTAATATAGAGGAATTGCTGGGAGCTATTAAAACTCTCAGGAATTCTTCCTCCCCTGGGCCTGACGGTTTTTCCTCACTCTATTACAAAAAGTTTGCCCCCCTCTTAGGCCCCCATTTAATGAACCTCTTTAATGAAGTACTTAAAGGAGGATCTTTCCCACCGGAGATGCTCTTAGGCAATCTATCCCTTATCCCAAAACCAGGTTTAGACCACTCTTCTCCTTCCAATTTCAGGCCTATTACGGTCCTGAATAATGACATTAAACTATTTTCTAAAATTATGGCATTGAGATTGGCCTCTATGGTTGCCGGTTTAGTAGGTTCTGAGCAAACTGGTTTTATACCGGGACGGATGGGAGCAGATAACGTTAGATTAGCCCTTAATCTCATTCAGGATGCAGAAATTTATGACGAACGCTTTCTAATGCTTAGCCTTGACATTAACAAAGCATTCGATAGTGTTAACTGGCAATATATGCAGTTGGTCCTGCAGTCCTTTGGGGTTTCGGGAGGCTTTTTGTCAGCGGTCTCAGCTTTATACCAGAAGCCTTCCACTATAATTAGGATACCAGGTGCTCTCTCGGAGCCTTTGGTTCTTGCGAGGGCCACGAGGCAGGGGTGCCCTTTGTCCCCCCTGCTTTTTGCCCTAGCAATTGATCCATTGGCTCAAGCCATGAGATAAGACCCAGATTTACATGGGTATGGCCCTTTTAATGATAAATTAGTCCTCTATACAGACGACGTTTTGATGTTTTTGTCACAACCAGTTACATCTCTCCCTATATTGTTACAGTTATTAAATAAATTCGCTAATTTCTCTGGGCTATCAGTTAACACCTCAAAATCACTGGCTATGCCTATAAACTTACCACATCTAGCGGTTAAACTATTGGAAGCCAACTTTGATTTCCAATATCGGAAAAAGAAACTTAAGTATTTAGGGGTCTTTTTGACTCCTACTTTTGAAGGGCTATATTAAGCCAACTACCCTGAATTATTTTCCCAGATTAATAAATACCTAAAAGACTGGGCCTCATATAAAGTATCATGGCTGGGGCGAAACCTAGCTTGTAAAATGGTGTTATTACCTAAACTATTGTACTACTTTAGACTTCTCCCCATACATCTTACTAAAATCCAACTACAACCCCTTCAATCACAATTTAGTAAGTTTATTTGGAATAATAAACCCCCTAGAGTAAGAGCTACAATACTATATAGACATAAAAGATGGGGTGGTATTGGCCTCCCTCACCTATGGTCCTACTTTTTGGCAGCCAGATTGGCGCAATCCCTTGACTGGAGCCCGGCTACTCCCTCACCTAGATGGGTCCAATTTGAAGCTAATTCAATTTCACCATTTCATCTACCTACATTGCTGTCTTCAGTAACGCAATCCCATTTTTCTCAATTGTATTCTCGTAATAAGATTGTAGGTTCCTTTGTAAAACTCTGGTGTATGTCCAAACTTACTTATAACTTAGCACCCCAGATCTCTACTAGGTTATCCTTTTTTGGAAATCCTGAATTTATCCCTGCATGGGAAGCCCCTGGAACATTTTTTTGGTGGAAGGAACACGATCTTCTGACTGCTAACAGGTTCTGGATTGCTGACAAATTCCTCTCGTTCTTCCATTTTAGGTTCTCAAAAGATTTCCCTTATAAAGAATTCTTGAGGTACTCTCAGATAGAGCACTTTTTCAAATCTCGCTTCTCTATTCCCCTACCAACCCCCTGACAGAATTTAAACAATTATTTTACAATTGTGGTCGCTATAGGGTGTCAATCTCCCGCATTTATGATCTTCTGGTTAACAGAGGTACTGATAATAAATTACCATATATGGTGGCCTGGGAAGCGGACATGGGATTCCCTATCTCTCTAAAAACTTGGGACTCTATCTGGGCCAATGTGGGAGCTGTCACTCACTCTAACATACTAAAGGACACCTCAGTCAAATTAATGCTACGTTGGTATTACACACCTGCTAGACTCCATAAATTTTTTCCTTCTGCTTCTCCATTGTGTTTCCGAAACTGTGGGTCTATTGGAACACTATCTCATATTTTTTGGGATTGTCCGGTGGCCCGGGGTTTCTGGACTGAATGGATGGCTTTGGTCTCACAGATATTTCATTTCCCGGTATATGTGACTAAAATCCAAGCATTATTATTTGCCCCTCATCCAGGTGTCCCATGCTCGCTTTCCAGGCTTTATAGATATTTATTATTGGCTGCATTATGGGTAGTAGCATCTAACTGGAAATCTTCCTCTCTTCCAATTTCTCAGCTAAGGACTCGTATGGACATGCTAAAACTAACTGACAGACTTTTCTATTCAAGTATTAATAACCTAGCTAAATTTGATAACATATGGGACTGTTGGACCTCATATTGCTATACATGATGGTTTGATATAATATTGCCTCGTTATCCCTTGCTTAAATGGCTCTGCATACTATACCTGTCTATTGTACCTGTCTATCTCACTTATGTGCTAAATTCCCTGTGGATATGGTTATGATTATTTTAATCACTTTTGTTTAAGGTTTGTTAAAAACTGTTTGCTGTACATTTCTCAGATTGATGTATTATGTACACTATTCAGACTGCTGCTATATTATTGTACTGAATTTCTACAATATTGCGCAATAAAAGCTTTCAATATGAAAGAATATGGAGGACCAAGTGGCCGGAGGTGAGTACTGCTGCCCTCTGCCTGGGGGACATCCGGGGCACCCCAGAATAGAACCAGGGCACGTGCCACTGATCTTTGGGGCTAGCAACGCCCTTGTTTATAGATAAGGTAAAAACAGATAAGCAGAGATAAATTACGCACAAAGTCAGATAAGGAGAGATAATCTATGACATAAGACCACGAAGGGCACATTCACTAATCATCAACAAAATTAACATGTGCACTTTGCGCACACAAATTTCACTGGGCTACTTCAGAAATCATTAATGTGCATTGTGCAAATAGTGCACCTTGCATTATATACAGCAAGCACGTTAATTGTACGGCATTTTGCAAACTATGTAACACGTAAACCCTGGTAAAATGTACCGTATTTTTTGGACTATAAGACGCTCCTGAACATAAGACGCACCTAGGTTTAGAGGACTAAAACCAGGGGGGAAAAATATATAGCCTCCTCGTGGCGCCCCTGGATAGTGCTATGTAGCATGAACTAATTCCCGCAGGGCGATTGTTTTGCGGTTTTTGGTTTTTGACCCTGCATATTTAGGCATGCGAATGCAAATGCATATTTGCATGAGCAATGTCTCGTGATTAGCCAATAGGCCAAATTTGCAAAGCCAGGTTTGTCAGGTTCACTTGGTTGATGCACACATTTTCTCACTGTTGTAATTAAAATATATACTAAACCTGGTGCATCCATGGTGAATGGGTATCTTAAATCCAGACTGAAAACCAACCCGTTCAGTTTGGCATTTGCAGAAATATAGTCCTATGGGAGAAAACCGCTACAGAAGTATTATTGTTATTGTGGATTATGCCGCCTTGTACCTCTTGTGTCCTCCTCTGTCCCCCTGGTCCCCCTGGTATCCTCTTCTGTCCCCCTCTATGCCCCTTTGTGTCCTCCGCTTGTCCCCCTGTGTCCTCCTCTGCGTGGCGGGTTGGAGGTTCGTATTGGCAGGCGTTAAAGAGGAGCTGTTAGGTATAAGGTCTCAGAGAAAATAAACACATATATCAGTAGCTAAAGATTGGCTGTACTTACATTACATATGCATTTCACTGTCCAGGTTTGTACTTCACATAATTTTTATATAGTATTTGCAGAGAATGATGCTCCTGACAGCTCATGGCAGGTTCCATGTTTGTCTGTCTCCTATGAAGCCAAATGTGTCGTCATGTCCTCCCTGCTTCCTGATGATTCCACTCTCACAAATGCTGGTAATGAATAACACTACTGTGCAGTGAATATTAATTAGCCATGTGGCTAGGAACAATAGCGGACTCCTGCAGTGTACTCTGCCTGGAGATTTATTAGTGCTGTGAGCTAGACTGTTACATGCTGTTGAAACTTGAGCCTCACTAGCAGCCAGGGGAGGGCCCCAGAATGCTTTGCAGTATCTGTTATTCGGCTTGCGTCCTCCTTAGGAGCCTGGGAATACGGAGTCTTGCTGTCAGCAAATATCTAAAGTAAGAGAGATTTTTAACTGCAGTATTGCCTTTTTGGCTTCCTTCTAAACTGTTTAACACAGGCGAATAGAGGTTTAAATTAGCTTTTGCAGCCTGACAGTTACTCTTTAACAAGCCAGGAACTCCCTGCATTTGGACTATAAGACGCAGTGACTTTTTCCCCCCACAGTATGTGCCTTGTGTGTGCCAATATAGGACTGAAATTATAATCAGGATTTTCAGGTGCCACAACTGAATTTGACAAGAGCAGTTTACATTTTGGAATCCTGACTGGTGCACAGTATATTTTAGTTCTTGATAGAAACATTGAAATACAGAAATACGTTTTTTTTGGTGTTTCCTCTCTCATCAGCTTCATGGATGACTAATACGGTAATAACCATTAAAGAAAAATACAGAAATATTACTCTAGTAAGGCCTCATTCACACTGTCAAACGCAGATGGCGGTGCGATCAGAACGCAACGTGTTATTGCGCTGCCATCTGCGCTTCCGTGCAATACACTGCTGATCCCATTCACTACAAATAATGGGTCAGCACTGTGCACAGTGCGACAGCGCATTGCACTGCTGCACAGTGCATGCAGTCTGCGCATGCAGTTATCCCTCCAAGTTGTCCCTGTTGGAGGGACAGTTGAGAGGGATGACTCACGAATGACATAGCTATACAGGTACAATGCTAACAGTGGAACAGGAACATTCGTGTTTTTCTGTCGTAAGAACATCTATTATGTCAGTTTAGTATTAGATAACAAGCCGTGACACATTCCAAGACTTCCTGTGTTTTTTTGTTTTTTGGCAAATTCTAACAGGAACACTTTTAAAAATCCATCTCTATGTTGACTTAGAAAGTCAGATTTTGGAGAACACAGCTATTGCTCAGTACGTACGGCAGAAGCAAGACACATATCTGTTTTGTAATCTATGTATTGATGGCTCAAACTAATTGCTGACTAAACAGAGGTCCTTGTTGTCCAAGGCCAGCGTTTGGCATCGAAACAGCTCTATTCTAAACCAACGCCAATCAGGATTGGGAATTCAGATATAAACAGCTCTGACCTTGTGCACAGCCTTGGTGTGCTTATCAATGGTGAATAAAGCGTCAGAAATGAAATATTGACTGTAGTCAAATCTTCCTACTTTCATCTGAGGAACATTGCAAAAATTTAACATCTCATTTTCCCAGTGGACCTTCTACCTACCTATTCTGGGGAAACTATACAACCTATACTGGGGCATCTATACTACCTATACTGGGGGCAACTATATTAGCTACCTATACTGGGGGCAACTATATTAGTTACCCATACTGGGGCAACTATACTACCTTTTTCATCCGGCTACCGTCAGGCTGCAGGTTCCGAGCCATCTACGCAAAAACTTTGAGGCACGGTAACTCCTTTTTCCCCTCCGCTGTCAACCTCCTGAACTCACTTGACTGAACTAGCGAACATAACTCTATGTTGAATCTGGACACTGAACACTTTACTGAATTCTATTGCCCATTTTGCACCCCTGTTTTTGTATTCACATTGCACTATGGATTGTTCTGCACTTTTGCCTCTGCATGTTTCTGTCATTTTGTACTTCCTGTGTTTACTATGAGCAAGTGTAAGGTGCCAAACCCAATTCCAGGCACGACCCAGTCATGCTTGGCGAATAAACTCATTCTGATTCTATACATGGGCAACTTTACTAGCTACCTACCTATACTGAGGCAACTATACTTGGGCAATTATACTACTTCCACCGGGAGAAAAGCACAATATAAATGTTCTGTGTCTGATATGAAAGCTGGTGGTGGGATCAGTGCACGGCACAGAAGTCTGTTGGGGGGTCACGTAGCGCTGTGAGTGAAGACTGTGGGATCAGTATCTCTGGCGGGGGTCACATGACACGTAGCACTCTGATACTTATGTAAGGAATGTGTGGAACTCTTTGAGGTAGCGGAGGATGAGGTCATTGTATTCCCCACATGTTGCACACACACGAGGAGCCCAGCTGTCTGTCTCTGTACCTCAGCTCTCTCATATCCTGGAACATTCCCCTGTCACTGAGAGAGGTGAGGGGAGCAGCAGCAGAGTCTCACAGGCGGATCTGTGGGTGAGGGAGACAGAGGGGGACTGTTATTCATGTACATACCTCATCACCTGATGTCATGTCAATAAATCATGATGGCCACTTTCCCTGACTGACCCCCTCAGTGTTTGATGAGATGACGTGTCATACGCTGGAAACATGATCTGAAGCTTGAGAGGAGAAACACACTTTTCTGGAGAAAAATGAAAGGATTAAACACTCCTATTAACCCCTTTCGGATCAGGACAGAATTATATCAGTGTTAGCATACTGCCCAACATTTGGAGCCAGTAAATATGGGACACATTTAGCCACACCCCTATTGTGCATGTGGCACACCCCCTGTACAGTTCCCTGGTGTCCAGTGCCCCCCTCCCCCATATAGGTTCCCTTGTACTCTAGTGCTTCCTTCCTCTATCCCCAATATAGCTTGCCTGGTAGTGTTAGTGGCCCCTTCTCTCCCCAGCATAGCTTTCCCAGCCCCCTTATCACTCAAATATTGCTTCCCTGGTGGTCTAGGGCTCCCCTCCTTCTCAACATAGCTTCCCTTTTGGTGTTAGTGGCCCCCCTCCCTCCAGAATACAGCTTCCCCTCTCATTCCTCCATAAAGCACCCCCCATCCTGTGCTCACCCATGCCCAGTATACATAG
Source organism: Hyperolius riggenbachi (assembly GCF_040937935.1). NCBI lineage: Eukaryota > Metazoa > Chordata > Amphibia > Anura > Hyperoliidae > Hyperolius > Hyperolius riggenbachi. The sequence goes on from NC_090648.1 coordinate 46,022,622, forward strand.
CAGAGAATGTGCGCACTGGAAGTAGTGATTCTCTCCCCTCCTCTGCCAGTCGATGAGCATCCTCCTCTCATTTCTCCCTCTACCGCCTGGAATCTCTTCATGTTGCATGTAATCATCATGTGATGCAGGAGGAGAGGCTGGGCACTAGAGGGCAGGGCCGGTTTAAGCAACAATGGGGCCCCAGGGCAAAATAAACCTGGGGGGCCCCCCAACATATACCCCGGAACAAAAATCGGCATTAGGGGACCTTTTTTGCAGCTGGTATAGTCAGGGTGTGAAGTCCCAATCGGTCGGAGCTCCACATTCTGGATATCCCAGCCTGCATGGGGGACAAGGGGTTAAAACGTTTCAGGAGGGGGGACCCCACATAATTAAAAAAAAAAAAAAATTCCCACACTCTAAACATAAAAAAAAAATTAGGAAAATAGGAAAAAATGCCAGGGATCTTCATACAGTCATATTGCGGCTGTATAGCGATCCCTGGCCAAAGCATTGCGGCTGCGTATGGACCCCCTGGAAACCCCGTCAGGAAATTTATTGCGCTTTCGTTTGATGCATGTAAAATTACACTATTGCTAGGTTTGCTACTAAAAGTGACATTTACCGCATTTAAAAGTATACTTTTTTCCTTCGAAACTTTAAAATCGATTTTCTCAAAAACTATAAGGTCTTTTTGAAAAATTGTTTTTTCTTCTTATTCCTAATGATCTCTTTAACATATCCTGCAAATTTAGGGTTTCTAGAATTTAAGGTGGATTTGTTATTAACCATTAAAGTCGGAAGGTTTTTAAATGTGTATTTTTTTTCCTTTGAAACTTTAAAATCGATTTTCTCAAAAACTATAAGGCCGATTTGAAAATTTGTTTTCCTCTTGTAGCCACTGGGGGCCCCTACAGGCTCTGGGGCCCTGGGGCAGCTGCCTCCTTTGCCTCTATGGTAGTGCCGGCCCTGCTAGAGGGAGAGGTGAGAGGAGGATGTACATCACCATTGTATTGTATGTATTTATTGTCTAGCACTATGTAATATGTTGGCGCTTTATAAATACAAATATTTGTAATAATAATAAAATATGTTGGTTAATTAGGTGTTAATATATCACTTTTTTTATCATCTGCAGGGGCGTTGCTAGGATACTAAGAGATCCGGGGCACTTTTGGGCTCTCCTGCCAAAAAATGGGTGTGGCCACACACATGAATGTGGGTGTGGTCATGGGTGAAGCCGATTTACATCAACATAACTAGGCAGAATTACCTGGCTTCTGTGCTGGCTGGTCTGGCTTTCTGCTAGGCGGGCTGGCAATTCCCCCATAGTATCCCGTGACCTTCTAATGGGCCCCTTTCCAGGCTCCCACAGGCCTCCAAGGAGCTCTAACATCTGATTAATTCTCAGATGCTATGGAGAGAAGCCCAGAAGAGAAGATATCTGCATAATCTGGAGACCAAGCAGCTGGAGGTGAGTATTGCCTGCTTCCCAACTCTGCTTGGGGGTCATCCCCCCAGGATAGATCGGGGCACGTGCCACGGATCTTTGGGGCTAGCAACGCCCCTGATCATCTGGCCAGCACCCCTTGAGCTGATGGACCGAGACTTCTCAGAAATGACCATCCAGCAAATCTCTTCCCTTTTTATTTCAAATGCTGTTTGTTTTTCCAAACAGCATGTGACAAGCAGATTGAAATGAGATCGCATTGACAGGCGTTGACAAATGGCTCATTTCTGTATGACGGCCATATGCTGGCAGCCGAGAGCGGAGCTGGGAGAAGCACGGTGTTTATGTAACGCCAAGTAATATATACCCGTAAAAAAGCAACTCATTACCAAATAGCTGCTTGCTAATTATACACATAGCTGCCAGCAATAAAGTTAACTCTATCACCTTTTAAAGAGGAAGTGTAACCAAGGATTGAACTTCATCCCAATCAGTAGCTGATTCCTCCTTTCCCAGGAGAAATCTTTACCTTTTCTGGAATAGATCATCAGGGGGGTCTGTATGGCTGATATTGTGGTGAAACCCCTCCCACAGTGTGATGTCAGAACCTAGGTCCAATGTACAATGTGCAAAGCATACAATGGGAAGCAAAGGAGCAGTTCAACACACTATATAATCAGGACAACCAGTGACACAAGTGACACCAATACATACAGTTGATGTGTAGTTAGAATAACATCACTGATAGATCTTCATTTCATAAACTGCACAGAAACAAGAAACAAAAGGGGGAGGTCCCTGCCATTGCAAGCTTACAATCTAGAGGGTAGTGGGGCCGAGACCCTGGGGAGTAAACAAAGAGGTTAGCAGATGAGGCATTGAGCTTTAAATTCTAGCTATAGCAAATGATAAGCTTGTCTGAAAAGGTGTGTCTTAAAGAGGATCTGTAACGTCAAAAGATCCCCTGGGGGGTACTCACCTCGGGTGGGGGAAGCCTCCGGATCCTAATGAGGCTTCCCACGCCGTCCTCCGTCCCTCAGGGGTCTCACTGCAGCCCTCCGTGAAAGATGACGTCAATATTTACCTTCCCGGCTCCTGCGCAGGCGCTCTGACGGCTGTCGGCTCCGAACTACACGGAAATACCCGATCGCCGTCGGGTCTGCTCTACTGCGCAGGTGCAAGGTTCCGTGTAGTTCGGAGCCGAAAGCAGCCACTGCGCCCCCGCTGGAGCCAGCAAAGGTAAATATTGAACTGACAGTCGGGTCTGTCGCCGGCTGTTCGGAGCGCTGCAGCAAGACCCCGTGGGACAGAGGATGGCGTGGGAAGCCTCATTAGGATCCGGAGGCTTCCCCCACCCGAGGTGAGTACCCCCCAGGGGATGTTTTTGAGGTTACAGAGTCTCTTTAAAATTACTTTTAAATACCCATGCCTAGGAGCATGATGGATAGGCTGTGGTAGAGAGCTCCAAAGGAATGGTGACACTCCTGAGAAGTCCTGGATAGAGATGGCTCGAACCTCCCATTTTTAGGTTCGAGAACATCGAACGCGAACTTCCGCAAAAGTTTGTGTTCGCGCGAACCATGCGAACCGCAATAGACTTCAATGGGCAGACGAACTTTCAAAACTACAAACACTAATTCTGGCCTCAAAAGTGATAGAAAAGATGTTTCAAGAGGTCTAACACTTGGAGGGGGGCATGGCGGAGTGGGATACATGCCAAAAGTCCCGGGTAAAATTCCGGATTTGATGCAGAGCAGGGTTTTAAGGGCAGAAATCACATTGCATTGCTAAATTGGAGGCATAAAGTGCTTTAAAACATCTTACATGTGTATACATCAATCAGATAGTGTAATTAGTGTACTGCTTCACACTAACACACCAAACTCACTGTGTAACGCACAGCAAACACGGCAAGGTAACGGCAAGGTAACGATCACGAAGGGGAATGGGCACATGTACATGCCGTTTTGTTGTTGCAGCCGCAGTGCAGCCAGAAAAATTAGGCATGTACACGCACCAGAAAAATTATTATAGCGGCCGCTGCTAGCAGCAGCCGTAAAAATTCAGCAATCCACCTGGAATCCTAGACCCTGTTGGTGGTGGCGGAGAAGGCAGTAAAGTGGCCTGCAGGCAGAGATTCTGTGTGGGGACCGACTTAGTCTTGGGGCAGGCAGTCACACGGCATGCAGGCAGAGATGCTGTGTGTGGGGACTGACTTAGTCTTCGGGCAGGCCTGACCGTGCTTTGCATACCAGGTATCCGTGGTCAGATGGACCCTTGACCCAACGCTGTGTGCCAGAGATGACACAACTTGCCTTTCAACATCACGGTACAGTTTGGGTATCCCCTTTTTTGAGAAATAATTGTGGCCCGGTATCTTCCACTGCGGTGTGTGGCTTTGCTTTTGTGTGCTGCTTTTCCTCAGGTGGTCATCCCATTGCAGTTTGTGCTTTTTCATCATGTGTCTTCGTAAGGCAGTTGACCCTAAGCGAGTCTTGGTCTTTCCATGGCTCAATTTTCGGTGGCAGAGAGTACAGATGGCATCGCTGTCATCTGAAGCAGACACACAAAAAAATGTCCACACCGCTGAGCCCTGGGATGATGGCACTTTGGTGATGGCTGCCGACTGAGTGTTAAGTGGGGTGCCAGAATCAGAGCAAGAGGAGGAAGATATGTCACGCTTCCGTGCGGAAGATGAGGAAGATGAGGTGTTCTGTGTTAAATAGTCAACTACATCCTGACAAAATTGGGGGTTGATGGCACGTGCCTTCTTCTGAACACTGTACTTTGGTCGAGGGCCGCACGAAATCACGACAGCATGACCTCGAACAGACCTGCCGGGTGGACTGCCTCTGGCTCTGCCTGTTGTTTTGTCCATATTGGGGGGGATGAAGTGAAAGGTATGCACTGACTGCAGGTATGTAAAACAGCGTGTGGTCACACCGATGCAGTGAAAGGTATGCAGTGACTGTTGGTAGAACAATGTGCAGTCACACAGGTGCAGTGAAAGGTATGCAGTGACTGCTGGTAGAACAATGTGAAGTCACACAGGTGCAGGGAAAGGTATGCAGTGACTGCTGGTAGAACAATGTGCAGTCACACAGGTGCAGTGAAAACGTATGCAGTGACTGCTGGTATAACAATTTGCAGTCACACAAGTGCAGTGAAAATGGATAGTGCATCCATTTTCACTGCACCTGTGTGACTGCACATTGTTCTACCAGCAGTCACTGCATACCTTTCCCTGCACCTGTGTGACTTCACATTGTTCTACCAGCAGTCACTGCATACCTTTCACTGCACCTGTGTGACTGCACATTGTTCTACCAGCAGTCACTGCATACCTTTCACTGCACCTGTGTGACTGCACATTTTTCTACCAGCAGTCACTGCATACCTTTCACTGCATCGGTGTGACCACATGCTGTTCTATATACCAGCAGTCAGTGCATACCTTTCATTTCATCCCCCCAATATGGACAAAACAAAAGGCAGAGGCAGAGCAAGAGGCAGGCCACCCGACAGGTCTGTTCGAGGTCATGCTGTGGTGATTTCGTGCGGCCCTCGACCAAAGTACAGTGTTCAGAAGAAGGCATGTGCCATCAACCCCCAATTTTGTCAGGATGTAGTTGACTGTTTAACACAGAACACCTCATCTTCCTCAGCTTCTGCACGGAAGCGTGACATATTTTCCTCCTCCTGCTCTGATTCTGGCACCCCACTTAACACTCAGTTGGCAGCCATCACCAAAGTGCCATCATACCAGGGCTCAGCGGTGTCACTGCATACCTTTCACTGCATCTGTGTGACCGCACGCTGTTTTATATTACGGCAGTCAGTGCGACTGCCGTAATATAAAACAGCATGCGGTCACACAGATGCAGTGAAAGGTATGCAGTGACAGGTATTATAATGCAATGTGCAGCAGTCACACAGGTGCAGTGAAAAGGTAGTCACTGAATGTGCTGGGCCTGGCACAGTATAGCAATTAGCAAGGGCCAGCTGCAACAGACAGGGATGTATATGCAGTGTCAGTGGGCCACGCATACAAAAAAAAAAAATCACAAGAACATTAGCTCTCAAAAGAGCTGTTTTGGGGTGCTTTTCAGGAATAAATATCAGCAAGGAGCAAACTAACAGACCTCCTAAGTATTGCTTTCCCTATCTCTCTAATGTCTCTCCCTTCTCTCACTAATACAGCAGCACACAGAGTGAGAAAATGGCCGACGCTGCTGCCTTATGTAAGAGAGTGGGGCCTCCAGGAGGGAATGCAGCCTGATTGGCTGCCATGTGTCTGCTGACTGTGATGTAGAGGGTCAAAGTTTAGCCCAATGACGTAGTATGGGGTGGGTCGAACTCGCATAGAGTTCACGTTTCGACGCTCCTCCATCCAGAATGGGGGGAGCACAGGACCAGGGAAGTACACAGGATGGGAGAGCACAAGACAAGAGCACAGGACTAGGGGAACAAAGAGGACAAGAAGAACGTACAGGACGGGTGGTGCACAGGATGGGGTGGTGGTTGGGGTGGGAGGGGCTGGGGGTGACAGTGGGCCTTGGGCAGTAAAATGTCCAAATCCAGCCCTGAGGGAACAGAAGATCTGTGTGGAATCTGCATTGTATTGTGAACAAGCTTAGATATACAGTGACTTCAGGTAAACTTTACTACCCGTATTTTTGAGTTGTGGGATCTCAACAGTATGAATTGTCTCTCTGGTCACCGCTTACGATCATGGGAATGCATTTGACATTATTATCTTATAACAACTTTGCCGTTATCAACCACTTACTCTAATAAATAAGACTCAAACCACATTTGGCATTTAACAGACCGCGGCCATTGTTTATTGGGGGGAGGGTTTAAAAAAAACAACCAATTTTATTTGTATAACTGATAGAAACCATTTTAACTTTTCCTTTAATGTGACAACGCACATATTTCTTGACCAATAAAACCGCGATTGATGGCCTGTGGACCCGAGTCAATCGCCACCACCAGTTATATTTTCCATATTGTCCATACCATACCCCCCCCCCCCCCCCCCCCAATAAGAGAGAGGCCTGCAACAAATGATCATAAAGGGGCAGGTGGTCGGGCAGCTGCACAGGTCTGTCTCAAGTGATTTGGCTCGAGTGACACTGACTGCTTTGACAGGAATCGTTTTGTTTCACCTCAGCCATCTTGCTGATTGGCTGAGGACTTCTGGAGGGAAAGAAGCTCTGCCCAATTATCTTCCAGCTGCACCTGATTGGTTTGCAAGCCTAACCTCTGCTTGTCAACAACTTCTCTGAGGTAAATTACCTCACATCATCTGTAAAACAGAAAAGACTGACCGTACCACAGTTTATATACAGTATAACAGTAAACAGGGGCGTAGCTAGAAATTGCTGGGCCCCCCTGCAAAACTTTGGATAGGGCCCCCTCCCCCTGCACATTGAATAGCGACTGTCTACAAATCGTTGTCTACAAAACTTTGTATAATTTGTTATCAGGGGCTGAGCAGATGCAGCCATTAGAACAATTGTGCAAAGAGCAGAAAGTTTATTCTCTCCTTGCACTTAGTTGTCAGTCTCTCAGGCCAGGGCCCCACTGTGGCTTCTGGGCCCCCCTGCGGCTGCATCCCTTGCAGGGTCTATTGTTACGCCCCTGACAGTAAACATATATGCATGGCTCTATAGTCTCAGGCTTACCCATGTTAGCTGCAGCCCTAGTCGTACTGCAGCTTATTCATTGCCGATGTGACCATTAAAAGTTTGCACAAAGCGTCTCCAAGTTTCTGCAGCAGACACATCCACAGAGCCTGAGAGTCATTCCTTCACGCACATCGCTTGTTTCAACAATCAAGTTTTTGATGGGTGGGGGTGTTTGTGAATCTCTCATCAGTGAGTCACGGCAGTATTATGTGGTTGGGGGCTCAATCTGTGTTTCCATTTAAGTTTACAAGTCATTTAAGCCTCCGCACGCCGTGATTCGGGCCCCTCGGGAGTTCTGAGCAGCCTCTGAAATAAATCAGGCTCATTTGTGTTGAGGTGTCCCTGTTGTGCTATGCAGATTGCCTCTTGTGTTGGAAAAGTGACTCAGAACCAATGTAAGTGTTCTAACAGGGCTAATGTGTCTTAGTTGTTTATTTATTTAAAGCAGAACCCCGGGCAAAAACACGTTTACCTTCCAAACGTAGCGGCCATCTGTCTTGTGAGGCTCGGTTCACAGTGGGACGTTACGCTGTGTTCGTTTTAACAGGAACACAACGCAATAGAACAAAATAGTCGTACCACACACAGACCCGGGACAAGGTCCTCCAGCACCCAAGACTGAGACACCAAAGTGCGCCCCTCCATTCCTCCCACCCCAGCCGTCACACACTGATTGCTATTACACTAAGAGGCACCCCAGGGCCCCCAACACCTTAATCTCTAGTTATCTGGCTTGCAGACTTGCAGTCACTGCCGTGTATCCCCTTTTCTTACTTCTCTCTGCTTAAAACACAATAGGGGAATAGCTGAGTGAGCTGTGCCCTCCCTGATGCACTGCGCCCTGAGGCTGGAGCCTCTCTCGCCTCTGCCTCGGCCTGGCCCTGACCACATGTTAGGGCCACGTTATGTTGCATACAGTGAGGTACAGTGAAGCATACAGACAATGAAAAGTAGGCATCTGGTAACGTGTGCATTTAGCAGTAACTCACTGAAGCAGTGCGTTACCATAACGCAACACGTTACACCGCAACTCTAACATCACAATGTGAACATCACATAGAGATATCATTGTGTTACGTCATTCTGCGTTGTAATGCGTCCCTAACATCACTCCATTATGTCCCACTGTGACTGTAGCCTAAAAATAGGATCCCATAGGATTTGTGTGGTTTTGCAAAACTGTGAGAGGGTAGTGCTGGAACTGAGTGTTAGCAACTGGTTTAGATAACACTGTCCATAGGGCCGGCGCTACCATAGAGGCAAAGGAGGCAATCACCCCAGGGCCCCTGAGTACTGCAGGGCCCCTGACTTGTGCCCTCTTGAGCTACTGCACCGATTTGTCAGAATAGTAACTCACCTATCCCGGCTTGCTGCTCCATCCACGCTCCCTGTGTCTTCATCCCCGCTGGCTGCCTCTTCTCCACGACCAGTCATTACGCAATAACAAGCACAGAGTGGCGGGGAAGAGGCAGCCAGAGGGGATGAAGAGCATGGATGGAGCAGAGCGCCGGGGTAGGTGAGTTACTATTCTGTCAAAAACAGTGCAGGGGCCCTGGGGAACACAGTAGAGTTGAAGGAGAAGATCTGGGTGGTGGTGGTGGTGTGGGGGAGAAGGGGGGGTTGCAGCTGTCTTGGATGCCCTTGGAGGTGAATATTCAAGTTTATTTTTTTGGCTTGAACCGGCCCTACCTGTCCATAAGTGTGCTGCGTTCATGCTGCAGCAGCATCATGACCCTCTGCGAGCTCCACTCACCTTGCTTCTACTTATTATTATTATTTAGCAGTTATATAGCGCTGACATCTTCCACAGCACTGTACAGAGTGTATATTGTCACTTAACTGTCTCTCAGAGGGACTCACAATCTAATCCCTACCATAGTCCTATATCAATGTATGCATCATGTAATGTATCATAATCTATATCAAACCCACTAAATTATTTAGCGGCCTCATGTTTAGAAATTTTGCACCACTCAAAAGCGGAAAAGGATAGCCCCTTGGGGACTCACTTTGCACGCTTCCACAACAGGGACCCCAGCAGTTTGAGATATAAGGGGATTGTGAAGCAAAAAGTGTCACATAGAGGGGGCGACATAGAAAATGAACTATACAAGATTGAGGCAACCTGGATCTATCGTCTGGGGACCAGAATACCAGACGGACTGAACTCTGATTTAAATATGGTCTATTTTTTGGAATAATGGGTTGGGAGTATAGCGAAGATAGAGAATATGACCCAGGATGGTCAATGGATGTGAGAAAAGACTTTTTGTAAATAAACGACAAATATATAAAAATGGCTAAATAGGGGATAAGTGTGTGCTCTAAATGGAATTCCGCTCTGCCCTTTGGTGTGACCACAAGAAAGATGGCTGAGAGGAAGTGGGCGGAGAGTGCCAGCGGAGTATGATACAGGTATAAAGGATGGAGAGCTACAGGAAACACCAACCCCAATTCATTTTGAGAAAGCCCCGTGGGCGGGGCGAAACGCGTCAGGGGGCGGGGACTGACCAGCACACGTGAGAAACTCCGACCAAGAATTGAACTTTATCCCAATCAGTAGCTGATACCCCCTTTTCAGATCATCAGGGGGCGCTGTATGACTGATATTGTGGTGAAACCCCTCCCACAAAGAAATTCTGAGTACGTACTCTTGGCAGTTTCCTGTCTGTGAACCTTGCTGCATTGTGGGAAATAGCTGTTTACAGCTGTTTCCAACTGCCAAAAAAGCATGCAGCAGCTACATCACCTGCCAACAGTAAAAATGTCACCATGTAATAAAAACAAAAATTTGCTTTCCTAAAACAGAAAGAATTTGCGATAATTCAGGTTGGAGTGAGCTCGAGATGTCTCCCAGAGCACCACTGCTGAATATATGCAAATTAACCATTGTACCCTTAGAAGCTAAACACACCTCCAGAACCGCTGGAATGCAATGATGTGTCAGCTTGTTAAATTGTACAGAGCAGGACCATTGTAGTCCCTTACACACTCCAATGAGTTCTGGGTCACCATGAGCTTGCTGGTTAGTCTGTACCATGTAATAAATGTCAGAATGTAAATCAGGGATTTAAAAGTTTTTAAAATGGGCAAACACTGACTAAATCATTTATACATAATTATTGTAAAAATGAAGCACTTTTTTTATTACATTATTTTCACTGGAGTTTCTCTTTAACTTCCCCTTCACTCTGTAAAGTAGCTGTTAGTTACTTTTAGCAGGCAGCGCAAACCTCCCACCTGACCCGCCCACAATTTATTTAGGAATTAGAGCCCCCTGGTTTGCACTTAGGTACAGCGAGCCATGGCGTCTTTTGGGCTGGGTGTAGAGTACATATTCTTGTAAAAGAAGACCTGAGGGAAGTGGTGGTGCTACACTGGGGATCCCTTGTAATTCATTTCTATCATTGCTGATGCTGAACTAATTAGCCGTGACTTTATAACCTGAGTTAGGCAAAAAAAAAATATCTTAAAGAGAATCTGTATTGTTAAAATCACACAAAAGTAAACATACCAGTGCGTTAGGGGACATCTCCTATTACCCTCTGTCACAATTTCGCCGCTCCCCGCCGCATTAAAAGTGGTTAAAAACAGTTTTAAAAAGTTTGTTTATAAACAAACAAAATGGCCACCAAAACAGGAAGTAGGTTGATGTACAGTATGTCCACACATAGAAAATACATCCATACACAAGCAGGCTGTATACAGCCTTCCTTTTGAATCTCAAGAGATAATTTGTGTGTTTCTTTCCCCCTGCATCTCTCATGCACTGAAGTTTCAGGCTGCTCTTTTCTTCCTGCAAACAGCTTTGCCTTTGTCTGTAATTCTTCAGTATGTGAAAGCCCAGCCAGCTCAGAGGACGATTTATCCAGCTTGTAAAAGATGAGAGAAGCTGCTCTAATCTAAATAAGACACAGGCAGTGTGCATAGAGGGGCCTGGAAGGGGGAGTTCATAGCAGAACCACAACACTGAAGAACTTGGCAGCCTTCCAGACACAGGCTGACAAGTCTGACAAGAGAGAGATAAGTTGATTTATTACAGAGACTGTGATAGTACAAAGTGCTGCAGTAAGCCAGAACACATTAGAATAGCTTTTGGAACTTGTAGGATGATAAAAAAACAGGATGCAATTTTTGTTACGGAGTCTCTTTAAGCTTGCCAAACAATCATTGATTTTTATCACCCAAATTGGCCCCGCCAACCATCGTACCCCGTTCGAACTGGAGCCACCACTGCCTGAATGTAGAGTGAGATATGGCCCTGGTTAGTAGGTTCTTCATTTAAATATATGGTAATTGTGTGGTCTTTACTGTCTTTACAGGGTCGTCACAGCTGGAACTGGTCTCTTTGCTGGTGGAGGTGGCTATATAGTGGATTATGGGGAGAAGAAAGTTGGGTAATATCCCTGGACACTGGTTGAAGCAAAGTGTTTAGCAGGAGACTGCAAAACTGGCTGCCGGAGATCATCTTCATTAATAGCACCTACAGAGCTTCTGCGTGCAAGCTAGACTGATAGAAAGTTGTAGCAGTGCCAGTGACTGTGGGGGAATGGGGGGCCTCTTGAGATCCAAGCAGAGCTAGATCACCTGTTACAAATGATGGCGCTGCACTCTTTGGAGACAACCCAAAATTTGTTAAGAGGAAGGAAAAAGATGATCAATATTCAAAACTAGATGGCACTTAAAGAGGAACTCTGTGGTGATATACAGTAGAATGCATTAACTTATTCAGGATATCTATTCAGGATACCCACTTTTAGGGTAATTTTCTTGGTTCCAGCATCAGAAACACTTCCCATATCTACAGGGGCATAGCAATAGGGGTTACAGAGGTTGCGACCGCATCGGGGCCCCGAAGGGCCCTCCCTCAACTACAGTATTAGCTCTCTATTGGTCCTGTGCTCATAATAATCACGTGTATAGATACTTTGAATAGTGATAATCATTAACAAACTGTTCCCCATCCCCTTCTTGCACCTCTGACACTGTAGTTGCCATTGGAAGGTTTTGGTGCGCCGTATCAATTGTTATGTATAGCGTGCTTTGGGGCCCTATTGTAAAACTTGCATCGGGGCCCACAGCTCCTTAGCTACGCCACTGCATATCTATGTATTGCTGTAGATTGATATGTACCCACCCTCCCAGTGATGTTTAGCCCACGCTGTTTAGTTATGTGGAATTCTCCACCCCCCCCCCCCCCCCCTTTCCCTCAAGCATTCTGGGAGACTGGTTAGATTTTTTACTGTCTTCAGAATCCTCAGGAACAAACATTCTGCAGAGATCACCTGCCAGCAGTAAAGATGTTTCCACCAGTGATAAGTTTCAAAATGTAAATTAAGGAGAGGAAAGATTTTACAATGGCCAAACATTGACTAAATTATTTGTAAAATATATATATATATAAAGCAATTTCATTCATTACGTTGAATTGACCCTGTACAGGTAACCTGTTCATGCTGATTTATGAGCTACGTTTGCATTTTCCTGAAAAAAGCCCCAGCTAAGTAATGCTCGGTACAATTTTCTGGCAGATTTACCTGCCTGATCGATTATTTCCAACATGTCCGATCTGAATTTCGACCGATTTTTTGATTTTCCGATCAGTTTTTTAAATAGTTTTTTCGATCCTTTTTATGACAGATTTTCATCAAACTGATTGAAAATCGATCAAAAAAATTCGAAAAAATGATTAAAAACACGATTGGAAAATTGAAAAATCAATCAAAAGTCAGATCGGACCTGTTGGAAGTAATCGATCAGGCATGTAAATCTGCCAGAAAATTGTATGGTGTGTACCTAGCATAAAACTCAGCTTCTTCCCCATCTCAGGTTTCCTTCAAAGGGACTTAGCTGGGGCTTCCTCCAGCCCCCCCGTAGCCGGCGAGTTCCCCCGGCGTCCTAAGTCCTCCTGGCCCTTTCCGTGGTCCCACTCCGGTAATCCGGTTTCAATAGTTTTTTATTGGAATTTTTCAAAAAATTAAACATGTGTCATTGACATATAATATATATAAAAACAAACACTGTATACATAAAACATACTTTGTTTAAACAAATAAACCTGTACATAGAATTTTTTATACATCACAGAGCAATCTCAATATGTAATAACACACATTTCAATTACAAACATTTGTTGGTCTTTTAATTCCTATATTTATACAGCTTTCACAAAGGCCTCCACTGGATATTCACCACCAGTGCTTCACTCAAGGATCCTAGACCCTTTGCTCACTAATACTTACTGAATGATCCTATATGCGTAAAAAACTTGTTCACAATACGCATCATACGTGTACAATTACGCATTTAAATATGCATCCAAATACGCGTCCAATTACTACTCCGGTAATCCTGCGTCATCAGGCTGGCATAAGAGTCCTAAGCATGCCTGGTTCAGTCTACGAGAACCGCGCATGCACAAGATTCTTACAGCGGCCAGTGTGATGACACGTGGCGTCAGCACGTGTGACTTCCCCTGAAGTTGCCAAATTACCGCAGCTGGCACCAGGAGGATGCCGGGGGACCTCGCAGGCTACGGGGGGCTGGAGGAAGCCCCAGGTAAGTCCAAATTTCTATTTAGCGCTCAGGGTCCCGTTAATCTTTGCAATATAGAGGAAGGAAAACACTGAGGTTTTTTCTCAACAAAATCGACATTTGTTCTTTACACTTTCTAATCTACTTGCAGAGAGCCTGAAGATTGCAGTCTGCCATCTCCACTGATGCCTGAGGCTACAGCGCCATCTGCTGGTATGTTTGTAATAAAGGTTTACACAAATCGCTTTTGATGCACTGGGAGACATCTCAAGCTCATTCCAACCTGAATTATCGCAAATTCTTTCTGTTTTAGGAAAGCAAACTTTTGTTTTTCTTACTATTTTACCTAAATCCATCCCTGTTGATAGGGAGAAACATTGCTTAGTTATATTGTGGAGGCATCACAGTGATGCTCGGATACCTCTTTTTGATATCTGGGTTGTTCCAGATCCAGATAGTAAAAGATCTGGATGAATCCAGATATCTGGATTCGAACTGAAATGGCTGTTAATTAACATCAGGAGGTTCCAGACAGCGGTCGTGCAGCCCACATTGGGATTGATTCACAAAGTGGTGCAAACTGTTAGCACGTTGGTGAAAAGCCCTTTATCACGCCTAAACTTAGTTTAGGTGTGATAAAAACAAACCTGCGTGAAATTCCCACACGTAAAGTTTTGCGCGCGCAAAGTTTAGTGCGCATAAAGTTTTGCGCGCGTTAAACTTTGCGTGCTTTATTCCTGAAAACGGTGCTAACCTACTGGTGCAAAGGTTATCATGCCTAAACTACTTTAGGCGTGCTAAGTAGGTTAGCACCGCTTTGTGAATCAAGCCCATTGTGTCCAATGCACGACTGGGACATCACAGTTTTTAGCCCAGACATCTCAAAAAAATTAAACCGCTTTTTTTTTCAACAAAATACAGTACAGCTATTTTAGTGGCTGGTGACAGTGGTAGCTGGTGACAGTGGCAGACTGGTAGCAGAAGATTTGTTTTGTGTGGTGGGTAGAGATCTCTGTTGTAGAGCTGGTGGTGGCCTGTTCATCCACCATCAGCTCCATCACAGGCTCGGCGTCTTTCTCCTCCAATGTGCGCTGACGACCCTGCTGTAAAATGGCCGCTACACGCTGCTGCACCTCTGCAATGTGACTCCCCCTAACAGCTGGGTGTCCACGGCCAGTGGCTAGCAGCGGAATGGGCAATGAGGCGGCAGAACTGCCGACGGTGGTGGCAATGCTGCTCCCTCTCCTCTTGCCCTTGCTTTTCATGCTGCCCCTCCTATGGCTGCCAGTGCCAGCAACATAGTACAACGTTATATGTGTCCAAATGAAGTGCGGTACTTGTACTTTATTCAAATCAGTAGTACTAGTAGATAGTAGCAGTAGTAGAACTTCAACTAACGGAGTGACAGCAGAGTAGCACACACTGACACACTAACTGTCTGTCTATCTGTCACACTATAACAGCACTGCAATTAAAGTAAGCTAACTCAATACAAATTAACTATATATAACTGGTAGTAGTAGACTAGTTGTAGTAGTAGTACTTGATATCGACTGTCAGTTTCACTCCCCTCACCTTTTCTATCCTAATGTTTATATAGTTGTAGTAGTACTAGTAGATAGACTAGCAGTAGTACAGTAACCTAATCCCTAATAAACTACAAGCTATACTGTAGCTTAGGCTGGCAGCAGGCCTAGCCTGTGCACACAGCAGGCCCTAACCTAGCCTAGCAGCTGCAGCACTGAGTCTGACTGTCACACTGACTAAAATCAAAATACAAGCTAGCTAACTAAAAAACAATACAATACTGGTGCAGTACAGATGTTTAGGAGCAAAACGTTAGGTTTAACTCAGTAGTACAGCATTTGCTTAGCCAACAGCACTGGAGATGTCTCTCAGTGAGCAGTCACAAGCAAGGACGAGATTCTCATCATGGCGCCTGCCTTATATACTGGAGGGGCTGGCCAGGGTTTCCCTCTGTGATTAGTTGCTAGGGCTTTGGCTGGGAGCCCTCTGATTGGCTCAATGACGTCATGGACGTCATCTTCGTGGTTACGCTATCTGGATCCGGGTACCTGAACTAGGTATCTGGACTGATTTCCAGATACTTAATACGTATCTGAGTTAGCTCGGATAGTGCATTCCGGATTTATTCAGGTATCTGGAATCCATATCTGAGTTCGGATACCAGAAAAAAGTTCGGATATCTGGATAGTTTGGGTATCTAGAATCTGAATGAGCATCACTGCTAGTTATGTTTTGTGGAACACAATTCCCAATTATGTTTGGGATAACATCTAACTTTGCTTTTGGGGGCAAAAATGTTAGATACAGGACTCAAAAATGGAGACCACCGTGCTATAGCTGATTAGAACTTGTTGCCCACTGAGTTCAAAAGTAGCAAAAATGAAATATCAGCAGCACCGCTAAAGTGAAAAAAATAGCTCTTTTATTTGTACAATAAAATGACATGTCAAGAACAGTCTGAGGGCAACTACAGCCCGCTGTTTCGAAACGACATGCTTCTTGTTCAAGTTGCAAGTTCATTCTGACAAATAGTGCTCACACACATCCTTTTATATGGCTACAAATTCAAATGTCAACCAATCAACAAACAGGAGTTTGAAAAGCGACCAATCAGAGCAGGTTAAGAGCAAGAGGACCTGATGGGGAACTTCAGTACACAGGAAGTACATCCCACAAGTGACATCACTGTCAGGAAACACTCCCATGGAAAAAACGGCTGCAAAAACACGCCCAACAGGAAAAAATGGACCTGATGGGGAACTGCCGTATATGCGTAAAAAAAAATCACGTGACGCGTAAAAATGTACGCTTAAATAGTATTCCAACGCGTAAAAACATGTGGATAACCCGTAAAAACGTATGCAAGAATACTAGCAATTAGACGCATAAAAAACTTGGGAATGGCATAAACAAATACGTAAAAGAATTTAAAACAGACATGGTGCATCCGTTTTTATGCGAAAAAACGTAAAATTGTACGCAAAAAACGTTAAGAAGTCACAATATTGAAATGCTAAAAATTGGTCACTCCTCTTGAATACAAATACAGAACAACTAATCACATCAAACATATAGAAAAATAAGGAAATAATCTTAAGGAAAAATGTCATCTCAATGTAAAAACATCAGATACATCCTATAAATTATCACCAAAAAAGTGCAGAAAATACCTCTACCTAATGTACCCTGACCCCATTGACCATCATCAAATGCAAAAGGATAAGTCATACTCTCTATTTAAACCTCTTCTACCTACAGTTCCTAAACGCTTAGTCCATCTTGCTTCACATTTTAAAAGTGCTTTCAATCTGTCTCCACCACGTAACATCCTAGGTACGTTATCTATAACTTGGATCCTGAGTTGTGAAACTGAATGCCTGAACTCGACATAATGGGATGACACTGCTTGTTCCCGATTTTGACCACGGATCGCACACTTGTGCGATGAAAGACGCACGCCTAAAGGTTGTGTCGTCATACCGACATAAGCTAAGCCACAAGGGCATTTGGTAAGATATACAACGTACGTTGGGTCGCAAGAGTAGCGTCCATGAATCTTAAATTCAGTTCCCAGGGATGGGTGATTAAAGCTATCACCCTTCACAATATGGCTACAAGCATGGCAACTTAAGCATGGATAAGTGCCAAATTTACTCGCCGAGTCAACAACTGCAGTAGTTGTCCCATATTTGTCTTGCCCCAATTTATCCCTAATTGTAGGGGGTCTTTTGAAGGACAAAAGTGGAGGAATGTGTCCCTACAATGCTAGAAAATGTGCCAATGCTGAGCCATCGTCCTTTGAAAAGATTTGGGATTTTTGAAAGTGAAATAGGGAGCCCAATAAAAGCCAATGGCAGAATTCAGCACTTTTGCACCCCTATAACTCTGGTTGGTTAAAACGCGCAGACTTTAGCAGTTAATAGCAAAGGCCCCTTACATCCTAGCAACACCAGATTTGCAGGATATGTTAAAAAGATAGCAGGAAACTATATTTAAAGGACTTCAGAGGCCACAAATGGGGAAAAAGTTAAATAACTTTTCTCAAAAACTATAAGGTCTTTTTGAAAAAAAGATTGTCCCTCTTGTAGTACCTGAAAAAGCTCAGGTGTTAGACACCTTGAAACATCTTTTCCATCCCTTTTGTGGCCAGCATAAATGTTTCTAGTTTTCAAAGTTCGCATCCTCACTGAAGTCTACCGAACCTTTTGCGGAAGTTTGCGAACCCGGTTCGCGAACCTAAAATCGGAGGTTCGGGCCATCTCTATTAATGACCTGACCCTTGCCAGGGCCAAAGGCAGTTATTCCATCCTGCTCCTCCTCTACTTTTCCTCTGCATTTGATACTGTAGACCTCCCCCTTCCCCTCCAATCACTACAGTCCATGGGCACCAATGACCTTGCCTTGGCCTGGATTTCCTCCTACCTATCAAATCGCTCCTCCACAACTTCCTTCAACGGCTCCTCCTCAACCCCTGCCCGCCTCTCAGTCGGGGTCCCCCAGGGCTCTGTTATGGACCCCTTTCTGTTCTCCATATACACTTCCTCAATTGGTAAACATATATCCTCCCTGGGCTTCAAATACCACCTTTATGCTGATGACACTGATTTACCTTCATATTCCTGATATCTCATCCACCACCATGAACAATCAGGCAATAACAACGGAGCAATAGCATATGTGATCAGTAGAAGAGCCAGGCACCTCTGTCAGAGGTGCATGGCTCTTCTACTGAACACATATGCTATTGCTCAGTTGTTATTTGCTGATGAAGCGGGATCAAACCTGCGAAACGCGTTGCATATTTGGAGTTCATAAATAAAATATATTGACTGTCTTTACTACAGTCGTTGTGTGTCTACTTGGAGGAGATAAGTCCACCACTACCTCCTCTATTTACCAAGAACTTGGTTTTTAAGCTCATTTAGCTTCCTTATATCCTTTTGGCGCCTCTGTTCTCCTGCATAATATTGAGCAGGGCTGTATTTAGGGTTTGGGCTCCCCTAGGCACACCAAACCTACGGCGCCCCCTAGGAGAACGGCGAAAAATGGGCGTGGCCACAGAATGCAGTGGGCGTGTCCATAACACAGTGGGTGTGGCCAATTAAAATATCCTAGTAAGAGTGCAGCCCAAAGTCAGTGGGGCCATGGTTTCTCCCCGGGTATGAGTAAAGTGACCTTAAAAAAGCAAGTAGGAAATGTCCCCCCCCCCCCAAAAAAAAAAAACCCACACATTAGCCAGTGTTCTCTCGCACAAAATAGTGGTAGGTATTAGAGTGTGAGCTCCCCTGAGAAAAGTCAGTAACATGACTGTTCTCTGCAAAGTGCTGCAGAAGATGCCAGTGCTATATAAATACATAATAACATGGTAGGACATTAGACTATGGGAGAATTAGATTGTAAGCTCCTTAGAGGATAGTCAGTGACATGACTACGTACTCCGTGAAGTACTGCTGAAGATGTAAGTACAATATAGTACAGTAGTATGGCAGCATGGTGGCGTAGTGGTTAGCACTCTCGCCTTGCAGCGCTGGGTTCCTGGTTCGAATCCTAGCAAGGTCAACATCTGCAAGGAGTTTGTATGTTCTCCCTTTGTCTGTGTGGGTTTCCTTAAGACACTCTGGTTTCCTCCCACATCCCAACAACATACGATACAGATAAGTATAATGTTAATTGGCTTCCCCTAAAAATTGGCCCTAGACTACGATACATACATAGACATATGACTATGGTAGGGATTAGATTGTGAGCCCCTCTGTGGGACAGTTATGTGACAAAACAATACATACTCTGTACAGCGCTGCGTAATATGTTGGCGCTATATAAATAATTAGTATAAGTACAGTAGCCAGGTCTATAGGTCAGGGGCGTAACTAGAAATCACTGGGCCCCCTTGTGAGAATTTGGATGGGCCCCCCCCCCCATAGGTGCCAAATAATCATAATGTGGCAGTGTTTCACCATAAAATAATCGCAATGTGTGCAGCATTTTAGCAGAGAATAATTGCAATGTGGACAACATTTCACCAGAAAATAATCACAATGTGGGCAACATTTCACCAGAAAATAATCGCAATGAGTGCAACATTTAAGCAAAGAATAATCGCAATGTGGGCAACATTTCACCAGAAAATAATCGCAATGTGGGCAACATTTCACCAGAAAATAATCGCAATGTGGGCAACATTTCACCAGAAAATAATCGCAATGTGGGCAACATTTCACCAGAAAATAATCGCAATGTGGGCAACATTTCACCAGAAAATAATCGCAATGTGGGCAACATTTCACCAGAAAATAATCGCAATGTGGGCAACATTTCACCAGAAAATAATCGCAATGTGGGCAACATTTCACCAGAAAATAATCACAATGTGGGCAACATTTCAGCAAAGAATAATCGCAATGTGGGCAACATTTCAGCAGATAATAATTGCAATGTGGGCAACATTTCAGCAAAGAATAATTGCAATGTGGGCAACATTTCAGCAGAGAATAATTGCAATGTGGGCAACATTTCACCAGAAAATAATCACAACGTGGGCAGCATTTCAGCAGTAAATCACACAGTGGGCAGCATAACACCAGTGGCCTGGCTGAGCGGGTAGTGGGCTGGCTGGGTAGCTGGGTGAGCAAGCAGTGGGCAGGCTGAGTAATTAATTCAAGTATTTCTATAGCGCCTTTCTCCTGTCGGACTCAAAGCACTTGCGAGGCAGCCACTAGTGCGCACTCAGTAGGCAGTAGCAATGTTAAGGAGACTTGCCCAAGAAACTCCTTACTGAATAGGTGCTGGCTTACTGAACAGGCAGAGCCGAGATTTGAACCCAGGTCTCCTGTGTCAGAGGCAGAGCCCTTAACCATTACACTATTCAGCCACTGCCTGGCTAAGCGAGCGGGCAGTGGGCTGGGTACCAGGCTGGGCGAGTGGGCAGGCTGGGTGGCTGGTCGAGCGGGCAGTGGGTTGGCTGGGTACCTGGCTGGGAAAGCGGGCAGTGGACTGGCTTGGTACCTGGCTGGGCGAGCGGGCAGTGGGCTGGCTGGGAAAGCGGGCAGTGGGCTGGCTGGGAAAGCGGGCAGTGGGCTGGCTGGGAAAGCGGGCAGTGGGCTGGCTGGGTACCTGGCTGGGCATGCGGGCTGGCTGGGTACCTGGCTGGGTATGCGGGCTGGCTGGGTACCTGGCTGGGTACCTGGCTGGGCAGCGGGCTGGCTGGGTACCTGGCTGGGCAGCGGGCTGGCTGGGTACCTGGCTGGGCATGCGGGCTGGCTGGGTACCTGGCTGGGCATGCGGGCTGGCTGGGTACCTGGCTGGGCATGCGGGCTGGCTGGGTACCTGGCTGGGCAGCGGGCTGGCTGGGTACCTGGCTGGGCATGCGGGCTGGCTGGGTACCTGGCTGGGCATGCGGGCTGGCTGGGTACCTGGCTGGGCATGCGGGCTGGCTGGGTACCTGGCTGGGCAGTGGGCTGGCTGGGTACCTGGCTGGGCATGCGGGCTGGCTGGGTACCTGGCTGGGCATGCGGGCTGGCTGGGTACCTGGCTGGGCATGCGGGCTGGCTGGGTACCTGGCTGGGCATGCGGGCTGGCTGGGTACCTGGCTGGGCATGCGGGCTGGCTGGGTACCTGGCTGGGCATGCGGGCTGGCTGGGTACCTGGCTGGGCAGCGGGCTGGCTGGGTACCTGGCTGGGCATGCGGGCTGGCTGGGTACCTGGCTGGGCATGCGGGCTGGCTGGGTACCTGGCTGGGCAGCGGGCTGGCTGGGTACCTGGCTGGGCATGCGGGCTGGCTGGGTACCTGGCTGGGCATGCGGGCTGGCTGGGTACCTGGCTGGGCATGCGGGCTGGCTGGGTACCTGGCTGGGCATGCGGGCTGGCTGGGTACCTGGCTGGGCAGTGGGCTGGCTGGGTACCTGGCTGGGCATGCGGGCTGGCTGGGTACCTGGCTGGGCATGCGGGCTGGCTGGGTACCTGGCTGGGCAGCGGGCTGGCTGGGTACCTGGCTGGGCATGCGGGCTGGCTGGGTACCTGGCTGGGCATGCGGGCTGGCTGGGTACCTGGCTGGGCATGCGGGCTGGCTGGGTACCTGGCTGGGCAGTGGGCTGGCTGGGTACCTGGCTGGGCATGCGGGCTGGCTGGGTACCTGGCTGGGCATGCGGGCTGGCTGGGTACCTGGCTGGGCAGCGGGCTGGCTGGGTACCTGGCTGGGCATGCGGGCTGGCTGGGTACCTGGCTGGGCATGCGGGCTGGCTGGGTACCTGGCTGGGCATGCGGGCTGGCTGGGTACCTGGCTGGGCATGCGGGCTGGCTGGGTACCTGGCTGGGCATGCGGGCTGGCTGGGTACCTGGCTGGGCATGTGGGCTGGCTGGGTACCTGGCTGGGCAGTGTGCTGGCTGGGTACCTACCTGGCTGGGCGAGCTGGCTCCTGGCTGGGAAGCTGGGCTGCAGTTGCCAGCGCGTCCTTCACGCTTCTCCCGACTCGCTCCCGCCCTCCAGCAGAGTGGCAGACATGATCCTGAACTCTGCATGCTGCCTACTGGTCTAGTGACGTCACTAGACCAGGAGGCGGCATGCAGAGACCAGGATCATGTCCTGACTCCTGGCCGGCCGCTGCCACTGTGCTGGAGGGCGGGGGTGAGAGCTCCCCTCGTCATCTGTAGGTGCGCTCTCCGCCGCTCCCCCCGCACCCCCCCCCCGCCCCCAAAAAAAAAAAAAAAAAAAATTAAGTTTATGAATAAAAAAAAATAAATAAAAAAAAAATATTGAACTATAGGTGGCCGCCCCCCCCGAGGACCCGCCCATGGCACCGGCCCACGGGTGCCTCTTAATAGATACGGCCCTGATATTGAGTCCACCCTGGGTGGAGGGTTGAACCCCCTTTTTCTCATCTACAGAGAGCGACTTCTTATTCCTGAGTGGGGTCAGAAAAATCTCCCCACCTGCCTTTACAGTGGTTGCCTAATGGTAACCCTGGTTTGTGAGGATTAATATTTACTCTATCTAGTAACCATTTACCAGCACATATTACACTATTGGGGCTCTTGGTGTTCCTTGTTTTTATCCTTGTTTTTACCACTATGAACAAGGTCTCCTCATGTCTCTCAACAATTTCCTCCTGGATTTCACCTAGGTTAACCTAGACAAAACTGAGCTCCTGATCTTAACACCCCATGTTGCTGCACCCCTCCCAGATTTCCACCTCTCAATTGACAACACAACCATTTGCATTTTTCACGGTTCATTCGTGACACGCACTTCCATTGATTAGAACAGCAGCATGGCAGTGCATGGCAAATTGTTGAAAGTTGTGTGTCTACGCATTTCTCCCCTTCCCCGGGACTTCAAAAGGATATTCTACAACATTATTATGTATGCCCATTTCTCCTTATATACTCACATGGCAACAGTACTTTCAGTAATTACTTGATGCCATATAAGGGCAGGCTAACATATATTATTTATAACTAGCTGAAGCCCCGGCATTGCTTGGCTATGTAGTTGGTTGTTCAGTATACAAGTATCAAAGCGCTGCAGTTATGTTCCTATCTATATGCCATATGGGCGCACTATCGCTTGGTTCGGCAACCACCACTGCAATTCTACTAGTAAGTTTTAGCACACTTTTCTATATGCTATTGCATGCCATATCCACAATCAACTCAAGTTCATCATATATGCAGTGAGTCCACTTCTATGAGTTATTGGGCTCAATTCTGGTAGCTATGTGAGGTAAATATTTTTTTGTGGGTAAAATACCTCATGAGGTATTTTCCTCTTCTTTTATCAATTCTGAAAGATTTTTCTCCATTTCCGAACAGGAGGTAAAACATGAGGTAAATGCATAGAGTGAGGTAAAACATGAGGTATTTCAGTGGTAAGCCTGCAGCAAATAAGTAATAGTCTTTAATTGTCTTCTATAAGTTAGGATAGTCTTTGGAAGATGTTTTTTTTTTTTTGGGAGGAGGAGGGAAGGTGTATTTGATTATGTAGCAACCTGTGAAAAGTAAATTTATAGGCATCCATTATAAAAAAATAAATAGAAAAAAATCCAGCTCATTTACCTTTAGAGGCTGGGGGGGGGGGGGGGGGGGTGTAGGAGCACTTTTAGAGGCTGGGGGGAAGGAGCACTTTTAGAGGCAGGGGGAGGGGTCAGCACTTTTAGAGACTGGGGGTGTGAGTACTTTTACTTTTAGAGGCTGGGGGTCTGGAGGGGGGGTTACAGCACTTTTACTTTTAGAGGGGGGATTACAGCACTTTTACTTTTAGAGGCTGTTGGGGAGCACTTTTAACCAGAGGGGGGGGGGGGGAGAATCGGTGTTTGCCGCAGTTTTACTTAATTTAAAAAAAAAATAGAGGCTGTGGGTTGGAGCATCTTCGCGGCAGATGAAGGATTGCACAGGGTTTGAAACACTTTTTGTTTTTTTAAATCAAAATGGAAGCTGGGGGGGGGGGGGGGATTCGTTGGTCAGATCACTTACTTATTTCAGCAAAATATGGGGGCCCTGAACACAGGACAAGCTGAAAAGGCTCCATGTTATGTGACAGATATCACAATTCTGTCACAGCACTGCATTTATCATGTGGTAGAGGTAGGTCTAATTATGTGAGGTAAAATATATGCAAACACGCCCCTTATTTCTCTTCAGAATTCAAGTGTGAGGTATTTCACTACTAAATACCACACATTTTTAGTAGAAAATTACCACATGAATTACCTCATGAAATTACATGAGGTAAAACTTGACTTAAACTACCAGAATTCAAAAGTTGATTTCCCTCATGAGGTAAACCCAATTCCATGAGGTAATTTTTTACTAAACGCTACCAGAATTGAGCCCATTATGTGCAATAAACACTCCTAACTTCAACTCATTCTATGTGCAATAAGTCCATATAAAACCTCATCCCATTCACAAGAGCTATTGCTGTCCACTAGTGAAAGGACAACCACATCTTCCATACACATGTATTTGGTTGTTGTTGGGTCCGGCCACTTTTACTAACCTTCGCACAGTCAGTCAATTCCTGATCCCTGACTCTTTTTTCCAGCACGTAAGCACTTGTATTTCGGAGCATTCACCCTCTACACATTGCTGCTGTCACCTTGCACTTTTCTGGCCCCTTTTTGGAGCAATTTGTTATACTATTCACTTATTTATCAATTTACATATAATTATACACATTTTTGTTTTTATAGCTTTCTTTGTGGCCATATTTTTTTTTTTTTTTACTTTATGCTGCTAGCACCATTGCACCTTTTTCTTGATTGCAATATTTATCATGTACATAATTATCATATTTGTGGATCAGGCTGACCTTGTATTATATGTCATTTACACGAGTACACATCTTATTATTTGTGACATCACGCCGTCGCCTATCACCTGTTGGTGATTTTTTAATTAGTTTTATAATTGTTTGTGTCTCTTTATGCTCTCAATCAAGATTGTTTGATGATTCTACTCAGTATATGGTTAGTGCGGTCTGTGGTGCTGCTTTTTAGGATACTTTTTGCTTTTTTTTTTGACACAGTCAGTCAATGACCAAGTTTGTGAGCTTTGATGTCCTTGGCATCAATAATGTGAGAATGGAAGCAGTTTAAATTTTCCAATTGAAATCAATTAAACACATATGATTGGCTGCCCATGACTCCGCCCCCTTCCAGAATTTGAAACCCAGTCACCCAATGATTGACTGTAGCAGGTTTGAGGCCTCTGTCTTTTACAGTGGAAGAATGGCAGCAATTTATCTATTCCTCTTGAAAATCAAGATAATAAGTGTTCTCCCGAGTCCCACCCACCCCAATTAGTTCAGCAGCACCCTCCATATAATATAGTGTGCCTTAAACTTGCTGTGCAATACTTGCTATACTATCCCCTAATTTTCCCCACCCACTCCTTATATTGGCCACCAGATTCGACCAACTGATCTGATCTGAAAAGTATATATTATTGCCACACGCTGCAAATACATTTTTGATGTATTGATTTCAAAAAAATCTATTGCACATCTATGTAACTGCGGCACAGTGCAAGACCAACTGCAGGAGGTAGCACACTAGCAGACAGGTCATTGTGTGAAAAATGTTAAAGCGGGCAAACTGACTAAATAATCAATAACATAATATTGCAACTTCAGTTCATTCACTCAACACTGAGGGGTTTTTTTCTCAGCAAAAGTGAAATTTTTCCTTTACACTTTCTAATTTACCTTGCAGAGCGGCTGAAGAGTGCAGTCTGCCATCTCCACTGATGCCTGAGGCTACAGCACCATCTGCTGGTATTTTTGTAATAATGACATGTCTACTTCAAGTAAGTATAATATTAACCACTTTCACCTCCCATTCATTTGTTAATAACTTTATCACTACGCATCGCAATGAATCGGTCTATATCTTGTTTTTTCCGCCACCAATTAGGCTTTCTTTGGGTGATACATTTTGCTAAGAATTAATTTATTCTAAATCCTTTTTAACAGGAATATTAGAAATGAAAAAAAAAAATCATTATTTCTCAGTTTTTGGCCATTATACTCTGAAATGAATACATGCTACGGTAATTAAAACCCATGTATTTTATTTGCCCATTTGTCCCGCTTATTACACCATTTCAATTATATCCCTATAACAATGTATTGTGCCAATATTTTATTTGGAAATAAAGGTGCATTTTTTCAATTTGCGTCCATCATTATATACAAGCCCATCATTCAAAAATAATATTAATATACTCCTTCGACATGCATGTTTTTTTTTTAATTGTAATATTTTTTTTTATTAAAAATTTTATTTGGGTAATTTTTGGTGTGGGAGGTAAACAGCAAATTTTTAATGTAAAAAAATTTATTTATTTACTGAAAAAAGGATGTGGGTGTAGTTTTACTATTTGGCCACAAGATGGCCACAGTCAAAAAGTCCTGGAAGCATACGATCATGCTTCCAGGAAGCATTAGGAGCAGGGGCGTAACTAGACATCACCCCCCATGAAACTTTGTATGGGGCCCTCCTGAGCAGGGCCGGCGCTACCATAGAGGCAAAGGAGGCAGCTTCCCCAGGGCCCCAGAGCTTGTAGGGGCCCCCAGTGGCTACAAGAGGAAAAACTTTTTTTTCAAATCGACCTTATAGTTTTTGAGAAAATCGATTTTAAATTTTTAAAGGAAAAAAAATACACATTTAAAAACCAGCCGACTTTAATGGTTAATAGCAAATCCACCTTAAATTCTAGAAACCCTAAATTTGCAGGATATGTTATGAAGATCATTGGGAATAAGAGGAAAAAACAATTTTTTAAAAAGACCTTATAGTTTTTGAGAAAATCGAAAGTTTCGAAGGAAAAAAGTATACTTTTAAATGCAGTAAATGTCACTTTTAGTGCCTAACAGTAGTGTAATTTTACATGTATCAAAAGAAAGAGCAATACATTTCCTGACGGGGTTTCCAGGGGGTCCATACGCAGCCGCAGCGCTTTGGCCAGGGATCGCTATACAGCCGCAATATGGCATTTTTTCCTATTTTCCAATTATTATTTTTTTATGTTTAGAGTGTGGGAATTTTTTTTTTTTTAAATTATGTGGGGTCCCCCCTCCTGAAACTTTTTAACCCCTTGTCACCCATGCGGGCTGGGGTAGCCAGAATGTGGAGCTCCGACCGATTGGGGCTTCAAACCCTCACTATACCAGCTGCAAAAAAGGTCCCTTAATGCCAGTTTTTGCTCCGGGGTATCTGTTGGGGGCCCCCCAGGTTTATTTTGCCCTGGGGCCCCATTGTTGCTTAAACCGGCCCTGCTCCCGGGAAACTTTGTATGAATTGTAATAGGGCTGCGCTGCCTCTAACAATTATATCGGCGTGATACACACTCTAAAATATCATAAGACCTTACTGCAGTCCATATACAAATGTCCCAAAGTGCATCTCAAGACCAAGTCCTGTATAGTTCCAAATCACCATATGCTATTTACGGGATCGCTGCTTCAAATTCCAGATTGTTAATATGTGTCACAATGTTGAGCTGCGCTCTCCTTATATCCTAAAAAACAAGATTTATACTCATAGCGTAATTCCGTAATTCTTTTATCACACAACACCCAGTGATAGTGAAAATAGTGTGAGCCACTCGTGAATCCTTCCCCAACTACAGATTGCGCTCACCAGATTGTAGCCACCTCAGAAAACAGGTGGATCTAGCGCGTGTTTCATACACCACTCTCTGGCACTTTATATCTTCAATTATTCTTTAATATTCCAGATATTCCAGATAAAACTCCATAAAATATATAAAAACATAAAACCATCATAGCATATTATGTAAAATATTGAATAACAACCCGCGCAGTGATTGCGCACTCACGTCTGCGTTCTTGTAATTCAGGCACATCAAACAACTTTGTCCATCAGCGGGGTCTGTCCTGGCATCAGCAGGGGAAATGCGGCGTCCCGTATCCCACTTTCTAGCTACCTCTGCCCAGGTTCGTCTCTGCGCTCTTTCCTGTAGTTCATTGTTGCCGGCTCAATAATCACATGCAGTGACGTCAGACGCGCTGGACGTAGCTCCGCCCTACGCGTTTCGTCCAATCGGACTCATCAGGGGCTGACGTCACTGGCGCGTCACGTCCTTTTTATGCTGCATGCAAATAACCTAACTCCCTCCTATCACCGTCGTATTGTACTTCCCCATAAGGCTTCAAGAACATGGCGGCCACTCTGTCAGACACGTCATACAAGACAGTGTGCTGACTGACAGACACCGCTGCTGTTACAATTTATGCTAAATTAGACCAAGAGATCATATACAGTTGATACAACAACAATCTAAAATCATATTCATACCCCAATATTACATTCAAAAGTACTCAATGCCATTTACTGGAAAACTCTCATACATTACTCCAACGCTATGGAGTAAACTTTGTATGGGGCCCCCCACCCCCCTCGCTTTCTGCATAGGAAAACTGAGGACCAATGTGTATTCCCCATGCAGATAAAAACATTTAGACTTAAAGGAAACGTCAGGCAATCTATGCTACCCCCAGATCTACTTTCACGGGGCTTCCTCCAGCCCCCTGCAGCCGACAAGTCCCTCGTTGCAGCTCTGCTCCCTGTACATACATACAGTACACTCAGCTGTATTATTTTACTACATGAGAGCACATGCTATATGGAGGAACAACAATCACATGCTGAACATAAGATATAGTATTCACTATAACTTTGGCAAAACATTCAGAATGTCACTGATTGATACTGTTATAACATGATCTGGGACTCCGTGTGACACAACAAGCTCTCAATGAAGTAGCAACAGTAAGATTGTGTAGTTTTACTATTTGGCCACAAGATGGCCACAGTCAAAAAGTCATGGAAGCGTACGATCACACTTCCAGGAAGCATAAGGAGGACGGGAAACTTTTTTTTAACTCAGAAAAAC
The DNA here is from genome assembly GCF_040937935.1 of Hyperolius riggenbachi. Lineage (NCBI taxonomy): Eukaryota > Metazoa > Chordata > Amphibia > Anura > Hyperoliidae > Hyperolius > Hyperolius riggenbachi. The sequence goes on from NC_090648.1 coordinate 46,051,716, forward strand.
CGTAGCCTCTGATAAGAGGTTGTCAGTTTTTCTGCGGGGGCGGGGCTTTGATCAATGAATAGGATCTATAATCCCATTCATTGATCGCTGTGCTAATGGCTGGCGGCAGGAGCGCTCGCGGCCGGCGGGAGTGCGCGCAGCCTATCTGGACGAAAATGTTTGTCCAGATAGGCTTAAGTTGTTAAAATACTTACGGTACTTGAAGTAGACAAGTAAGTGACTCATGATTGGCAGGGTCGGTTCTTCCATAGAAACAAACTGGGCAATTGCCCAGTGTCCCAAGCTCCATAGGGGCTCCACACATCAGGAACTGTAAGGCAGGGGCAGAGCAGGATCATCCACCAGGCCATCTAGGCAGGTGCCTGGGGCCTGGTGGGTGTCAAGAGGCCCACCAGCCACCTTCTCGGACCTCTTTCCCCCTCAGCTTACCAAAAGGACCACAAGGGGGCCCTAAATCTATTACCTTGCCTAGGGCTATTAGTTTCACCTTTGAAGTAAAATTACTGAAATAAATAGACTTTTGTATGATATTCAAATTTTTCACGTTTCACCTGTATTTCTTGTATTTCTGTTGACGATTATAAAAGAAAATTATTTTATGGTCCTGTGATTCATCCTGTGAAGCAGGGAAGATACCACAAAATACATAGCTGGTGCTTTCATGGGGTAAACTGGGCAATGACCCAGGACACAGAGCTGTTGATAGGGCTCCATGTTAGAGAGATTGCATAAGTCAAAGCCACAGTCAATACAGTTACAGAGTTACATAGTTATTTGGGTTGAAAAAAAACATACGTCCATCGAGTTTAACCAGAGAACAAAGTACAACACCAGCCCACCCCCTCACATATCCCTGTTGATCCAGAGGAAGACGAAAAAACCCTTACAAGGCATGGTCCAATTAGCCCCAAAAGGGAAAAAAATTCATCCCATTATTGATTTTTACACTGGACTCATGTTACTGAAACACGCTGCAGGAGGCGGCATGCACTTATTGTGAACTAAGGTTTTGCTATTGCGGTTCTGTAGTTCCCAGGGTTGATTACATGGCACAGAAAATAGGCACAATGGTATATTGAGAATGTCCATCACCAGTATGAGAGTTTATTTATAACACTATTTACAAACAGAAACGGTACATAGTGCAGCACGGTGGCTTAGTGGTTAGCGCTCTTGCCGTGCATCGCTGGGTCACCGGTTTGAATCCCAGCCGGGGCAATATCTGCATGGAGTTTGTATGTTCTCCCCGTGTCTGTGTGGGTTTCCCCCAAGCACTCGGGTTTCCTCCCACATCCCAAAAACATACAGGTAAGTTAATTGGCTTCTCTCCAAATTGGCCCTAGACTACAATAATTACACAATACATACATACTGTACATAGACATATGACTATGGTAAGGATTAGATTGTGAGCTCCTCTGAGGGACAGTTAGTGACAAGACAATATACTCTGTACAACGCTGCGGAAGATGTCGGCGCTAAATAAATACGAATAAAAAAAAACAGTCAAAAATAAATACCTGCCAATCAGATTGCTTGTTAAAGAGGACAAATCCCCGCCCACCATACTGACTTAGCCTACTCACTGTGTTGTCCAATTGCAAAGTAAATTATGTATTTTCTTCCCTGCTTTTCTTGAACTTTGCGTTTGTCGGGGGAATGAGGCCAAGAGGGAGGAGGTGACCTCTTATTACACCCCTGCTAATGTCTACTGATGTCTGCAACTACTAGCAGGACAGTGTTACCGGGATTCCCGTCGGTCCACGCACGCATGCACATCGCCCTGCACTCCATTGTTTACACTTACTACGTCGCCACAGACTTGCATTACTGCATAATCCGTGTGGTAGGCTAAGATCATGCAGTAATGCACGGATGACATTGCGACAGTGCGTTTGTGGTGAATTAACTACTTCCATCACAGCGCATCTCATCGTGCAATTATGAATGTCTCCTTAGACCTTTACTGACATAGCGGCCTCTTTTGGTAAAAATGCTTACCGCAACACCACACCATAGTGTAAGAGGGCCCTCAATATTCAGGTGGACTCAGCCCTTCTCTGATTGGCTGGCTGTGATGAGCTTACGCAGGAAACAAAACCAAGGCATAGTCACGTGATTGTGATTAGGAGAAATGATCACCTCTCTGTAGACCAAGGCAAAGTTCCATCAGGGGCGTAGCAATAGGGGGTGCAGAGGTAGCGACCGCATCGGAGCCCTTGGGCCAGAAGGGCCCTGAACGGCCCTCCCTTAACTACAGTATTAGCTCTCTATTGGTCCTGTGCTCATAATAATGACTTCTATAGATACTTTGAATAGTAGTGATCATTAACAAGCTGTTCCCCATCCCCTTCTTGCACCTCTGACACTGTAGTTGCCATGTAGTGCTTGGGGGGCCCCATAGTAAAACTTGCATCGGGGTCCACAGTTCCTTAGCTACGCCACTGAGTTCCATTATTGGGTATAGGTCTTCTTTATGACGCAGTTCCTACTATCGGCATTCCTTGATTGTAGAGTAGTAATTTTCTCCATCCTCTTCCTGCTTGGTCTTTGGTCTCTTATTTGCCTTGTAAAGAAAAACTCCTAAAATGATATTGATGAGCAGCAAGTCACCAATGGTGGCTAGAATGCCTGCATAGAGTGGGAGCTTGGAGATCTTCCCTGTGCACTGCGGCCCGGTGTACATGTAGAGTTCTGTCTTTGAGCACCTATGGATGGAAAACGATTTTTTTTTTTAATTTACACTTTATATGGTGAGAAGTTGTGAACCTGGAAGCATCAGTATTACAGATTACCCAGCAAGCTCATGGTGAACCAGAACTCTAAGTTAGCCAATAAATGATATCATCCTGTTTTAAAACTTCTTGCTTTTACTGATGGCTAACACGGTACAATACTCTACTGCTTCAGTTTATATGGCAAAGCTGAATCCCAAGAAACGGCTTTTTATATAAATAGTGACTTGTGTGGGAATGGGGTCAGGTTTTTTTACGTCTTTATTTGGAGGGTTGGGAGTATTGCTGCCTGTGTTGCCTTTAGACTAGTAGTCTCATGGAAAGACTTGTTTGGATGGGGGGGAGGGGGTTGTTAGTGTAAGGAATTAAGTGGGGGTTAGGTTTAGGCATTAGGAGGGGAGGGTTCGAACTGTACCTTCAGGTTTCCTGCATTGTGAATGTTCACGTGACCATCAGACAGTTTCTATTTAAGGCCTGTCTCTGCCATCAGTTAACTGCCAGATCACCTGAAACCTGTGTGCGTCTGGTCATCCATTCCTGAGAGGTGTGGCCAGTATAACACCCCTCCCTACCATAAGAAGTGTGGCCAATACACCCCTTCCTCCTATAAGAGGTGTGGACAGTATACCACGCCTCCCTACCATAAGAAGTGTGGCCAGTATAACACCCCTTCCTCCTATAAGAGGTGTGGACAGTATACCACGCCTCCCTACTATAAGAAGTATGTCCAGCAGGGTTGGTTCTAGACTTTTAGCTGCCAGAGGCAAATTTGTGAGAATGCCCTCTTTGATTTGGAATGATCGCACAGCATCCGACAATTTACTCTGCTTCATTTAATGTTCTCACATGACATGCTGCAGCTCAACACAATAGCACAATAGCTGGGAGTCTGTGACAAACTAACGGCTCCCCCTCAGTCACTCCATTCCTCCGCAGTCAGGACAACAGTGCCACCTCCTCCCTTCTGTTGTGCAAGTCAAATGAAACACTGCTGCTCTCTTGCCTCCCCCCTCCTCAGTCACTGTCAGACTACTCACACAGCACAACAAGCTGCTTTTCCCCAATGATGACCTCTTCACCTCCCTCTCCTCTGGCTTTCCCTCCTACTCAGACTGCATGCTGTTAGTGTAAACACAGTACAAACATGCTGCCCCTGTAATCTCTGTACCTGATGCAGTGGCGTTCCTATCATTGGGCGCAGGGGGGCGTGGCGCACCGGGTGATGGACAGGCAAGGGGGGGCGCCAAGCCCCCCTGGCCCCTACAGCGGCAGAGCAGGAAGAAGGGGGAAGAAACGCTAGAAGGAGGGGCTTAAGGGCAGCGGCGGGGAGGGGGGGCAGAACCCCCCCTCCCTCACCTGGGTCCCCTCCTTCTGCTCTCTCCCCCTCCAGAATAGCGGCAGCAAAGAGGCGCGGTGGGCGGGCGGAGGATTACTCACCTCACTTCCGCGTTCCAAGCGCTGGAACGCAGCGTCCACTCGTCACAGGTCTCCGCCTTTAATGCCGCCAACTGTGCGTCCTTCAATCAGTAGGCGGCAGTGAAGGCGGAGACCTGTGACGAGAGGACGCTGCGTTCCAGCGCTTGGAAAGCGGAAGTGAGGTGAGTAATCCTCCGCCCGCCCACTGCGCCTCCTTGCTGCTTCTTTTCTGGAGGGGGAGAGCAGAAGGAGGGGACCCAGGTGAGGGAGGAGGGGGGTTCTGGCCCCCCTCCCCGCCTCTGCCCTCAAGCCCCTCCTTCTAGCGTTTCTTCCCCTCCTGGAGTCCTGGGGCAACTATTCAGGCTACACTGGGGGCAACTATGCAAATGGGGGCAACTATGCTGGCTACACTGGGGGCAACTATGCTGGCTACACTGGGGGCAACTATGCTGGCTACAAAGGGGGCAACTATGCTGGCTACACTGGGGGCAACTATGCTGGCTACACTGGGGGCAACTATGCTGGCTACACTGGGGGCAACTATGCTAGCTACACTGGGGGCAACTATGCTGGCTACAAAGGGGGCAACTATGCTGGCTACAAAGGGGGCAACTATGCTGGCTATACTGGGGGCAACTATGCTGGCTACACTGGGGGCAACTATGCTGGGTACAAAGGGGGCAACTATGCTGGCTACAAAGGGGGCAACTATGCTGGCTACACTGGGGGCAACTATGCTGGCTACAAAGGGGGCAACTATGCTGGCTACATGCTGGCTACACTGGGGGCAACTATGATTGCTACACTGGGGGAAGCTATACTGGGGCAACTATACTAGCTACACTGGGGGCAAGTATACTAGGTCAACTATATTACCTATACTGGGGGCAACTATAATAGCTACCTATACTGGGGCAACTATACTACAGACAACTATACTGGGGTGGGGGCAACTATAATAGCTACCTATACCGGTGGCAACTATGCTAGCTAACTATACTTGGGGCAATTTTAATACATATACTGGGGCAACTATATTACCTATACTAGGGGCACCTATAACTGGCATTACCTGCCGTGGCACACGTAGTTTGCTGCACTCGGTCCTTTTTTGGGGGGGCGGTGTCTTATAATACCCAGCACCGGGTGTCAAATGGCCTAGGTACGCCACTGACCTGATGCAAATGTTTCACCTTGCTTCATGAGAGAACCGGCGCTGATGGGCCAGTATAACACCCCTTCCTCCTATAAGAGGTGTGGACAGTATACCACGCCTCCCTACCATAAGAAGTGTGGCCAGTATAACACCCCTTCCTCCTATAAGAGGTGTGGACAGTATACCACGCCTCCCTACTATAAGAAGTATGTCCAGCAGGGTTGGTTCTAGACTTTTTGCTGCCAGAGGCAAACTTGTGAGGATGCGCCCCTCTGATTTGGAATGATTCCACAGCACCCGACAATTTACTCTGCTTCATTTAATGTTCTCACATGACATGCTGCAGCTCAACACAATAGCACAATAGCTGGGAGTCTGTGACAAACTAACGGCTCCCCCTCAGTCACTCCATTCCTCCGCAGTCAGGACAACAGTGCCACCTCCTCCCTTCTGTTGTGCAAGTCAAATGAAACACTGCTGCTCTCCTGCCTCCCCCCTCCTCAGTCACTGTCAGACTACTCACACAGCACAACAAGCTGCTTTTCCCCAATGATGACCTCTTCACCTCCCTCTCCTCTGGCTTTCCCTTCTACTCAGACTGCATGCTGTTAGTGTAAACACAGTACAAACATGCTGCCCCTGTATTCTCTACGCCTGATGCAAATGTTTCACCTTGCTTCATGAGAGAACCGGCGCTGATGGGCCAGTATAACCCCCCTCCCTCCCATTAGAAGTGTAGCCAGTTTAACATCTCCCCCTCCTGTAAGAAGTGTGGCCAGTATAACATCCCTCCCTCCTATAAGAGGTGTGGCCAGTATAACACCTCTGCCTACCATAAGAAGTGTGGCCAGTATAACATCCCTCCCTCCTATAAGAGGTGTGGCCAGTATAACACCTCTGCCTACCATAAGAAGTGTGGCCAGTATAACATCCCTCCCTCCTATAAGAGGTGTGGCCACTATAACACCCCTTCCTCCTATAGGAGATGTGGCCAGTATAACACCTCTGCCTACCATAAGAAGTGTGGCCAGTATAACATCCCTCCCTCCTATAAGAGGTGTGGCCAGTATAACACCTCTGCCTACCATAAGAAGTGTGGCTAGTATAACATCCCTCCCTCCTATAAGAGGTGTGGCCAGTATAACACACCTCCCTCCTATAATAGGTGTAGCCAGTGTAACACCCCTCACCCCCAACAAGTGTCCACCAGACATTTGCTCCCTGTATGCAGAGTAGTGCAGTGAGCAGAATATTTAACTTTAAGCCCTCATGGATATTACAACGTTTCGTTCTTTTAACTTCTCCAGTTTCTCAACAGATTTAAATTTTAATTCAATATTAGTTTACTTGCACCTGTCCTTGTAAACAGGGCCGGATTTGTGCTCTTTACCGCCCACGGCCACAGTCACCAGCCGCCCCCCTTCAGTATAGGTAGCGAGATGACCCCTCCCCCCTTCAGTATAGGTAGACAGATGCCCCCTCCCCCCTTCCCTCTAGTATAGGTAGCCTGATGACTCCCCCAGTATAGGTAGCCAGATGACCCCTACCCCATTTTCCTCCAGTATAGGTAGCCAGATGACCCCTACCCCATTTTCCTCCAGTATAGGTAGCCAGATGACTCATGTCATTTACTCATGTAAATAAGCCCCAGTGTATCCCAACAGAACACGGAAAGTCAGGGTCAGGCATGGCGGCTTTATACTCACCAACACTGTGGACCAGTGTACCGTACAATTCGACAGAGACCCTCTTTACAGTCGTTATATCTCGGAGATAACGGGTCACAATCAGAGACACAGAAAGTGCCATACTTTGTGATGACAGGTCTGTAGAATTGTTTGAAACCATCAGGAACCAATTTCATACATTCTTCTGAGAGAGAGAGAAAAAAGACATTAGGAACTGTAGAAAGACAAACCGACCGAAATGAGAAGATGGCACAACACAGGTATCCAGCAACTGCAAATGCTTATTCAAAGGACACCTGAAGGGATAAGGAGGCTGCCATATTTCTTTCCTTTTGTTTTAGATAGCTTGGGGTGGGGCAGCTTCAGCCAGCTAAACTCGTGCAGAGTGGCAGGGAGTGCTTCAAACTTACCTGTTCCAGACACAGGGTCGGTTATCCTCTTCCTCCACTGTAAAGCGCTGTAATGCCAACATCCTCTCCTGGGTACCCATCCCGGAAGCAGGAAATGTGGGCGCTTGCTGGCGGCAGATGTTTGGATGCTGCGATAGGGGCCCATTGTAATTTGCGGTAAGGAGTGGAAATGTACACGCCTAATAAATATCGGTTCCAGTAAAGTTTTCAGCAAGGAAGGGAAATTTGGATGACTGCGGCACTCAATAAAATATCAGGATTTGGTCGCTGTGGGTGCAGGAGGGTTAAGAGACAGGGTAACGGCCCGTTTCACATTAGCGTTTTTTGCGGCTTCGAAACCAGAACGTATACTGTACAAATGGAACGGATGTGAATGGATCCAATGTTAACCTATGGTTCCATTTACATGCGTCCGTTGGTACGGATACGTTCCATATGTTCCGGTCCACAGATTTAAAAAATGCCGCAGGCCCTCATTTTCCGGACTGTTCAGCCCAGCGGAATGGATCCGGACAAAAAATACTGCAGCATTGGGGCAATGGGAAACAGAACGTTTCTTCACACTAGTGAAGAAATGGACCGTTCCACTGGGGATGGGGGCATGTGCCGACTGAACTCTAGCGATGGGGAGGGTAAGGGGAGGGTGCAGCAGCTGGGCGGGTGGGTGAGGGAGGGTTTATACATACAGTACCTAATTTTCAGTAGTAGCCGGTGGTAGAGGCTTCCGTCTTCTTCCGCGACATGTGACTACATGACGCGTCATGTGACTAGTCACATGGCGCATTGCGTAATCACAACGGAAGAAGAGGAAGCCTCTACCACTGGCTACTACTGAAAATAAGTATGTATTTGTTGAGTGAAAACGGATTCAATCAATCATTGATCAGATTTTTTTTTACTATGTGAACCGGGCCACGGACTGAGCCATCTGGATCCGGTGAAGCAGAGACCGGATCTGCTCACCGGATCCTTTTGGCTCAGAGCGCTAATGTGAACCGGGCCTAAGGCAATAGGGGGAAGGGTTAGGCCACAAGCTTAGGCAACAGGGCGAGGGTTCGGCGACAGGGTTAGGTGGAGGGGGAAGGGTTAGGCGACAGGGTTAGGTGGAGGGGGAAGGGTTAGGCGACAGGGTTAGGTGGAGGGGGAAGGGTTAGGTGACAGGGTTAGGTGGAGGGGGAAGGGTTAGGCGACAGGGTTAGGTGGAGGGGGAAGGGTTAGGTGACAGGGTTAGGTGGAGGGGGAAGGGTTAGGCGACAGGGTTAGGTGGAGGGGGAAGGGTTAGGAGACAGGGTTAGGTGGAGGGGGAAGGGTTAGGTGACAGGGTTAGGCAACAAGGGGAAGGGTTAGGTGACAGGGTTAGGTGGAGAGGGAAGGGTTAGGTGACAGGGTTAGGCAACAGGGGGAAGGGTTAGGTGACAGGGTTAGGTGGAGGGGGAAGGGTTAGGCGACAGGGTTAGGTGGAGGGGGAAGGGTTAGGAGACAGGGTTAGGTGGAGGGGGAAGGGTTAGGTGACAGGGTTAGGTGGAGAGGAAGGGTTAGGTGACAGGGTTAGGCAACAGGGGGAAGGGTTAGGCGACAGGGTTAGGTGGAGGGGGAAGGGTTAGGAGACAGGGTTAGGTGGAGGGGGAAGGGTTAGGTGACAGGGTTAGGTGGAGGGGGAAGGGTTAGGTGACAGGGTTATGTGGAGGGGGAAGGGTTAGGTGACAGTAAGGGTGTTTATGTGGGAGATGGTTAGGCGACAAGAGGTAGAAAGTGTGGAAGTAGGAGCAGAATGGAAGGTAAGTATAAGTGCATGATTCCCCGGGGGGGGGGGGGGGGGGATGGCACAGAAAACATTAGAGGGACAGCTGCCAGGGGTTACAAGGAGGGGCCACAAGGGCTGATTCCCAAGAGATTTCATGCTGAAAACGATCGGGTATCAGCTTGCGGTGTATGGGCAGCTTACAGATCTCTCTCATCATGATCAGATTTGATCATAGGCCAGAAACCCACTAGGAGCCATTTCTAATCGCTAATGATTTGATAAAACTCTTGCTAATGCAATGCTATGGGGGATTTTTATGAAATCACATCGCTCAAGTGGGATCACACCTATAGCATTGCATAAGCAAGAGCTTTTCCAATCGCAAAGCGCTCAGAAAATTGCTCCTAGTGGGTTTCTGGCCTTAGAGAGATCCGTCTCTTGGTTGAATCTGCCCATCATTGCTAGATGTATGGCTACCTTAACCTCTTGAGGACTGCAGGGCTAAACCCCCCAAGTGACCAGGACATTTTTAGTAAAAAAGGCCACTGCAGCTTTAAGGCCAAGCTGCAGGGCCGCGCAACATAGCACACAAGTGACCCCCCCCCTTTTCTCCCCACCAACAGAGCTCTCTGTTGGTGGGGTCTGATCGCTCCCCCCATGTTTATTTTTTTTTATAAATATTTTTGTTCGTGTGTTTAAAAAAAAAAAAACCTGTTCCTTTAATGCCTTTCTCTCCCTCCCTCCCTCCCCCCAACCAGCCAATCATGGCGATCAGCTCTCATAGGCTTCACCCTATGAGATCCGATCGCTCTCTTGTCCCCCAGGGGGACAGCCATGTCACACAGCTGTCCCCAGTGCAGCGCTGCTGCTCATCGCAGCACTGCACCATATAAATAGACGGCGATCACGCAGTCTTAACAATCTCCCGAGTGGCAATAGCCGCTCGGAGACTGAAGGCGGGGCGGAACTCCGCTCCCCAAGCAGGAGATGCGCGCGCAGCCTGCGCGCGATCTCCTGCAAAACAGAGCCCCAGGACTTTACGCCAATTGGCGTTAGGCGGTCCTGGGGCTTACGCCGCGGCCACGCCGATCGGCGTGACGTGGGCGGCAAGAGGTTAAAGGATACCCGAAGTGATATGTGACATGATGAGATAGAAATATGTATGTACAGTGCCTAGCACACAAATAACTGTGCTGTGTTCCTTTTTTCTTTCTCTGCCTGAAAGAGTTAAATATCAGGTATGTAAGTGGCTGACTCAGTCCTGAGAAGTGACTACAGTGTGACTCTCACTGATAAGAAATTCCAACTATAAAACACTTTCCTAGAAGAAAATGGCTTCTGAGAGCAAGAAATAGATAAAAAGGGGAATTTCTTAACAGTGAGGGTCACATTGTAGTCTCTTCCTGTCTGAGTCAGGACTAAGTCAGCCACTTACATACCTGATAAAATAACTCTTTCAGGCAGAGAAAGAAAAAAAGGAACACAGCCTAGTTATTTGTGTGCTAGGCACTGTACATACCCATGTCTATCTCATCATGTCACATGTCAGTTCGGGTAGGTAACAGTAAATTCGGGCGCCTGAGGCTAGTGGACAAATCGGGCGCCGCCATTCACTCCTATAATAAATATCGTTTAATGGGCGCCCGATAGGAAAAAAGGGCGCCGGAGAAAAATAACGTTTTAAAAGCGGCGCCCGGAGACTTAATGTTTTATTACTGCTTCTCATGATTACACATTATTTAATGATTTATACATTTTTAAATATTATTTTTAAACGAAAAACAGTACAATATTTTTTTTCAAACATTATTTTTAAACGAAAAACAGTACATTTTTTTTTTTTTTTTTTTAACATTATTTTTAAACGAAAAAACCAACAGGGGGGTCTTAGGTTTAGGCACCAACAGGGGGGTCTTAGGTTTAGGCACCAACAGGGGGGTCTTAGGTTTAGGCACCAACAGGGGGTCTTAGGTTTAGGCACCAAAAGGGGGGTCTTAGGTTTAGGCACCAACAGGGGGGTCTTAGGTTTAGGCACAAACAGGGGGGTCTTAGGTTTAGGCACCAACAGGGGGGTCTTAGGTTTAGGCACTAACAGGGGGGTCTTAGGTTTAGGCACCAACAGGGGGGTCTTAGGTTTAGGCACTAACAGGGGGGTCTAGGGGTTAGGGGTAGGTACAGGGAGGGTTACTTAGGCACCAACAGGGGGGGTCTTAGGTTTAGGCATCAACAGGGGGGTCTAGGGGTTAGGGGTAGGTACAGGGAGGGTTACTTAGTAATTTTTTTTTTAAACGTTATTATACGTTTCACTATTTAAACGAAAGATTAACGTTTTTACAATTGCCGATTTAATACACATTATTTAATGATTTATAACTTTATAAAACATTAATTTTAAACGAAATACAGTACAATACATTTTTAAACGTTATCCATGCTTATCGTTAAAAACCCGGCGCCCTTTTTTCCCAGCGCCCCTTTTTAACGTACTCGTTCGGGTATCCTTTAAGAGGAACCAATGCATGAGATAAGCAGATAAGAAGAGCTAATTTTTGATTTAAGTGAAAGAAGGAGAAATAAATCATGAGCTAAGTTATTTAAGGAGAGATAAATTGTGAGTTAATAAGTAAGGTAATATAATTCAACAGAAAAGTTTTGTAAATTAGCTCCTTCCTCATTTGTGCAAAATGTAATATTTTAAGGGAAAATGATGGCGAAACAAAGTTAGTCATAATTATTATCATCCTATTCTTCATCAATATTATGCAGGAGAACAGAGGCGCCAAAAGGATAAAAGGAAGCTAAATGAGCTTAAAAACCAAATTCTTGGTAAATAGAGGACAGACTTACCTCCTCCAAGTAGACACACAACGACTGTAGGAAAGACAGTCAATATATTTTATTTATGAACTCCAAATATGCAACGCGTTTCGCAGGTTTGATCCCGCTTCATCAGGCAATAACAACGGAGCAATAGCATATGTGGTCAGTAGAAGAGCCAGGCACCTCTCCCTCCTCATCCATTCATCATTCAGATTTATCATTCCATATAGCATACAAAAAGGTTAAATAATAGTTTCAGTATGTTATGCATTTTTGTTACAACTGCAGATACAGGGCTTGATTCACAAAGCGGTGCTAACTGTTAGCACGCCTGTGAAAACCCCCTTAGCACGTCTAAACGAGCTTTTCGCATGCAAAACTTTATGCGCGTAAAACTTTACGCAGGGCGCTCCGCGCGAAGTGCCCATTAAAGCCTAAGGGACTTAGCACGCGCATAGGACTTTGCGCGCGTAAAACTTTGTGCGCAAAACTTTGCGCGCGATCTGATTGAGAAATCCGGTGCTAACCTACTTAGCACCCTGGTTAGCACGTCTAAAGACTTTAGACGTGCTAAGTAGGTTAGCACCGCTTTGTGAATCAAGCCCACAGTGTGGGTGACAGTGTGTCCTTAGTCAACATCTGATTTAGGGCCCTTTTCCACGAGCAGTTGATAGGAAGTGCAAAGAATGTCAAACTCTTACAACTGCTTGCTGCTGCCTGGCAACTGCTTGCTGCCAGGGCCAGATTTCTGGAAAGGCCATATAGGCCATGGCCTTGGGCGCTGAAAAAACAGAAGGACGGCAGGACTTGGGGAGAGATAGGAGCCAACAGTAAATGTTCTCATCTGGTCCAAAGTTGCCCTGCTTTGCTGCACACACAGCACAGCTCAGTGCATCTCCCTAAAGGTGGCCATACGCTGGCAGTTAGTGTTGGGCGAACAGTGTTCGCCACTGTTCGGGTTCTGCAGAACATCACCCTGTTCGGGTGATGTTCGAGTTCGGCCGAACACCTGACGGTGCTCGGCCAAACCGTTCGGCCACATGGCCGAACTAAGAGCGCATGGCCGAACGTTCCCCGAACGTTCGGCTAGCGCTGTGATTGGCCGAACGGGTCACGTGGTTCGGACCCGAACGCGCTCTGATTGGCCGAACGGTCACGTGGTTCGGGTAAATAAATACCCGAACCACGTCATATCTCCGCCATTTGTCTGTGGGTTTAGCTTTGGGTAGGCAGGCAGGGTAGTTCGCGCTCCAGCCACGCTAGCCAGGGTCCCCCCTGTCATTGTGTCACTGCTGGGAACAGTAGTACACCGCTTGCTCAGCCACACTATATAGCATTCTGTTTACTGCCACTCTGTGTACCTCGCTCAGCCACACTATATAGCATTCTGTTTACTGCCACTCTGTGTCTGCTGGGAATAGTAGTACACCGCTTGCTCAGCCACACTATATAGCATTCTGTTTACTGCCACTCTGTGTACCTCGCTCAGCCACACTATATAGCATTCTGTTTACTGCCACTCTGTGTCTGCTGGGAATAGTGGTACACCGCTCGCTCAGCCACACTATATAGCATTCTGTTCACTGTTCTGTGTCTGTTTGGAATAGTGGTACACCGCTCGCTCAGCCACACTATATAGCATTCTGTTTACTGTTCTGTGTCTGCTGGGAATAGTGGTACACCGCTCGCTCAGCCACACTATATAGCATTCTGTTTACTGTTCTGTGTCTGCTGGGAATAGTGGTACACCGCTCGCTCAGCCACACTATATAGCATTCTGTTTACTGTTCTGTGTCTGCTGGGAACAGTAGTACACCGCTCGCTCAGCCAGAGTATATAGCATTGTGTTTACTGCCACTCTGTGTACACCGCTCAGCCAGACTATATACCATTGTTTACTGACACTCTGTGTACACCGCTCAGCCAGACTATATACCATTGTTTACTGACACTCTGTGTACACCGCTCAGCCAGACTATATACCATTGTTTACTGCCACTCTGATTCTGCTGGGAACAGTAGTACACCGCTCGCTCAGCCAGACTATATAGCATTGTGTTTACTGCCACTCTGTGTACACCGCTCAGCCAGACTATATACCATTGTTTACTGACACTCTGTGTACACCGCTCAGCCAGACTATATACCATTGTTTACTGAAACTCTGTGTACACCGCTCAGCCAGACTATATACCATTGTTTACTGCCACTCTGATTCTGCTGGGAACAGTAGTACACCGCTCGCTCAGCCAGACTATATACCATTGTTTACTGACACTATATAGCAGACTATATAGCATTGTGTGTACACCGCTCAGCCAGACTATATACCATTGTTTACTGACACTCTGTGTACACCGCTCAGCCAGACTATATACCATTGTTTACTGCCACTCTGATTCTGCTGGGAACAGTAGTACACCGCTCGCTCAGCCAGACTATATACCATTGTTTACTGACACTCTGTGTACACCGCTCAGCCAGACTATATACCATTGTTTACTGCCACTCTGATTCTGCTGGGAACAGTAGTACACCGCTCGCTCAGCCAGACTATATACCATTGTTTACTGCCACTCTGATTCTGCTGGGAACAGTAGTACACCGCTCGCTCAGCCAGACTATATACCATTGTTTACTGACACTCTGTGTACACCGCTCAGCCAGACTATATACCATTGTTTACTGCCACTCTGATTCTGCTGGGAACAGTAGTACACCGCTCGCTCAGCCAGACTATATAGCATTGTGTTTACTGCCACTCTGTGTACACCGCTCAGCCACACTATATAGCATTGCGTACTCTGCCAGTCAGTGTGTATATTGCTGGGATCAGTAATACTCCACTCACCGTCAACCACTATATGAGCTCAACATGAGTTCCCCAGAGACCTCCGCTGTGAGCAGCACTCCCAACAACAGCAACAGCCAACGCCCCACGCAAGCTATAACATCCACCCCAGCAGCCAGTGGTCAGCAGCAGCCCTCCCCGGAGGAGAACGTTGTGTCCATCAGTCCGTCGCCAGAGCAATTAATGAGGGCTGCCATTGAGGAGATGATGGGGCCTGATGTGGAGGAGGAGGTCTGGCTCAGGCCAGCATCCCAAGTTAATGTTGAGGACGATGAGGGGTCTGTGTCTGGGGATGTTGGGGTGGCAGAGGTGGTGGGTGGGTCAGACTCAGGAGAAGAGTTGTATGATGAGGATGATGATCGGGACCATCTGTATGTGCCTCAGAGTCCGACCCCGGAAAACATGTTGTATCGTGTGTTTAGGTACTAAAATCTGCGTTCCCTCCCAGTAGTGTTGGGCGAACAGTGTTTGCCACTGTTTGGGTTCTGCAGAACATCACCCTGTTCGGGGTGACTATATAGCAGACTATATAGCATTGTGTTTAATGCCACTCTGTGTACACGGCTCAGCCACACTATATAGCATTGTGTTTACTTCCACTCTGTGTCTGCTGGGAACAGTAGTACACCGCTCACCCGCCACTGTATAGCATTGTGCTCTGTGTCACTGCTGACAATAGTGGTACACCGCTCACCCACCACTGTATAGCATTTCTGTACTGCCACTGTACTGCTGCCAGTCAGCGTGTACTTTAAGGATAAGTGAAATGAGGAAGAAATCCGGTGAAAGAGGGAGGGGCAAGGGAAGAGGTGTTTCCCCTGACGGTTCACGTACAGGCCACAGGGGAGCACCCAAGAAAACCCACTCAATACTGCCCATGTTGTCCAGGACAACAACCCTCACAGATCCAAAAGAACAGGACCAGATAATTACTTGGATGACCTCTCAAGCGTCCAGCAGTGGGTTAAGCAGCACCAGCACATCACGCACGAGGTCCGAGTCCTCAGCCAGTTAAAGTCTGGGCTTTCTTTGAAGACTGCACTGAGGATGTTACCATGGCGATTTGCAAGGTGTGCAAGACCCGCCTGAGCAGGGGGAAAAGTATTAACAACCTCTCCACCACCAGCATGAGCCGCCACATTCTATCCAAACATCCCACTCTGTGGGCAAACGCGGCAGGACAGGGTACCACCAGCAACACTGCCTCCCTTGGGTTCACCAGACTCACCACCAGACCCGCCTCAGCAGCAGCAGTAGCCCAGCCATTGCGTGGTTCACAACATTCACAAACATCAGACGATGCTGACACTGTCACTTTCCGGACTAGTGCTCTTGAGGTCTCCCAGTGTTCATCAAACACAACAACCAACAGCCCTTCGGTGTGCAGCGCTACGGTTGAGTTGTCTGTCTCTGAGATGTTTGAGCACAAGAGGAAATTGCCAGCAAATGACCCCCGGGCCGTGGCAGTAACAGCCAGCCAGCATAGCCAAGCTTCTGGCCTGCGAAATGCTGCCATATCGAGTGGTGGAGACAAACAGCTTCAAGGGCATGATGTCAGTGGCCATCCCACGTTACGTGGTTCCCAGCCGCTACCACTTTGCGCGCTCTGCAGTGCCTGAGTTGCATGAGCACGTGGTCAGCTAAATAACCCGAAGCTTGAAGAATGCCGTTGCCTGCAAGGTTCACCTCACCACTGACACCTGGACGAGTGCGTTCGGCCAGGGTCGATACATCTCCCTTACCGCGCACTGGGTGAACCTTGTGGAGCCTGGCAGCGATTCCTCACCTGCTACGGCGCGGGTGTTGCCCACGCCGCAAACAGCTGGATAACAACAGCAGCACCTACCTCTCTGACTCCTTCTCCTCCAACGCATCTCAAAGCTGTACCTCATCCGGAAATGCTAACCCAGCACCAGCAGCAGTAGGATCGTGGAAGCAGTGCAGCACAGCTGTTGGCATGCGTCAGCAAGCGTTGCTGAAGCTGATCTGCCTTGGGGATAAGCAGCACACAGGGGAGGAAATTTGGAGGGGAATAAAGGAACAGACGGATTTGTGGCTGGCACCGCTGGACCTGAAACCGGGCATGAAGCTAGACACCTGGCACGAACTGGCAATGTACGCAATAGAGGTGCTGGCTTGCCCGGCAGCCAGCGTTATGTCGGAACGCTGTTTCAGTGCTGCCGGAGGCATCATCACAGATCGGCGTATCCGCCTCTCCACAGAAAATGCAGACCGTCTGACTCAAATTAAAATGAATCAATCCTGGATTGGAAACGACTACGCAACACTCCTGGACCCCAACCAAGTAACATGACCGATGAACATCTGGGATGGTTTAGCGTTTCCGGTCCCTGTTTATTGAACCTCTCATCTGTATTACATTTATGACTGCATGGCGGCAAAAAGCATTGCTGCTATATCCGCACGCTTTTTGTCCTCATGCAAGGCCTGGGTTGTTGTGTCTCACAAAGCGTGGCCTTCTCCTCCTGCGCCTCCTCCTGTTCCATCACGTGTGCTGCTGCTGCTGCTGCTGCTGCTGGGTTACCGTTGCCGGTCCCTGTTTATGGAACCTCTTATCTTTATTACATTTATGACTACATGGCGGTACAAAGCATGCTATCCGCACGCTTTTTGTCCTCATGCAAGGCCTGGGTTGTTGTGTCTCACAAAGCGTGGCCTTCTCCTCCTGCGCCTCCTCCTGTTCCATCACGTGTGCTGCTGCTGCTGCTGCTGGGTTACCGTTGCCGGTCCCTGTTTATGGAACCTCTTATCTTTATTACATTTATGACTACATGGCGGTACAAAGCATGCTATCCGCACGCTTTTTGTCCTCATGCAAGGCCTGGGTTGTTGTGTCTCACAAAGCGTGGCCTTCTCCTCCTGCGCCTCCTCCTGTTCCATCACGTGTGCTGCTGCTGCTGCTGCTGCTGGGTTAGCGTTGCCGCGTGGTCCCTGTTTATTGAACCTCTTATCTTTATTACATTTATGACTACATGGCGGTACAAAGCATGCTATCCGCACGCTTTTTGTCCTCATGCAAGGCCTGGGTTGTTGTGTCTCACAAAGCGTGGCCTTCTCCTCCTGCGCCTCCTCCTGTTCCATCACGTGTGCTGCTGCTGCTGCTGCTGCTGCTGGGTTACCGTTGCCGGTCCCTGTTTATGGAACCTCTTATCTTTATTACATTTATGACTACATGGCGGTACAAAGCATGCTATCCGCACGCTTTTTGTCCTCATGCAAGGCCTGGGTTGTTGTGTCTCACAAAGCGTGGCCTTCTCCTCCTGCGCCTCCTCCTGTTCCATCACGTGTGCTGCTGCTGCTGCTGCTGCTGGGTTAGCGTTGCCGCGTGGTCCCTGTTTATTGAACCTCTTATCTTTATTACATTTATGACTACATGGCGGTACAAAGCATGCTATCCGCACGCTTTTTGTCCTCATGCAAGGCCTGGGTTGTTGTGTCTCACAAAGCGTGGCCTTCTCCTCCTGCGCCTCCTCCTGTTCCATCACGTGTGCTGCTGCTGGGTTAGCGTTGCCGCGTGGTCCCTGTTTATTGAACCACTTATCTTTATTACATTTATGACTGCATGGTGGTACAAAGCATGCTATCCGCACGCTTCTTGTCCTCATGCAAGGCCTGGGTTGTTGTGTCTCAAAGCGTGGCCTTCTCCTCCTGCGCCACCCTCCTCCTGTTCCATCACGTGTGCTGCTGCTGGGTTAGCATTACCGGTCCCTTTTCCTGGAACCTCTTATATGTATTACATTTATGACTGCATGCCGACAAAAAGCATGTTACCTGTGCAAAGAAAACAGACATTTCCCGCATTTAAAAGACAGTTTTCCCTTTGAAACTTTAAAATCGATTTTCTCAAAAACTATAAGCTCTTTTTGCTAAATTTTTTTTCCTCTTGTACCCACTCCCAAGGTGCACATACCCTGTAAATTTGGGGTATGTAGCATGTAAGGAGGCTTTACAAACCACAAAAGTTCGGGTCCCCATTGACTTCCATTATGTTCGGAGTTCGGGTCGAACACCCGAACATCGCGGCCATGTTCGGCCTGTTCGGCCCGAACCCGAACATCTAGATGTTCGCCCAACACTACTGGCAGTTGGCCACAAGATTCGACCAACAGATAGCTCCTTCTCTGATGCAAATCTGATCAGAGAGGGATCAATTAATGCCATACACTGCAAATAGATTTTTAATACAGTTTGCCTTAAAACCTGTTAAACATCTTTGGAGCTGCTATGCAGAGCCAAGTGTCGACCCCAGGGCGGGTGCCCCCCATGTTAAAAGTGCTCACCTGGCCCAGTGCAGAGTGTTGGCAGCTGAATGCACACTTGCTTGTTCGCTGGCATGCTTCTTTGTGTCCTCTTTCCACCCCCCCCCCCCTCTGTGTGCCTCTGCCTCATGTAAGTAGTCACGTACAGGCCGCCTGGTCACGGGGTACAGGCGGCCCAGCGGAGATGGGGGAGTAGCAAGCCAGTGGACAGGCCAGTGTGCGTTCCAATCCACCCCCCTTGTACTGCGGTCTGGATGGAATTGTGCGCAGTAGCTAGGGGAGCGTGCATGCACTGGGAAGGCAGAACTCGAGGAGCGCAGCCACAAGGGGGGAAATGGAAATACTGGGCAGGATGGCAGAGTCACCCAAGTGGCAGCGCCTGTTACAACTGAACAGAGCATTACAGAAGTGAGCGGGAGGCTTGGTAAGTATCGTCACTCATGCGCACACGGGACATGCGCCTCCATTTACACATAGCTAATCAGCTGTGACATCCTTAAAAAGGAAACAAAAATGTCAGCCTCTAAATCCCTCTGATTTCAGCTGTGCTTTAAACTGTAAATAGGGAGCCTGCTACTCACCTGTTAAATTTGGCCCAGTTACTTTATCAATTGCAAACTTTGTTGTTGTGGTGATACTAGTTGTAGTGCTTGTGCTGGGCGTGGTGGGTGCTGGAGTTGTATTGGAGGCTGTTGCATCACTGATAGGGACAGTCACTGCTATAGTTGTAGGTATAATTCCTGTGGTTGGTACAGGTGGCGTGGTTGAGCGTGTTTCCTCTTTTGTAGCATTGGTGTGTGTGGTATTTACGGAAATTGTAGTTACGGCTGTCATTGCTCCATCTCCTACTGGTGGGATAAAGAGAAGATCTACGTCACTATATTACACATATGCTCAGTTAGTCCTAAAATGCTTCCAAAACAGTAATATTATTATTTATCATGTATTTATATAGCACTGACATCTTCTGCAGCACATTTCAGAGTACATAGTCATGTCACTGACTGTCCTCAGAGGAGCTCACAATCTAATCCTACCATAGTCATAGCCTAATGTCCTACCATATTATTATTATGTATTTACTGTATATAGCACTGACATCTTCTGCAGCACTTTACAGAGTACATAGTCATGTCACTGACTGTCCTCAGAGGATCTCACAATCTGATCCTACCATAGTCATAGTCTAATGTCCTACCATATTATTATTATGTATTTACTGTATATAGCACTGACATCTTCTGCAGCACATTACAGAGTACATAGTCATGTCACTGACTGTCCTCAGAGGAGCTCACAATCTAATCCTACCATAGTCATAGTGTAATGTCCTACCATATTATTATTATGTATTTATATAGCACTGGCATCTTCTGCAGCAAATTACAGAGTACATAGAAGATCAGATCAGAAGATTTTACAGTCTAATCCTACCATAGTCTGACTGTCCTCAGAGAAGCTCACAATTTAAATCCCCATCACAGTCTATGACAAATGTTTAGGGAGGTCCAGTTAAAATATGTTTTGGGGGGCTGGGAGGAAACCAGATAGCCTAGAGGACAACCAACATAATCATAGGGAGGACATCCAAACCCCACACAGGAAGTGCTGGGGGGAGGGGGTGTAATTGCAAGGAGGGCCCATTGGGGTATGAACCGGCCGTGGCCACCCAATGTTACAGTTATATTTTGTAACATTTTTTGCTGTTATGCATTTGGTACCATCATGTCCAGATAAACAACCATCTTTGTGCCCATATGGCCACTTACCAGCTGTTAGGATAACAAACCAGAGGTAGGTCATGGCAGCCATCAGCTTCATGTTGGTGGACGAGGAGCTCCAAGCTTCTCAGATCAGAGACAATTAAATTGTATGCTCAGTCTGGAATCTGCAGTTATTTAAAGCCTAATCCAGAAATAATCAAATTATCTTTTATGTAAATAAGAGATCAAAGATCAGATATGAAGGAAAGGATTTTTCTTATCAGGAAATACTTACAGCTGATCAAGACACATAGATTGTGTTGACGCTTTAATAGAACACAAGGAAAAAGGAAGAAGGAAGTTATTTGCTTTTTATGGCCTCTTATCTCAAAACGATAGAAAGATGAGCTAAGGATTAATCTACTGTACTTCTGTTTAGTTTTGCAGCTAACATAGTGAATGGTGTGAACTTCAATACTCTATTTTGATTCTAGATATACATGATCTGCCTTTGTTAAAAAAAAAAAAAAAAAAAGATTTAGGTTCCTTTCACACTTAAAGGGACACTTAAGTCAAACAAAAAAAAATGAGTTTTACTCACCTAGGGCTTCCAATAGCCCCATGCAGTTGTCCGGTGCCCTCGCCGTCTCCCTCCGATCCTCCTAGCCCCGCCGGCAGCCACTTCCTGTTTCGGTGACAGGAGCTGACAGGCTGGGGACGCGAGTGATTCTTCACGTTCCTGGCCACAATAGCACCATCTATGCTGCTATAGCATATATCATATACCATATAGCAGCATAGAGGGTGCTTATGTGTCTGGGAATGCGAAGAATCACTCGCGTCCCCAGCCTGTCAGCTCCTGTCACCGAAACAGGAAGTGGCTGCCGGCAGGGCCAGGAGGATCGGAGGGAGACGGCGAGGGTACCGGACAGCTGCAGGGGGCTATTGGAAGCCCTAGGTGAGTAAAACTCATTTTTTTGTTTGACTTAAGTGTCCTTTTAAAGGAAATATTAAGTGACATAGAGATGCAGTGACGTATCTCATGAAAATAGTAATCCCGAAGATCACACACCAACGTCCAGTAGAGGAGGTGGGTGCAGGACCAAGTAGCCAAAGTCCATACAAGCATCCAAAGAAGGTCCTCACACCACTTTAACAGGAACTTTTCATTGCTTCATCACCATATGAGAGTGATATGTCCACTGATCAGGAAACCTTTGGCCTCGCTGGATGCCGGCTCCATCCATCCATCCGTTGGCTGATGCAGCTCCACCGCAGTAGGGACATCTCTGGATTAGCCCCTCCATGATGCCAGCCACTAAACCAGTAAGGGCCGCCACAGCCGGATGCTTCTGTGACAGCCAGGTTATCTTGACCAGCCCTGCCTAATGCTGCCCAGGAGTCGGGATCCACCACAAAAATTAACACTACTGCACCTTGTGACCTTGGCCAGCACTGCCAGATGTCAGCAATCAGGATCCTCAGCAGTGTCAGCCACCACCGCAGGTTTCTTACATGAAGAACTGGCTCATCACTGCTGAACCTTCACCTCTCTCTGTCCACCCCTCCCCCCCATGTCTCCTTAGGGATGACAGATGATTGGCAAGTGGGACTGGTGGATCCGTAGTATGGCAGCCTCGGCTCTTGGCTTTCGGACATTATCTCCCCTATCCTTGCAGAACCTTTTTGAGTCAAAATAAATTCCGGGTACAACCCCCCCAATGGCCCCCATTTGTACTTTTTCAAAATAAATGATTCTGATATACACACAAGCGACTGTAAAATCGACTAGCATTTCGTAAGATCACACAGGGTCCCCTTTGTCAAGGCACAGTTATGATCATAAATGTGCCTTGACAAAGGGGACTCTGTGTGGCCCCAAAATGATTGTCAGTTTTACGATTGATTGTGTGTATATAGTTATGCAGCAATAAAAAGTTCCTGTTAAAGAGACTCCGTAACAAAAATTGCATCCTGTTTTTTATCACCCTACAAGTTCCAAAAGCTATTCTAATGTGTTCTGGCTTACTGCAGCACTTTCTACTATCACAGTCTCTGTAATAAATCAATGTATCTTTCCCCTGTCAGACTTGTCGGCCTGTGTCTGGAAGGCTGCCAAGTTCTTCAGTGTTGTGGTTCTGTGATGCATCTTCCCCCTCCAGGCCCCTCTCTGCACACTGCCTGTGTATTATTTAGATTAGAGCAACTTCTCTTTTCTCTTTTACAAGCTGGATAAATCGTCCTCTGAGCTGGCTGGGCTTTCACATAGTGAGGAATTACAGACAAGGGCAAAGCTGTTTGCAGGAAGAAACAGCCTGACACTTCGGTGCATGAGAGATGCAGGGGGAAAGAAACACACAAATGATCTCTTGAGATTCAAAAGGAATGCTGTATACAGCCTGCTTGTGTATGGATGTATTTTCTATGTGTGGACATACTGTACATCAACCTACTTCCTGTTTTGGTGGCCATTTTGTTTGTTTATAAACAAACTTTTTAAAACTGTTTTTAACCACTTTTAATGCGGCGGGAAGCGGCGAAATTGTGACAGAGGGTAATAGGAGATGTCCCCTAACGCACTGGTATGTTTACTTTTGTGTGATTTTAACAATACAGATTCTCTTTAAAGTGGTGTGCTGACCTTCTTTGGATACTTGTATGTATAGCAAATGGGGCCCATGGCAAGCACTGAAACTGCACCCCTTTGGGAAGACGTGATCACAACCTGATTTGAGTTTTTTTAAAGCTGAAATTAAGCATGGTCAGTAAAGATAAAGCATAGCAAGAAGAGAGGATCAATGAGATGCAAATCCTTTTGCATTAATGGGCAGTATTGTGGCGTAGATGAAAAACAAGAAAAACAATCGAGAGCCCCCAATAGTGTATTATCAATGGCATATGGGTTTCAAAAGAACAGCAAATAGAGTATACTCACAAGTGTGGGTTTCCAGATGTAGGCAACCGCTAATTGCGCATATGGGGATGTTAGGCCCGTCCCCACTCAGGCTAAGAAGTCGCTCTCTGTAGTAGGAGAAAAAGGGTAAGCACACCCATCCACCAGGTGCATAGAAAAATGCAAGAAACAACAGAGGCGCCAGCAGAATAAAAATGGATCACGTATAAAAACAATAAAATCAAGGGGGTAAGGGTGGACTTACCTCCCTAGAAGTCACAACACAACCACTATACAGTATATGGTTTTAGACTGGTACTCCAAAAAAGACAGTTGCAACGTGTTTCGCGGGTCTCAAACCCACTTCCTCAGACAAAACACAAAAAGGAGCAACTGTAACAGAAATAAAACAACAACACATGGCTATAACATATATAACAAGCGTCCAGGAGCTCCAAATTAGGCTCAAAGCAAAAGATTGGTGTGCCAAGCTCCTCACCCCGGTACCTAGGGGTCACAGTAATCAGTATTTGCACAAAGGACCACACGAAGTACTTATAGCTCTTTAAGGTTTAATCAATGCAGACATGATTACAACAACAGACTGCTGTTTCGGCCTCCTCCGGCCTTTGTCAAGTTGCTAAGTGGTCATGTAAAAACACACAATGTCAGGCACATACATTTATAATACAAAACCCACCCCTCAGGTGAAACCCTTGACCAGTCACAAGCAGTATATTAAGGAGGACCTGATGGGAAACTGAAACATCCAAAGCGGACCAATCGATACTGCATAATTCAAAAACACACTCACCAATCAGGTAAGTAAGAGGGGTCCCCGCTGTAGGCAGTCATAGTGGAGAGGGACGGGCGCATCATAGCTCCGTAGCCGCTGCCTCCATCCACGGAGGCGTGCGGCATGGCGTCAGAGTCATGTGACAGAGTCACATGACTCAGTCAGCTGGTCAGCCTAAGCCAATCCTGTGCGTCCCGAACGTCACACTCGTAAACACAGCCCACGCGTCATCGCAGTAGGCGGTGCTATTGCGGCCAGCAGAGTTGCCATAGCAACAGAAACACATCGCGTATATACAAAGACCGCAGCACTCACCATACTGCTGCGTGGTTAAAGGGGAACACCTCTTCCTCCAAATATGCTTTGTGAAGGTCTGAAATTAAAAACAAAAATGAAGATATTAAAACCACAAAGTGCTAGCAGTACAAAATATGTAACACAAAATATATAACAGAGATGCACAAACGAGTAACCTATAATTTAAATGCAGAATCCCAAATCAAGCTCACGATTGAGCCCTGCCCTCCCCATGGCATCCATCCGCCTGATCCAGCCTGCCTCCTTACGTAAAAGTTCCTTAGTTCTATCTCCTCCCCTCCAGTTAGATGAAACCCCATCTATAGCCATCACTCTAAGCTGAGAAACACTATGCCCACAAGACTTGAAATGCTCAGCCACTGCCTGCCCTGCCGTGCCATTCCTGATGGCCGATTTATGTGCAGAAATCCTCACCTTCAGGCACTGTGTAGTCATACCTATGTAAATAAAGCTACATGGACATTTTAATAGATATACAACATGCTTAGAGTCACATGTGTAATGTCCCCTGATATGATACACAGTGCCCAGGGTAGGATGTAAAAAGGTATCCCCACGTATAACACTGTTACACATGTGGCAGGACAGGCAGGGGAACATCCCAGTTCTAGCATGAGGCTGAATCGGAGGTGCTGATTTAATCCGCAACTTGTCGCGTATCGTAGGTGCGCGGCGAAACGACATCATAGGGGGAAACCTAAATTCAGGCACAGTAGGGAAACCATCCCTTAACAAGTGCCAATGTCGACGTACCGTCCTTGTCACCACATCGCTGCAAACATTAAAGGTCGAAACAAAGGGTATTCGCGGTACACCCTTAAAACGACGACCGCGATCTCGTTTCTTATTACTCAAAACCTCCTTAGGGTATCCCCTGGAGCAAAACTTCTCTCCAAGTTCGTTCTTACGGTCAGCACGTCTTTCAGGCTCACTAACTATCCTGTCCACCCTAGAGAACTGACCTCCAGGAATCCCATTGACATTGGCACTTGTTAAGGGATGGTTTCCCTACTGTGCCTGAATTTAGGTTTCCCCCTATGATGTCGTTTCGCCGCGCACCTACGATACGCGACAAGTTGCGGATTAAATCAGCACCTCCGATTCAGCCTCATGCTAGAACTGGGATGTTCCCCTGCCTGTCCTGCCACATGTGTAACAGTGTTATACGTGGGAATACTTTTTTACATCCTACCCTGGGCACTGTGTATCATATCAGGGGACATTACACATGTGACTCTAAGCATGTTGTATATCTATTAAAATGTCCATGTAGCTTTATTTACATAGGTATGACTACACAGTGCCTGAAGGTGAGGATTTCTGCACATAAATCGGCCATCAGGAATGGCACGGCAGGGCAGGCAGTGGCTGAGCATTTCAAGTCTTGTGGGCATAGTGTTTCTCAGCTTAGAGTGATGGCTATAGATGGGGTTTCATCTAACTGGAGGGGAGGAGATAGAACTAAGGAACTTTTACGTAAGGAGGCAGGCTGGATCAGGCGGATGGATGCCATGGGGAGGGCAGGGCTCAATCGTGAGCTTGATTTGGGATTCTGCATTTAAATTATAGGTTACTCGTTTGTGCATCTCTGTTATATATTTTGTGTTACATATTTTGTACTGCTAGCACTTTGTGGTTTTAATATCTTCATTTTTGTTTTTAATTTCAGACCTTCACAAAGCATATTTGGAGGAAGAGGTGTTCCCCTTTAACCATGCAGCGGTACGGTGAGTGCTGCGGTCTTTGTATATACGCGATGTGTTTCTGTTGCTATGGCAACTCTGCTGGCCGCAATAGCACCGCCTACTGCGATGACGCGTGGGCTGTGTTTACGAGTGTGACGTTCGGGACGCACAGGATTGGCTTAGGCTGACCAGCTGACTGAGTCATGTGACTCTGTCACATGACTCTGACGCCATGCCGCACACCTCCGTGGATGGAGGCAGCGGCTACGGAGCTATGATGCGCCCGTTCCTCTCCACTATGACTGCCTACAGCGGGGACCCCTCTTACTTACCTGATTGGTGAGTGTGTTTTTGAATTATGCAGTATCGATTGGTCCGCTTTGGATGTTTCAGTTTCCCATCAGGTCCTCCTTCATATACTGCTTGTGACTGGTCAAGGGTTTCACCTGAGGGGTGGGTTTTGTATTATAAATGTATGTGCCTGACATTGTGTGTTTTTACATGACCACTTAGCAACTTGACAAAGGCCGGAGGAGGCCGAAACAGCAGTCTGTTGTTGTAATCATGTCTGCATTGATTAAACCTTAAAGAGCTATAAGTACTTCGAGTGGTGCCGGTCCTTTGTGCAAATACTGATGGCTATAACATATAAAATATAAAATGGTCAAAAATGTAAACAATTGTAGACAGTGCCAGTGCTTAACAAACAGCCCTGCTTAACCTGCATATAGCATCTCACCTCTAAAAAAGCCAACTAAAAAATAGCACATGTACTGTATACACATATATACATGCATAATATACACATACACATACATATAAATAAACATAAGAAGGCAGAGTGAACAGCCATAAAGGCATTCTATGTTCCTGCTGATGATAGATGTATATGCAGTGTTTGCGATATACATCTATCTATAGTTAGCTTATTGATTGTATTATATTGATCTCCTGTGTTTGACTCTGGCTATTCCCTGACTTTTCTCTAACTTGCTGATTATGTACTTTCGCCCATCTGCCTAACGTTGCTGAACCTCTTGCCTGATTACCGATTACTCTTCTGCCTTCTGATTTCTGTACTGATACTGTCTCTCTGTTGCCGAACCCAGCCTGTCTGACCATTCTACTCACCAGTGGGCCCTCGCCACTGGTGAGGTGTGCTATATACCCACCAGCTCCACTGGTGAGGCGTTGCCTAGTGACTAATAGTACCTTCCCATCCCCTCTGGGGAGGTTTAGCCAAAACTATCCAAGTCACTCGTGTACCTTTCCAGCTCCTCTGGAAAGATCTACCTTAACTTGTCAGTTCCTGTTTAAAGAGACTCTGTAACAACAAAAACCTCCCCTGGGGGGTACTCACCTCGGGTGGGGGAAGCCTCCGGATCCTAATGAGGCTTCCCACGCCGTCCTCTGTCCCACAGGGGTCTCGCTGCAGCCCTCCGAACAGCCGGCGACAGAGCCGACTGTAGCTTCAATATTTACCTTTGCTGGCTCCAGCGGGGGCGCTGTGGCTGCTTTCGGCACGGAAATAGACGGAAATACCCGATCTCCGTCGGGTCCGCTCTACTGCGCAGGCGCCGGAAACTTGCGCCTGCGCAGTAGAGCAGACCCGACGGCGATCGGGTATTTCCGCCTACTTCGGAGCCGACAGCCGTCAGAGCGCCTGCGCAGCAGCCAGGAAGGTAAATATTACGTCACCGCTGCACGGAGGGCTGCAGCGACACCCCTGACGGATGGAGGACGGCGTGGGAAGCCTCATTAGGATCCGGAGGCTTCCCCCACCCGAGGTGAGTACCCCCCAGGGGACGTTTTGTCGTTACAGTTCCTCTTTAACTAGTTCCTTGCCAGCCCCTCTGGTAAGGACTAGTCAGCCTATTTTCTGTATCCTCCTAGTCAGACCTTTCCAGCCCCTCTGGAAAAGGTCTGTTATTTGTCTGAGTTATCCCTCCCCTGGCATAGACCAGCATTACTATTTTCTGTATTTTCTCTGTTAGTACCTTCTCCAGCCCCTCTGGGAAGGTTTGATCAAAGCTACAGTATACAGTCAGTGTCCTGATAGTACCTTACCACCCCCTCTGGTAAGGTCTTGCAAAACTATTAAAGTTACGGTTGCACCAAGCACTACACTCATAGCATCCTTGTAGCTATACTAGTATTATTGGTGATTCTGCAGATCACCACATAATCAAGTATAGCGACTGCATTATTGGTGATTCTGCAGATCACCATATATTCAGATATCTGAGTTGCTACACCCAATCGTTACACCCCCTCCTCCACTCCCCTCCCACCTCCCCTTTCCTCCCACCTCCCCTCTCCTCCACTCCCCTCCCACTCTCCGCCGCAGTTTCACCACGCATGCGCGCACTCTGCGTGCGCACGCCGCCCACTGACCCGCCGCAGACCCAGCCGCCCGCTGACCCGCCGCTGACCGGCCACCCGCTGATACGCCACCCGCTCGGCTCCCTGGTCCCACACTATCCCTGTGTAGCGTTGTCCGTGCTGCGCAGTGCGCACATGCGCACAACGGTTCAGCACGGACAACGCTACACAGGGACAGCGCACAGACACAGGGGTTTTATTATAGAGGATTAGACTTTTAACTTCATCACATTCCAATAAGAGATTAAATAAAGTGCTGGTTTGTGAGCAATCTCTCCAACAATCCTTTGAGATGTTAGGAGAAAATCTGGAAAGTTTAAGAGGGGTAAAATACCATTTGGACAGGATCTTCTGAACTAATTCTACATGGTTGGCACATTTAGAGTATTTTGGAGAAAGGGGCATTTAAGTAATGTTCCCATACTATTATACATTTACGCAAGGAAGAACCGTCTGCTTCTGACAATAGTTTGTACCAAAAAAAATTCCCCCTTTTCTTTGTTTTGGCTTAGATAGAAAGTTCCATATAAGGGAAGGAATTTGGGGTATTGATATAGGATATATCCTAATTAGGTGGGCCAAATGTTGGTATCCAAACCTGTCGGAGTCAAGAAGCTTATATTCCCATTTCAAAAAATTCAAAGAAGTTCAATTGGCTCCCTTCAAAAATATTGTTTAGCCATAAGATATGGGATGCGTACCAGTTGGTGATGTGCCAACGAGGTATAACATGTCTTAGGGTGTTTATGGGAATGTTTTATGTGTGTTTAAAGGAGAACTGTAGTGAGAGGCATATGGAGGCTGCCATATTGATTTCCTTTTAAGCAATACCAGTTACCTGGCAGCCCTGCTGAGCTATCTGCCGGCAGAATCACACCATAAACAAGCATGCAGCTAATCTGGTCAGATCTGACAAAAATGTCAGAAACACCTGATCTGCTGCATGCTTGTTCAGTGGCTATGGCTAAAAGTATTAGAGGAAGAGGATCAGCACGGCTGATATTGCTTAAAAGTAAATCAATATGGCAGCCTCCACATACCTCTCACTACAGTTCTCTTTTAAAGGCAGGCCTCCCTGTACCTTTGGCGATACATATTGTAGTATACAGTATATATCACAAGAAACTGTAATAGATCTTAAAACTCAGAGAAACAGACTTCTACCAACAAACAAAAGAATAGGTGAGTGGTTTTATTAATGCAGTTGTGTATACACAATGAGTGAAATAGAAATAGTAATTCAAAATATGCAATACATGTGGAATACCAAACAGCAAACAGTGCAGTATTTCTCTATTTATTTATCCTCCTCCTCATTCGTTCAGTCGACTCCGACTCTGTATTTCTGCAGGCCAGATGTGTCTGTCAATCACTGCTTCTTTCAGCTGTTGCATTGGCATGTTCATAACTTTACATATGCTAGCTGTGCATCTTAGCCTCTGCCATCCTCTTCTTCTTTTACAGCAATTTTTCCAAGCATCAAGGATTTCTCCAAAGCATCTGGTCTTCTCAATATATATGACCAAAGTATGTCAGTTTTAATACTACTATCAGCCCTTCTAGTGGAATTATTTCTTTAAGTATTGACTGGTTAGATCTTTTGGCAGTCCAGGAAACTCTCAGTAGCTTTCTCCACACCCACAATTTAAAAGCCTCAACTGTACTATCTATCCATACAAACATAAATATTATAATATTTACATATTACAGTTATTAACTGCTGATCAACCTCTTCTGGCTACAAGGCCTTTAAAGAACAACTGTAACGAGAGTGATATGGATAAAGGGGAAAGAGGCGCCCAGAGAAGATAAAATGTGTTAAAAACAAATGAAACAAAAAAAGTAAGGTAGCTTACCTCAATGAAGACAAATTCACGTATTAATAGAATTTTATTGCGCTGGCAATGCGTTTCGTGGCTGCATACCCACTTCCTCAGGCCAAATAGCAGTGCCTAATAGTGCTTGTAGCCACAAATAAGGTGCCGGACAGTGATATAGAGGCTGCCCTATTTATTTCCTTTTAAGTAATACCAGTTGCCTGGCAGTCCTGCAGATCTTTTTTCTGTAATACTTGTATCCATAGACCCTGAACAAGCATGCAGCAGATCAGGGGTTTCTGACATCATTGTCAGATCTGACAAGATTAGCTGCATGCTTGTTTCTGGTGTTATTCAGACACTACTACAGCCAGATAGATCAGCAGGATAGTCAGGCAACTGGTATTGTTTAAAAGGAAACAAATATGGCAGCCTCCATATACCACTTGTTACAGTTGTCCTGTAAGGACCAGAATTCTAATGCTGTAGTTACTGTGATTGACTCACAGTGATCACAGGGTCTAGCCGCTGCACAGAGCTCAGCTTTCACTAGACGCGGTACTGAAAGAGTTAAGTTATTGCATTTTCAGCAGCACTTTGTTTACCACTAATTGATTGTCCTCTTAAAAAAAACAAAACAAAAAAAAAACATTTCCAATGTCTACCAAGCCTCTGTTTAAAGGACAACTGAACTGAGATGGATATGGAGGCTGCCATATTTATGTTCTTTTAAACAGTACCAGTTGCCTAGCAGCCCTGCTGATCTATTTGGCTGCAGTAGTGTCTGAATAACACCAGAAACAAACAGCTAATCTTGTCAGATCAGATCTGACAATAATGTCAGTCAGATACACCTGATCTGCTGCTTGCATGTTCAGGGGCTATGGATACAAGTATTAGAGGCAGAGGACCAGCAGGAGAGCCAGGCAACTGGTATTGCTTAAAAGGAAATAAATATGTCAGCCTCCATATCACTCTCACTTCAGTTGTCCTTTAAAAATTATAGTCTCAGTTAGGTCTAACCCTAATCTCCCTTAATGTTTACGCCACTGGTGCTCATCACGAGCTGTGTTTTGTGATCAAGATCTGCTCTCGATCACGAATGCCGATCACGAATGCACTTGTGATCACACTCGTTATCCGACTCGAATTCACAAGTTACTCAGGATCACGAGTCGGTATTTGTGATGAAAAACCCGCCGACTTTATCATAATAATAATATTTTTTTTTAACAGTTAATTTTTATTGATTTTTGTTAAAATTTACATAACAAGAAGAGAATAGCAGACAGTGCAAATTTAGTTTCCCCCATAATAGAATTGCAGCATCATGTCATGTATATGTATACACTGGGTAGTGGTACAGCAAAATATATGAGCATTAAGGATTATAGCAGAAGAATCTCAATGAAACATTATAGACATATTTTCCAGTAGACGGGGGAGCCAGTTCGCACTGGAGAAGGAAGTATAGAAGGGCCTTAATTGAGGCGCATCCGAGGATACTTGGCCCGTAGGGAAGAAAAGAGAAGAGGAGAAAGGAAAAGGAAAAAGGGAAAAAGTTGCCCGCCTACTCCCAACCCCACCCCCACCCCAACCCCACCCCCCCTAGCAGCGGTCTAGACAAGTATAGGAATAAATTTGTCATTAGTAGGGTCTAGTATCTTGTTCTCCCAAATACTTTATTACATTTTTGGGGGCTTTTTCTGTTTAAATATGTGATTCTATATAGTGGCAAGGCAGTGTTAATTGACTTGGCCCAGGTACCTACTGTTGGGGCGGAGGCCTTTTTCCAGGACTTTAAGATCTCTTTCCTTGCTTGAAAGCATAATATTTTGAGCAGCAGTTGCTTGTGTTTTGAAATGGTAACTGTCTCCAGTTTGCCCAGGAGTAATAGACCTATGTCCAAGGGAAGGACAATCTCTAGCAAGTTATTAATGATTGAAAGTATGCTTTCCCAGAAGGGTATGATTATCAGACAGGACCAGAATATGTGAATAAAGTCCCCATGATGTATTATACATCTCCAGCAGCGGTCTGAATGGGTGGTATTCATTCTGTTCAGTCGTACGGGAGTTAGGTATATCCTGTGTATGAACTTTGTTTGGACAAGGTGGTCGCTCGCTGATATCACAGTGGAAGGAAACTCCTCTAATATTATATCCCATTCTTTATCACTGAGGGAGGGGATATCTGCCTTCCATTTATGATAGCATTTTTCCAGTCTGGGGTTATTAGAGTTTAGCAATTCGGAGTATATAGCAGAAAGGGTCTTTTGGAGATTTTTTTGTCAGTAGGAGTTGCTCTAACTTATCTGTTTGCAGGTCGGGTGGTTGGGAGCCAAATTGTGACCTATAAGCATGGTGCAGTTGTAAGTATCTAAATAAGTATTTGTTTGGGAGGTCATATTGGTTCTTAAGTGTATTAAAGGTATGGATAGATTGTTCATGCTGTATATGAGAAATATTTTTTATACCGCATCTTGCCCATAGGATTGGATCAGGAATTGTGGTGAAGTGTTGAAGGGAAGGATTGCCCCACAGAGGTGTGAAAGGGGAAATAGTGCCTGAAACTATGAAGGAGGCTCTGGCTGTGCTCCAAGCCTTCCATGTAGTTGCCAATAGGAAGCGTGGTTTGAGGGTTAGCTTTAGGGCCCCTGTAAGGTAGATTGGTAAGCTGTTCATATGAGCCTAATATTGCCGCCTCTAAGTTCACTGCTGGGTTCGTGTCTTCTTGCGAAAACCACCATCTGACGGTAACGAGAAGGGAGGCCCAGTAATACTTTTGAAGGTGTGGGAGGGCTAATCCACCCCTTTATTTGGGGAGTTGTAGTACATCCAGTGCTATCCTGGGTTGTTTGCCTGCCCAAATGAAGGTGAGGATAATTTTATCAATTCTCTTAAAAAGAACAGTGGGGAGCCAGACAGGGCATTGGCGAAAGAGGTACGTAAACTTAGGTAAGAAGATCATTTTAAGTAGGTTGATCCTACCTATCAACGAGAGTGGAAGTTTATTCCAGACTGTGCACCTGGATTTAAGTTGACATATGACCGGGTCTATATTAAGGTTCTGGTATGTAGTAAGGTCACTGGTCACTTGTACCCCCAGATATTTGAATTGATTCACTATTGATAGTGGAGAATTTAGTCTAAGTTGTGAATTGGGCGCAGCATCTATAGGAAACAGTATTGATTTATCCCAATTAATTTTGATACCCGACATGTCCCCAAATTCTTCAAATAGATGGAGAGCTGCGTCTAGCGAGGACAAGGGGTCGTTTAAATAGAGAAGTACGTCGTCTGCATAAAGAGATATTTTTTCGTGCAGGTTGCCAATCTTCAAACCCTGTACCAGGTTGCATTGTCTAATTTTGGCCGCAATGGGCTCCATGGCCAATGCAAACAGGCCTGGCGACAGGGGGCAGCCCTGTCTGGTTCCCCTCCGCAAATAGAAGAACTGTGAGGTTATGTTCCCAGTTTTAATTTTAGCTTTAGGTGAGTTGTAGAGTAATTGGATCCACTTGGTAAAGTTAGTACCGAACCCAAATTTACTTAGCACTGCCCACAGATAATCCCATTCAACTGAGTCGAATGTTTTTTCAGCGTCTAAGGACGCTATTACCCTCTGGCCTACATTAGAATGAGAGGCGACAATATTGGTCAGCAGCCTACGAATTATTATTATTATTTATTATTATTTATTGTATTTATAAAGCGCCAACATATTACGCAGCGCTGCACAATAATTTAGGTTACAGACAATATTTAGGGGTGACATACAGCAATATGACAATACAGGAATAATAGAAAACCAGATCACACAGCACAGTATGAGTACAAGGTAATGCTTAATCAGTCACTGGATGGAGCATGGAGATAAGGCAAGTTAGGTTCACTAAATGCATAGCATGGGTTCACAGTAATGGAGGTGCATGATCAGGTAGGACACAAAAGGAGGAGGACCCTGCCCAAAGGCTTACAATCTAGAGGGAGAGGTAGGGACACGAGAGGTAGGGGACCAGAGTTCAGCTGTGGGTTTAGAGCACTTGTGAGGGGTGGTAGGCCAGAGTGAAAAGGTGAGTTTTGAGGGCTTTCTTGAAGATGTTGAAGGAGGGGGCTGCCCTAATGGGTGGAGGTAGGGAGTTCCATAGTGTTGGAGCAGCTCTTGAGAAGTCATGGAGGCGTGCATGGGACTGGGTGATGCGGGGGGCGGTTAGGCGAAGTTCATTGGAAGAGCGGAGTGAGCGGCTAGGTGTGTACCTCTGAGTAAGATCGGAAATGTAGGTTGGACAGGTTTTGTGGACAGATTTGTAGGTCAGACACAGTATCTTGAATTTGATTCTGGACTGGATAGGAAGCCAGTGGAGGGATTCTAGGAGGGGATCTGCCGTGGTGGAGCGATGGGAGCAGTGGATAATTCTGGCTGCCGCATTCATGATGGACTGCAGTGGGGCTGTTCGGGTCATAGGGAGACCAGACAGCAGGGCATTGCAGTAGTCAAGGCGGGAAATTATGA
The DNA here is from genome assembly GCF_040937935.1 of Hyperolius riggenbachi. Classification (NCBI taxonomy): domain Eukaryota; kingdom Metazoa; phylum Chordata; class Amphibia; order Anura; family Hyperoliidae; genus Hyperolius; species Hyperolius riggenbachi. The sequence goes on from NC_090648.1 coordinate 46,086,925, forward strand.
GGGCATGGATGAGGAGTTTGGTGGTGGCAGAGGTCAGGAAAGGGCGAATCTTACAGATGTTACGAAGGTGGAAGTTGCAGGACTTTGTGAGGATTTGGATGTGGGAAGTAAAGGAGAGTGCGGAGTCCAGGGTGACACCCAGACAACGGGCTTGAGATGTAGGGCGAATGGTAGTGTGGTTAACAGTGACATGCACATCTGGGAGGTTCGTGGATGGCCGGGGTGGGAAGATCATAAATTCCGTTTTGTCTAGATTTAGTTTCAGGAACCTAGCGGACATCCAGGAGGAGATGGCTGATAGGCAGGAGGAAACCTTGTCCATGGTAGTGGTGGATATGTCAGGGGTGTGGAGGTAGATCTTGGTGTCATCTGCATACAGATGATAGTTAAAACCCATGGAGGAGATAACCTTGCCAATGGAGGATGTGTATAGGGTGAACAGTAGGGGGCCAAGGACCGAACCTTGGGGGACTCCCACCGAGAGGTGGTTGGGGGTGGACGAGGACTCATTGAAGGCGGTCGTGAAGGAGCGGTTGGAGAGGTAGGATGAAAGCCAGGACAGGGCGAGATCGTGAATGCCCAAGGACTGGAGGGACTGGAGGAGTAGGGGATGATCTACTGTGTCAAAAGCTGCTGAAAGGTCAAGGAGGAGGAGAATGGAGTATTTACCTTCAGCTTTAGCTAAGGCAAGGTCATACGAATGTTGATATCTGTGCCTCTACCAGGCATAAAGCCTGATTGGTCGTGATGTTTGAGTATGCACATATTTAGTCTAGTGGCTAAAATTTTGGCTAATATCTTCGCGTCTGTGTTCAGGAGGGAGATTGGTCTGTAGGAGGGGCATTTACTAGGGTCTTTTCCTGGTTTTGGGATTACTATTATTTAGGGTTCTGCCATAGAAGGTGGCAGGGAGTTTTTTTCAAAGGCTTGTTGAAGAGTAGTTTTTAGGTTGAGGGCTATTAGTTTAGAGTATTGCTTATAGAATTCTACGGGGAATCCGTCCAGACCTGGAGTTTTGCCAGTCTGCATACTAGTGATGGCATCTATTACTTCATTGAGGGTGATTGGAGCTTTGAGTGCCTCAGCATCCTCTATGGGCAGTGTAGTCAGTTCTATTGTTTCCAGATAATTTTCTAAGTCCACGGCCGATTTTTGGAGGCAACTAGAGTATAGTTTAGAATAGTACTGGAGAAAGGTGTTGTTAATTTCTACTGGGTCAGTAATATTGATGTAAGAGTCAGAGGAAATATGCGAAATTCTAGTCATGCTTCGGAAATCTTTAGAGAGCCAGGCCAGCATTTTCCCAGCTCAGTCTCCGTGTTAGAAGATTTTTTGTCTTAGGTCAAGTAAGCTCTTTTTTGGTAGCATCTATCCTGTAAAGTTCTAAGTTTTTTAGTGCCGCTTGCCATTTCTTATAGGTATTAGTATTCTTATCTTTAATAAACTCCGCCTCCAGGTCTGAAGCCATTTTTTCCCTCCATTGTACTGAAGCATACACCTGTTCTCTAGCGATTTTTATGGCTCCGGCGTAGTGACCTCTCAATACAGCCTTGTTAGCGTCCCATACCATTTGGGGGGAAGAGGATCCGTGATTTTCCTCCCAGTATTGCCTAATTCGTCTTTTGATAATGTCATCTATCGTAGGGTCGGCTATCCAGTGCGGAGATATTCTCCATACTTTGTCCCCTCGTTTTATACCTCCTTGGATTATTACTGCTAGAGGTGCGTGATCTGAGATACCTCTGGGTAGGAAGTAAGAGGCGTTAATTAGAGGTAGCATTTCATTTAAGGGCAAGAGCTAGGTCAATCCTTGAGAGAGTGCCATGGGAGGCCGTGTGACAAGAATAGGCTCTAGTGGTAGGGTGCTTCCCTCTCCAGACATCTGATAAACTGTATGCATCTAGCCATTGTCTTAGTATTAATGTGTCTTTGCTAGAGGGCTTGAGTCTGTCCATAAGGGGGTCGTGGATGAGATTAAGGTCCCCACATATAATGAGTTTTTGAGATGGCATTTGAGCCGTGATAGTAATGATTTTGTCAAGGATAGAGATATCTGCTGGAGGTGGGAGATAGACATTGACCATTGTTAATTGTTCTTGGTCAACAGTGGCGTTTATGATTACATACCTACCACCCGGGTCGAGTTTAATTTCATGTAACTGGAAGGGTAAAGTTTTGCTGATTAGTATTGAGACTCCTCTGGAGTAGGAGGAGTATGTGGCGTGGTATGCATGTGCTACCCAGGTTTTTTTTAGCGCTAATATCTTCCCTCCTGTAAGCTGCGTTTCTTGTAGGAAACATATGTGGGGTGAATGCTGTTTTAGAAAATTAGTTACAAGTGCTCTTTTTATTTTGGATCCTAAACCCCTCACATTCCAGGACACCAGCTTGATTGTGGACATTTATGTATTATGCATTAATAATTGAGTATAGAATAGGTAATCATACCCAGTATTATTCTCCGGGTAAAGCGGGGGGGGGGGGGGGGGAGGGGGCCCAGGCAGGAGGCAGGCATGCCAAAGAGGAAAAGAAGGAAGAAAGAGACAGAGCATAGTACATTTAACGTACAATAATACATCCCAACGAACCCCCACCCTACATCCTGGAGAAGGAACAATAACATCCAGATGTTTTAGAATCCCTGAACGTAACTGTATTCTAAAAAACCTTCAGTCCCAAAATAGGACTGGATTAGAAACGAAAAAAAGAACTGAAAGAGGGGGGTGGTAGTGGCCAAGGCAGAGGTCCACTACCCAGCTACACCCAGTTGACATACTGGGGGTACGACTTGTGTTTAAGAGGTTATAATAATAATAATTAATAGCAAAGTCCCCTTACATGCCAGAAACACCAAATGTGCAGGTTATGTTAAGAAGAACAGTGAGAACAAGAGGGATTTTTTTTTCAAAAAGACCTTACAGTGTTTGAGAAAATCGATTTTAACGTTTCAAAGGAAAAAAGTATACATTTAAAATACGGTAAAGGACAGTTAATGTAGCAGACCTAACGGTAGTGTAAATTTACATAAATCAAAAGAGAGAGCAAAGAATTTCCTGACAGGGTTTCCAGGGGGTCCGTACGCACTTGCGTATGGACCCCCTGGAAACCCGTCAGAGTCACAACGCTTTGGCCAGGGATCACAATATAGCCGCAATATGGCCGTATAAAGATCCCTAGCAACTTTTCCTATTTTTTTAAACTTATTTGTTTTCAATGTTCAGAGGGTGGGAAATAAGCATCTTTAGCCCCTTGTTTCCCATGCAGGCTGGGATAGTCAGAAAGTGGAGCCCCAGCCGACTAGGGCTTCGCACCCTGAGCAATACCAACCCGCATGGTCCATGTTATGGGGGAAGCTCCAGGGGAGAGGGGCGGCCAAGCCATCCCTTCCCCCCTGGAGCCCTTGTCCAATCCACGGTGCCCCAGGAGGAGGTGGGGGGTGACAACTCCCTGGGGGGTTCATGGTGGCTTAGTACTTAGTATAGCTGAGAGCAAAGCATCTTTAAATTTCCCTCCAAGGCTCCCCATTGGTTCCTGATCAGACCAATGGGGATCAGGAGGATCCCCATTGGTTGATTAACCTCCTTAGCGGTAACCCCGTGCTGGACACGGGTTAAGCCGCCGGAGGGTGCCGCTCAGGCCCTGCTGGGCCGATTTACATAATTTTTTTTTGCTGGACGCAGCTGGCACTTTGCTAGCTGCGCCAGCACCCCGATCGCCGCCGCCGCGCGCCCGATCGCCGCTATCCTTTGCGGCGCGCGCCCCCCCCCCCCCCCAGACCCCGTGCGCTGCCTGGCCAATCAGTGCCAGGCAGCGCCGAGGGGTGGCCCGGGACTCCCAATGACGTCCCGACGTCAGTGACGTCGGTGACGTCATCCCGCCTTGTCGCCATGGCGACGGGGGAAGCCCTCCAGGAAATCCCGTTCTTTGAACGGGATTTCCTGATCGGAGATCGCCGAAGGCTCGCTACATGATTTTAAAAAAAATAAAATTAAAAAAAAACTGCTGCGCTTCCCCCTGGCGGTATTTTTCATACCGCCAAGGGGGTTAAGGAACCAATGGGGAGCCTTGGAGGGAAATTTAAAGATGCTTTGCTTTCAGCTATACTAAGAATAGCCGAGAGCGCGTCCTATGTGAATGCTTTGCCATCAGCTCCCGCTGTCCTCCCTACCTGCACACACCTATCACCCTCACCTATGCTGGCACCCAGTGCACCCATGGGTGCATTCCAGACTGTTGCAGGACTCCTGTTCCGCCCTCTCACCAATCAGAGAGGGGAGGACCATATCGCATCAGTGAAAAGGGCAGCTGCAACATAGGATTAGAGGAGAGCACTGGGGGACACAGATCCTGGACATACATCTGCCGGGACACTGACAGAGCCGGGACAAGGTCCTCCAGCACCCAATGCTGAGACACAAAAGTGCGCCCCTCCACCCCTCCCACCCCAACTGTCACACCCTGATTGCTATTAGACTAAAAGGCGCCACAGAGCACCCAACACCTTAATCTCTAGTTATCTGGCTTGCAGTCACTGCCATGTATCCCCTTTTCTTATTTCTCTCTGCAAACACAATAGGAAAAAGATAGCTGAGTGAGTGGTGCGCCCTGAGGCTGGAGCCTCTCTCGCCTCTGCCTCAGCCCATCCCTGCTGAAGTTCCACAGCTGTGAAAATATGAATATGCATGGAATAAAGATATGGTTGTACACCAGGAAATATTGGCATTGAAAAGAGATGGTTGGGCAGGTAATGGTAAATATATTTTTTCATGTAAACATTTGATCATGGGGCCCCCTGCAGCCCGACACCTGCTCCTCCCTTCTTATGATCTATCAGCAATGATGAAAAAGTCTAATAATTTTTTAGAACAAGTTGTAATTTGGATATTTTTTTTTTTTGTTTTTTTTTCAAGCAATAAAATTAATGCCTGGGTTGTGACAGATTTTTCCCAAAATTATAATTGGACTCTCTGGGGGCTGATTCACAACAGGTCCACTGCAAGACCGCTCCCCACTGAATGGAATAAATAATCATTATTTGATGACCCTGCTCTTTGCACTTTTAATAACATAAAGACTTTTGTGTTAATCTAGGGCACCAGGGGCCTAATTTAAAGGGAACCTAAACTGAGAGGGATATGGAGGTTTCCTTTTAAACAAGACCAGTTGCCTGGCAGTCCTGCTGATGTCTTTGGCTGGAGTAGTGGGTGAATCAAAGACCTGAAACAAGCATGCAGCTAATCCAGTCTGACTTCAGTCAGAGCACCTGATCTGCATGCTTGTTGAGGGGCTGTGGCTAAAAGTATTAGAGACACAGGATCGGCAGGAGAGTCAGGCAACTGGTATTATTTTAAAAGGAAAAATCCATATCCTTCTCAGTTTAAGTTCCCTTTGAATATCCTGGGCTCCCCAGCAAAATATTGTTAGTAAAATAATTATTGTTAGTAAACAAATAATAAAAAAAATCATGCTTTGTGTGGACCCCCAAAACACCTCCATTTTTGCAGCTTCCAGCCAATCCCCTCCCCCCTCCCCAGATCTTGCACAGTAGGGCAACACTGGAGTTCCGGAGTGCCATACTTTACCTTGTTCCAATGGGGGGGGGGGGGGCAGGTCCTCTTTACTCCCTCCATGTGCCTGGAAGCTGCAATGTGATAGACTGCATGGCATGGCTACTCTGAAGAGGTCGGAAGTAAAGAGGACCTGTCCCGCCACCAGGATGTGGTAAAGTTTGTAGCTTTGCTGCTGTGCTACTCTGCACCCCAGGACCAGTCCTCCTTAGTTCCTAGCCCCCCCCCCCCCCCCAAGTGGTGGTTACAGGAAGTATTATTGCATCTCCATAGCTCCCAACTGTCCCTCTTTTTGAGGGACAGTCCCTCTTTGGGAGCCCTGTCCCTCTGTCCCTCCTTCCTCCTCATTTGTCCCTCTTTCAGGAATCATGTACAGATCTTTATAAATATATGTATTCTTCTACTGAAAAATGTGTTTAATTGACTCTAAACTTTATTCCTCTATGTTTCTTATTTTCAAATGTTAATGTTCAGGAAAATGGACCAGGAAAGAAAGAACCAGTGAGGTTTAACCACTTCACCACTGAGGGGTTTTACCCCCTGAGCACCAGAGCAATTTTCACCTTTCAGCGCTCCTTCCATTCATTCGTCTATAACTTTATTATTACTTATCACAATGAAATGAACTATATGTTGTTTTTTTCGCCACCAATTAGGCTTTCTTTAGGTGGGACATTATGCCAAGAATTATTTTATTCTAAATGTGTTTTAATGGGAAAATAGGAAAAAATGTGGGGAAAAAATCATTATTTTTCAGTTTTCGGCCATTTTAGTTTTTAAATAATGCATGCTACTGTAATTAAAACCCATGAAATGTATTTGCCCATTTGTCCCGGTTATAAAACCGTTTAAATTATGTCCCTATTACAATGTTTGGCGCCAATATTTTATTTGGAAATAAAGGTGCATGTTTTTCAGTTTTGCATCCATCCCTAATTACAAGCCCATAGTTTATAAAATAACAGTGTTATACCCTCTTGACATAAATATTGAAACAGTTCATTCCCTAAAGTAACTATTTATGTATTTTTTTTATTGTAAATTTTTTTTATTACAAAAAATAAATAAATTGGGGAGTGTAGTAGGTAATGAGTTAATTTTTAGTGTAAAACTATTGTATTTGTATATGAAAAATGCTTTAGGGTGTAGTTTTACTATTTGGCCACAGTAACTTTTTGTTTATGCGACCTGCAAGTTTACAGGAAGTACGCTTGCAGGAAGTGTTATGAGGCTGGGAAACTTTTTTTTTTTTCTTCACAATGATCGCTGCTTCTCATAGAAGCAGCTGATCATTGCGGGGGCTTAGGCCCGGTTCACATTAGCGGTTGTGTGCCAAACGGACCGGATAACCTGACCGGATCCGGACCGGATCCGGATCGGAACCGTACGGTTCTGATCCGGATCCGATACGGATCCGGTCAGGTTGCATCAGGTGGTCATCAGGATGCAATCCGGATCCGTTTGGCAAAAGTACCTAAAAAAACAAAAAAAAAGTTGGGGTCTGGGAGGTCAGCAGAAGGGGGACCTGTGGAATCAGGCCCTCTGCTGCTTAGCACTCACCTCCACCTGCGACATGCTGCCAACATCTCCGGATCCGGATCCAGCTGTGCTGCTCCACTCCAAAATGCTTCCCCATGTGTCCCCATCCAATATCGCCGCAATAATCCGCATAGGAAGTGGGGTAGAACATCCGGATTTCTCAGCCAGTGTGTTGTGCGGCCTCCGGTTCCCATTGGTGTGTATTGGCCGGATGGTGCAGTCCGGCTCCGCCCCGGATACGGCTGCCGGAGGAGCCGGAGGAAAAAATAGCGCATGTTGGAACGGAGGCCGGAGTCCGGATCCGGTCCGGCTCCGGTCCGGCTCCGGTTCTGCAGAACGGACCCATGTGAACGGACGCATAGGCTTTAATTGCTATGCCGTGCGTCCGTTCCGTCCGTTCTGCAGGCGGTGCGGCTCCGGCACGGCGATTCCGGAGGGCCACCGCAAGTGTGAACCGGGCCTTAGATCAACGAACGGGAATGGTTTTTCCCGTTCATTGATCTCCGGGCGAGCGGGCGGCGGCGTGCACGAGATCCGGAGCGTGCGCACAAGGGAGCAGGAGCGCGGGCAGCGGTGGGAGCGCAGGAGGTGCAGGTATCTCCGTCCCTGGGGGTGAAAGGATGGAAAAAGGGACGGAGATATCCGCACCGCTGGGGGTAAAGTGGTTAAATGATAAAACAAAATATTTTTCTTACGAAATCTTTATAGTGTGCGTGATTAGGGGTGTGGCAGGGGTGTGGTTAGAGGTGTGGCTGACATGTCCCTCTTTCTGATCTCAAAAAATTGGGATGTATGACGTCTCTGTGGTTAGGAACTGGACCTCTTTGTTCTTCAGGACCACCTAGCAGGTGCTATATTTCCGACGTCAATCGGTGGAGGGGGGAGGGGGAGGTTCTTCTGATTTACGTCCCAGTCATGGGGTCACAGAGAACAGGAAAAAAAATTAAAAATAATTCAGTAGCATGAAAACCGGTTACAAAACGTGGGAGGTTGTAATATACTTTACTAGACAAGGTAACTGAGTACAGGAAATGAGGGTGAAGCTCTGCGATGGAGCTATAATGGAAATAAAAAAAATGTAAACATCCTCCTCTCTATTTAAAGTTCAAATCAAACATTTTGGCCATAGCTACAGTTCAGTAGTATCTTTGTTGTCGATAATACTTGACTAAAAGCCAAAGTACAACGAAAAAAGTTATAGATCCTGAAGGAACTCCTGTGCCAAGACCTACTTTGGATACGGCTCCTGTGCAGTAGGATGTGGTGTATATATAGTAATCTGTGTCTGGACACCTGCAGGAAATAAAAACATAACACAGTTAGGGCTTGTTCGCACTATGAGCGTTTTTGTATTTGTTTAAGCGCTGACTATTTCAGAAATTGCCCTAAAGCCCTTGTGCAATGATTTCCTATGAGAGTGTTCACATGTGGGCATTTCGATTGCGTTCCGCTCCCCAAAGCGCTGCCTGTACCATTTTCTGAGCACTTTGGCTCATTGGAAGGTATAGGGAAATTGCTAAGTGCTTGAGAAAGTGCTTTGTATAGTGATTTCTCGAGCGCTTTTATGAATAAATACATTGTATTTATTCATTTCCAGGTGAAAGAGTTCCCTTCCTGACCGACGTCAGTAAGTGAATAAACGAATGGCTCTGCAAAAGCACTTACCAAAGTGCTTACACAAAATCGCTAAACGCTCAGAAAACGCCGGGGATTGCTTGAAAAAATTGTGCACCAAAGCGCTTGGCGCTTGCGATTTAAAATGTGAACAAGTTCTTACAACTGAGGTATATAATTCCAAGACCGGTTTAAACCACATAGGGGCTTAAAGAGGAACTCCAGTGAAAATAATGTAGTAAAAAAAGTGCTTCATTTTTTACCATAATTATGTATAAATGATTTAGTCAGTGTTTGCTCATTGTAAAATCTTTCCTCTCCCCGATTTACATTCTGACATTTATTACATGGTGACATTGTTACTGTGGGCAGGTTATTTAGCTGTTTCTAGCTGCTCTGTCTGTTACAGACAGCTAATAACAGCTATTTCCTGTCTCTGAACATTGTTACATTGTGGCAGTTTGCCAGCAGTACCACGGTATTCAGAGCCTCTTGTGGGAGGGGGTTCAGCACAAAATCAGTCACACAGCGCCCCCTGATGGTCTGTTTGTGAAAATCATTGTCTTTCTCATGTAAAATGGGGTATCAGCTACTGATTGGGAAAAAGTTCAATTCTTGGTTGGAGTTTCTCTTTAAGGGAAAAAGTAACTTGGGAGTCCCCTACTCACCCAATCAATGTCACTGCTGGATCCCCCAGGTGGCCTCTCCCTGACTGCTCCCTGTGGCCCCTGCAGGTTTGGTAGTTCAGGTGCCTTGAAATATCTCACCTGTCCCAGCGATGGCGGCTCTGTCCTAAACTACGTCTTCAGCCAACCTGCCTTCCTCTTCTCTATGCCAACACATAGGGCCGGTTCTCTCATGAAGCAAGGTGAAACAATTGCATCAGGCGGCAGAGATTACAGGGGCAGCATGTTTCTATGTTGTTTACCCTAACAGCATGCAGTCAGAGTAGAAAGAGAAGCGAGAGGTAGAGTGAGGTGAAGAGGTCATCATTGGGGAAAAGCAGCTTGTTGTGCTGTGTGAGGAGTCTGACAGTGAGTGAGAAGAGGGGAGACAGGAGAGCAGCAGTGTTTCATCTGACTTGCACAGCAGAAGGGAGGAGGTGGCACTGCTGTCCTGACTGTAGAAGAATGGAGGAAGGGCAACTGGCTGAGGGTGAGCAGTTTGTTTGTCGCAGACTTGCAGCCAGCCAGTGTGTTATTGTGTTGAGCTTCAGTGTGTCATGTGAGGCGCATCCTCAAAAGTTTTCCTCAGGCAGCAAAAGGTCTAGAACCGGCCCTGCCAACACGTTATTTACACATAACATGCACCTAATGGAAAAGCCATGGGAAGTGGGGCTGGAGACAGAGATCGGGACAGGGACAGTTGAGATATTTCAAAGCAGCTGAACTACCAAACATGCAGGGGCCACGGGGAGCAGTCAGGAGGAGTCCATTGCGGGGGTCTGGTGGCACGGGGGCCCCTGTAATGGTCGGATCAGGGCTGCGCTCCTCCTCTGGAACCAGTGCGGCCGTGCTGCAGCCATACAAACATGGCTGCCCCAGAAGCATGGAGCTGCTTGGCTTACTGTGCAGGCATGGCCATAATGATGTGCAGGTGCAGTACGGCCTCACTCGTGCTTGAAGAGGAACATGACCCCAATCAGTTGGCTTGTTGGTAATCTTTGGAAGGTCCGCGAGAGGCAACGTGGGACTGAAGGACGGCCAGGGAAGCCTCTTCTTAGGTAAGTATGTGGTTTTGTATCCGAGCTTCAGCTTGGGTATACTTTAAGGCAGGGAGCACACTAGGCAGAAACGCTAGCATTGCAGAAAACGCAGCAAAAACGCACATAATGCCAATCAATGGGCCGCATGAAAAAAAGCATATACAAGTGTTCTGCGATGTGCATTTTTAACCATTTCAGCCCGCGGGTATTATTCACCTTATGGACGAGAGGAATTTTCACCTGTCAGCACTCCTCCCATTCATTCCCCAATAGCTTTATCACTACTTATCCCAACGAAATTATCTCTACCTTGTTTTTTCCGCCACCAATTAGGCTTTCTTTGGGTGGTATTATGCTAAGAATTATTTTATTGTAAATGCATTATGATGGGAATAATAAGAAAAAAATGGAAAAAATTCATTATTTTTCAGTTTTCAGCCATTATAGTTTTAAAATAATTTATGCTACCATAATTAAAATCCACACATTTTATTTGGCCATTTTTCCCAGTTATTGCAACATTAAAATTATATCCCTAGTATAATGTATGGTGACAATAGTTTATTTGGAAATAAAGGTGCATTTTTTCAGTTTTACATCCATCACTCATTTTTAGCCCATTATTTTATAATTATATGCCCTCTTGTCATAAATATTATTATTTTTTCTTCCCTAAAGTCAGTAGGTGTACTTTACTATTTGGCCACAAGACGTCCCCGCTGAGCAAAAATCCTATTAGCGTACTTTGTACGCTAATAGGATACAAGGGGCCCTATGCAATTACCAAATTTGCCAGCGCTAAGTGCTGGCGAGTTCTTAAATTAGGCGTCAGCAAGGTCGCCTAATGCAATTGCATTTAACACCCCCCAGGGCGGAAAAGAACTCGCTTGGGCGATATAATCGCCCAGCAAGTTCCTTTCCCCCTATGCAATTGCATTTTGCACCTCCCGGGAAGCGATGCTTCCCGCCAAACATAGGTGCTAACTTTTCACCTGCTCTGAGCAGCGAAAAGACCTATCGCTGCTGTCAGCGGGCTGATTTTGGCATCTGGGAGCCTTCTTTACAAAGGACACCCCAGATGCCAGTGATTTAAATAGGTAAAGGAGTCAGTTTTGACTCCTTACCTATTTAAAATGTAACAAAAAAACATACCTCCATTGTTCCGGCTCGCCGCATGTCCCACGCCGCTCCTCCGCTCATCTCTGTTTCTGTGAGTATTGGAGCCCGGCAAAGCATCTTTGAGTCTCCCGCCGGGGCTCCCCATTCATCCACTAGGTGGCCCAATGAGAATCATCCTGATTCTCATTGGTCCAATGAGAATCAGGATGATTCTCATTGGGCCACCTAGTGGATGAATGGGGAGCCCCGACGGGAGAGTCAAAGATGCTTTGCCGGGCTCCAAGAATACTCACAGAAATAGAGATGAGCGGAGGAGCGGCGTGGGACATGCTGTGAGCCGGAACGATGGAGGTATGTGTTTTCTGAATTTCCCAGCAGCAACGAGCGGCAGGAGGCGACGGGCGGCGGGTATGAGCCTTGCGACGATGCGCGCATCTCCCGGGGAGCGAGGCTGCAGTGGTGTGGTGCTGAAGGACAGCTCCCCAGCACTAATGCCTCGCTCCACATCGCTGGCCATACCTAGTATTCGCCTGAGTTATGCTCCTTTACGCAAGGACATCGCTCAGGTGAAACTGGCAATTGAATTTGCCGGTAAATCCTGAGCGATGTGAGGAGATAAGAAGCTCGCATGTTTTCAGCTTCTTATCTCCTTGAATTGCATATGGCCCATGGGCTCATATGCAATTCACTTTTCCTCCTAAGTTTTCGCCTAGGTGATATGTTCACACCTTGTCATTAAATGCATTTTAAACCACAGCAAGCAAGAAAATACTCAAAATAATATTGATAGTACTTTTCTTCACCAACTTTTGGGTACTTATTCAATTGTAAAATGCTGAAAAGTTATTTTAAAGAGAAAATGAAAATTATCTCCTGGGAGATAACTGATGAGGAAAAGTGAATTGCATATGGGTTAAGGGCCCATATGCAATTCACTTTTTCTCCAGAGTTTTCTCCTAGGAGATACATTTTATCTTCTCTTTAAAATAACTTGTCAGCACTTTGCAATTGAAAAAATACAAAAACACAGGCAAAAAAGCTCTACCAAATTTGTTTTTATTTTTTTTTTTTTTTTTGCTTGCTGGTGGTTTAAAAGGTATTCAAACACGGTACAGTAAAAAAGGGCGCAGGAGGCTAGTGGACAAATCGGGCGCCGCCATTCACTCCTATAATAATTATCGTTTAATGGGCGCCGAACAGGAAAAAAGGGCGCCCGAGAATAATAACGTTTTCCAACGGCGCCCGAAGATTTTTCATGTTTTATAACTGCTTGTGATGATTTACGTTTCTTATTTCAATAAAACATTATTTTAAATGTTATCCCTTACTGTTTGTAAAACATTATTATAAACAAAACAAAGCGATCAGTACGTAATGTAAATTGTAATATATTTTATCCCTTACTGTTTTTAAAACATTATTCTACACACAATACAGTGAGCACTAAGGAGGGTCTTAGGTTTAGGCACCAACAGGGTGGTCTTAGGTTTAGGCACCAACAGGGGGGTCTAAGGTTTAGGCACCAACAGGGGGTCTTAGGTTTAGGCACCAACAGGGGGGTCTTAGGTTTAGGCACTGAGAGGGGGTCTTAGGTTTAGGCACCAACAGGGGGGTCTTAGGTTTAGGCACCAACAGGGGGGTCTTAGGTTTAGGCACCAACAGGGGGGTCTTAGGTTTAGACACTAACACGGGGGTCTAGGGGTTAGGGGTAGGTACACGGAGGGTTACTTAGGCACCAACAGGGGGGGTCTTAGGTTTAGGCATCAACAGGGGGGTCTAGGGGTTAGGGGTAGGTACAGGGAGGGTTACTTAGTAATTTTTTTTTTAAACGTTATTATACGTTTCACTATTTAAACGGAAGATTAACGTTTTTACAATTGCCGATTTAATGCACATTATTTAATGATTTATAACTTTATAAAACATTAATTTTAAACGAAATACAGTACAATACATTTTTAAACGTTATCCATGCTTATCGTTTAAAACCCCGCGCCCTTTTTTCCCAGCGCCCCTTTTTAACGTACGCATTCAAACAGGTTGTAAAAATATCACTTAGGAGAAAACTCAGGAGTAAAAATGAATTGCATATGGCCCATGTGCAATTCACTTTTTCACTTGAGTTTTCTCCTAGGTGATAAATTTAAACTTGTCAATAAAATGCCTTTTAAGCCACCAGAAAGAAAAAAAATACTCAAAATAATTTTGATAGTACTTTTTGACTTACTTTTTGGTACTTTTTAGTTGAAAAGTGCTGGAAAGTAATTTTAAATCAAAGATGAAAAATTATCTCGTGGGAGAAAACTCAGGTGAAAAAGTGAATTGCATATGGGCCAATGTATCACTACATTGTAACTAGGGAAGTAACGTAGGCTTCCATCGGAAGCCTCCGATCACAGTGGCGGTGGGGAGATTATAAATGGAAACATTGGCCTCAATTCACTAAGATCATGCTGGAGATAATAAGGCAAGAGAAAACTTACCTCCACACAGTAAGAGAGTTATCTTATCTCTTCTTTCCTTAAGTTACCTCCTCTGTAGTTAAGTTACCACCTCTGTAGTTATTTTCACACGCAGTTAATTAACAGCCTGGCCCATATGCAATTAACTTTTTCTCCTGAGTTTTCTCCTTGGAGATAATTTTTCATCTTCTATTTACAATAACTTTTCAGCACTTTGAAATTGAAAAAGTACCAAAAAATAATTTAAAAAGTACTATCAAAATTATTCTGAGTGGTTTCTTGCATGTTGTTGGTTTAAAATGCATTTTATTAATCATTTTAAAAAATATCACCTAGCAGAAAACGCAAGAGAAAAGGCTAATTGCATATGGGTCCCTGGGCCATATGCAATTCACTTTTTCACCTGAGTTTTCTCCTAGGCGATATTTTTATACTTTTCAATAAATTGCCTTTTAAGCCATCAGATAGCAAGAAAATACTCAAAATAATGTTGATAGTACTATTTCACCAACTTTTTGGTACTTTTTAGTTGAAAAGTGCTGAAAAGTTATTTGAAATCGGAGATGAAAAATTATCTCCTGGGAGAAAAGTCAGGTGAAAAAGTGAATTGCATATGGGCCTCTGTCTTTAACTTTAGAATTCTGGAGTTATTTTAAGGATTGAAGAGTTAACTTACAGACAGAAGAGTTAACTTTAGGTTTGCCTGAGGTAAAATGTTTCCTGAATACTGCATGCCTCATCACCATGGTGATAACTCTAGAAACGTTATTAAAGACAGGAGATAAGCTTAGTGAATTGAAGACCATTGTTTCCATTCATAAATTTAACAATCGGGTGGTGGAAACTGGCGGAAATCAGCGGCGGGAGACGACGTGATGGCTCTATGTAAGAATAAACACTGTTTATGAACAAAAGCAGTGTTTATTCTCGGTGGACATGCTCGGATTGGCACAGGGAACTATTGTCCCCTGCAGCCAATCCCCCCTGCTAGCAGCAGCAGCGCGATCGCGGGCATCTGCTTGCAAGAATCGCCTGCAAACCCCCCAAACTGCAGGGACGTGACCAGCGCGTCCCTGTGGCTGTATCAGCTGCCGCTGCGGACGTGAAGCTCACGTCCGCACGGCATAAATGGTTAAAAACGTTGGTCTTGCTGCATATTTTTCAAAAACGCATCAAAAACGCATGTAATGAAATTCAAAAGCAAAGGTATTGCGTTTTAGTGCGTTTTGTATGCGTTTTGCAAGTCACTTCCAAGTGACTTGCATAAAAGGCATTAAAAACCGCATGTAAAGCGCATATGTGATTTATATATTCGAACCGCAAACGAATTAAAACGCACAGAAAACACAAGACAAATGCATGTGTGGGGAAAAAAAACGCAAACTCACATAAAACGCACACGAAAAACGCACTAATAATGCACAACGCATATGCAGCAAAGGCTATGTTTCCCGCACCGCCACATGTGCATCCAGCCTCAAACTGATTTTCAAACAAAGTATTACAGACTGTTTGATAGATTGTGTGACATGGTGTAAGGTGCCATGGCTACCAATTCAGGGCTAAATAATATGAATTCATGATCTATCCCCACAATAGATCACACCATGTAGCCACGCCCACATGCATAATACATAGGGTCACCCTGACCTTTGACTTTAATTCACAAAGCATAAAGACATTGGTAGCCGGAGGGCTCTGTGTCGGAATTCAGTAGTAGAATATCGCTTATTTTAATGATATTCTACTAGCAGCAATCTCCTGTGCCCTTTTTTCCAGGCGCCTTTTTTCATGTATGCACAGGCACAACGTAACAACAATATTTACAGTAATAAAATGCTGTTACGCTTCAATGCGTTCTGCTGCGTTTTAATGCGTTTTTAACTTTCCATAGCGGTGCATTTGACATCTGCAAAAGAAAAAAAAAAGCGCATGCAGCATGCATTTTTGTGGATGCAAAAATGCAACAAAACGTAACACAATGTAACAAAATGCATTAAAATGCATTACATGTAAAAGGGCCCCTTTCCACTATATCAGTTGCTGCCAGTTATAACTGAAAGGACAGCTGATGTGCAAGGTAATGTCCATGTTTGCCTATGGCTCAAGTAGGCAATATTACAGATTAATGGAGTGCTGATCTGGAAACTGTTATGGGGTTATCGCCATTTTTAAAATGGAGGGTGGAGAATTCCGTCAATCACAGCAGACAAACATGATGTGGGAGAGGAGAAGAGATTGATGAGTAGAGGTAAGTATAACGTGTGTATGTTTATTCTGACTGTCGAGTACTGAATGAGAGGATGGGTTTTGCACTTTTTATAAAGCACTACATAAACTATATCTGCACATAAATTAAAAGCTAAAAAAAACATCATTGCCTGATACTCACGAGCACTGGGGGCCTACACTCCTGGCCACTGAGCATTCTCCTCCATTACAACTATGGCAGAAAGGGGACAGTGGATGGCAAGACGACACGCAGTACACCTCGCCTTCCTCAGTCTCCACCTTGGTGTAAAACTCCTTGAACCCCTCCGGAACTTCGTCTAAACAATCCGCCATAGATACTGAAAAAGAAAGACAGCAATAAAAGTTTCATTGAATTTAACGACAATTCTAGGCGTCAGGAAGGGGGGTTTTAGGGTTTGATGTCACGAAGAGGGGTTTTAGGGTTAGGAGCCAGGAGGGACGGTTTTAGGGTTTGATGTCAGGAAAGGGGGTTTTAGGGTTAGGAGCCAGGAGGGAGGGTTTTAGGGTTTGATGTCAGGAAGGAGGGTTTTAAGATTAGGCGCCAGGAGGGAGTGCGCTAGCCCCTGATGAGTCATAAGACGTAACGCGTAGGGTGGAGCAAGGGAAAAGAAGCAACCAGCAGCAGCAGGTGGAGCCGTCCCCTGGCTTTTTAGCTTGATATGCACATTTTATCACATGTTTGTAAGTATAATTCTTGATCTTATCCAATAAATCATTGGTTTTACACTATTGGAGGCATCTTAGTTTTAGATACTACCTGAGTCTGTGCCAGGACGCAGAGGCGGCCTTAGAGTACGTGAGGCCTGGGGCGAGTGTCATATGTGGGGCCTAGAGCCATAAGTGTAGGCCATCTACAATACCACCATGCTCAGGGGCTTGTCCACTTCTAATATATTAAGCGTTTTTATTGTTTAAAAACAATTACGTTTGTCAAAGGCCACTAAGTCAAAAAATAAACTGGAGATAGGTACTAAGCTGGCTGGGGAGCTAGAGATGTGTACTAGGCTAGCTGGGGCGCTACGGATGGGTATCAGGCAGGCTGGGGAGCTAGGGATGGGTACTAGGTTAGGTGGGGCGATACGGATGGGTATCAGGCAGGCTGGGGAGCTAGGGATGGGTACTAGGTTAGGTGGGGCGATACGGATGGGTAGCAGGCTGGCTGGCTGGGGAGTTAAGGATAGGTAGAGGCTGGCTGGGGAGCTTGGAATAGATGCAGGCTTAGCTGGGAAGCTAGGGGTGTGTACCAAACTGGCTGGGGAGGGGTGCTGGGCTGAAAGGGGAGCTGGAGAGCACTCCATGCCTTTTCTGCACCACCACCACCAAGGGACAGCGTGATATGTGTTGTGTCTGCTTGCCTGACTTTGCTGGCTGACTCTGATTTTGTTGGTGGTATTGTAGATTCTTTACCTGTTTAACAAATTCCAAAATAAGATGCTCCTGAGTCCTGTGAGAGCTAGAATTTCGCAGACTTGCAGTAGTTGGCACTGGGTCAGTGGTATTTTGCACACCCATGGCCGGGAGTGCTATGTGCACTTCGTAAATCAGCGGGTCAGCACCTGAGCATATGCCGACCAGGAAGAACGGGGCTCTGTGCGAGCGCGGTAGGCATGATTGTGGGGCCGCCCTTCAGGTGCGGGGCCTGGGGCGATCGCCCCACTTGCCCCCCCCTAAGGCCGCCTCTGCAGGACGGGTAATAGGCTGGAGGCTGGGAACAAGCTGGAAGCAAAGACACGTTTAAGCCAGAGCAGCTGTCTGTAAGGGTGGGCAAGAATCTGAGAGGGTGAGCATGAAAACGTGTGCTTTATGCTGTGAATGACCTGGCTCTATGAGGTTTAACTGCACTATGATCTTTTAAATCCCTTTCTTTGAGATATGGATATATGAAGTGTTGTCTGTGAAGCGGGGCAGCCTTGCTGCAAGGTGAGCATGCCAATTGTTGGTCACTATATAGGGTGACAGAGGTGATCCCATAGTGACACTACTGGGCCACCATAGGGTGGAGGTCTCCCCGTGAAGATAATATAGCACATACCTCCCAACTTTTGAATAGCTAAAAACGGGACACTTAAGCCACACCCCTTGGCCACACCCCCAACCCCCTAGTCACGCCCACCCCACAAAAAAAGTAGTTTTTTTGTTAAAATAATTATTAATTGTTTTACTCCCAAAGGGGAGGCGCTGTGAGGGTGCCGGTGGGTGGGTAGGAGGGTGAGGGTGGCCGTGGGTGGGCAGAGAGAGGGGGGAAAAAGCCGATCGAGGCACCAGCCCGAAATGCGGCATGGATGGCCGCCGCCGCCATTAACCTTCTCCCTCCCTCCTAATATGCCCCCCCAGTGTCCTCTTCCCCCCGCAGTGTAAAATGGGCAGCGAGCGGGCAGTAACTCTTATTACTGCCGTACCGGGATCCCATCTGGTCTTCTCGCTTCCTGTGACGTCACAGGAAGCAGGAAGCGAGAAGACCAGATGGGATCCCGGTACGGCAGTAATAAGAGTTACTGCCCGCTCGCTGCCCATTTTACACTGCGGGGGGAAGGGGACACTGGGGGGCATATTAGGAGGGAGGGAGGGAGAAGGTTAATGGCGGCGGCGGCCATCCATGCCGCATTTTGGGCTTGTGCCTCGATCGGCTTTTTTCCCCCTCACTCCCCAGCGGCCGGGACCAGGGGGGGGGGGGCAGCGCGGGACAGCGGGACGGCCCCCCAAAATCGTGACCGTCCCGCCGAAAACAGGGCGGTTGGGGGCCCTGATAGCAGACTATACAATGATCTATTTGTTTTGTTTTTCTTTTGTGTCTCCAACGTCTGCTCTCTGAGGACCTGGACAACCAGAGGATAATTGGGGTGGATGAATTTTACACTGTGTGGAATCGATGTGGATGTTACTGAGGACCAGTCCAGTGAAAACTTTTAGAGGCATCAGCACTGACACGTCTGTGAACTGTGTGGGTAGCACACTGTAAAATACAGTAAGTGAGCTTAATAGGAAGTAATGCATAGTCGGAAGTGACACAGGCATCTCATTGATGCCTCCAATCACAGTGGCCTAGAGAGGGGATGAATGAATGAGAACAAAGTTTCCATGCATTAATCGAACGATCGACGGCAGAAGTGGCGGGAACGAGCGAGTGGGAGGCAGCGGGGTGGCACCAATTGAGAATGATCACTGTTTTTGAACAAAAACAGTGGTCATTCTCAGTGGACATGCACGGATTGGCTCAGGGGACTTCTGTTCCCTGCCATCAATCCCCACCTGTCGCCAGGACCATCGCGATCACAGGTGCTGCAGCAGTACCTGCTGTGGACATGAGGCTCATGTCTGGGCGGCTGAAATGGTTAAGGTTTGGCACCGGAGGGAGGGTTCTGTGTGAGAGTACGGTTAGGTTTAGTTGTAGTAAATCATCGTTAACGTATACCAATGTTTTACTATCGTCATTACCACTGTAAGTATTTTTCATTTTCATTTGGTGCCCAATTGAAAACAGTATTTATTATTTAAACTTACATCGGCTTCACTCAGTGCCTATTTTTCCTCGAGCAGCGCATCTCTTTTTCATAAACACAAAAAAAAACACACCAGTTTTAGTGTATTTTATTTCCCCCAGGTTTTTGCCCTCTAAAGCTAGGTGCATGTTATAGTCCAAAGCGCCTTGTATGCCGGAACAAATGGTACAAAGAGCTAAAGCTAAATAATAGCTATATGTGTTACATCCAGAACCTAAACTCCGGTCACTTCAGGTTCTGGCCGGTCAATGCTAGAAGTGGCCATGTCCCTGCGTCCAATGTGCGAAATGGATTAGAATTCAGGCCTTTGTTGATCTCCCCCGCTCTGGCTCCTCCCACCGAGTTCTGTCAGCCAGGGATATTTGTGCCTGTGCCCCCCCCCCTCCCCCCTGAGTCATTCGTCACAACAGGAAAGCAGAGATTCCAGACGTTCGTTCCTGCAGGGCGGGTGCTGGCAGAAGCAATGTCTGCAGCATTCCTGCTCTGCTTACCTGCTGTGATGAACAACTCTGGGGGGTATGATAGTGTCCCCAGCTGCCAGAACTCAGGGGTGGGTGGGGGGGGGGGCAGAGTCGGGGGAGATGAACGACGCCGGCCTGAATTTTAATCCATTTTGCACATTGGCCGCAGGGACACGACCACTTGTAGCTTTGACTGGCCAGAACCCGAAGTGGCCAGACTACGGGTTCTGGCCGTAACATATACGTTACTATGATGTGTGATCACCAGTTCTTACCCACCACACTCCACTTTTGTGGTAGCCAAGTATTACAGAATGTAAGGTGTATGCTTCATGCTATAGTCATTTATAATTAGTGTTGATTAGAGTTGGGCCGAACGGTTCGCCGGCGAACGTGGTTCGCGCGAACTTAGGTGGTTCGCGTGCGGGTGCCGCACGCGAACGTTTTGCGGAAGTTCGGTTCGCCCCATAATGCACCTGAGGGTCAACTTTGACCCTCTACATCACAGTCAGCAGGCCCAGTGTAGCCAATTAGGCTACACTAGCCCCTGGAGCCCCACCCCCCCTTATATAAGGCAGGCAGCGGCGGCCATTACGGCCACTCGTGTGCCTGCATTAGAGAGAGTAGGGCGAGCTGCTGTCTGTCTCTAGGGAAAGATTAGTTAGGCTTAGCTTTTCCTGGCTGCATACCTGTTCTGTTCAGTGAGCCCTCAGCCCACTGCATACCTGTACTGTGATCCTGCCACTGCATACCTGTTCAGTGATCCTCCCAGTGCATACCTGTTCAGTGATCCTGCCACTGCATACCTGTTCAGTGATCCTGCCAGTGCATACCTGTTCAGTGATCCTGCCAGTGCATACCTGTTCAGTGATCCTGCCACTGCATACCTGTTCAGTGATCCTGCCAGTGCATACCTGTTCAGTGATCCTGCCACTGCATACCTGTTCAGTGATCCTGCCACTGCATACCTGTTCAGTGATCCTGCCACTGCATACCTGTTCAGTGATCCTGCCACTGTATACCTGTTCTGTGAACCCGCCACTGTATACGTGTTCTGTTCAGTGGACCCGCCACTGTATACCTGTTCTGTGAACCCGCCACTGTATACCTGTTCTGTTCAGTGGACCCGCCACTGTATACCTGTTCAGTGATCCTGCCACTGCATACCTGTTCAGTGATCCTGCCACTGTATACCTGTTCTGTGAACCCGCCACTGTATACCTGTTCTGTTCAGTGGACCCGCCACTGTATACCTGTTTAGTGAACACGCCACTGCATACCTGTTGTGTTCAGTGAACCTGCCACTGCATACCTGTTCTGTGAACCCACCACTGTATACCTGTTCTGTTCAGTGGAGCCGCCACTGTATACCTGTTCAGTGAACCCGCCACTGTATACCTGTTCTGTTCAGTGGACCCGCCACTGTATACCTGTTCAGTGATCCTGCCACTGTATACCTGTTCTGTGAACCCGCCACTGTATACCTGTTCTGTTCAGTGGACCCGCCACTGTATACCTGTTTAGTGAACACGCCACTGCATACCTGTTGTGTTCAGTGAACCTGCCACTGCATACCTGTTCTGTCAACCCGCCACTGTATACCTGTTCTGTTCAGTGGACCCGCCACTGTATACCTGTTCTGTGAACCCGCCACTGTATACCTGTTCTGTTCAGTGGACCCGCCACTGTATACCTGTTTAGTGAACACGCCACTGCATACCTGTTCTGTGAACCCGCCACTGTATACCTGTTCTGTTCAGTGGACCCGCCACTGTATACCTGTTCAGTGAACCCGCCACTGCATACCTGTTCTGTGAACCCGCCACTGTATACCTGTTCTGTTCAGTGGACCCGCCACTGTATACCTGTTCTGTGAACCCACCACTGTATACCTGTTCTGTTCAGTGGACCTGCCACTGTATACCTGTTCAGTGAACCCGCCACTGCATACCTGTTCTGTGAACCCGCCACTGTATACCTGTTCTGTTCAGTGGACCCGCCACTGTATACCTGTTTAGTGAACACGCCACTGCATACCTGTTGTGTTCAGTGAACCTGCCACTGCATACCTGTTCTGTGAACCCGCCACTGTACACCTGTTCTGTTCAGTGGACCCGCCACTGTATACCTGTTCAGTGAACCCGCCACTGCATACCTGTTCTGTTAACCCGCCACTGTATACCTGTTCTGTTCAGTGAACCCGCCACTGTATACCTGTACTGTTCAGTGAACCCACCGCATCAGTGCGCATACCTGTGCAGTTAAGTGAACCCACCTACCTACGTGAGTGCACGCAGTGTGATATACCACTCCGTGCATACCCGATATGGACAAAACAGGTAGAGGAAGAGGTAGTGCCAGAGGCAGAGGAAGGCCACCCGGCAGGTCTGCGCGAGGTCGTGTAAATGTAATTTCGTGTGGACCTGGCCCACAGTACAGTGCTCGGAAGAAGGCACGTCCCATCACCTCCCAAGATTGTCAGGACGTGGTTGAGTATTTAGCGACACAGAACACCTCATCTTGCTCAGCCACCAGCGCTACTACTAGCACCACTTCCGCTGCATTTGACACTTCGCAAGAATTATTTAGTGGTGGTGAAATCACTGATGCACAGCCATTGTTGTTACAGCCAGATGAATTTTCGCCAGCTCATATGTCTGCGTTACGCGGCAACACTATGGATGTAACGTGTAAGGAGGATGAAGGACCTACACGTTTGGATTTTTCTGAGGCAAGCGAAGCTGGGCAGGATGATTACGATGATGACGATGATAGGGATCCTCTGTATGTTCCCAATAGAGGAGATGAAGAGGGGGACAGTTCAGAGGGGGAGTCAGAGAGTAGTAGGAGGAGAGAAGTTGCTGAAAGAAGCTGGGGCAGCTCTTCATCAGAAACAGCTGGTGGCAGTGTCCGGCACCATGTATCGCCACCTATGTACAGCCAGCCAACTTGCCCTTCAGCATCAGCTGCTGAGGTCCCCATAGTGCCCACATCCCAGGGTGGCTCAGCGGTGTGGAAATTTTTTTATGTGTGTGCCTCAGATCGGACCAAAGCCATCTGTTCGCTCTGCCAACAAAAATTGAGCCGTGGAAAGACCAACACTCACGTAGGGACAAGTGCCTTACGAAGGCACCTGCAGAAAAGGCACAAACAGCAATGGGATGGCCACCTGAGCAAAAGCAGCAGCAGCACACAAAAGAAAAGTCACCCTCCTTCTCCTCTTCCTCTTTCAGGTGCATCATCTGCTTATGCCGCTTTCTCCCTTGCACCTTCACAGGCACCCTCCTCCACTCCGCCTCTGCCCTTGAGCGGTTCCTGCTCCTCTGCCCACAGCAGCAGTCAGGTGTCCGTGAAGGAAATGTTTGAGCGGAAGAAGCCACTTTTGGCCAGTCACCCCCTTGCCCGGCGTCTGACAGCTGGCGTGGCGGAACTGTTAGCTCGCCAGCTGTTACCATACCGGCTGGTGGACTCTGAGGCCTTCCGTAAATTTGTGGCCATCGGAACACCGCAGTGGAAGATGCCAGGCCGCACTTATTTTTCGAGAAAGGCCATACCCCAACTGCACCGTGAAGTTGAGAGGCAAGTGGTGTCATCTCTTGCGAAGAGCGTTGGGTCAAGGGTACACCTGACCACGGATGCCTGGTCTGCCAAGCACGGGCAGGGCCGCTACATTACCTACACAGCCCATTGGGTGAACCTGGTGGTGAACGATGGCAAGCAGGGCGCAGCGGACCAAATTGTGACACCTCCACGGCTTGCAGGCAGGCCTCCTGCCACCTCCTCTCCTCCTGCTACATGCTCTTCGCTGTCCTCCTCCTCCTTGGCTGAGTGGCAGTTCTCCTCTCCAGCTACACAGCCCCAGCTCCGCAGGGCCTAAGCTGCATGCCAGGTACGACGGTGTCACACCATCTTAGACATGGCTTGTCTCAAAGCGGAGAGTCACACTGGAGCAGCTCTCCTGGCTGCTCTTAAGAAACAGGTGGATGAGTGGCTGACCCCGCACCACCTGGAGATAGGCAACGTGGTGTGCGACAATGGCAGCAATCTGCTTGCCGCTTTGCATATGGGGAAGCTGACACACATACCCTGCATTGCACATGTCATGAATCTAGTGGTTCAAAGATTTGTGGCAAAGTACCCTGGCTTAGCGGATGTCCTGAAGCAGGCCAGGAAGTTCTGTGGGCATTTGAGGCGGTCTTACACAGCCATGGCACGATTTGCAGAAATTCAGCGGAAAAACAACATGCCGGTGAGACGCCTCATTTGCGATAGCCCCACTCGCTGGAATTCGACCCTGCTCATGTTCTCCCGCCTGCTAGAACAGAAGAAAGCCGTCACCCAGTACCTCTACAACTGGAGTAGAACGAAACAGTCTGGGAAGATGGGGATGTTCTGGCCCGACAACTGGACACTGATGAAAAATGCATGCAGGCTCATGCGGCCGTTTGAGGAGGTGACCAACCTGGTGAGCCGCAGTGAGGGCACCATCAGCGACTTAATTCCCTACGCTTACTTCTTGGAGCGTGCTGTGCGTAGAGTGGCGGATGAAGCTGCGAATGAGCGTGACCAGGAACCGTTACGGCAGGAACAGGCATGGGACCAATTTTCATCAGACCCAGCTGTTTCCTCAACACCTGCGGCAGCACAGAGGGGGGAGGAGGAGGAAGAAGAGAGGTCGTGTGCAGAAGACGAGTCAGACTCAGAGGATGATGAGCAAGGTGTTTCTTTGGGGGAGGAGGAGGAGGAGGGGACGGCGGCAGGAGAACAACCGCAGCAGGCGTCGCAGGGGGCTTGTGCTGCTCAACCTTCCCGTGGTATTGTTCGCGGCTGGGGGGAGGAGGTTGACTTACGTGACGTCACTGAGGAAGAGCAAGAGGAGATGGAGGGTACTGGATCCGACTTTGTGCAGATGTCGTCTTTTATGCTGTCCTGCCTGTTGAGGGACCCCCGTATAAAAAACCTCAAGGGGAATGAGCTGTACTGGGTGGCCACACTACTAGACCCTCGGTACAGGCACAAAGTGGCGGACCTGTTACCAACTCACCGGAAGGTGGAAAGGATGCAGCACATGCAGAACCAGCTGTCAACTATGCTTTACAATGCCTTTAAGGGTGATGTGACAGCACAACGCCAGCAAGGTACCACTGCCACTAATCCTCCTCCCGTGTCCACGCAGTCAAAGACAGGACGCTCCAGCGATCTCATGGTGATGTCGGACATGCGGACGTTCTTTAGTCCAACGCCTCGCCGTAGCCCTTCCGGATCCACCCTCCACCAACGCCTCGACCGGCAGGTAGCCGACTACCTGGCCTTAAGTGTGGATGTAGACACTGCTGTGAACAGCAATGAGGAACCCTTGAACTACTGGGTGCGCAGGCTTGACCTGTGGCCAGAGCTGTCCCAATTTGCCATCCAACTTCTCTCCTGCCCTGCCGCAAGCGTCCTCTCAGAAAGGACCTTCAGCGCAGCTGGAGGCATTGTCACAGAGAAGAGAAGTCGCCTAAGTCACAAAAGTGTTAAGTACCTCACCTTTATCAAAATGAATGAGGCATGGATCCCGGAGGGCTGCTGCCCGCCCCAAGACTAAGTCATTCCCCGCACACACAGCATCTCTGCCTGCACGCCGTGTGACTGGCTGCCTGGCCTGCCCCAAGAAGACTAAGTCGCTCCCAGTCCCTCCACACAGCATGTCTGCCTGCAGGCCGCTTCACTACCTTCTCCGCCACCACCAACAGGGTCCGGGACTCCAGGCGGATTGCTGAATTTTTTAGGCCGCTGCTAGCAGCGGCCGCTGTAATAATTTTTCTGGTGCGTGTACATGACTGCCTAATTTTTCTGGCTGCACTGCGGGCAGCTGCAACAACAAAAGAAAAGGCATATACATGTGCCCATTCCCCTTCGTGATCATTACCTTGCCGTGGTGAAGGGGCTTGCGTATCACAATGAAGCAATGACCGGCGCCTAGATGAGTGTCTCGGGGGGCACACAAAAGATAATAAGGTCGTTGCTTCATTGTGGTCAGACCAAATTTGATCAGCTGGACAGTCACTGTTCTGTCATTCAGCTACATCAGCCAGGCCGACCATATGGGCTGTAAAGCCACCAAAACCTGCACTCTCGCCATGGTGCGCACCAGTCCAGCACGGCCGTCACTACACAAACAGCTGTTTGCGGTGCGTTACACGGTGAGTTTGGTGTGTCAGTGTGAAGCAGTACCTTAATTACACTACCTGATTGATGTATACACATGCAAGATGTTTTAAAGCACTTTAGGCCTGTCATTTAGCATTCAATGTGATTTCTGTCCTTAAAACGCTGCTTTGCGTTAAATCCAGATTTTTCCCGGGGACTTTTGGCATCTATCCCACTCCGCCATGCCCCCCTCCAGGTGTTAGACCCCTTGAAACATCTTTTCCATCACTTTTGTGGCCAGCATAATTATTTTTTTTTTCAAAGTTCGCATCCCCATTGAAGTCTATTGCGGTTCGCGAACTTTAACGCGAACCGAACGTTCCGCGAAAGTTCGCGAACCCGGTTCGCGAACCTAAAATCGGAGGTTCGGCCCAACTCTAGTGTTGATCAGGCCTGGATCTATCTCACAGGAGCCTATAGGCACAGATGTCCTGGCGCCCTAGACTTCACTCTCCATGAACCTACAAACCCCCGCTGAACCGCACTGCAAGTATGCTGGCTGTCCAAGCTATCACTTCTTCCTTACTTCCCTAGCCCGTCATAGGCAGCTACAGGTGTCCCCTTAGTATTAGGTAGCCAGTGGTACCCTCAGTATTAAGTAGCTAGTGGTGCTCCCGACTGAAAGGAGATCTCGTAAGTGGAATGCAGAGAGCTAGGTAAGTAACCTCTCACTTACGCTCTGCTCAGGACTCTGCATAGGGAAAGGGGGAGGGAGGCGCTCTGGGAGAGAAGTGAGCTGCCTTCCCATCATCATGCGCCTATAGGCATGTGCCTACAGTGCATTATGGTAAATCCGACCATGGTGATGATGGTAATGTGCTGATTTCGCTAACGTAAAATTTCGCAATTATGCTTACACATAAGTATGATTTTGAGTAATCCATTCGCAAATTCTGCTTGTTACGCAAAATTACGAACGTGGCGGTCGTAACTGATTTTTTTGTGTAAATTGCAAAAATAAATAAATAAATGTTTTGAACAAACCAGAATGGTTAGGGGGAATAGTGGGAACAAGTAAAAAAAAATAAAAAATCATAATCAATTTTTAAATAAAATATCCAAAGAAAAAAAACTCAGCAAAATGACATTTTGTTTGCTGTGTTACACTTTAAAGAGGAACACAAAGTGCTTCACTTTTACAATAATTATTTATAAATGATTTAGTCAGTGTTTGCCCATTGTAAAATCTTTCTTCTCCCTTATATACATTCTGACATTTATCACATGGTGACATTTTTACTGCTGGCAGGTGATGTCAGTGGAAGAAGATGCTTCTTGCTTTGTTGGCAGTGGGAAACAGATGTAACAGCTGTTATTTCCCACAATGCATCAAGGATCCCACAGTTTGATGTCAGAATCATGGTCCTGACTTCACACTGTGGGAGGGGTTTCACCACAATATCAGCCATACAGCGCCCCCTGATGATCTGTTTGAGAAAAGGAATAGATTTCTCATGGGAAAGGGGGTATCAGCTACTGATTGAGATGAAGTTCAATCTTTGGTTACGGTTTCTCTTTAACGTTCCTCTTTATATGGTCTTAAAGTCATAGCCAAACTAAGTCAGAACGCACTGCTGTGTGGTGTAAACAAATATATAGCTGTAGCGCTTTGACAATAGATAAACTTTTGAAAGAGCCCTTATCTTTCAGTCTACTTGCTTTCCTATGTTTTTAGACTACAGAATCTCTTGTAGGAGAGGCCAGTCTACCCTTGCCACCCACTCCTGGTATGTGAGTTATTTGGCTGACAGACTTTTTTGGGCAATTACTTGCCTAGCATGAAACAGAGTTTGAACTGATACATGAAGGCCTTAGTGTTTTTTTTTTAATGTTTTCATCAGGGATTAAACCCAATAATCACAGGAATGGGTCCAATGTAGTAAGATAGCCCATTCTATGTATACATGCAGTTTACATTTTATATTTTTTTCACAATAGTGGTCCTTTATATAGCTGAATAGGAATAATACCTATTTGCTCTGATTGAAGAGGAACTCAAATAGTGAAGAGTCAAGCCTTTAAAGTGGACCCAAACCAAACGTTTTTTTTAATTAAAAATATTTAGTTGCACCACTCTGACACATACAAAGATAAATAAACACTCCTTCAAGCCTATGAGCATTTCAGTGCATGCTTTTCACCCTTCTCTTTTCATAACTAGGATTATACTGGGGGCAGCCATTAGCAATTCCTCCTTTGCCGGACACCACCTACTTCACCAGTTTGCCGGATTTTGTCCCGGCAATTTGAAAGGAAGGGAGGGGTTCCTCCAATTAATGTAAAATATTTTATATTTGTCAACATGCAGCTAAAAAAAGCTGCTATTTATTATTATAATTTAGAAAATAGATTTTATCTCTGAAATCTTGTATTTTTAATTTGGGTTCATTTTAACCATTTCTGGACCGGCCGCCTAACCCCCCTTAAGGACCAGGGCAATATGCATGGAGGGGGGGCGTGTTTGGAGGGGTCGGGCGGCCGGATTCTGTCTGTGGCTGGCTGAGCATGGTGTCCCCCATGGAGGCAGGTGTCACCCCTGTAGCTGGCAGCTTTCACACACCTTCCAGGCTCCAGCGATGAGCTGCAGTAGCCACCTCTTCTCCAACCGGCATCTCCGCTCCAAATGACGCTCAGGTCAGGTTTCGGCTTGAAGACAGCCGGGACCCGGCGCTGACGTCAGACGGAGCAGAGATGCCGGCCAGAGCAGAGGGGGGCGCCGATCGTCGCTGGAACGGCAGGGAGGTGAGTGGATCATTTTCTTTCCCCCCCCTGCCGCCGCCACTGTGGTGATCACTACGATCCGACAGCGATCATAGTGATCACGTGATCAGCAGCCATACGCAATGACTGCTGATCACTGATGGGAGATGTCAGCTGTCATATGACAGCTTAATCTCCCCTCTCCGGTGCGCACGATCGCGTCGGGACGGTTCGTTAGCGAGGACGTTGAATCAACGTCCAGTCAGAACGGCAGCACCACCTGCTGGACGTAGATTCAACGTACCTGGTCCCCAAAAGGCACTTACCTGATCTCACAGTGTTATTTATGGATTCACAATCAGGGCCAAACAATGGGTAAGAACAATTATCTAGAAAAAGAATGAAAAAAAATTGATAATAACCATGTGCATATGGCATATATCACGGTTGATCATATGGAGAAAATTCATTGAAAATATTGGCCAAAACAATTAGTCATTTCCTTTATTTCATTAAAATTTACAATTGATTTCTTAGTTTCTTCTACTTTTCGTTCCCTGTCCACTGCATAAAGCAAAACCCAGTAAACTGTATCTGACATTGACTACTTGACCATTACAGTTTTTTTCCTCCTAAGGCCCTGTTCACAGTGATCACAGTGATCAGTTGCGTTGCAGAATAATTCTGCTTGTTAACTCACTGTCAATGCCCATACAATTCTATGGGCGTGTTTACAGTGACGGATAACGTTATTCTAACTCGTTGCATGCAGGCTTTGTATTAAAGTCTATGGCCAGTCTCCATTGCAGTTCACACTCATTATAACACGTGAGTTACGCAACTGACCACTATGAACCTAGCCAATTTTCACATTTCAGTGCTCCTCCCATTCATTCACCAATAATTTTATCACTACTTATCACACCTGAATGATCTATACATTTTTCTTTCGCCACAAATTAGTTTTTTTTTAATAGGTGATTTATTCTTTTACTAACTTTCTCAAACTGCTCAACAGTTTGAGTTTGAGAAAGGGCTTGTCAGCCCGAAACAGCGTCTGTTACTGCTGTGGAATGCTTCATTAAAAGAGCTTTTTGATTACATTTGGTGGTGCCGACCCATTCATCACTTGCTACATTGGTCCCAAGGGACATTGGGACGGGGTCGAGGCACACCTGCTTGTACACTTCTGCTCCTCACCTCACCTATTTGCATACTTCCGGAAGTGAGGTCACTTCCGGAAGTGACGTCAGCCGCTAGAGCGAGGAGTCTGCGGTGGAACGCACGGAAGAAGGTATGTATCTGCCCGCTGCTCACACTGTAACTAGCTAGAGGGGAGTGCAGAGGGGAGAGCCCCAAGGTGAGGGAGAGGGGGGAAACTTCCCCTCTCCCTGCCGACTGTGGCCAAGGCTTTCCCCTCATGCTGTCACCCCTCCAGCCCCCACAAAACAGCCACGAGCGGGCCCCAGGGGGGGGGGGGGGGGCGCTCTGAAATTCTGCAGGGGGGCCTGGTGGGGCCTAGTTACGCCCCTGCTACGTATATATATGTGTGTGTGTGTGTTCAAAGGACTTTACACGCACAAGCATAAGCTGCTGAGAATGATAGATTACTGATTAGACTGATTAGACTCATGGGTAAGGTGTATGGGCAGTTTTAGATATATTTTAGGTAGAATACACTTGAAATAAAGAAAATAAAAAATGGTATTCCTGAAGTGAGTCTCAAAATGACATTAACATAATCTCAGCTAAGTTAATTTAAAAAACAACTGTAGTGAAAATCCCATAATGAATAAAAGTGCTAATTTTTTAAAACCGCGCATGTCAAGCACTGACACACGGACAGGACGCAGGGACACTTGAGGATTATTAGGTAGAACTAGTCTAACTAAGCCTAACTAAGCTCTAGGTAGTGATATTATAGCGCAGCCACCGCTGCCAGTCACTAGAGATGGCCCGAACCTCAGATTTTCGGTTCGCGAACTTCCGCAAAAAGTTTAGTTCACGTGAACTTCCACGAACCGCAATAGACTTCAATGGGGAGGCGACCTTTGAAAATTAGAAACGTTTATGCTGGCCACAAAAGTGATGGAAAAGATGTCTCAAGGGGTCTAACACCTGGAGGGGGCATGGCGGAGTGGGATAGATGCCAAAAGTCCCGGGGAAAAATCTGGATTTGACGCAAAGCAGCGTTTTAAGGGCAGAAATCACATTGAATGCTAAATTGCAGCGCTAAAGTGAACAAGGTTCACATACAGTAAACTGCCAGGACCATGGTCCTCAGAGTTTCTTGTGGGAGGGGTTTCGCCCCAATATCAGTCATACAGAGCCCCCTGGTGATCCGTTTGTGAAAAGGAATAGATTTCTCATGTAAAAGGGGGTATCAGTTACTGATTAGGATGAAGTTCAATTCTTGGCCACGGTTTCTCTTTAAGCCTCCTTGAGGCCTCTCTGTCCCTTGCAGTCTTCCCGGGTGGCTCCTGTCCCCCGAAGTACTGCCCGGTATTCTGGGAGAGCCACGCATGGGGGCACGGCTGCGTGTGCTACCCAGTCGCGGTCCCGTCGCTGGGAGCATTCTGCATTTGCACAGTAGTACTGCGCAAGCACAGAACGCTTCCAGCCACGGGAGCATGGCGAGGGGGCACACACAGCAGGGCCCCCCATGCGCGGCAAAGCTCAACTCGGCCAGGATACCGGGCAGTACTGCAGTAGACAGGAGCCACCCAGGGAGAGGGCAAGGGACTGAGGAGCCACAAGGGGGCTGAAGGAAACCCCAGGTAAGTATGGTACCTGAAATGTCTTTCATCTCAGGTACATTCTAAAGTTTTCTAAATGAAAGCTTGGGAATGTTTTGAATTGTCACCGCAAGCACTTGTATCATATGACACCACCGGAAGTGACGTCAGTACATGCACCGGTGTCACTGGGCACAGGCACTTGCAGTGACGAATCAAAAAGACGCCAGACACAGGAGAATGTGAGGAGTGGCCCTGGTGTGACAGGTCAGGAAGAATACAATGTGTTCTTACCTTGTGTACTGTTATTTATAAACGGGCTGTCTGTGGAGTTAACACCGGTCTCTGGCAAAGGAAACGCTTGCAGGGTGAACACTGGAAGAGCAAAATAACTAAATAAGATAAATATTAAAGAAAAGAAACCCCCACAATAACATTTCATATTCCATAAACATTCTTGACTTTGGTATTTCATGATTGTAAAAAGCAGCCATCACATGACTATTGACTTACATGAAAGTTAATCTGGGCTATTATTATTATTATTGTACTCATTATTGCTATTATCATTATTATCGTTATCATTTATTTTTACTTAAAGTAAACATCCAAGTAAATAAAAAAAAAAGATCCATTTACCTGGGGTTTCCTCCAGCCCGTGGCAGCCATCCTGTGCCCTCGCTGCAGCTCTGGAGGCTCCCGGTCTTCTCCGTTGCAGAACCCGGCCTCGTCAGGTCGGGTTCTGGGTCGGCCTCTTCTGCGCTCCACGGCGCGGGTCATGTGGTTCGGCCGACGTCATTAGGACGGTACTGTGAAGGCGCAGTAGTTCTGCGCTTGCACAGTACCATCCTGATGACGTCGGCTGGAGGTCGGGCTCTGCAGCGGAGAAGATCGGGAGCCTCCGGATCTGCGGCGAGGGCACAGGATGGCTGCCACGGGCTGGAGAAAGCCCCAGGTAAGTGGATGTTTTTTTCTTTTTCCTTGGACACTTACTTTAAGGATGTGGTGTAGTGGTTAGCACTCTTGCCTTGCAGTGCTGGGTCCCTGGTTAGGGCGAAGCAGGTTATTTCACTGCACGGCGCTCAAACCTGGGTGTCGTCATAGCAGCAGCAATGCTATGCTGCACACCCCGCGTAGCGGTCATTCAGTGCTCCGGCATTTGCCAGATCCCAAATTACATCTTGCTCCAAGTTGCAACAACTCAGAGGGGGAACAGTATTTAACGCTGCCTCAGAGTTTAGCGGCAGTAGGAAGAGCCGCCATTCGGCTCTCCCTGCGCTCAACTGAGCGGCCCCGACAGAATATGTTCTCTGGTTAGAATCCCAGCCTGGGCACTATCAACAAGGAGTTTGGAATTTCTCTCCATGTCTGCGTGGGTTTCGTCTAGGCACTCCATTTTACTCAAAAAAGTGACAGTTCAACCTCCCCTTCATATACGTGCTGTGTGCCATGCAGAAGGGTGCTGGAGCAAGGGCAGCCAGGCCTGAGGCAACAATTGATCAAAAATATTCCTCCGCACACCTTCCATAGTAAAACTAGTCCTTTTATTGAATCATAGTGGGAAAATAGCAAAATAGAACAGCATGCAAGCTGCTGACGCGTTTCTGACCCCACCGGGTCCTTAGTCGTAGCTGTTGTGACTCATCACAGAAGGTCTTAAATACCCGGAGGCCACACCCCCTATCCACCACACCTCCACAGGTGACTATATATTTAAAGGGAAATATCCCTGGTGGAATGGGAGTGGACTCCAGCTTATTGAACAAATACATACAAACATGCATATAAAATACATTTTAAAATACTGACACACCCCGTACACAACGGGGGAGGAGGAGGGGAAAAGAGAAGAGGGGAAGAGAGGAAGACAAGAGGAGACGGGGAGGGTGGGGTGAAATAAGTAAATAAATAAATGAAGACACGGCAAGGAAAGGCAGGGGTGAAAAAAAGGGGGTGGGGGGGAAGGGTTTAATTGGATAGGGGGGAGGAGGAAAAAGGGGGGTTGGGCTAAAGGGGGAACAGGACCAATATTCATTAGAGATCCCGACCACTTCATAAATTGTATTGCAAATAGCCCACCCAAACCACCCTCACCATAAGTAAGATCAAATATAATATGATATGACAACCAGAAGAACAAATGGGAGGACAACAACATTCACTAGAGTATATAACAAGTACCAGAGAGACCCATCCTCTGACACCTCTATCGTGCCCCGAAAGGAGTTCACACAAACAGATTCACATCCCATCTGTAGTTCAGGCCCTTAGGTTCTCTAGTACTCAAATTAAAAATCCATCTCACCTCATGTTCTAATAATTTCTATTCAAACTCACCACCCCTACTATCCAAATAAACCCTCTCCAAACCGTGAAAGGAAAAGTGAGTTCGATCCCCATCATGACAAGAACGAAAATGGCAACGTTAGAGGGGTTTAAACAGTTAACGTTGGCGACACCACAATAATGCTCTGCAATCCTGGCCCTCAATGGTCTCGTGCACCACCAACGTACTGCTTTCTGCATGCATTACAATTGACAAGGTACATGCAATAGTTGTGCGCAGGCACAGTACGCTGCAGATGATGTGGAAAGCGCCGACCTGCCAGCAGGTCGCAGATCATTATGGGCAGCCATCGGGACACCAAGGAGGACTAGGGCTGCGGCGTGGGACTGAGACAGCTGGGCGGGGCGGGAAGAAGAACCAGGTGAGTGAAAATAGTTTGTAGTCGTCGTCTCAGAAGTCCTTTTATGTAACCGGCATACAGGCACATTCAAATATCAACGTTGTATCCATTCTCTTATTGCCTAACTATGCATTTACCACAGAAGCTCAAAAGGGCTCATGATTGGCAATATCCATTCTGGCGTTTTTTTCTTTTGCTGAAACACTTAAAAGACAACTGAAGGGAGAAGAACCTGGAGGCTGCCATATTTAGTTCCTTTTCAATAATACCAGTTGCCTGGCAGCCCTGCTGATCTATTTGGCAGCAGCAGCGTGTGATTCACACCTGAAACAAGCATGCGGCTAATCTTGTCAGATCTGACAATAATGTCATAAACACCTGATCTGCTGCATGCTTGTTCAGGGTCTATGGCTGAAAGTATTAGAGGCTGGGGATCAGCAGGATAGCCAGGCTGGTATTGTTTAAAAGGAAATAAATATGGCAGCCTCCACATACCTCTCGCTGCAGATTCCCTTTAAATATGGACTTGAATTGTAGCTGGGAAGTGGGAACCAGAAAACTACCGAGATTCTGTGTCTTCTGGGTTACTTACTGATTGGCAGAAGAAGGAGGAGGACAGAGCTGGTGATCATCTTCATCATCTTCAGGACAGTGTAGTGTTTGCTGTGCCTGTATGTAGCTTCCTCTGACCCTTATAGCGAGCTCAGATAAAACACGCCTGCTCAATCTCATAAAGACTGAAGAGGAACAATATAAAAAAAAATGTATGTATATTTTATTTCTTTTTTTACCAGAAAAGTTGTAAAATGCAAATTCCACATTTCTACTTTCAGTTCCCATCTATTAATCATTAAATTGTCTATGTTGCAGTCTTGTTCACGGCATCTCAATCAAAAGAACAACAAAAAGTGCATTTGAATAATTTCCATTTGCTACCGACACCGGAGACTGTTGGAAGTGAGATTTAATGTCACATGCCTCAGCCCCCAGGTGACCTATAACGACAAGGTATATTTTCAATGGCTTTGAAGACAAAATGCTACCTTTTCATCTTTGGATATACTGTAAAGATGGTGATGGTGCGTGTGTGTGTGTGTGTGTAGGGCCGGATTTGTACTTTCCAGTAGGCCTGCTGTCACCAAGTGTCCAAACCCCCCCCCCAGAAATTTTTTTTGTCCAACACTCTGACTAGCGATCATTGGTTTGAATGGCTCATTTCAGTTGTGCTGCTCTGCTCCCCATTCAACAAATAATTCCTGTAATTTGCGCTCCTGCCCAAATGTGCACAGCAGCCGATAGTGTTCTGGGCATGCATACTTGAGAAATGATGCTGATGTATGACCGGTACTTTTCAAGAATGCATAACACTGTACCGGCCATGGGCAGGAGCGGGAAATTACAAGGAGCGCAAGTGGCCAGAGCATGCACTGCTTCTTTGTCGATTGCAGTCGGAGCCACAAACAGGTGGCAGGGCAGTGCAATGGAGAGAAGCCCATCC
Organism: Hyperolius riggenbachi; assembly: GCF_040937935.1. Taxonomy (NCBI): domain Eukaryota; kingdom Metazoa; phylum Chordata; class Amphibia; order Anura; family Hyperoliidae; genus Hyperolius; species Hyperolius riggenbachi. The sequence goes on from NC_090648.1 coordinate 46,122,957, forward strand.
AAAACAGAGAACAGGTAAGTACTAGCAAGACCCACTTTGGATGTTCTGTTGTAATTATAGTGGACCTGAACTCAGAACTTCCTCTCTGCTCTAAAAGATACGCAACAACATAACCTTTAAATAAAAACATTTCTTTGTTACAGCTGATAAAAATCCTGCAATAAATCTGCAATGTGTCTACTTCCTGCTTTTATGGAAGCAGACATATTTTTAACATCCTGGCCCATATGCAATTCTCTTTTTCACCTGAGTTTTCACCTAGGAGATAATTTTTCATCTTAGATTTTCAATAACTTTCCAGTATTTTTCAACTAAAAAAGTACCAAAAAGTTAGTGAAAAAGTACTATCTAAATTATTATAATCATTTTCTTGCCTTCTGGGGGCTTAAAAGGCATATTATTGACAAGTTAAAAAAATATCACCTAGTAGAAAACACAGGTGAAAAAGTGAATTGCATATGGCCTTTGAAATGAGCTTAGATGTTGTGGCAGTCAGGTGACACAGAGTAGATACAATTACAACTTGTGATTAGATACAGAGGAGGGGGAATTAGACAGGCTCTCTAAATACATACAGGGTACATTTCTCTGTTTTCCTTCCGTCCTGTGCAAGAGTTCAGCTCCACTTTAAAGCATCTGAATGACATTTACAGGATCTTCTCAAAAAATTAGCATATTGTGATAAAGTTCATTATTTTCTGTAATGTACTCATAAACATTAGACTTTCATATATTTTAGATTCAAATACACACAACTGAAGTAGTTCAAGCCTTTTATTGTTTTAATATTGATGGTTTTGGCTTACAGCTCATGAAAACCCAAAATTCCTATCTCAAAAAATTGGCATAGAAAAATGAAATTTTCATCTCCATAAAGCTTTTCAGCAGATGGAAGCATGAAGTGCTCCAAAATCTCCTGATAGCTAGCTGCATTGACCCTGCCCTTGATAAAACACAGTGGACCAACACCAGCAGCTGACATGGCACCCCAGACCATCACTGACTGTGGGTACTTGACACTGGACTTCAGGCATTTTGGCATTTCCCTCTCCCCAGTCTTCCTCCAGACTCTGGCACCTTGATTTCCAAATGACATGTAAAAGTTGCTTTCATCCGAAAAAAGTACTTTGGACCACTGAGCAACAGTCCAGTGCTGCTTCTCTGTAGCCCAGGTCAGGCGCTTCTGCCGCTGTTTCTGGTTCAAAAGTGGGTTCATGCTTCCATCTGCTGAAAAGCTTTATGGAGATGAAGATTTCATTTTTCAGCACGACCTGGCACCTGCTCACAGCGCCAAAACCACTGGTAAATGGTTTACAGACCATGGTATTACTGTGCTCAATTAACCTGCCAACTCTCCTGACCTGAACCCCATAGAGAATCTGTGGGATATTGTGAAGAGAAAGTTGAGAGACGCAAGACTCAACACTCTGGATGAGCTTAAGGCCGCTATCGAAGCATCCTGGGCCTCCATAACACCTGAGCAGTGCCACAGGCTGATTGCTTCCATGCCACGCCACATTGAAGCAGTAATTTCTGCAAAAGGATTCCCGACCAAGTATTGAGTGCATAACTGAACATAATTATTTGAAGGTTGACTTTTTTTGTTTTAAAAACACTTTTCTTTTATTGGTCATATGAAATATGCTAATTTTTTGAGATAGGAATTTTGGGTTTTCATGAGCTGTATGCCAAAATCATCAATATTAAAACAATAAAAGGCTTGAACTACTTCAGTTGTGTGTATTTGAATCTAAAATATATGAAAGTCTAATGTTTATCAGTACATTACAGAAAATAATGACCTTTATCACAATATGCTATTTTTTTGAGATCCTGTATTTATATTTGCTGAAAAATCTACGCATCTCTTTTGAATGTTGAATGTACATATGGTGGTGTGCTCTAACATATTGACAGTATACAGCAACAAAGTATGAAGAAGGCTTATTAGCAGAAAGCTTACTCTTTTTCTTTGAAGCCAATAAATGGTATCATCCTGATTCAAAACTCTCTGCTTTCACTGATGGCTAAGAGGGTACACTGCTCTACTGCTACAGGAAAGTATAAGGATGCCAAACCATACACACTAGCATAGAGGTAGTAACAGCTCAGGTGTCCTTTAAAGTGACAGTTTAGCAATGAAAGGGAAGCAAACAGCATTTTTATTCCTGCAGTTCTGATAGATGGTAGGAGATGAAGGACAGAAAATGAGCCAGGAAAAAGTTAACTGAAGCAGACAAGTGATCATTGTTAGCTAGGAAAAAAAAGAGAAAGTCATAAATTAGGGTTAGATAGATAATTAACAACTGCTGGGGTCAGTGTCAAAGCTGTAAAAGAGGTGAAGAAACTAGCAGAGCTCAGCTCACTGATATTTGTGAATGCCTGCATTAAAACTCAGCGGAACTTAGTTCTATCTGCTTTGTAATGTAATCTCTGGTATTTCTCACATCATCTGTATGTCCACCATACAGAGGAATGGATTATCAGGTGACAGTTATGATTGATCCTGATTGTTATAACACACCAGGAAATGTGAGAGAGAGAAGCAGGGATTGGGGAACTCTGGAATTCAGCTATTAGTGCAGAGCAGGGTGCTGGCTGGCTGTGCTGCGGGACCAGAAGAGATGATTTACTTTGACATATGACCTCTTCCCTCTCCAAGTCATGCCGCCCTTCTTATCTTATCTAATTTTACCGCCCTAGGCTGTGGCCTTTCTGGCCTTCCCAGAAATCCAGCCCTATGTGTGTGTGTGTGTGTGTGGGGGGGGGGGGGGTGCTATATGCCTGTAGTGGGCTCTACTTTGTGTGTCAGCAATGTCTTGGAAATTTGAGAATTGTTGCCAAATGTAGAGTACATGTTTCAAAGTAGGGCAGGTTTTGGCAACTGGTGGATCGTGGTGGCAACATGGTGGGGCACAGGCTATTATGGATACTTGTGCTACCAAGTTACTTGTCCTAAGAAATGTTCAAATGCACCACCATCCTGTCCTTAAAGGACATCCGAGGTGACATGTGACATGATGAGATAGACAGGTGTATGTACAGTGCCAAGCACACAAATCACTAGGCTGTGGTCTTTTTCTTCTTTCTCTGCCTGAAAAAATTAAAAATCAGGTTTATCAAGTGACAGTTTCTGTCTGGGTCAGGACCGGGTCAAACTGTACCATGACCCTCAGTGATAAGGAATTGCAATAATTCATAGATTTTGGCTCTGGCATACTTCAATGCATGTGTCATTGAGAAGAGGCCATAAAGCAGTAAAAACTTAAAAAGTAGCTTTAAATATAAAATGAAACTGTGGCATAACTAAAAAAGTCAATTTTAGAAGGAGGGCGACAAATCCAATTGTTTATCTCAATAATAACCGAGTTCAGCTCGGGTGGAAAAAACAAGCCAGGAGCGGTAACCCTGAGCTGAACTCGTGGTAGCCACAGGGAGGGCTATGCAGAGCAATGCGTGCAGCCGGCATTTTAACTCACCTCCTGGGAGATCCCGACATTGGCCCCCATTCTTCTTCCTCTCCTCTGATGCTCTGCTTCCCCTTGGTGAGATTGCCATCTGTCATCATGATAGGGTTACAGCGCCACCCTGAGAACAGAGGGAAAACTGCAGCGCTGGATCCCAGGGAGGTGAGTGAGTGCTAGGGTTGCTGCAGAACTCCCCAGCAGCACGATTTTTTCCAGGTTTTACTATCTAAAAGCATGCAAAAAAATTGCACCGCTTTTAGATCCTAGAATCCGGAAAGAATCATAACGCCAGGGGGGTTAAAGGAATGGCGAGGTGACAAACCTCTATTCAGATTTACATACCAGGGGCTTCTTCCAGCCCCATAAGTTCATGTGTTCCTCACTGCTGGTCCGGGCTCCCGTTCTCGGCCCTGTAGTGGATCGTCGACCCATCGGGTTTGTGCTCTTGCCAACAGTTCACTTAAAGGATACCAAAGCTGACAATAATCCCCACAGTCATGGGAGTGGGAGCATTTTGCTTTGAATCATCTGTTTCTCTTCTAAGGGTACAGGACAACTGCAGGACACTGCATTAAGGGCCTAAAAAAACTTAAGGGCTCACTCACACTAAGGGCGTTTTAGCCCTTTTTTCAAGTGCAGGCGATTTTCAAAATCGCCCACAAAACGCTTGTGCAATGAACCTTCTATGAGAATCTCACCAAGGGGAAGCAGAGCATCAGAGGAGAGGAAGAAGAATGGGGGCCAATGTCGGGATCTCCCAGGAGGTGAGTTAAAATGCCCGCTGCACGCATTGCTCTGCATAGCCCTCCCTGTGGCTACCACGAGTTCAGCTCAGGGTTACCGCTCCTGGCTTGTTTTTTCCACCCGAGCTGAACTCGGTTATTATTGAGATAAACAATTGGATCTGTCGCCCTCCTTCTAAAATTGACTTTTTTAGTTATGCCACAGTTTCATTTTATGAGAAGGTTCATATCAGCGCGTTGCGCTCGCTTTGCGGTCGGAAAAGTGATGCCTGTACCATTTTTGAGGAGATTCCGCCTCATTGGAAGGTATAGGAAGAGCGCTAAACGCTCACAAAATCACTTTGCGGGGCGATTGCGTTCGCTTTTTAAATAATAAATACATTGTACTTATTCTTTTTCGGGTCAAAAAGTTAATCTCCTGACTTGCATCAGGGAGTGAATGAAAAAATGCTTCGGAAAAGCCCTTAGAAAAGGCTTTCAACAAAAACGTAGCGTGCAGTTTGTTTTTAGGTGTGAATGAGGCCTTCAGTTTTGGATGAGAACCTCCATCCCTCAGGCAAAATACGTACGTAGAGTGTTTGTAAATGGGTCTTCCAGCATGACAATGACCCAAAACACACAACCAAGGGAACAAAGGAGTGGCTCAAGAAGGAGCACATGAAGGTCCTAGAGTGGCCTAACCAGTCTCCAGCAATTAATCCAATAGAACACCTGATGAGGTGGCTGGAGGTTTGATATGCTAAACATCAGCCTCAAAATCTTACTGACTTAAGGGCTCGTTTCCACCATAGCGAATCCGCATGCGGCGACGAGATGCGGATTCGCTTGGTACACTGAAGTGGCCGGGGCTGTTTCCACATGTGCGGCGTGCGGGAGCGATTTGGCGGCGGGCCAAATCTGCACGACGGGACCCACCGAATTCGCCTGCAAACGGGAAGGGGCCAAAAACCCTCCTGAGATGTGTGCAAACATGGAGGCCAACTACACGAAGCATCTGACCTCTGCGATTGCCAACAAGGGTTTTGACACCATGCTATCACTTCACCCAACCAATAATGGGTGTACCTGGTACCTTCCATTACCTTACCCTATTGAACAGGTGCACTAACTATAAACTAGCTGTAACACTGTCTGAGAGCTAAGCATATGTTGCAATAAGTACTGGACTTTATGCAATATATTTCAAAAAAATTGCGCAAAAATGCAGTGTCTCAAAGATAATACAAAAACTTTGATACAAAACACACAACTTGACATGAAAAAAATTTGAATAAAAGGGCTCAATAAAGGCTTATTCAAATTGTTTGACTGGCAGAAAAAAGGACCATATTAGTAGAATTTGCAAAATAATTGAACTGGCAACAACATTAGTCTGTTTCGAGCTGAATATGCCCTTTGTCAGGCCAAATAAGCAAATTTACAATTTCTGCGAGGCGTCAGCCAGCATGAGGAGCCAAGAGAGCAAAGCACGGAGAAAGGCACCTGAGCCTAGCAGGTACACATTGTGCAAATCCACTGGCACTACATAGAGGAGGCAGCTAGTGTCATTGCCAATTCAACCATTATGCAAATTCTACTAATATGGTCCTTTTTTCTGCCAGCCAAACAATTTCAATAAGCCTTCATTGAGCCTTTTTATTCAAGTTACACAGATTTTTTTCATGTCAAGTTGTGTGTTTTGTATTATCTTTGAGACACTGCATTTTTGCGCAATTGTTTTGATATATTACATAAAGTCCAGTACTTATTGCAACATAGGTTATATGGTTATAGTGGAACACCCGCTAGTACCGCTACATGGTCTGTACTTTTTTTCCTTTAAGTTTTAAAGGACAGTACCCACAATATATATTAATGAGAGCTAAGCATAGACATCCCCTAAGGCAGGGGTCTCAAACTTGCGTCCCGCGGGCCATTTGCGGCCATCGATACAATATTTTGTGGCCAGCGCCGGCAAAAGCTTCCTTATAGTTCGCTTCAGTGCTCCCAAGTAATCCGCCGCATCCCCGCCGCTAAACGAGGGCTGCAGAGCCCCCAAATCGCCTGGGGGAATCCGCCGGCATTTCCTGGAAGGGGGAGAGCTTTCAGCTTCAGCTATGGCCCTCCTGACGTCAATCGCGGCACATGCAGAGCCCCCAAATCGCCTGGGGGCAATCCGCCAGCATTTCCTGGAAGGGGCAGAGCTTTCAGCTTCAGCTCTGCCCCTCCTGACGTCAATCGCGGCGCTTGCAATGCGAGCTGCTGATTGACTTTTTTTGTGGAATCCCTTATGCGGCTCATCCTCATCCTGACTTTGCCTCCTGCGGCCCCCAGGTAAATTGAGTTTGAGACCCCTGCCCTAAGGGATCTGTAGTTTGCTAGACCTTTGTATTTACAGCATGCTGGGATTTGTAGTTCTACAGACCTCTGTATGTGCAGCATACTAGTATCTGGGGCAACATGGTGGTGTAGTGCATATCACTCTCACCTTGCAGCGCTGGGTCCCTGTTTAAAATCCCAATCAGGGAACTGTCTGCATGGAGTTTGTATGTTGCCCTCGTGTCTGCATGGGTTTCCTCATTCTGGTTTTCTTCCACATGCCAAAAACATACAGATAAATTAATTAGCTTCACCCCTAAAATGGCCCTAACCTACATTATGACTAATGGTAGGGATTAGATTGTGAGTTCCTCTGAGGGACAGTTAGTGACAAGACTATATACAGTATACTCTGTAAAGCGCTGCAGAAGATGTTGGCGCTTTATAAATACTATATTATTATAATAATAATAATAATAATATAATCTGTAGTTCTCTATACCTTTATTTGTACAAAATGCTGGGATCTGTAGTTCTCTAGACCTTCATATGTTAGGTATGCTAGGCTCCGTAGCAGGTGTGTAACAATAAATCACTGGGTCCCCCTGCAAAACTTTGGATGGGGCCACCCTACCCCCCACCCCAGGTATAGGTGCCCCCCAGTATACAGTAGATAGCCAGGTATAGGTGTCCGCCCCTAGTATAGCCAGTTATAGGTGCCCTCAGTATAGCTAGGTATAGGTGCCCCCAGTATAGGCAGGTATGGGTGCCTCCAGTATAGCTAGGTATAGGTGCCCACAGTATAGCTTGGTATAGGTGTCCTCAGTATAGGCAGGTATGGGTGCCCCCAGTATAGCTAGGTATAGGTGTCCTCAGTATAGGTGGGTATGGGTGCCCCCAGTATAGCTAGGTATAGATGTCCTCAGTATAGGTGGGTATGGGTGCCCCCAGTATAGCTAGGTATAGGTGTCCTGAGTTTAGGCAGGCATGGGTGCCCCCATATAGCTAGGTATAGGTGCCCACAGTATAGCTAGGTATAGGTGTCCTCAGTATAGGCAGGTATGGGTGCCCCCAGTATAGCTAGGTATAGGTGTCCTCAGTATAGCTAGGTATAGGTGTCCTCAGTATAGCTTGGCATAGGTGCTCCCAGTATAACTAGGTATAGGTGCCCTCAGTATAACCAAGGCATGGGTGCCCACAGTATAGCTAGGTATAGGTGCCCTCACTATAGCCAGGCATGGGTGTCCTCAGTATAGCCAGGCATGATCAGTATCAGAATCAGAATCATTTATTTCGCCAAGCATGAGCAATCATGCCCGGAATTGTTTTTGGCACATACATATAGCTCAGGAAGAAAACAGAGAAGAGTGCATAGCAGCAGGGATAGATTACATTACATTTGCATACAATTTGCGTCAGAAAAATTACATACATCACAGTTCATTTGTGGCCTTGAGCTGACCAGCGGTTAGCCTTGTTGGCCTTGTGAGGTTGTTGCTTCAGTTGACCAAACGGGAGTGTCGCAGCCCGCCCCCCGCTTGTTGGTCTTGCACAGATGGGAGTATGTGGAGTGAGTTCAAGTGGCTGACAGCCAATGGGAAGAAGGAGTTCCTATGTCTCGCAGTCTTTGTGGGGATGGCCCGAAGTCTTCGGCCCAGGGGGAGAACACTGAAGTAACAGTGGCCTGGGTGCGAGGGATCATTGGCAATCCTCAATGCCCTGGATTTCAGTCTCTTGTTGTGCAGTAGTGCAAGTGAGTGGAGGGGGCACCCGATGATCCTCTCCGCCGACCTGATGACCCTCTGTAGTTTGAGCTTGTCACTGGCGGTGGCGCCATCATACCAGACCAGGATGGAAGAGCAGAGGATTGACTCGATGGTGGCGGAGTAGAAGCTGGTCAGAATCTCTTGGGTCATGCCAACCTTCCTCAGCTGCCGTAGGAAATAAAGTCTCTGCTGTGCTTTCGTTGGATGACAGTGATATTGGACTTCCAACTGAGGTCGTTGGAGATAGTAGTGCCCAGAAGGCGGGCGCAGGGCACTCTGGCCACCTCGGTGCCGTCAATATAGATTGGAGGTGGGGAGGGAGCAGACCTCCTGAAGTCAATGATTAGCTCGACGGTCTTTGCTGTGTTCAGCACCAGCCTGTTATCCTTGCACCAGTTGCAAATTCTCTCCACCTGCTGACACTACCATTGTCGGCCTTAGTGACAAGGCCGACAATGGTAGTGTCATCTGCAAACTTGATGACCTTGACTGAGTCTGCCTCTGATCTGCAATTGTTCGTGTAGAGGGAGAACAGTAGCGGAGACAGCACGCAGCCTTGAGGAGCCCCTGTGTTCGTTGTCACCACTTGGGAGCGGATGTTGCTCAGCCTGACGACTTGGGACCTGTTGGTGAGAAAGTCCGTGACCCACAGGCGTAGACTAGAGTGAACACCAAGTGCAGCTAGGTCTTCTTGAAGTATGCGTGGACAGATGGTATTGAAAGCCGAGCTAAAGTCTAGGAGAAGGATTCTGACATAAGTGTTTGGCCTGTCGAGGTGGTCATTGATGAGCTCCATGCAGATATTGATTGCGTCGTCGGTAGACCTGTTTGCTCTGTAGGCGAACTGGAAGGGGTCGAGTAGGGGCGAGGTGGAGAGCTTGAGGTAGGCTAGGACCACCCGCTCCAGGGTTTTCATAATGACAGACGTCAGGGCCACAGGCCTGAAATTGTTGAGGTCCGCGACCCCCTGCTTTTTTGGAACAGGTACGATGGTTGACAACTTGAAGCAGGTGGGAACCTTGCTTTCCTGCAGTGCGTTGGTGAAGATGTCGCAGAGGGTAGGAGCAAGTTGTTGGGCACAGGTTTTCAGGCAGGCTGGAGATATGCCGTCGGGGCCGGAGGCTTTCCTGGCGTTTAGCGTTGATAGGAGTCGCAGGACGTCGGCCTCGCTCACTGCTAACTGGTTCGGGATGTTGCTCACAGGGCCTAGGGCGGGGGTGGTCGGTACCAGACGCCCTTCCCGTGCCTGGTTCTCAAACCTGCAGTAGAAACTGCTAAGTTCTTCTTCGAGTTTTAGGCTGGGTGCTGCATGTTTAGGTTGGGGCTTGTAATTAGTGACAGCCTTCAGCCCCTTCAATACAGCCCTAGAGTCCATAGATCGCAGGTGTTGTTCCATTTTTTCAGTGTACTCCTTTTTGGCTGCCCTCAGCTCCCGGTTGAGGTCATTTCTCGCTCTCCTGTAGTCCTCCTGGTTGCCGGACTTGTGTGCAGCTTCCTTGCTTTTCCGCAGTCGGCGAAGCTTGTTAGTGAACCATGGCTTGTTGTTCGGGTACACCTTGAACAATTTTGTTGGTACGCAAGAGTCCTCGCAGAAACTGATGTATGAAGCGACGTTATCTGCCCATTCATCCAGATCTGGCGTTTCTAGGGACTTCCAGTCCGTGCAATCAAAGCAGGCTTGCAGTTTCAGCTTGGCCTCGTCAGACCACACTTTGACGGACTTGATTGTCGGATTAGCTGATTCCAGGCGCCTCTTGTAGGTGGGAATAAGGTGGACGAGGCAGTGGTCCGAGGAGCCGAGAGCCGCCCATGGGACCGCCTTGTAAGCAGCCTTCAGGGCTGTTCAACAGTGGTCAAGAGTGTTCTGGCCTCTGGTAGGGCAGGCTACATGTTGGTTATAGCGTGGCAACTCCTGTCGGAGGTTGGCCCTGTTGAAGTCCCCAGCGATGATGAACAGAGAGTCCGGGGGGGATGTCTCCCACTGCGAGATGGTCTCATTAAGGGCTAGCAGAGCAGATTTGACATCGGCATCCGGAGGGATGTATACTCCGGCAAGGACATACGAGGAGAACTCGCGCGGCGAGTATGGCGGCCTACAGTTAATTATTAGGAGTTCCAGGTCTGGAGAGCATTTCTTGTCAAGAACTGACGGGGGGGGGGGGGGGGCACCATGAGGAGCTGATGTAGAAGCAGATGCCTCCCCCTCTTTTCTTCCCGGAAAGGACAGGGTCTCGGTCTGCTCGGATGAGGTTGTAGTCCGGGAGAGGGAGGGCGCTCTCGGGGATGTCCTCATGTAACCATGTTTCCGTGAAGCAGAGGGCTGGAGTGTTTCTGCTGAGGTCCTTCCTGTCGCAGAGTAGGTGCAGTTCATCCAGTTTGTTGGGGAGGGATTGGGCATTGCCTAGGAGGACTGAGGGGATGGCTGAACGAATTCCCTTCAGTATAGCCAGATCAGAATCAGAATCAGAATCAGAATCCTTTTATTTCGCCAAGCACGACTGGGTCATGCCCGGAATTGGTTTTAGCAACAAACAGGCACAAAGTTGGCAATACATTGAATTTCGGTGACACACGGACAGTAGAAGATATGTTGCTGCAGCAAGCAAAAAAGACAATGAGAAAAGGACAGTGCGAGATGAGATGGTAGCAATAACAATGGTAGCAATAACAATAACAGTGCAAAAAGAAAAAGATAAGTAACAATGAAGGACAAAGGACAGACTTTTAAAGTAAAAGTAAAAATAACACTCTCAGATATAGGTACTTTCAGTATAGCCTTGCATGGGTGCCCACAGTAAAGCCAGGAGGGGACGCAGCACAAAACGGGGGAGCATGCCCACACACAGCGGCGGGATGGGGCCCACTCCCGCCTCCCTCACCTTCATCTTCCCCGTCAGTGCTTCCTTCCTCATTTATTAGCAGCGGTGGCGGCGGCAGCATGGTAAGGAAATGCAGACTTACTTCTGTGTTCCATGCCGGAGGTCCGATCGTCTCTTTATCAGAGTCTGACGCTACTTACTGATAAACAGGAAGTAGCGTCGTCAGGCGCTGATACAGAGAATCTCCGGTGTGGAAGTAAATCCGCATTCCCTTTACCGGCGTGCCGCCACCGCTGCTGCTGCTGCTAATAAATGAGGAAGGAAGCGCTGATGGGGGAGCTAAAGCTGAAGGGGGGAGTGGGACATGCTCCCCCGCTTTGCAATGCGTCCCCTCCTGACTCCTGCCCCCCCAAAACAGCCCTAGATGCCCCCCCCCCCCCAAAACGGCCCTGGGCGCCCCCCCCCTTGGACGGGCCCCACTCGCAGCTGCATCCCTTGTAGACCCTTTTGTTATGCCCCCGATCTGTAGTTCTGTAGACCCTTGTATTTCCAATATGTTAGGATCTGTAGTTTTCTAGACCTTTGTTGAGATCTGTAGGTCTGTCGATCTTTGCATGCTGGTATCGGTAGTTCTCGGGATCTCTGTATGATGTCTGTACCTCGTAAAGTGGGATGAAACTTAAATGTAACCTATGGTCTTACACACAGCCTAAAACAAATAGCGTGACTGGTTTCCAACTGACTGAAAGAGTTAAAGGGACTCCGAGCTCATAAAAAAATGAAAGTTATACTCACCTGGGGCTTTCTCCAGCCCAGTGCTGGTCGGGAGGCCCCACGACGGCGTCCTGGCTCTTCTCCTTCTCCCCGCTCCGGAATGGCTGACAGGCCGCAGCCCGGGCGACACTCTCCCGAGTGTCGGACTGCTCCTTCCGCGTATGACGCGGATTATGTCACACGCCGGCCGCCTCGCGTCATCACGGCGGCCGGCGTGGCAGTACGGCGCATGCGCGCTTTAATCGCGCATGCACAGTACTTTCACGCCGGCCGCCGTGATGACGCGAGGCGGCCGGCGTGTGACGTAATCCGCGTCATACGCGGAAGGAGCAGCCCGACACTCGGCTGAGAAGAGCCAGGACGCCGTCGTGGGACCTCCCGACCAGCACTGGGCTGGAGAAAGCCCCAGGTGAGTACAACTTTCATTTTTTTTATGAGCTCGGAGTCACTTTAATACTCAAGCTTTATATTTTACTCAGAAGCTAATCGATAAGATTGCAGTTACCGTCTAAAATCATCAGATTGTGTTTGGAGTGTACAAGCTCTGTAAACTAAGAAGAAGAAAAGCTTCTGTTGTATCCACAGGGGAAGCAGATAACCTTCCTTACTTTATTTGCTCACTTATTATTTAAAGTGTACCTGTAGCAGTGCTGCTCATCAGGATTCCGGATATCTGGGTAAACCGGATATCCGAACTTTTTTCAGCTATTCAACCTTATTCGGATTCCGGATACCTGGGCCCAAATCCGGATAGCTATCTGCGGATATTTGGGCGCATAACGCGGTTATACGCGGATATTGTGGATATCTGGATCTGAATACTGTAACTAAGGAGATGACATAATTGAGCCAATCAGAGGGCGCCCAGCAGAAACCGTAGCAACCTATCACAGAAGGGAACCCTGGCCAGCCCCCCTGTAGGTGCCATGATGAGAAAACTCGTCCTGTGTGACTGCTCAGTCACTGAGAGATATGCTGCAGGGCTGCTGGCATAGCAGTGCTTTACACAGTGATAAACCCAAATCAGTTCAGTGATTAACTCCTTAACTATCACTACACTATTGTTATATTGTTAACTAGCTGGACGCACGTGGCGTTGCCCGGGTATGTATTTGGTTGGTGTTGACTCCACCCACTTTTCTAACCCTAACACACAATGGCCTCAATTAGTGTTGGGCGAACAGTGTTCGCCACTGTTCGGGTTCTGCAGAACATCACCCTGTTCGGGTGATGTTCGAGTTCGGCCGAACACCTGACGGTGCTCGGCCAAACCGTTCGGCCACATGGCCGAACTAAGAGCGCATGGCCGAACGTTCCCCGAACGTTCGGCTAGCGCTGTGATTGGCCGAACGGGTCACGTGGTTCGGGCCCGAACGCGCTCTGATTGGCCGAACGGTCACGTGGTTCGGGTAAATAAATACCCGAACCACGTCATATCTCCGCCATTTGTCTGTGGGTTTAGCTTTGGGTAGGCAGGCAGGGTAGTTCGCTCTCCAGCCACGCTAGCCAGGGTCCCCCCCAGTCATTGTGTGTCGCTGCTGGGAACAGTAGTACACCGCTCGCTCAGCCACACTATATATAGCATTGTTTACTGCCACTGTGTACCTCGCTCAGCCACGCTATATATATAGCATTGTGTTTTCTGACACTCTGTGTACACGGCTTAGCCTGACTAATATAGCATTGTGTGTACTGCCACTGTGCACCTCGCTCAGCCACGCTATATATAGCATTGTGTGTACTGCCACTGTGCACCTCGCTCAGCCACGCTATATATAGCATTGTGTGTACTGCCACTGTGCACCTCGCTCAGCCACGCTATATATATAGCATTGTGTTTTCTGACACTCTGTGTACACGGCTTAGCCTGACTAATATAGCATTGTGTGTACTGCCACTGTGCACCTCGCTCAGCCACGCTATATATAGCATTGTGTTTTCTGACACTCTGTGTACACGGCTTAGCCTGACTAATATAGCATTGTGTGTACTGCCACTGTGCACCTCGCTCAGCCACGCTATATATAGCATTGTGTTTTCTGACACTCTGTGTACACGGCTTAGCCTGGCTATATAGCATTGTGTGTACTGCCACTGTGCACCTCGCTCAGCCACGCTATATATAGCATTGTGTTTTCTGACACTCTGTGTACACGGCTTAGCCTGACTACATAGCATTGTGTGTACTGCCACTGTGTACCTCGCTCAGCCACGCTATATATAGCATTGTGTTTACTGCCACTCTGTGTACACGGCTCAGCCAGACTATATAGCATTGTGTGTACTGCCACTCTGTGTACACCGCTCAGCCAGACTATATAGCATTGTGTGTACTGCCACTCTGTGTACACGGCTCAGCCAGACTATATAGCATTGTGTGTACTGCCACTCTGTGTACACCGCTCAGCCAGACTATATAGCATTGCGTACTCTGCCAGTCAGTGTGTATATTGCTGGGATCAGTAATACTCCACTCACCGCCAACCACTATATGAGCTCACCATGAGTTCCTCAGAGACCTCCGCTGTGAGCAGCACTCCCAACAACAGCAACAGCCAACGCCCCACGCAAGCTATAACATCCACTACAGCAGCCAGTGGTCAGCAGCAGCCCTCTCCGGAGGAGAATGTTGTGTCCATCGGTCCGTCGCCAGAACGATTAATGAGGGCTGCCATTGAGGAGATGATGGGGCCTGATGTGGAGGAGGAGGTCGGGCTCAGGCCAGCATCCCAAGTTAATGTTGAGGACGATGAGGGGTCTGTGTCTGGGGATGTTGGGGTGGCAGAGGTGGTGGGTGGGTCAGACTCAGGAGAAGAGTTGTATGATGAGGATGATGATCGGGACCATCTGTATGTGCCTCAGAGTCCGACCCCGGAAAACATGTTGTATCGTGTGTTTAGGTACTAAAATCTGCGTTCCCACTTCCCAGTACTGCCTGCAGTGCCCGGGTCCACGGATCCATATAATTTTTTGGGCAGCACTATCAAACTGTGGTACTATGAGTGAGTTGCCATGGTCCTTCTGTGCTGCCTGTCACACTCACCGTCTGTCTGCAGATGGATTGTTCAACACAGCTACGCCATCTGACATGTAGTCCTGGACCTTGACCATCTTCTCCAGGCGATTGGTGTTGGAGGACGTGGAACTGCCCGATTGCTGTTCTGTGGGCTGCTGCATGGGTGTCAGAAAATGTTCCCACTCCAAGGACACTGCCAATACCATTCCATTTTGGGCACTAGCAGCAGCTTGTGTTCTTTGCTGCCCTCCTGGTCCTCCTGGGTTTGCTGAAGTCAGTCTGTCGGCGTACAACTGGCTAGAGAAGGAGGAGGATGTCCATCTCCTCTCTAAAGTCTCCATCCTCAAGGGCCTGCTGGAATTGTTCCATTTTTGACCTGTCTGACACTTTCTTCAATCAGTTTTTTAACATTGTGTTTGTATAAACTGGGTATAAACCCAGTAATTGGTGTTGTCCAGATTCCAGAATAATGAATAATAATGAATAGTGAATAATGCGCGGGCCGCGTTCAATGCAGTCTAGCATGAATTGAGCCATGTGTGCCAGAGAGTCCTGCCAGACTCCTCTATCTTCATGTTCTTGTAAGCGTTGTGATTGTTGTGATGCACCATATTCGTCACCAGCATCACTTTCTTCCTCTTCTGCTGTCCTTTCCCGCTAAATTGTGGAAGTCCAACATGCACCGCTCTGTCCCTCGGCAGTGGGGGCATCCAATTCCTGCTCCAACTCCAGCTGTTCCTCGTCCTGTTCTTTGTCATAGCTGGGACCAGCGTTTCCTGAGGCAGGTTGCCTGATGTTGGTATCATCACGCTGATCGTTTTCATCTTCAGAATCCCCCACTTGCATCATGCCAGCGGTTTCCATCTTCAACATTGATTTCTTCAGTAAACACAGCAGTGGTATTGTAATGCTGACTGTAGAGTTGTCACTGCTCAGTCACGCAACGTGGATTGCTCAAAATTTTGGAGGACTTGGCAGAGATCCAACATGGTGGCCCAATCAGATCCACAGAAGCTTGGTAGCTACTAGCTGCTGGAATGCGCCTCGGCACCGCGCAAAAGCGTGCTAGCATGTGCAGCGTAGAATTCCAGCGCGTAGGCAGGGACATCACCCAGCGAGCGATGGTGCGCTGGATTGAAGCGCTCCTGCATCTCTTGGTGAGTCCTTCAGAAGCGGTACTGGACTTTTAACAATGTTTTTTTTTTTTTCCTTCAACAGAAGATCTGCCACGTTGGAGTGAGGAGGACGCCGCCGACCCCGACACCAAGCTGAACCCCGGCGAACTCCAAGCAGAGGATCTTCAGGAACCCTCAAGGCTTTGAGCAAGCTGAGGAGGATCAGCAGTCCCGACGAGACCTCTCCTCATATGCGACTGAGTGCAGTGGAGCTCCCCAGAACAACCTCTCAGTTGTCACTTTGTCACTGGTCACTTTGTCACTTTGTCACTTTGTCATTTTGTTACTTTGTCAGTTGTCACTTTGTCACTGGTCACTTTGTCACTTGTCACTTTGTCATTTTGTCACTTGTCACTTTGTCACTTGTCACTTGTCACTTTGTCACTTGTCACTTTGTCATTTTGTCACTTGTCACTTTGTCATTTTGTCACTTGTCACTTCTCACTTTGTCACTTGTCACTTTGTCATTTTGTCACTTGTCACTTTGTCATTTTGTCACTTTGTCATTTTGTCACTTTGTCACTTTGTCACTAGTCACTTTGTCACTTGGTCACTTGTCCAGATGATCTCGGTACACCTCCTGAGATTCAAATTCCTGCACACATTGCTCTGGGATTTGGGTGTGATGAATGATGCATCTAACTGGCCACCGGAGGCAATTAAGGCCTTCAAAACATTGAAAGCAGCTTTCTGTTCCGCCCCCATTTTGCGTCATGTTGAGTTGTTGACGTCATGTTCATCCTCGGCCTCGCCTTGCATTTCAGTGCGAGGTGCATTTTCCACAGAAAAAGGTTGTGAATCCGGGCACAACATTTGTGGCTGTTCCATTGACCTTTCACAGGTAGAAGATTGTGGGGGTGGGAATAGCTCCTCCGAATAGCCCATTGTGTCCTGAAAACTACTCATTGCATTGCTTTGCACACACATTTTTTTGTCCTCATGCAAGGCCTGAGTTGCACCTGAAAGCGTGGCCTTCTCCTCCTGCGCCTCCTCCTGTTCCATCACGTCTGCTGCTGCTGGGTTAGCGTTGACGCCCGGTCCCTGTTTATTGAACCTCTTATCTTTATTACATTTATGACTGCATGGCGGTAAAAAGCATGCTATCCGCACGCTTCTTGTCCTCATGCAAGGCCTGGGTTGTTGTGTCTCAAAAAGCATGGCCTTCTCCTCCTGCGCCTGCTCCTGTTCCATCACGTGTGCTGCTGCTGCTGGGTTACCGTTACCGGTCCCTTTTCCTGGAACCTCTTCTCTGTATTACATTTATGACTGCATGGCGACAAAAAGCATGTTACCTGTGCAAAGAAACATGACATTTTCCACATTTAAAAGACAGTTTTTCCTTTGAAACTTTACAATCAATTTTCTCAAAAACTATAAGCTCTTTTTCAAATATTTTTTTTCCTCTTGTACCCACTCCCAAGGTGCACATACCCTGCTAATTTGGGGTATGTAGCATGTAAGGAAGCTTTACAAAGCACGAAAGTTCGGGTCCCCATTGACTTCCATTATGTTCGAAGTTCGGGTCGAACACCCGAACATCGCGGCCATGTTCGGCCTGTTCGGCCCGAACCCGAACATCTAGATGTTCGCCCAACACTAGCCTCAATTCACTAAGATCATGCTAGAGATAATAAGGCAAGAGAAAACTTACCTCCACACGTGAGAGAGTTATCTTACCTCTTCATTCCTTAAGTTACCTCTCCTGTAGTTAATTTACCTCCTCTGTAGTTAATTTACCTCCTCTGTAGTTAATTTACCTCCTCTGTAGTTATTTTCACATGCAGCTAATTAACAGCCTGGCCCATATGCAATTCACTTTTTCACCTGAGTTTTCTCCTAGGAGATAATTTTTCATCTTCTATTTAAAACAACTTTTCAGCACTTTTCAACTAAAAAATACCAAAAAGTAATTGAAAAAGTACTATCAAAATTAATTTGAGTATTTTCTTGCTTGCTGATGGCTTAAACTGAATTTTATTGACAAATTTAAAAATATCACCTAGGAGAAAAGTCAGGTGAAAAAGTGAATTGCATATGGCCCCCTGTCTTTAACTCTGGAGTTATTTTAAGGATTGGAGAGTTAATTTAAAGACAGAAGAGTTAACTTTAGGCTTGCCTGAGGTAAAATGTTTCCTGAATACTACATGCCTTATCACCATGGTAACAACTCTAGAAGAGTTATTAAAGACAGGAGATAAGTTTAGTGAATTGAGGCCAATGACTCAATGACCTAATTTGTGAGCTTTGCATTGTTTGGCATCAATAATTTGCATTGAAATGAAACAAATCTGATTGGCTGTGGCTCCGCCCTCTTTTCTGATTTTGAACCCCAGTCACCAAATGACCAACTGTACCAGGTTTTAAGCTTGTGTCCTTAACTTGCGGTTTTGCAAAAACCGCACCGGATGTCCGGACCGCACCGGAGCCGGATCGGACCTGAACCGTACGGTTCCTGTCCGGATCCGGTCCGGATCCGGTCCGGTTGCATACGGTTTTCGTGCGGTATGAACACGGTTGCGGTCCGGATCCGGATTCTTAAAGAGATAACAACCTGTATAAATACCTGGGGTTCTGGGAGGTCAGCAGAAGCTCTGGGGTCATTTTTGGAGACAGCTGGACGTGTGGAGACCATCCTTGGATACAGAGACAGCAGTTGGGACCATGGATCCAGTCATTTTTTACGCTTATTACCTGGGAATTCTCTCCTTCCTGTTGTTTACCTACTACTATGTGGGGAGAAGGCGTGCTCCTCGCAGGAGATGGTGGGTGCACCCTCTACTAGCCAGGAGGCAGAGGAAGGAAGAGTTCCAGGCCCTCTACCGGGACCTCAGACGACACCCACAGAAGTTCTACAGCTACACTCGGATGTCTATTCCCCTGTAAGTATATAGGCCTAAATACACCAACCCCCACCATTCCTAAACACCCCACCCTCACCCCCACAACACCTCATCCCTGTATACCTAGCTAAACACACCACCCTGACCCCCACACCCCTGTATACCTAGCTATACACTACACCCCCACCCTCCACAACACTCCCAAACCTCTGTAAACACACCTCCCCCATCCTCCACCCAACACCTTGTCCCACAACATACTTTACAGCTTCTTCCTTTACATCTCCTGACAGGTTTGATACCCTTTTGGAGATGGTGAAGGATGACCTTAGGAAGAAGGATACCACGTTCAGGAGAGCAGTCACACCACAAGAACAACTACTCATCACACTGAGGTATGTAAAAACTTTTTTTATTGCAAAAACAACCACTTTCCAACATGGAAACATTCTTCCAACATGGAAGACAAAAAAAATAACATATCTATGGTATAGCCCGGTCAGTTTTAAGGAACACCAACCACCAACTTTGTGCTGGAAGAGTTGCAGGGCATAGCTGCCCAAGTGTCTTTCGGGGACACCAGGCCCTAATAAATTGAAGTGCTTCAAAAACCTAACCACTGGCACAGGACCCTCTGAGCCATGGGTGAAGGACACAGGTCAGTGAAAAGGCTAGGCCTCTCACCGACCAGTCAAGGTGTCCTTCATCCATGGTTCAAAGGGTCTTGTGCAAGTGGTTAGGAACAAGAACAGAGTGAGGAGCAAGAGGAACCGATGGCAGAGGAGCAGGACTACAGGTGCAGTGCAACAGGCACAAGGTTGTGACCCAGGTAGTGTCTTTCGGGGACACCAGGCCCTAAAATTGAAGTGCTTCAAAAACCTAACCACTGGCACATGACCCTCTGAGCCATGGATGAAGGACACAGGTCAGTGAAAAGGCTAGGCCTCTCACCGACCAGTCAAGGTGTCCTTCATCCATGGCTCCAAGGGTCTTGTGCAAGTGGTTAGGAACAAGAACAAAGTGAGGAGCAAGAGGAACCGATGGCAGAGGTGCATGACTACAGGTGCAGTGCAACAGGCACAAGGTTGTGACCCAGGTAGTGTCTTTCGGGGACACCAGGCCCTAAAATTGAAGTGCTTCAAAAACCTAACCACTGGCACATGACCCTCTGAGCCATGGATGAAGGACACAGGTCAGTGAAAAGGCTAGGCCTCTCACCGACCAGTCAAGGTGTCCTTCATCCATGGCTCCAAGGGTCTTGTGCAAGTGGTTAGGAACAAGAACAAAGTGAGGAGCAAGAGGAACCGATGGCAGAGGTGCATGACTACAGGTGCAGTGCAACAGGCACAAGGTTGTGACCCAGGTAGTGTCTTTCGGGGACACCAGGCCCTAAAATTGAAGTGCTTCAAAAACCTAACCACTGGCACAGGACCCTCTGAGCCATGGGTGAAGGACACAGGTCAGTGAAAAGGCTAGGCCTCTCACCGACCAGTCAAGGTGTCCTTCATCCATGGTTCAAAGGGTCTTGTGCAAGTGGTTAGGAACAAGAACAAAGTGAGGAGCAAGAGGAACCGATGGCAGAGGAGCAGGACTACAGGTGCAGTGCAACAGGCACAAGGTTGTGACCCAGGTAGTGTCTTTCGGGGACACCAGGCCCTAAAATTGAAGTGCTTCAAAAACCTAACCACTGGCACATGACCCTCTGAGCCATGGATGAAGGACACAGGTCAGTGAAAAGGCTAGGCCTCTCACCGACCAGTCAAGGTGTCCTTCATCCATGGCTCCAAGGGTCTTGTGCAAGTGGTTAGGAACAAGAACAAAGTGAGGAGCAAGAGGAACCGATGGCAGAGGTGCATGACTACAGGTGCAGTGCAACAGGCACAAGGTTGTGACCCAGGTAGTGTCTTTCGGGGACACCAGGCCCTAAAATTGAAGTGCTTCAAAAACCTAACCACTGGCACATGACCCTCTGAGCCATGGATGAAGGACACAGGTCAGTGAAAAGGCTAGGCCTCTCACCGACCAGTCAAGGTGTCCTTTATCCATGGCTCCAAGGGTCTTGTGCAAGTGGTTAGGAACAAGAACAAAGTGAGGAGCAAGAGGAACCGATGGCAGAGGTGCATGACTACAGGTGCAGTGCAACAGGCACAAGGTTGTGACCCAGGTAGTGTCTTTCGGGGACACCAGGCCCTAAAATTGAAGTGCTTCAAAAACCTAACCACTGGCACATGACCCTCTGAGCCATGGATGAAGGACACAGGTCAGTGAAAAGGCTAGGCCTCTCACCGACCAGTCAAGGTGTCCTTCATCCATGGCTCCAAGGGTCTTGTGCAAGTGGTTAGGAACAAGAACAAAGTGAGGAGCAAGAGGAACCGATGGCAGAGGTGCATGAGTACAGGTGCAGTGCAACAGGCACAAGGTTGTGACCCAGGTAGTGTCTTTCGGGGACACCAGGCCCTAAAATTGAAGTGCTTCAAAAACCTAACCACTGGCACATGACCCTCTGAGCCATGGATGAAGGACACAGGTCAGTGAAAAGGCTAGGCCTCTCACCGACCAGTCAAGGTGTCCTTCATCCATGGCTCCAAGGGTCTTGTGCAAGTGGTTAGGAACAAGAACAAAGTGAGGAGCAAGAGGAACCGATGGCAGAGGTGCATGACTACAGGTGCAGTGCAACAGGCACAAGGTTGTGACCCAGGTAGTGTCTTTCGGGGACACCAGGCCCTAAATTATTAGTGCTTCTAAAACCTAACGACTGGCACAGGACCCTCTGAGCCATGGATGAAGGACACAGGTCAGTGAAAAGGCTAGGCCTCTCACCGACCAGTGAAGGTGTCCTTCACCCATGGCTCCAAGGGTCTTGTGCAAGTGATTAGGATCAACAAAGTAAGGAACAAGAGGAATCAAAGGCACAGGTGCAGGACTACAGGTGCAGTGCAACAGGCACAAGGTTGTGACCCAGGTAGTGTCTTTCGGGGACACCAGGCCCTAAAGTTCAAGTCCAGCAAAACCAAAAGTTAAAAAGCCCTGTGATGGTATCCTTCCTTCGAGGATCGGAGGTATTCAGAGGAGCATGTCCAGGAACAATTTGACTTTTTTTCAAATTGTATCGGCACCACTACTAGAAAAGGTGGGAGTTGCTGCCTGGAAATCTGGACTCTCTTGGGTGCTGGTCGTGGATGAGCTGGACCCTGACAGCGGTGGCCCATATTGACTGCCTCTGTAGCCGGTGTACATCTGTGATGATTGCCAGGTGGGCACCGCTGTTGGTTGTGGGGGTCTAAAAATTGGTGGTTGCAATAATGGCGTGTCCATGTGCTGTTTAATCACCTCCAGCAAATTGGAATGGCACGCCATCAGGTTTTGTGAAGGCACCTTTTCAAGATATGGTATTAGAGACATTACAGTGTGAAAACACGGGTGTGCCTGCAATTTCAGTAGTTCCTTGCTTTGTTGATGCATTTGCTGCATCATGTTCTGCAGCTGGCCCACCGACTGATGATGCTGCGCACGCAGTTGGTCGATTTCTCCTCTGTGCATCTCATGCATCATTTTAAGCTCGTCCCTGTAGTGCCCATGTACAGCGTCGAGCTCACATTGCAGTGTAGTGATGTGGGACTTGTACTGCTCCATGATATGGCCCCTGTCCTCATCTTGCAACTGCCGGGTTATGAGAGTTTGGTGGCTCTGAAGAATCCCGAGAAGTCCGGAGACAGCCCCGGACATCTCGGACTCTGTCTCTCTCCTTGTTGGGGGGAGGGTACCTCGACGCCTCACTGGTGTGGTGGTCCTCACTGGTGGTGTGGCAGCATCTTCTCGTCCTCTGGCCTGTGTCGGGGTTGCCCTGCGTGCTGGTTGTGCTGCAGTCTCTCGGTGCTCCTCACTTTGTTCTTGTTCCCCTGGAGCTTCCATAGCGGTCGATTGTGGAGGTTCAGCTTCTTCCACACTCGGTCCTGCAACCTCAACATCCAAGCTCTCTTCTGCCAAGTCATCATCAAAGGACGGAGTTGTGATTAAGGACTCCCTCCTCCTACTCCTCGCCTCGGGGCAATAGGTTACATCGGCGACGTCATCATCCACCAAGCTCTCCTCACTGCTGAACCGTGCCTCCTGGGTCGGTTCCTCTTGCTCCAAATTGTCTTCAGTCCTGTAGATAAAAAAAATATTTATTGGTGTGCCAAACAGCATGTGGCGTCAATTCACAGAGCTAGCAAACACTAGCAATCACTTTATCACCAGTTTCTACCCAACATTTGATAAAGCTTGTGAGAAAAGTTCGCTAGCCATGGGAATTGAGGCCATAGCAATACATGGCCGAAGTCATGGTAATGAGCTCTCAGTTCCTGCCCACAGTAGTGGTACTTACAGTCTAGGTTCCAGGCTTGCATTGATGAAAGACAATTGCTTGGCAAATTGGTAGTCTTTTTGTCGCCTTCCCCCGCCACTGCCACTTCGTTCGGCAAGTTTTTTCTTCCGTAGCCATTTCACATATGCATCCCGTATATTGCGCCACCTTGTCTTGTACCTTTCTCCTGTAACGACATGAAAAATTGATTTCGATTATTTCTCTTGTAGGTACATCGCAACTGGACAAACATATACATCGCTACATGTCACATTTCGTATTGGGAAGAGCACGGTGGCAGGCATCGTCGTGAGGACTTCGAGGATCCTTTGGACGCGACTGAGGGCCAGATACATGCCTGTGCCGGACACCACGAAATGGGAGGAGATCGCCCAGGGCTTCTGGACCGAGTGCAAGTTTCCTAATTGTGTTGGCGCACTGGATGGGAAACACATCCGGATTCAGAAACCCGTGGGGAGTGGCAGCCATTATTTCAACTATAAAAAATACTTCAGCATTGTTCTAATGGCAGTGGCAGATGCGGACTACAAGTTTGTGTACGTGGATGTGGGGTCGTACGGTAGTTCCAATGACTCTGGAATTTTCCAGCGTACGACCCTTTGCCGGCTGATGGAGGAAGGCAGACTGCGTCTCCCCCGTGACAGACCCTGGCCTGGGACAAGGGCACCGGCCTACCCCTATGTGTTTGTGGGGGACGAGGCCTTCGCCCTGTCCGACCATGTAATGCGTCCGTACCCAGACAGGGGACTTGATGCCAGCCAGCTACACTTCAATGCTCGGTTGAGCCGTGCAAGGAGAATGGTGGAGTGCACATTTGGGATCCTGGTGTCAAAGTGGAGGGTGTTCCACACGCCCATGCTGCTGAAACCGGGCAACGCAGTTGTCGTGGTGAAGGCAGCATGCATCCTCCACAACTTTGTGCGGCAGGAGGAAAGAGAGACTCCGGAACCCCCGAATGTGCTTCCACTAATGCCCCTGCGGAGGTATGCAACCAGGCCAAGGGTAGTGTCACTGCGGAACAGGGACCAACTGAGACTTTATTTTACCACACCACCTGGACGAGGGTGAATGTTTGGTTTTTAATTTGTTTTGTTGAAATGTGTTTATTTTGGAGTTTCAAGTTAGAGTGATTTTAAATGTATTAATTTTTTACAATAAATTGATGTATAATAATTGGTCATTGTGTATGTTTTATGTGCACAGGTGGGGTACATCGCAGGTGGGTGGGATACATCACAGGTGGGTGGGATACAGCACAGGTGGGTGGGATACAGCACAGGTGGGGTACAGGTGGGTGGGATACATCAGAGGTGGGTGGGATACAGCACAGGTGGGGTACAGGTGGGTGGGATACATCACAGGTGGGATACATCACAGGTGGGGTACAGGTGGGTGGGATACATCACAGGTGGGGTAGAGGTGGGTGGGATACATCACAGGTGGGGTACTGGTGGGTGGGATACATCACAGGTGGGATACATCACAGGTGGGGTACAGGTGGGTGTGATACATCACAGGTGGGTGGGATACAGCACAGGTGGGGTACAGGTGGGTGGGATACATCACAGGTGGGATACATCACAGGTGGGGTACAGGTGGGTGGGATACATCACAGGTGGGGTAGAGGTGGGTGGGATACATCACAGGTGGGGTAGAGGTGGGTGGGATACATCACAGGTGGGGTACAGGTGGGTGGGATACATCACAGGTGGGGTACAGGTGGGTGGGATACATCACAGGTGGGATACATCACAGGTGGGGTACAGGTGGGTGGGATACATCACAGGTGGGGTACAGGTGGGTGTGATACATCACAGGTGGGTGGGATACAGCACAGGTGGGGTACAGGTGGGTGGGATACATCACAGGTGGGATACATCACAGGTGGGGTACAGGTGGGTGTGATACATCACAGGTGGGTGGGATACAGCACAGGTGGGGTACAGGTGGGTGGGCCACGGGTGGGTGGGCCACGGGTGGGTGGGCAACACGTGGGTGACACAAATCCATAGCAAAAGTTGAATACATCACAAGCTTAAACCACAAGCCCCCCCCAAAAAACTTCTAGTCAACATACCCTCTGTGCCTTGCTGTCTCTTGCTCAAGTTCTCAAAGTCCTCCACATACAGCTTGGCAATTTTTTTCCACAGTCCTCTGCATTTTTTGATGTTGCTGTGGTCCGCATCCCCCTTGTCCCACAGGGCTGGTACCTGCTGCACCTGTAGGATGAGGTCTTCTGATGTGTAGGGCCTCACCCCCTCGCTATCAGACAGATCCTGCTCCATATTGCTGCCAAAGAGCTCCAGCATGAAGTCACTGCTGCTCCACTCTGTGAACGCTGGTGCCATGTGGTCCCCATCCAAAATGGCCACCATACCATAGAGTCAGCATAGGAAGTGTGGTACAACATCCGGTTTTTATAGCCAGTGTGTTGTGCGCTCTCCGGTTCTCATTGGTTTCCATTGGCCGGATGCAACATTCCGGCTCCGGTCCGGATACGTCAGCCGGACCAGCCGGACCAAAAAATAGCGCATGTTGGAACGGACGCCGGAGTCCGGATCCGGTCCGGCTCCGGTCCGGACGAAACGGACGCATGTGAACGGTCGCATAGACTTTCATTGCTATGCCGTGCGTCCGTTTCGTCCGGTCCGCATGCGGTCCGGCTCCGGCACGGCTCCGGCACGGCGATTCCGGATAGCAGCCGCTAATGTGAACCGGGCCTAACAGTGCAAGAATGGCAGCAATCGAATATGCCCCTTGAAAAGCAATAAATGAATTTGGATTGGCTTTTGTAGGCTCCACCCTCTTTTATGAATATTAATCCCAGTCACCCAGTGACCAACTGTGCAAAGTTTGAGAACCCTACCGTTAACAGTGTAAGAATGGCTGCTGTTTACATTTTCCCAGGAAAATTTCTATTTGTCTCCGCCCACTGATGACCCAGCATTGCCTGGGTATGTATTTGGCTGGCGTTGGCTATGCCCACTTTTTGTAATAGTAACAGACAATTACTTCAGTGATCAAATTTGTGAGCTTTGCAGTCTTTGGCATCAATAATTTGCATTGAAATGAAACAAATCTTATGGGCTGTTTGTGTCTCCACCACTTTTCTGCAGTTGAACCCCAGTCACCCAATAAATAACTGTACCCAGTTTGGGGCTTGTGCCATTAACAGTGCAAGAATGGCAGTAATGAAATACTTCCCTTGAAAATCAATAGATTAATTTTGATTGGCTTTTGTAGGCTCCATCCACTTTTATGAATAATAGCTGATGAATCGGTGTTGCCCGGGTATGTATTTGGCTGGTGTTAGCTCCGTCCACTTTTTCTAACCCTAACACACAATTACTTAACCCTCCTGGCGGTTTGCTAAAAAATCACCAGGGGGTAGCAAATCTTTTTTTTTAATTTTTTTTTTTTCATGTAGCGAGACAAAGTCTCGCTACATGATAGCCGCTGCTCAGCGGCATCCCCCCAGCCCCTCCGATCGCCGCCGGCGATCGGAGATCCGGAGATCCCGTTCAAAGAACGGGATCTCCCGGAGGGCTTCCCCCGTCGCCATGGCGACGGGGCGGGATGACGTCACCGACGTCATCGACGTCGTGACGTCAAAGGGGATTCCGATCCACCCCATAGAGCTGCCTGGCACTGATTGGCCAGGCAGCGCACGGGGTCTGGGGGGGGGGGGGCCTGCGGCGCGACGGATAGCGGCGGATCGGCGGGTAGCAGCGGCGATCGGGCACTGCACGCAGCTAGCAAAGTGCTAGCTGCATGCAGCAAAAAAAAAATTATGCAAATCGGCCCAGCGGGGCCTGAGCGGTGCCTTCCGGCGGCTTACCCCGAGCTCAGCTCGGGCTTACCGCCAGGAGGGTTAAAGAGAATCTGTATTGTTAAAATCGCACAAAAGTAAACATACCAGTGCGTTAGGGGACATCTCCTATTACCCTCTGTCACAATTTCACCGCTCCCCGCCTCATTAAAAGTAGTCAAAAACTGTTTTGAAAAGTTTGTTTATAAACAAACAAAATGGCCACCAAAACAGGAAGTAGGTTGATGTACAGCATGTCCACACATAGAAAATACATCCATACACAAGCAGGCTGTATACAGCCTTACTTCTGAATCTCAAGAGATCACTTGTGTGTGTTTACCTTCTGTCCCCAGCTTCTCTCATGCACTGAACATTACAGGCTTCCTGCAGACAGCTCTGCCTATGTCGTTAATTTCTCAGTATGTGACAGACCAGCTCCTTTCACATCCTAACAGAGGAGGGTATTTATCCAGCACTCTTCTATCACTGATAAGATAGCAGAGAAGCTGCTGGCTTATGTAAATAAAACACACACTGGAGTGTGCGTAGAGGAACAGTTCAACACTGAAGAACTTGGCAGCCTTCCAGACACAGGCCGACAAGTCTGACAGGGGAAAGATACATTGATTTATTACAGAGATGGTTATAGTAGAAAGAGCTGCAGCAAGCCAGATCACATTAGAATAGGTTTAGGAACTTGTAGGATGGTAGAAAAAACATTGTAATTTTTGTTACAGAGTCACTTTAATGACTAAGTTTGTGAACTTTGGGGTCTTTGTCATCAATAATTTGTATATTCCCATAGAAATTAAGCAAATCAGATAGGCTGTTTGTGGCTCTGCATCTCTCTGGCATTTGAACCCCAGTGACCCAATGACCAACTGTAGCAGGTTTGAGGCATCTGCTATTAATAGAGCAAAAATAGAAGCAATTTAAATATTCCCCTTGAAAATAAACAGGTGAATTTTGATTGGCTGTTATAGGCTTCACCCACTTCCCATAATATTAATCTCAGTCACCCAGTGACCATCTGGGCAAAGTTTGAGAACCCTTGCAATTAACAGTGTAAGAATGGCTGCAGTTTATATTTTCCTAGTGAAATTTGTTTTTGGCTCCGCCCAATTTTTGTAACCTTGACACACAGTCACTCAATGACCAAGTCTGTGAGCTCTGGGGTCCTTGGCATCAATAATTTGTAATTTACCAGTGAGATGAAACAAATCTGATTGGCTGTTTGTAGCTGCACCCCTTTTTCTGAATTTGAACCCCAGTGACCCAATGACCAACTGTACCAGGTTTGAGGCTTGTACCATTAACAGTGCAATAATGGCAGCAATGTAAATATTCCCCTTGAAAATCAACAGGTGAATTTTGATTTTCTTTTTTGGCTCCACCCACTTTTTTGAATATAAATCCCAGAAAATCCCAGTGACCAAGTTTTAAGCTTTTGGGTTTCTGCCATCAAAATTGTGTGAATGGTAGCAGTTTATCCAGTAAAGTAATCTGATTGGCTGTTTGTGGCTGCACCCCTTTAGGCCTGGAACCCACTGAAAACCGCAAACGCAAAACGCAACCGCTAGCGTTTTGTCTGAGCGGTTTGCAAGCGGATTCATGCGCGTTTTTGGTCGTGTTTTGCAACATTGTATTTTTTTCCCCAGTGGGTGCCTAGCGTTTTGCGTTTTGCGTTTTTATCCTGATTGGTCCTGTGAATTATTTTTCATTTTGTTACAGTGTGCTGAACCGCAAAACGCTAGCAAAACCGCTCAGTTTAGGTTTTGCTGAGCGTTTCCGCTAGCGGTTCAATACTTTACATTGAAGCGCTAACGCTCCCAAAATGCTGCATGTCCTGCGTTTGCGTTTCTGAGAAACGCAAACGCTCCTGTGGAAGTTGCCCCATCCATTAACATTAGCCCAGCGTTTTGGCAAACTGCTAGCGTATCGCAGTGCTGCCAAAACGCTGCCAAAAGCGCTCCTGTGGGTTCCAGCCCTTACTGCATTTGAACCCCAGCCACTTCATGCCTGAATGTAGCTGGTTTGAGGTTTCTGCCATTATTAGTGTAAGAGTGGCAGCAGGTTCAATATTTTCCTTAAAAATCAATAGGTGA
This sequence comes from Hyperolius riggenbachi, assembly GCF_040937935.1. Lineage (NCBI taxonomy): Eukaryota > Metazoa > Chordata > Amphibia > Anura > Hyperoliidae > Hyperolius > Hyperolius riggenbachi. The sequence continues at coordinate 46,152,137 of NC_090648.1, forward strand.
ATTTTGATTGGCTGTTGTAGGTTCCACCCACTTTCCTGAATATTAATCCCATTCATCCATTGACCAACTGTGTCATGTTTGAGAACCCTGCCAATAACAGAATAGCTGAAATCAATCTAACAAATCTGAATAGCTGTTTGTGGCTCCGCCCCCTTTAGTAAATTTGGACCCCAGTCACCTATCAGCTAAGAGGCCTCTGCCATTAACAGTGTAAGAATGGTAGCAATGTAAATATTCCCCTTGAAAATCAATAGGTGAAATTTGATTGGCTGTTATTGGCTCCACCCACATTTCTGAATATTAATCCCAGTCACCCAGTGACCCACTGTGTCAAGTTTGGGAACCCCGCCATTTAAAGTGTAAGAATTGCTGCAGTTTATATTTTCCCCTGGAATAAAATGCAGTTGTTGGCTCCGCCCACTTTTTCTAACCTTAACATACAGTCACTCAATGATCAAGTTTATGAGCTTTGGGCTTTTGGTATCAATTATTTGTATATTCTCATTGAAATTAAACAAATCTGATTGGCTGTTTGTGTCTCCGCCCCCTTTCCGAATTTGAACCCCAGTCACCCAGTGACTAACAGTACCAGGTTTGAAGCATCTGCTATTAACAGTGTAAGAATGGCAGCAATGTAAATATTCCCTTTGAAAATCAACAGGTGAATTTTAATTGGCTGTTGTAGGCTCCACCCACTCTTGAATATCCATCCCACTCACCCAGTGACCAACTGTGCAAAGTTTGAGAACCCTGCCAGAAACAGTGTAAAAATGGCTGCAGTTTATATTTTCCTAGTGAACTTTATTTTTGGCTCCGCCCACTTTTTGTAACCTTGACACACAGTCACTCAATGACCAAGTTTGTGAGCTTTCAGGTTCGTGGCATCAAAAATGTGTGAATGGAAGCAGTTTATCCAGCAAGGAAATCTGATGGGCTGTTTGTGGCCCCGCCCCTTTAGTGAATTTGGACCCCAGTCACCCAATGACCAACTGTACCAGGTTTGAAGCCTCTGCCACTAACAGTGTAAGAATGGCAGCAGTTTTAATATTCCCCTTGAAAATCAATAGGTGAATTTTGATTGGCAGTTGTAGGCTCCACCCACTTTCTTGAATCTTAATCGCATTCACCCAGTGACCAACTGTGGCAAGTTTGAGAACCCTGCGATTAACAGTCTAAGAATGGCTGCAATTTACATTTTTCCATTTAAAATGAACGGCTGAAATTTGATTGGCTGTGTTAGGCTCCTCCCACCTTTCCTGGATTTGTAACATCGGTCACCAAGTGACCAACTGTGCCAAGTGTGGGGACTCTGGCTTGATTACTGTGAGAACGGCAGCCTTTTCCATTTTTTCCATTGACTTGAATGGGTGAAATCTGATTTGCTGTTTGTAGCTCCGCCCAGGTGTGCATGGGGGCCGCAAGACCCCCAGAACATATCATCCCAGGTAGTAAGGGATCTGTATACCAAGTTTCGTTCAAATCGGTCAAGCCGTTTTCGCGTGATCGCGGCACATACACACACACACATACACACACACACACACACACACATACACACACACACACACACATACATCCGATTTTATATATATAGATTAGCTTGATTTCATTGTGTGACAGTCAGAGTATGTGCTGCAGGGCTGCTGCAGCTGCTATGTGTCTGTGTGTGTGCTGTGCACAAACCAGGCCAGCTGCTGCCTGCTGGCCAACTATTAGCCTTAGCTAGCTACAGTATAGGTTAGGTAAGGGATTAGGGGATATGATTACTGTGTTATTGTGTAGTTAGTACTGTAGCACTGCAGTCAGTGCTAATAGTTGTTAGAGTAGTAGTACTACTGTGTTAGCTTTCTACAGAACTGCTGTGCTGTGAGCAGTGCCAGTGTGACAGTTAGTGTGCACTAGTGTCTTCTCCTCTGTGTCTGACTGTCACTTGGCACTTGGCAATTGGCACGTGGCAAATGGCACTTGGCATGTGGCACATGTCACGTGACAAGTGACACAAGGCAAGTGACACGTACCAAGTGCCACGTGACATGCGCCAAGTTCCACGTGCCAAGTGCCACGTCCGGCATGCTCCTGGCACACGTTACACCTGCTGCTGCTGTATTGCCCTGCTCCTGCTGTCTGTGCAGCTCCCACCGGTGCAATTTTTACACCCTCACCCTGGGTTCATATTTTACCTTGAAACTGCCCTGCCCAAATGTGAATGAGAAGCCTTTGCTCCACTATATCTTAGGTACTTTTTTAATAGTGCAAAATGTATATGACTGAGACACCAGTAAAGTGATCAGCTCCACAACCAGGAATTGAGAATTCTTCAAAAAAAAAGTCAGCTCACTGCACCTTCCATACAAACACCTGTCGCTTCAGGCTAAGGAAGTTTGCTTGTTTATGGCAATGTATACGTTTTATAGGTTAATGACACATAAATAGGCATTTACAATAAGTTTAAACCATTTACGCTATTCTGAAAGCATTTACAGGAATCAAAACAAGGGTTAAAGTAGTGTTAAAACCAACCTTGAAAACCGTTAAGATACCAAGGAGTCAATGACCAATACGCCTCCATGTCCTAATTAGAGATGGGAAATTGGATTTTGGCGAACTTGCATTCAAATATTAAAGAGAATCTGTAACTGAAAAAAACAGCCCCTGAGGGTATTTACCTCGGGAGGGGGGCGCCTCTGGATCCTAATGAGACTTCCCCTGTCCTCTTCACCCTCTGGGATCCAGAGCTGGCAGCCCCTGAAATACAGCCCAGTAGCGCAGTGGCGTAACAATAGGGGTTGCAGCCCCTGCACCCATGGTGGAGCCTGGGGCCCCTCTAGAACCTGCTCAGGGCCGTTTTTTAGGGCCTGGAGGGGTCGCAGCATGAGGAGAGAGCATGGGCACACATCGGCGGAGAGCAGAGGCGTAGCTAGGCTTTTCAGTGCCCGGGGACAAAGATAGTTTTTGTGCCACCCCGGGACAAATTGGGCATGGCCATGCATCAGAATGTGGGTGTGGTCATGGGTGGAGCTAAATGTACAAATGCTGTTTAGCTAGCCAAATGTGCCCCCCTTTAGATAGCCAGATGTGCCTCCCTTCCCCACTTTTATGCTGGGAATACACAATGGGCTTGATTCACAAAAGGGTGCTAACTTAGTTAGCACGCCTAAAAGCCCTTTAGCACGCCTAAGTTAGCATGCGCAAAGTTTAGTGGTGCGTAAGAAGCATTGCACCTGGTGCGACTAAAACGTTGCACCGGGTGCGACTTTCAGGGGCAATCAGTGCGATGGTTTACTCGCACCTAGTGCGGCGTTTCGTGCGCACCGCTAAACTTTGCGCGCAATCAATAAAAGCTTTTAGGCGTGCTAACTGAGTTAGCACCCTTTTGTGAATTGAGCCCAATGACTTTTTTTGGCAGATTTACTGGATGATTGATTTTCCAATTGTTTTTCCGATTGATTTTCCGATCGTTTTTCCAATCTATTTCTATTCACTTCTATGAGAAAATTGATCAGAAAAATGCTTGATATCAGATCAGACCTGTTGGAAATTATCTATGAAGCCATCTATCTGGCAAAAAAACTCATGATGTATTCCCAGCATTAGATAGGCAGATGTACCCCCTATAGTAAGCCAGATGTACCCCCCCCCCCCGTTCTGCTGCTATTAACACTTCTGCACTCCTCTGCAGAGGGAGGGAGAGAAGCAGGGGCACTTTGTGCAGCCATTGAGCCGCCTCTCACTCACTTGGGGGTGCGGTGTCCATGCTCTGCGCCCCCTTACAGTGCTGCACCCGGGGACATGTGTCCCCCCTTGCCCACCCATAGCTACACCTCTGATGGGGAGGGGTACAGCCCCCCTCCCTCACCTCGGGCTCTCCCCTCAGCACTCCCCTCCAGCATCTTTTAGCGGCATCAGATGGCGGGCAGAAACACATACCTTCCTGCGTTCCACCGCCGGAGATTCCTCTCTCTTAGTGTCTGATACTACTTCCTGTTTAAACAGGAAGCAGCGTGAGGCACTTAGAGATTGGACCTCCGCGGTTGATGGAGGTATGTGTTCCTGCCTGCTCTGCTGCCACTGATAGATGCTGGGGGGAGCGCTGAGGGGAGAGCCCAAGGACTGTCCCCCCTCCCCGTCGATGTGTGTCAATGCTCTCCCCTCATGCTGCGACCCCTACGGCCCCCAAAACGGCCCTGGGCGGCCTGGGGGGGGGGGGGGGGGGAAGGAAGGTGCCGGCTCCAGAGCAAGCGCAGTAGAGCGGACCCGATCAGGCTCTGCAATTTCCGGGAAAGGTAAATATTGCAGGCCAGGCGCATTACAGGATCCAGAGGCTTCCCCTCCTGAGGTAAGTGTCACCCGTAGGGGAAGGGGGGGGGAGGACGTTTGTTACACCTTCTCTTTAATACAAATAGTGTCCAATTTAGAATTGGGCCAGGAAAAAAATGTCAGGAAGTGGATTTGACTAGCCAAGTTTCACGCTGAACACCTTTTGCATTAAATTTGTCTATTTTTTCTCTCATACCATATGCATTAGATATTGTATGAGGTGTGTCACCCATACAGCAGCAAATGCAGCCGTCAGAAGCTTCTATAAGGCCGGGGTTGACACACAAAGCAGGGAGCGAGCTAGAGGCACATGGCGACCATTCAGCCAGCATATGTCTGTATACTCACGTATAAACACCTGATCTGGAGGCTGGACCCCTTTATTGCAGGGAGGAAAGTAGTACCTGGGGCCCCCTAACAGCTCTGTGACCCCCCTGCAGTGGATGCTCCACCGTAGTTACAACTCTACTCTTTACAATCTGCATTCAAATTTCCTGCAAATCAGGATTATTAGCATTTTCATACCTCCCACCTTTTTGAGATAAGAAAGAGGAACATTTATGCCAAATCCCCTTTTCACACCCCCAACACACCCGTAGTCACGCATACCATAAAGATTACATTGGAAAAATATGTGTTTTTATAATTCAAATCTCATTAGTACTTGTATCCTGGTTCATTTTCCTTCATATTAACATTTTAAAATTACTAATATATCAATTTAAGGGATGGGAATAAAGTTTAGTCAATTAAGCACATTTTCAGTAGAAAAATACATATATTTACAGAGATCTGTACATCAGTCCTGAAAGAGGGACAAATGAGGAAGAGAGAGGGACAGAGGGACAGGGCTCCCAAAGAGGGACTGTCCCTCCAAAAGAGGGACTGTTGGGAGCTATGAGATTTTGTTGACCCCCTCTACCCCTAAAACAAAAGATCTCATGGTATTCATGAAAAAGGGCCACTGCTTCCAGATTCTTCTCACGTCATGTTCTCTGTCATTTAAACGCTATGTCTGACTCATGTCTGAAAGAAAAGGAAGTTCTATTTTTTCCCCTTCTCTTCCTTGCAGTCTGTATGTTTATAGGTGTGTTAAAGTAATACAGGTACAATCATATACTGTACGATATTCTGAAAGTGATACACAAGAATATCATATTACTTAGATAAAAAAAAACAAAAAACAGGAAAAACCCAGAGGATTATAAGACCTCTGTTTTGAGTACTGGTTCATACTATGAGCGTTTTGAGGTTTTTTTTTTTTTTTAAAATCGCTAGTGCTTCTTTAAACACTTGAGGACCTAGCCTTTACCCCCCCCTTAAGGACCAGCGCTGTATTTTCAGATCTGTGCTGGGTGGGCTCTACAGCCCCCAGCACAGATCAGCTGGCATGCAGAGCGATCAGATCGCCCCCCCCCCCTTTTCCCCCCTAGGGGGATGATGTGCTGGGGGGGTCTGATTGCTTCTGCATGCTGTGGGTGTTGCGGTGGGGGGGGCACCTCAAAGCCCCCCTCCGCGGCGAAATTCCCCCCTCCCTCTCCTACCTGCTACCCCTCCGGTGATCGGGGCTGCACAGGACGCTATCCGTCCTGTGCAGCCAGTGACAGGCTGTCCCATGTCACATGGCGGCGATCCCCGGCCGCTGATTGGCCGTGGATCGCCGATCTGCCTTACGGCGCTGCTGCGCAGCAGCACCGTACAATGTAAACAAAGCGGATTATTTCCGCTTGTGTTTACATTTAGCCTGCGAGCCGCGATCGGCGGCCCGCAGGCTATTCACGGAGCCCCCCGCCGTGAATTGACAGGAAGCAGCCGCTCGCGCGAGCGGCTGCTTCCTGATTAATTAGCCTGCAGCCGGCGACGCAATACTGCGTCGCTGGTCCTGCAGCTGCCACTTTGCCGACGCGCATTATGAGTGCGCGGTCGGCAAGTGGTTAAAGTGGATCCGGGATGAAAAACTAACTATAACAAGTAACTGGTCTGTCTATACTGTATATCTTATCTAAAGTTTAGATAGTTTACACAGCAAATGTAGCTGCAAACAGCTTCAACAGTATATGATTATTTCTTCCAATGATACAATGAGAGTAGCCATGATCATTACACAGAGGCAAGCTGCTCTGCATCTCTAGCCCTCAGCCTGTGAAACCTTAACTCCCCTCTCCTCCTCCCTCCCCTCTGCCTATGAAATCTATGGCTAGTAACACTTTACCTCCTCCCCCTCCTCCTCCTGCCCAGGCTGAGCTCCCGTAAGCCCTTGCTGCATGGGTCTCAGATTGCCTAGGCATTGGAGGAGCTGTGGGGGAGGCTTGTTTAGTTTATAGGGAATTAGGGTACTAAAACAACAACAAAAAAGTATTTGGCTTGAGAAATGCCCTATAAACTATATGAAAGGAACACAATTATGCAATAAGTAAAAGTTTATCCCTGATCCACTTTAAGGGGACCTGAACTCAGAACTTCCTCTTTGCTCTAAAAGATAATCAACAGCATAATAACCTTTAAAGAAAAACATTTTGTTGTCACAGCTGATACAAATCATGCAATAAATCTTCAGAGTGTCTACTTTCTGCTTTCATGAAAGCAGACATAGGGTTAACATCCTGTGTTTACAAATTAGCTGTTCTGCCGAGGCAGCTGAGATGACAGAGCCGAGAGATCAGATTACGGTGGTGATTATTCACAGATGAGGGGGAATTAGACAGACTGAACTCTCTAAATACATACAGGGTACATTTCGTTATGCTTTCCTTCTGTCCTGTGTAAGTTCAGGTCCATTTTAAAGCATTTTTAGGTCTGGGACCCACTAGGGCATTTTGGCAGCATTTTGGGATTGCAGACAATCACCAGGAATTTCCAGAAACACTTCGCCAATGAAAGCGAGTGGCTGGGAACCCGCTTAGGCTTAATTGCAATCACAGGACATGCAGCATTTGAGAATTTTTGTTTGTGCTTAATGCTAAGTATATAAGTGCTGCAAAATTGCTTTGAAAAACTATTTTGCAGGGCTTTTTGGTGGGCCGAGCGATTACAATTCAAATAAACTTTGTATATTCACTAGGTGTCTGGATTGCCTGCTTCCGTTCGTAGCCCCGCCCCCAAAGGAAGAGGTCGCTTCTTTGATTGGTACTAGAGAAGCATCAATGACCTTTTCCTTAGGGGGCGTGGCTACGAACGGGAAGGGAGCCGGCCATCTGACACCTGGTAAGTATAATAAAGTTCATTAAAATAAAGACGCGCTATACAATTTACAGTAAACTGTACAATACTTCTAAGCGCTGGGAAACGCAATCACAATTGAACTAGGAATCTCTGCAGACAGCACTGCAACAATTCCTTGTGGGTTCCAGGCCTAAGGGCCCATTCACAGTGGGGAGCTTCTCTGGTTATTTCCGCAGCACTTTGAATTACCGGAGATAGCTAGCGCTTTGAAAAATGCTTGTGTCATTTATGGTATATGGCAGTGATCCCGCTGCAGCGATCGTCAGTGATTTGCCAAAATCTGAAACAATTTTTTCCATGATTTTGGAGCTAATTTGGTAGAAATATTTAAAAAAATCATGCTACACAATCGCTCAAAAATTGCGTTTGTGTTCAAAGAAAAACAAAAGCAAAAAAAAAAGTCACTCTGCAAAATGCTAGCGATTTTGCTAGCGTTTTGCGATCCCCAGTGTGAATGGGGCCTTAAAGCGTTTGTGTAATGAAATCCTATCTTGAGTGTTCTCACATGAGCGGTGAGCTTTTTTTTTCCAATCGCAAATGTGGGTCCTGCAACATTTTAGGGCAACTGCACTACAATGCAAGGTATAGGAAAATCGCAAATTGCGCTTTGAACAGCAATTTTGTGAGCATTTTCTTAAGCAAATTTGCTTTTAAAGGACAACCGAGGTGACGTGACATGATGAGACAGACATGTATTAACAGTGGCAAGCACATAAATTATAATGATTTTTGTGTTCCTTTTTTTCTTTCTCTGCCTGAAAGAGTTAAATATCAGGTATGCAAGTGACAGTTTCTGCCTGGGTTGGGACTGGGTCGGCCTATAGCATGACTCACCCTCACTGATAAACAATTACAACTTTCCTGGCAGTAAATGGCATCTGAGAGCAGGAAAGAGGTAAAAACAAATAGTAATGTAAGAGTGAACAGAGGCACCAGCAAGATAAAAGGTTCTAAAAGGCTTAAAATCCCTCAGGAGGTGGTGGTGGACTCGCCTTCCCGAAGCAGACAAGATACTGTCAGTTTTATGACAACAGGTTTATTAACCAGTTCAGCCTTCAGTCGTTTTCACTTTATGCATCCGAGCAATGTTCACCTCCTATTCATTAGCCTATAACTTTATCACTACTTATCACAATGAACTGATCTATATCTTGTTTTTTCCGCCACCAATTAGGCTTTCTTTGGGGGGTACATTTTGCTAAGAGCTACCTTACTGTAAATGCATTTTAACAGTAAGAATAAGAAAAAAAATGAAAAAATTCATTATTTGTCAGTTTTCGGCCATTATAGTTTTAAAATAAAACATGCCTCCATAATTAAAACCCACGTATTGTATTTGCCCATATGCCACGGTTATTTCACCATTTAAATTATGTCCCTATCACAATGTATCGCGACAATATTTTATTTAGAAATAAAAGAGCATTTTTTCCGTTTTGCATCCATCACTATTTACAAGCTTATAAAAAAAAATAGAGAGAAATATTTCATCTTTACATAGATATTTAAAAAGTTTAGACCCTTAGGTAAATATTTATGTGTTTTTTGTTTTTTTTATAGTAAAGTTTTTTTTTTTTATTAAACATTTTATGTGGGCATTTTTGGGAGGGTGGGATATAAATAGTGTTTTATTTGGGGAAATATTTGTGTATTGTAATGTTTTTTTACTGTTACTTGTAGTTTTACTTTTTGGCCACAAGATGGCAATCTTGAGTTTGTTTACATGACTTCACTCTTGCACTCACATTTTCCATAAGGTTAAAAGGCATGTACAGATAAAAACTCCAGCGTCCTGGATCAAAACAGCATGCTCTCCTGTGCCGACCTCTAGCCCCGGCTAGAGGTCGGCACACCAAGGAGAGCATGCTGTTTTGATCACACCAAGGAGAGCATGCTGTTTTGATCCAGGACGCTGGAGTTTTTATCTGTACATGCCTTTTAACCTTATGGAAAATGTGAGTGCAATTCTTGGAAGTTTTTATTTGTATTAAAGTAGTACTGTGCAATGGAAGTATTTGTTTAGTTTTTAAGGAAGCTACATTTGAAGGACCAGGAGCTAAACCTGAATACCAAAACGTGTCTTGCTGTTTGTGGATGGGCAGCAACAGGATCTGGTGAGCGTATAGGTTTACCTGATACTCACACCCAGGGTGGGGTAAATGGTTGCTGTGTTCACATAGAGGAGAAGGTGAAGGTGTACCTCTGTCTTGAATACTACACCATGTGTTATGCCCTCTTTATTTTCAAGCTGAGAATTGAAGATATCTGCATGACTAAGAGCGAGTACAGCTAAGGAGGAGAAATAGGAGCGTGGGGGTTACATCTGCTGGGCTGATATTGCTGTTTGTGATTGAGCAGCCAATGCATCTGGTTCCATTGAGTGGAGGACTGCAGGTTGTCTGAAGCAAGATTAAGGAGTTCCGTGATCGATTGGCTATTGATAACAAGCGTTCTGTGCTGTTTGTGACCGAGCAGCCACAGTATCTGCTGAGAATTGAAGATATCTGCATGACTAAGAGTGAGTGCAACTAAGGAGGAGAAATAGGAGCGTGGGGGTTACATCTGCTGGGCTGATATTGCTGTTTGTGATTGAGCAGCCAATGCATCTGGTGAGCGCATTGTAGTTACTGCACAGGGTGCTGCACCAGGGTGAGGTGGTGGAGGTGCCATAGAAAGTGTAAAGATATTGCACTATTGTGTTTTCTCTCTTAATATGCCTGGAGGTTCCATTGAGTGGAGGACTGCAGGTTGTCTGAAGCAAGATTAAGGAGTTCCATGATCGATTGGCTATTGATAACAAGCGTTCTGTGCTGTTTGTGACCGAGCAGCCACAGTATCTGGTGAGCGCAATCTACATACATTGTCATTGGAGTGTGCTACACCGGTGTGATGTGGGGCAGGTGAAGGTTATAAAACTTATTGCCAGACGTTATTACCCTATGTGGTGTGTTATTTGTTTTTTTACCCTTTATGCAAAATCGACCTGAGGGCTGCTTACACTTTTTGGACATCTCACGGAGGGAGTGAGGAGAAAGAACTGTGTGAAAACAACACCCCGGGAGACCGCAGTAGCGCCTGCACCTCTTTGACTTAATTATCTGACTGTTTCGGTGTGGCGAACCGGTATTGAACTAAGGTGGAAAATTATTATCTGTGGGTGGAGCGCAACATCTTTAGGAACTTTTGTTTTTTCACCATAGCCCGATACATTGTATCCTGGGCTACCGAATCCGCGGCCGGGAGTGCGCGTGCACGCGCGCGATCGGCCGCGGGAGCGCGTGGACGCGCACGTGGCCTCCTGGATGTAGGTACTATGTCCTGGAGGCATAAATGGTTAATATACTCCAAAACAAACAGTGCAACGCGTTTCACGGGTATGTTTCTGCTTCCTCAGGCAATAAACAGATAGGAGTACACAGTATAGTCTCAAGGTCATGAATAGCACCTCTGTACAGAGGCGCTACTCTGTACAGAGGCGCTATTCGTGACCTTGAGACTATACTGTGTACTCCTATCTGTTTATTGCCTGAGGAAGCGGGAACATACCCGTGAAACGCGTTGCACTGTTTGTTTTGAAGTATATTAATAAACCTGTTGTCATAAAACTGACGGTATCTTGTCTGCTTTGGGAAGGCGAGTCCACCACCACCTCCTGAGGGATTTTAAGCCTTTTAGAACCTTTTATCCTGCTGGCGCCTCTGTTCACTCTTACATTATCAATATCCACCCCTGGTGGAGGGGTGTTGCCCCTTATTTCCTTATCTACAGAGAGCGACTTTTAATCCTGAGTGAGGACAGGTCTAATTTCCTCACCTGCCTGTACAGTGGTTACCTAGGAGGTAACCCACGTTTGTGAGTGTATACATTATATACTTTTCATTTCCAACCCCTTGTTTTGCATACTACACTATATTGGGCTCTCGGTATTTCTTTTGTCTTTAAAAACAAATAATAGTTCATAGATTTTAGCTCTGGTATACGTCAATGAATGTGTCATTGAGCAGAGACAATGAGTAGGAACTTAAATACTTGATTTAAATCTTACTAATATTATAAATGTGAAAATGTGGATGTTTGTTACTCGATCACACAAAATGGCTGAACGGATTTGAATGAAATTTGGCACACACATAGTACATTACCTGGAATAATATATAGGCTACTTTTTATCCCCATAACCAAAAAGTCAGCGGAGGCAAATACAAATTTCACAGGGAAAATGCAAACTGCACCCCTTCTAACACTGTAAATGGAAGGTTCTCAAACTTTGTACAGTTGGTCACTGGGTGACTGGGGTTAACCACTTCACAACTGAGGGGTTTTACCCCTTGAGCACCAGAGCAATTTTCACCTTTCAGCGCTCCTTCCATTCATTCGTCTATAACTTTATTATTACTTATCACAATGAAATGAACTATAGCTTGTTCTTTTTGCCACCAATTAGGCTTTCTTTAGGTGGGACATTATGCCAAGAATTATTTTATTCTAAATGTGTTTTAATGGGAAAATAGGAAAAAATGTGGGAAAAAATGTATTATTTTTCAGTTTTCGGCCTTTATAGTTTTTAAATAATGCATGCTACTGTAATTAAAACCCATGAAATATATTTGCCCTTTTGTCCCGGTTATAAAACCGTTTAAATTATGTCCCTCTCACAATGTTTAGCACCAATATTTTATTTGGAAATAAAGGTGCATTTTTTTCAGTTTTGCGTCCATCCCTAATTACAAGCCCATAGTTTATAAAGTAACAGTGTTATACCCTCCTGTCATAAATATTTAAAAAGTTCAGTCCTTAAGGTAACTATTTATGTATTTTTTTTTATTGTAATTTTTTTTTAATTACAAAAAAAAAATAAAAAAAATTTGGGGAGTGTGGGAGGTAATGAGTTAATTATTAGTGTATAGCTAATATATTTGTATATGAAAAATGCTTTAGGCTGTAGTTTTACTATTTGGCCACAAGATGGCCACAGTAAGTTTTTGTTTATGCGACCAGCAAGCGTACAGGAAGTACACTTGCAGGAAGTTCAGGGAGGCTGGGAAACTCTTTTTTTCACAATGATCGCGCTGCTTCTCGTAGAAGCAGCTGATCATTGCGGGGGGCTTAGCTCAACGAACAGAAAAAGGTTTTTCCCATTCACTGATCTCCGGGTGAGCGGGCGGCGGCGTGCACGAGCAAGCGGGAGCGCGGACAGCGGCGGAAGCGGCGTCCCTTGGTGTTAACAGGGTGGAAAAAGGGACGAAGAAATCCGCACCGCTGGGGGTAAAGTGGTTAATATTCAGATAAGTGGGTGGAGCCTACAAAAGTCAATAAAAATTCACCTATTGATTTTTAAGGGGAATATTTCATTGCTGCCATTCTTGCACTGTTAATGGCACAAGCCTCAAACCTGGTACAGTTGATCATTGGGTGACTGGGGTTCAAATTCAAAAAAGGGGGTGGAGCCACAAACAGACAATCAGATTTGTTTCATTTCAATGCAAATTATTGATGCCAGAGACCGCAAAGCTAACAAATTTGGTCATTGAGTAATTGAGTAATTGTATGTTAGGGCTACAAAAAGTGGGCGCAGCCAACACCAGCCAAATACATACCCAGGGCAGGGAATCCCGGGTCATCAGTGGACAGAGACAAATACAATTTTCACTGGGAAAATGTAAACTGCAGCTATTCTTACATTGTTAAGGGTAGGGTTCTCAAACTTTGCACAGTTGGTCACTGGGTGACTGGGATTAATATTCAGAAAAGTGGGTGGAGCCTACAAAAGCCAATCAAAATTCACCCATTGATTTTCAAGGGGAATATTTAATTGCTGCCATTCTTGCACTGTTAATGGCACAAGCCTCAAACCTGGTACAGTTGATCATTGGGTGACTGGGGTTCAAATTCAGAAAAGGGCTGGAGCCACAAACAGCCAATCAATGCAAATTACTGCTGTCAGAGACTGCAAAACTCACAAACTTGGTAATTGAGTCATTAAGTAATTGTGTGTTAGGCTTAGAAAAAGTAGGCGGAGACAACACCAGCCAAATACATACCCGGGCAATGCTGGGCCATCGGGTAGTATAAAATAAAAATGCAGGATATCTAAAACAAAGTCATTTTTCGGAAAAGGAGAAAAGATACAATTGAATATCACATCAGTTTATTTTCACCTCAGATGTCCTTTAAAGTGGACCTGAACTCTTGCACAGGACAGAAGGAAAACAGAGAGAAATGCAACCTGTGTGTCTTTAGAGAGTTTAGCCTGACTAATTCCCCCTCATCTGTGTCTAATCACAAGTGTAATTTGATTTCCCCCCTGTGTCAGCTGACTGCCATGCCAGATAAGTTCCTTTGAAAGCACAGGATGATAACAATATGTCTGCTTCCATGAAAGAAGGAAGTAAACACATTACAGATTTATTGCAGGATTTGTGTCAGCTGTAACAAAGAATTTTTATTTTATTTTAATAAAAGAACAATAACAAAAGGATATTGCATTGCTAATAAGATACAAACATGTAGGCCCAGCATGATGAGGGTTACAGATGGAGGGTATACAAAGAGGGGGCTAAAATGCATGCTCCCCCCTCCCCCCTGAGCTGGATTTAAGCCAAGGCCGCATAGGCCATGGCCTAGGGCAACACAAAATCAAGGGTGGACAGCAGGCCATGGGGGGAGGGTCACCTGGCTACCTTTACTAGAGGGAGAGGAGTCATACGGCTATCTAAAAGGAAAGGGAATAGGTCACCTGGCTTCTTATGTTAGAGGGATGGAGGAATGGGTCATCTATCTCATCATGTCACATGTCACTTCGGGTATCCTTTAAAGGATACCCAAGGTGACATGTGACATGATGAGATAGACATGGGTATGTACAGTGCCTAGCACTTAACTGTCCCTCAGAGGGGCTCACAATGTAATCCCTACCATAGTCATAAGTCTATGTATGTATCATAGTCTAGGGCCAATTTAGGGGGAAGCCAATTAACTTATCTGTATGTTTTTGGTATGTGGGAGGAAACCAGACTGTTTGCACGTAGACACATGGAGAAAATACAAACTCCTTGCAGATGTTCACCTGGCTGAGATTTTAACCAGAAACCCAGTGTTCCAAGGCAGAGAGCTAACCACTACGCCACCATGCTACCCTAAGGCTATGGAAGTTGCTCTTTGCACTATATGACAATGTTTACTTCCCGGAAAAAAGTGGCAATGAACAGTACTTTGATATGAGGGTTGTTAATATGTTCCCATGTTTGCAGTTATTATAGCCATGTTGCATGTAATATTGTTTTCGTTATAGGATTTCTTCCAAACACTTAGTACTTGTAAACCAAGTTATGTGCCAGCAGAGGGCAGTGTTATCCCATAATTTAATGTTGCACTCTTTTTAGAGGTTTTTTTTTCTCACTTGGAAGCAGTAGCATAGCAATAGGTGATGCAGAGGCTTACTGTGTGCTCAGGACGTGTTCTAGACTTTTTGCTGCCTGAGGCAAACTTGTGAGGATTCCCCCTCCCCCCCCCCCCCCCCCACTCCCTCGGACTTGGAGTGATTGCACAGCACCCAACAATTTACTCTGCTTCATGTAATGCTCCGACATGACATGCTGCAGCTCAACAAAATAGCACACTGGCTGGCTGCGAGTCTGTGACAAACAAACTGCTCACCCTCAGCCACTCCATTCCTCCTCAGTCAGGACAGCAGTGCCACCTCCTCCCTTCTGCTGTGCAAGTCAAATGAAACACTGCTGCTCTCCTGCCTCCCCCCTCCTCACTCATTGTCAGACTCCTCACACAGCACAACAAGCTGATTTTCCCCAATAATGACCTCTTCCCCTCGCTCGCACTACTTTAGCTTCTCCTCCTACTCTGACTGCTTGTGGTAAATGTAAACACACAGTACAACCTTATTGCCCCTGTAATCTCTGCACCTGATGCAAGTGTTTCACCTTGCTTCATGAGAGAACCGGCCCTGCAGCTACTCCATTTCTCCTCAGTCAGGACAGCAGTGCCACCTCCTTCCTTCTGTTCTGCAAGTCAAATGAAACACTGCTGCTCTCCTGCCTCCTCCTCACTCACTCACTGCCAGACTCCTCACACAGCACAACAAGCTGCTTTTCCCCAATGATGACCTCTTCACCTTGCTCTCCTCTTGCTTCTCCTCCTACTCTGACTGCATGCTGTTAGTGTAAACACAGTAAAAAAATGCTGCCCCTGTAATCTCTGCGCCTGATGCAAATGTTTCACCTTGCTTCATGAGAGAACCGCCCTGTGTGTGCTGGGACTGGCAGTGGCGCTGCACCGCTGTGCCCCTGCTTCCTGGCTGCCTCTTCTTCCTCTTTAACTTCTGCTAGGGCTTAATTTCGGAGTATGGCATATTTTCGAGGAAACAGTATAAGGGGGTGGATCTACTGGTCCTTGCAATAGTGTATCTTGTAGTATTAACTGTAATACAGCTTGAAATTTAGAGAAACAGGTGGCTCTATGGGGTTGATTCATTAAAGGAAACCCGAGGTGACATTTGACATGATGAGATAGGGCTTGATTCACAAAAGAGTGCTAACTGATAGCACGGCAGTTTTCATGTGAATTTTCGCATTGCACGCAAACGTGAATTCTTGTGTGAAACTGATATCGTTTTTGCACGAACATTCTCGTTTGCGTGCAAAAATGTTATTGTTTCACGCAAAAATTCATGATCGCGCGCAATGCGAAAATTCGCGCGAAAACGAGCGTGCTATCAGTTAGCACTCTTTTGTGAATCAAGCCCATAGACTTGGGTATGTACAGTGCCTAGTACACAAATAACTATGCGGTGTTCCTTTTTTTCTTTCTCAGCCTGAAATAGTTAATATCAGGTATGTGAGTGGCTGACTCAGTCCTGACTCAGACAGGAAGTGACTACAGTGTGACCTTCACTGATAAGAAATTCCAACTATAAAACACTTTCCTAGCAGAAAATTGCTTCTGAGAGCAGGAAAGAGATAAAAAGGATCAATGGTGCCTAGATTTTAGCATACTTCAAGGAATGTAGATCTGTCATACTTCAAGGAATGTGTCATTGAGCAAAAACAATAAAACAGTTAAAACTTAAACAGTAGATTTAAACATAAAATAAAACCGCGGAATATCTTAAAAAGTCATTTTTAGGAGAAGGAAGATAGATACAATCGTTTATTTCATTCGTTTATTTTCCTTCGGGTGTCCTTTAAGCTGCTGCGCTGCTAAAGGAGCTCAGCGCACGCTATGCTGCGGTAGTGCTGGTAACTTACTTGCGCTCCTTCTAAGTCCCGGCTGCTCCACTGAACCTGCCCTGAGCCCTGGCGGGTCCAGTGATTTTAATGGACGTGATTCCCGGACTGGTGTGTTCAAATGTATGCTATTTGGGTTGCACTTCATACACTTAGTCAGTGTCACCCTTATCGCATATTGCTATGCCGACACTGTGAGAAGGGAGCACTGTACAAACAGGTTGCTCAGCTGTAGCTCAGGAATGTGTAATGTTCAATGGGGAGGGGAGGAGGGAGGATGGGCAGCGCAGGCAGTGGCTTTCTGTGCAATGGGGTAACAAAAAAAAACCCAATTCACTCGTTCGTTCTTCACTTGTTAATCAATCCAGTGTACTGGAAGGCTAAATGGCACTGTGCACCTGCTACATTCTTGGCTGAGACCTCAATGAATGATGATTTCGCCAAGCCTGTGTGAGCCTATCCTTTTCTAGCATGTGTGTGAGCCTATACTGAGTTCTTTTTACTGTTGTTATGAATGTATGCTTTGGCTGGGGGAGTGGTTAGAGTTAGGTGTCAGGCAAGCCAATAATGGAATACTGATAACAGAACATTATGGGCTTCATTCACAAAGCAGAACTAAGTGTTAGCGCTGCTGTGAAAAGCCTTTAGTGCCCCTTAAGTAGCTCTGCGCGCATTAACGGCTGCGCAGAGCTACTTCGCGCACAGCCCCGCTCGGTGCGACCTTTACAGGGCAGCGGGTGCGACGATCACTATTACCCGCGATGTACGCTGCCCGCACACTGAGCGGCGATTTACTGTGTGGGCGCAAACCACCTAACACCCTGGTTTGCGCCCACAAGGCATTAGGACTCACTAACCAGCTTAGCGCCGGTTAGTGAATCAAGCCCTATGGATTTTCTATCAGCAACACCCAGTGCCCAGTTTATCAAGTAGCTATGTTAGATGTATGCGGGTGGTCAGGGCCAGGCCGAGGCAGAGGCATGAGAGGCTTCAGCCTCAGGGTGCAGTGCAGGAAAGGGTCAAAAACTCACTTACTATTATTCCCCTATTGTGTTTGAAGCAGAGAGAAATAAGAAAAGGGGATACATGGCAGTGACTGCAAGCCAGATAACTAGAGATGAAGGTGTTGGGGGTCCTGGGGAGCCTCTTAGTCTAATAGCAGTCAGTGTGTGAATGCTGGGGTGGGAGGGATGGAGGGGCGCACTTTGGTGTCTCAGCCTTGGGTGCTGGAGGACCTTTTCCCAGCTATGCGTGGGACAAGGTGGTGGTGGTGGTGACTGTGGGGGATGTATTGTGTTTCTATGTTTGCTTAGCTATCTCACACATTGACTTGAACGCTTAGATTGTAACAAATTTTTCCAAAAACTTCTAATAAGGACGGGTTCAAAACAGGTCCACTGCCAGACCGTTCCCCAGAGCTAATGCCAGTTGAAAGGGCCGGATTTAAACTTCAGGAGCTTGTAGTCGCAGAGATTCTAGTGCCCTAAACTCCGCCCATCAACATAGGCCACACCCCAAATCATGGTCATTATTTTCTTATACCACATAAAGAGCTAAATATACATGAACCTAGCACTGGTGTGATTGGGCCTGCACAGCCAAATCTACTTTAACTATTTAAGCCACCTGGATGTGATTGTAACGTCCAGGCGGCTGCTGTTGCGCTGCTGAGCGTGCGCCCATGTTGCCCCTATTATCCTGGAGATCTAAGTCCCAGGTAGAAAGACTGACAGCTTCTTATCAGAAGCCACCATCTTTCTGATAAAAAAAAAGAGTTTCCCGTCCTTCTTATGCTTCCTGGAAGTGAGAGCATTCGCTTCCAGGACTAAAACATTTTTTTTTGACTGTGGCCATCTTGTGGCCAAATAGTGAACCTACATCTACATACATTTTTTTTTATAAAATAAACACACATTATTACATTTAAAATTAACTGTTTACCTCCCACACCAAAAATTACCAAAGTAAAATTTTTGATG
The DNA here is from genome assembly GCF_040937935.1 of Hyperolius riggenbachi. Lineage (NCBI taxonomy): Eukaryota > Metazoa > Chordata > Amphibia > Anura > Hyperoliidae > Hyperolius > Hyperolius riggenbachi. The sequence continues at coordinate 46,170,894 of NC_090648.1, forward strand.
AAAAAAAAAATTACAAAAAAACAAACATAAATAGTTACCTAAGATTCTGAACTCTTTTAATATGCATGTGAAGAGGGTATATTACAAATAGTAATGGACGCAAAACTGAAAAAATGCACCTTTATTTCCAAATAAAATAATGGCGCCATACATTGTGATAAGGGCATCATTTAAATGGTGTAATAACCGGGGCAAATGGGCAAATAAAATACATATGTTTTTATTATGGTAGCATGTATTATTTTAAAGCTATAATGGCCGAAAACTTGTTTCAATTTTTTTCTTAATATTGCTGTAAAAATGCATTTAGAAAAAAAGAATTCTTAGCAAAATGCACCACCCAAAGAAAGCCTAATTGGTGGTGGAAAAAACAAGATATAGATCAATTCATTGTGATAATTAGTGATAAAGTTATTGGCGAATGAATGGGAGGTAAAACTTGCTCTGATGCATAAGGTGAAAAATACCCGTGGGCTGAAATGGCTAAAAAAAAAAAAAAAAAAATGATATATGGCCCTAGTTACCTTACAAAACAGACTATACACAATTGGGGACCAGGAGACAGACCATCGGGGGTAACACACAACTAAATTGCCACCTTACATTGCCCCAAGCACACCCCTCACCAAAATGAGAAGAGCAGGTGCGAAATGGCAGTGTGTGTGTCCAGAGTGCACAGCCAATCTGCACTGAAACTGGTGCAGTACAGGGACAGAGGGAGGAGGATGCAATACCCACACCACCCACCATGTTGCTCTCACTTTGACAGGAGGCACTGATTAAGCCTCTGATCTCCACCCCTAACTATGCCAGCGGCTGCTGGACTGGAGCTGGTTGGTGAGTAACATCGTCCTCCAGCTCTGCAGAGACAGGGGACATTCAGGAAGGGAGGGGAGCTGCCTCTGCCACACAGTGGCGGCGCCAGGGGGGTGCTTAGGGGTGCTCAAGCACCCCCTAAATTTTTACAAGCACCCCCAAAGCACCCCCTGGCGTGAACTGACTTCAGGCGTCTAAGAGACGCGCCGAGTCAGTTCACAGCGGCAGCCCGAAGCAGCAGAGCAGGGCTACGGTAAGATGGCCGCCCGAAGCCCTGCTCTGCAGACTTGGAGTTGTGCATATTGGGGTCATTTCTGATAACGATTGTGCATATTGGAATCATTTCTGATAACGGTTGTGCATGTTGGGGTTATTGAATGTGTTTTTTGTTCAAATCTGCTCACATTACATGTATTTTGTTGAGAAAACCTGCACAATTTTGTGAATTTTCTGGGGAAAGGGTCACCAAAACTTGGGCCCTCTGTCTTTGCGTTGCACTTTTAAAGGGAACCCTAAGTGAGAATAATATTGAGGCTGCCATATTTATCTCCTTTTAAGCAATACCAGCTGCCTGGCTGCTGTGTTGGTCCTCTGCCTCTAATTCTTTCAACCATAGCACAGACCCTGAACAAGCATGCAGCAGGTCAGGGGTTTCTGACAATATTGTCAGAACTGACAAGATTAGCTGCATTCTTGTTTCTTGTGTAATTCAGTTCACTACTGCAGCCAAATAGATCAGCAGGGCTGCCAGGCAACTAGAATAGTTTAAAAGGAAATAAATATGGCAGCCACCATATCACTCTCACCCTGGGTTCACTTTAAATTACAGTTAGCCCCGCCCTCATCCGGTCATGACCACGCCCATTTTTTCCGATGCGACGCACTTCACGTGCTGCAGGTTGTGGCCACACCCATTTTTTGCCGCGCCACAGGTCGTCGGCTGCCCCGGAAATTGGTCCAGCACCTGCATAGCACCCCCTAAAAAAAATTTCTGGAGCCGCCACTGCTGCCACATAATGTGCCAGTAGGCACGCCTACACTACAGTGCCTTCCGGTAAATCCAGCTCTGCCAGTGGACCAACGGACATGCAGAATAAACCCCATGCTTAAAGATGAGCGTAATGGCGTAATTACGATTTCGCGAAATTTCGCGTAATTAGTGTAATTACGTTTATGGCCGTAAGTACATAATCGTAATGAAGAAGGATTTCGCGAAATTTCGCGTAAGCGTAATTTTCGCGTAATTTTCGCATTGCAACGGGTATTACGAAATTAATGCGTATGGCCATGCTCCCGAAGCGGAAAAGTTGACGCATGGATCAATGTTAGGTAGCCGCCGACTTTAAGGGTTAATAGCAAAGCCCCCTTAAATGCTAAGAGCCTCAAATTTGGAGAATATATTAAGGAGATCAGAAGGAATAAGAGGAAAATTTTTTTTTTCAAAGACCTTATAGTTTTTGAGAAAATCGATGTTAAAGTTTCAAAGGAAAAATGTAAACATTTAAAAACCCGCTGACTTTAACGGTAAATAGCAAAGCCTGCTTAAAGTTTAGGAACACCAAATTCCCAGGGTATATTAAGGGGATCAGTGGGAATAAGAGGAAACATTTTTTTTTCAAAAAGACCTTATAGTTTTTGAGAAAATCGATTTTTACGTTTCAAGGGCGAAAATGTCTTTTAAATGCGGAAAATGTCAGTTTTTTTTGCACAGGTAACAATAGTGTATTATTTTTATAGATTCCCCCAAGTGGGAAGAGTTTTACTTACTTCGTTCTCAGTGTGGGAAATATAAAAAAAAACGACGTGGGGTCCCCCCTCCCAGACCTCTTTAACCCCTTGTCCCCCATGCAGGCTGGGATAGCCAGAATGCGGAGCACCGGCCGCGTGGGGCTCCACACCCTGACTATACCAGCCCGCATGGTCTATGGATTGGGGGGTCTCAGAAGGGGAGGGGCAGCCAAGCTTTCCCCTCCCCCTCCGAGCCCTTGTCCAATCCAAGGACAAGGGGCTCTTCTCCACCTCCGATGGGCGGTGGAGGTGGAGGCCGCGATTTCCCTGGGGGGGGGGTTCATGGTGGAATCTGGGGTCCCCCAGATGCCCACCCCCCCTCCCAGGAGAAATGAGTATAGAGGTACTTGTACCCCTTACCCATTTCCTTTAAGAGTTAAAAGTAAATAAACACACAAACACTTAGAAAAAGTATTTTAATTGAACAAAAAACATAACCACGAAAAAAGTCCTTTAATATTCTTAATTAACCATTAATACTTACCTGTCCCTTTAAATAAATGATCCCTCGAAATAGCCTCGGAAATGTTCTATCAGTTACAATGTAACAAAGTTATTACAATGTAACAACTTTGTTACATTGTAACTACGCTGCACCCGACGTCACTCGCCGCCGCCGCATACGCGTCTGCGCTGCACGGACCCGACAGAGCTCTGAGCTATATAGCTCAGAGCTCTCTAAAGCATCTTTGTATTTTGGCTCCAAGGAGCCCCATTGGTCCTTAGCAGACCAATGGGGTTCCTTCAAATCAGAAAGTATTAATGGTTAATTAAGAATATTAAAGGACTTTTTTCGTGGTTATGTTTTTTGTTCAATTAAAATACTTTTTCTAAGTGTTTGTGTGTTTATTTACTTTTAACTCTTAAAGGAAATGGGTAAGGGGTACAAGTAGGTCTTTTTAAAAAAAAATGTTTTTCCTCTTATTCCCACTGATCCCCTTAATATACCCTGGGAATTTGGTGTTCCTAAACTTTAAGCAGGCTTTGCTATTAACCGTTAAAGTCGGCGGGTTTTTAAATGTTTACATTTTTCCTTTGAAACTTTAACATTGATTTTCTCAAAAACTATAAGGTCTTTTTGAAAAAAAAATTTTTCCTCTTATTCCTCCTGATCTCCTTAATATATGCTCCAAATTTGATGCTCTTAGCATTTAAGGGGGCTTTGCTATTAACCCTTAAAGTCGGCGGCTTTTTTATATTATACGGAGCGTTACGGTTTAACGCGAAATTACGGTAGCGTTTAATGCGAAATTACGGCATGAACGAAACGCGAAATTACGCGTTGAAAATTACGCTTACGGTATTTTCAATTACGATTATAATGGCAATTACGCTACTGTAATTTCGCATCGTAATCGCAAATTTCGCATGCGTAATTTTAGTAATGCGAAATTACGAAAATTTCAGCTCAACTCTACCCATGCTGTCCTGTGGGAAAATCTGGACCCACTTACACGTTTTTCGCCACCATGTCTGGGTTTGCTCGTTGCATTTCTGAACCTGACCTGCACAATTTTTTTCTGCATTGCTATAGAATAATGTATGTCCCCTTCCTAGTGCAGTGAGTTTACACATGACCACAGACCACCAGATGCACTGCCACGCCAACATAGCACAAATTGAGCCTACAAGCAGATGCAGTGGTGTAGCTAAGAAGCTATGGGCCCTGGTGCAAGTTTTACATGCCCCCCCCCCCCCCCCCCCAGCACTCTATACATAACAATTGATATGGTGCACCAAAACCTGCCAAGGACAACCACAGTGTCAGAGGTGCAAGAAGGGGATGGGGAACAGTTTGTTAATGATTACTACTATTTAAAGCATCTATAGAAGTGATTATTACCACCACAGGACCAATAGAGAGCTAATACTGTGGTTGAGGGAGGGTCCCTCTGACCCAAGGGCGATGCGATCGCTACCTCTGCAACCCCTATTGCTACACCACTGAGCAGATGAGCTGTGCAAAGACAGAGTTGTTGCGGAGTCGTTGTCTGCATCTGTTGTCTTTGATTAATGTTGTTGACCTGAGATTAACCACTTCACCCCAAAGCGGTTTTTACCCTAACGAACAAGAGCGATTTTCACCTTTCAATGCTTATCCCTTTCATTTGCCAATAGCTTAATCACTACTAATCACAATGAAATGATCTATATCTTGTTTTTTTCACCACCAATCAGGCTTTTTAGGGTTGATATTTGTTTTCAGTAATTACTATGCATTTTAAAGGGAGAAACAAGGAAAAAATAAAAAAATACACTATTTCTCCAATTTCATCCCCTATAGTTTTAATATAAACACTGCTACTGTGCATAAAACCCACACATTTTATCTGCCTATTTGTTCTGGTTATCTCAACATTTTAATGATGTCCCTAGTACAAAGTATGGTGACAATATATTATTTGGAAATAAAGGTGTATTTTTTCTATGTTCTTTTTCCTCACTAATCTCATGTGCACGCGCACGGGAATGCACGTGCATGCATGGGTGGACGCACGTGCGGGAGCGCGCACGTGCATGCGCACAGCGGCAGCGGCACCGTTTGACTTAAAAAAACGTTAAGAGACTCTAGCAGGAAATTTTTATAAGTCAGGTTGTCATTAAGTACAAGTACAAATTCATACATACCTGGGGCTTCCTCCAGCCCCCTTTGGTCTGATCACTTCCTCTCCACCGTCCTCCACCTCCTGGATCCTACGCAATCCTCCCGGTAACTTCGGCCGGTCTGTGCAGGCGCAGTGCAACCACACGTGCCTCTTATTGCGCTCCCATGGCCGAGAACGTTCTGCGTCTGTGAAGTATTATGAGGAATGAGGCAACTGAATAGGACGGTGAGGGTCAGATGGGGGCTGGAGGAAGCCTCAGGTATGTATGAATATTTTACTTTTACTTGATCTCAGGTACACTTTAATCAGAAAGACAGCAGATGTAGACATTAAGTATAAAATAAATCTGTGGAATATCTAAAAAAAAAGGGTCATTTTTAGGAGAAGGAGGATAGATACAATTGTTTTTCTCGTCAGTTTATTTTCACCTCGGATGTCCTTTAAGTTGAATGAAATAAATTGCCGTCAGTAAGATATCTCTTCTTATTACACTTTGGAGAGTTGAACAATATTGTGACAATCAGGTGAGGGGGAAACTGGGCCCCTTCTTACTCCAGGGCCACATAAGAGCTACTATGCTTACTGTGGCAACTGTTGTTCTCCTAGTCCCTTGAGTGCAATTAGGCTAAGTCTTCTCATGTTCTTCCCCACTGATTGAGTCGCAGAGAACAGGATGTAATATGAAATGTTTTTGAGGAGATGTACAGTGGGTAAAATAAAAATCTGTAGGATAAAAATGGATGAAAAAAAACGTGTGGAGTTGTAACATCTGTTTGGCTCTTTATTATCAAAGGAGGGTAACCGAGTACATGATGGTGGTATTGGCAACATACAGTACCTAAACTTAAAACTTCAAAATAACACAAAGGACAGCCAACTTGAATTAAATGGCAATAGCGGTCCCTTATTTATACAACTAGTAATAAATAACAATAAATCAAAACATCAATAAAAATAACAGTCCACATCCCAGTATAAGCAGAACCCGAGGGAGGGGCTTTGGAGGCTGGTTTACACAGCCTGTAAACCGGCACCCGGCAACAGTCACTGTCTCAAGGACAACTGTGAGCTGACACACCAAAAAGGTCCTCACCAACGGGCAGGGCCGGATTTGTACTCTTTACCGCCCAAGGCCAATGTCACCAGCCGCCCACCTTCAGTATAGGTAGGGAGATGACCCCTCCCCCTTCCCTCCAGTACAGGTAGCCAGATGACACCTACCCCCCCTTCCCACCAGTATAGGTAGCCTGATGACCCCCCCCCCCCCCCAAGTATAGGTGGCCAGATGCTTGCAAGCTTGTAAATGCTGCACCAGTTTAGTCTGCTGCTTTGGTGCTCCTCTGGTGTTTGGTGAAAAAAACAATCTTGGATAACTGGTCACTAATTGAGGCAAACCCACTACTGTCTAGGGTATTTTCCTATCCACCATCTTTTGTTTATCGTAAAGGCAAAAGTTTACGAGACAAGTTAGTGAGAGCCGACATTAAAAAGCGCACAACGCAACAGAACACTTTCCTGCCAAAAAAGATGGGTACTTTTGCCTGTTTAAATTGTCAAAATTGCTCCAGCATTATAAAGGGTGACCACATTAGACATCCCACTATGGGCAACAAAACTAATATCAAGGGACACTTTTCTTGTGTAACATCTAATGTAGATACACTTTCTGACGAAGCTCCGGGGGCGGGGGGGAAATGCATTAGCGTGACTCACAAACATATCTGCACGCCGAGCCGCCATGCCAGCGTGGTAACTGCATTGCTGAACTTCGGAAAGAGTCTGGGCCCAGTGAAATACTATGGAGGCGTACAGTGCAGCATAAAAGCTGATAAATATATATACAAGTTATATGTTTGTGGACATTAAACTATGTAGAAGTCCCTGTTGCGAGTGGACAGGTGGACGAATGCTCTGCTGTTAAAACGCTATGCTTGGAATAGGATTGAGAACAACCTTCTATATGCATAATCCAGATGATGTACCTATATATGCTGTGAATCAAGAGGACTATACAGATTGTTTCAGAAATCACGTGGTCAAATCAGATGGTGGTCACTATTAACATTGTTGCTGCAACAAAGACAACTGTTTATGCAAATCATGCTGCAGTCTTTAACATAGATCCGGAATCCAATCCATTATGTGGTGTATTTCCTCTTAGAGCATGCTAATATCTTTTTTCTGATGGTACCACAGTTTTTTACACGGACATTTGAGTTTTTGTCTATGGACATTGAGTGTATAGTAGGCCCCAAGTTTTCAGTAACTGGAAGTTCAAATAGGCCCAAGTGTTATATGTATTATATGTGATGAGTTTACCATGCGCAATATGCTTTAATTTCTGAGCTGGCAGCAATATATATGTGATCATATTGGTCCCTACTTGTCTGCCTCTGTGAGAGTATTAAAATTTGTTTACCTGGTCGTTACCCACAAAGAGGACTCAGGATACCTCACGTTACTTACTGGAGGCTGTAAGGAGCACCACTATGGTCCAATATATATATGGCGAGGGTTTTATTTTATGATGGGATGGGGTATACAGGTGCACTCCATGGGTGGATCGGCACTCACTGATATAAGCTTATACATGCTTTACCAATCTTTTTTCTTACAAATTAATAAACAATCTATATATTTTTGCAATAACTAAATGGTAAATGAATTTTGTTCTACACTCAGGCCTGGAACCCACTGAAATCCGCAAACGCAAAACGCAACCGCTAGCGTTTTGCATGAGCGGTTTGCAAGCGGATTCATGCGAGTTTTTGGTCGCGTTTTGCAACAGTGTATTTTTTTCCTCAGCGGTTGTGTAGCGTTTTGCGTTTCGCGTTTTTATCCTGATTGGTCCTGTGAATTATTTTTAATTTTGTTACAGTGTGCTGAACCGCAAAACGCTAGCAAAACCGCTCAGTTTAGGTTTTGCTGAGCGTTTCTGCTAGCGTTTCAATACTTTACATTGAAGCGCTAACGCTCCCAAAATGCTGCAGGTCCTGCGTTTGCGTTTCTGGGAAACGCAAACGCTCCTGTGGAAGTTGCCCCATCCATTAACATCAGCTGAGCGTTTTGGCAAAACGCTAGCGTATCGCAGCGCTGCCAAAATGCTCAAAAAACCGCTCTTGTGGGTTCCAGCCCTAATAGTGTGCGACATATACTGGCTTGGTAGTTTGTGGTTTTTGTCGATGGTTTAATGTTGCCAGTGTCTGCACCTATTTTTTTTATATGACTTTACAGATATAACTTTGCAAGTATAGTTATACTCGAACCGAATATACATATATTTTTTGTAACATCTAATGTAGTTTATTTTTTTTAATGCCCATGTGGGATGGGCTATGTGGGCCAAACATACCGTGAGGTCAGCGTGAGGATAAATGAGCACCAAATTAATATTTGCCTGTACAGGAAATATAATGACCCTAATAGAAAATTTGATTCTCCTATAGGAGAGCATTTTTTTGATTGTGAACATATGGTTGGCGAATTACGTTTGTGTGTACTGGAAAAAGTCGCTATCACTGAAGGAATGGACGGACAGACATGCTTGCTCAGACGTGAGCATAGATGGATTAATAAGCTAAGTACTTTAGCACCCAATGGACTAAACGATGAATTCAATCTGAAATGTTTTTTATGATTGTACTGTCTCTTTAAACTTGGCCACTTGTTCTTTAAGCATGTGCCCGCCCCTTGTGGGTGTGTTTTTTTACTCTAGGTATGTAATTTATATGTGAGCATGAGCTCTGTCATGTAACACTTGATAAAGGCCTGATGGCCGAAACGTCGTGTGGTTTTGTCACTATGGTGCAATAAAATAGTGCTACAATTGCATTTATCCAGGTAGAGACCCTGTCTTTTTCTTCTATTCCTCTGGTGCCATGGCCTAGGTGGTCTTGGCCTAAATGTGGCCTTGCCAACAGGGACCATAACCTAATACTGAGGACACCATACCAAATACAGATCCTCAACAACCATCCTGACCGTTCCCCCGCCAACTGCAAGGACAATGAAATTAAACCACCCCAGAACTCAAGAAAACAAAACCAAATATAATAACGTACAAAGGCCGGGTGGGAAACGTCTTCCACCCTCCAAGAAATGGTCAGCCTCTGCAAACGGACCGTAATGGCTATAAAATCTGAAAAAAATTACATTTCCTCATCTCTATTCATAGTTAAAATTAAACATTTTTGGCCAGAAGATACACTTCAGTTTTTTTCAATAATATTTAATCTTGACAAAGTAATATATAGCAATGAGTACAACTATGCTTCCGGCAGAAATTCCTGTGCCGAGGCCAATCTTTGAAACGGGCTCTGTACAGTGTGTTGTGGCGTATAAATAATAGTCGCTGCTTGGGCATCTGTTGGATAGAATATGATAGAGACATGGTAAGTAACAGCTGAGGTAGGTGCACAGAACATTGCTTTAAACAATTTGTGCCACAAATTACGTAATTCACTTTATTTATGCATCATTTATGTTGCTAATGTACTGTGCAATTTCACTTACTAGCTACATAAATTGCTTTAATGCCAGTGAAGTCTGAACACTTTGGGACGTATTTACTAAACCGGTAAGCAGAATGACATGCGTAAAATCTTACCTTTTATCTTACCTTACTCTTTTCATTGTGCGGTAGGACTCCACGGACGTTATTCTGCTTACTGCAGTTTATCGAATACACCCCATCACGTTTATAGAGATTTTATGTGAATTTACGCCGTTGTGGGGCATGTCAGCAATTTTACTGCATACTCTGACTTAAAGAGACTCTGTAACAAAAATGTCATCCTTTTTTCTACTATCCTACAAGTTCCTAAACCTATTCTAATGTGCTCTGGCTTACTGCAGCACTTTCTACTATCACAGTCTCTGTAATGAATCAACTTATCTAACCCCTGTGGGATTTGTCGCCCTGTGTCTGGAAGGCTGCCAACTCTTCAGTGTTGTTGATCTGTTATGCATGCCCCCCTCCAGGCCCCTCTATGCACACTCCCGTGTGTGTTATTTACATTAGGCAGCCACTCTGCTCTCTTATTTTTTACAAGCTGGATAAATTGTCCTCTGTTAGGCTGGGAAAGGTGCTGGGCAGTCACATGCTGAGGAATTACAGACACTTGCAGAGCTGTCTGCAGGAAGAAACAACCAGCCTGTCACTCTTCAGTGGGTGAGAGCTGCAGGGGGAAGAAGGTAAACACACAAATGATCTCTTGAGATTCAAAAGGAAGGCTGTACACAGCCTGCTTGTGTATGAATGTATTTTCTGTGTGGACATACTGTACATCAACCTACTTCCTGTTTTGGTGGCCATTTTGTTTGTTTCTAAACAAACTTTTTAAAACTGTTTTTGACTACTTTTAATGCAGCCGGGAGCGGCAAAATTGTGACAGAGGGAATAGGAGATGTCCCCTAACGCATTGGTATGTTTACTTTTGTGCAATTTTAACAATATAGATTCTCTTTAAAGCAGGATTGCCAGCCATAAAATCAAATTCCATTTACCCACTCCTATGTGTTTATTATGCAGTCTACAACCTGACCATGCATTGCAAGCATTCCAATCTAATTAGAAATGTTTCTGTTGTAATAAATCATATCTCAGTTAGCCTGGCTCTATTTGGAACATTGCCTGAGAGACAGGGGCGTAGCTTGGGGGGGGGGGGGGCGGGGTAGGACATGTGCCCCCGGGCGCCGCCTCCCTAAGGGCGCCCAGCCGCCTTTTGTTTGTTTTTTTAAATCTCCTCTCTGCCCGATTCTCCTGAGAGTAGCTGCGGTGCCAGCGCATGTCATTACGTGCTGTGCACGCAGCTTCCACGTGCAGGATGCTGTCACTGGAGCCCCGGGAAGTTTGAGTCAGGGCTGGAGGCCTGGCTGGATCGTGCGTGCGGGGATTTACCAGTGTGGACTGTCACTGACTCACTGGAGTACTGATCGGACTGTGTGCGCCATCCACACGGAGCAGATGCAGCTGCCTGTGCTGTGTCGTGGAATGGAGGGCGCCCCCCGGGAGCTGTCGGAGGGAGCCGCATGTGGAGACGCAGGTGAAGAGGGACTGAGAGGAGCTGCACTTTTACATGTGAGCTGGGGAGTGCTATACACATGCTGGATGCTGCAGCTGGACACCCGGGAAGTGTAATGGCCTCTGCATCTCTAAGGATTGGCTGATACAAGCACAGCAAACTGACTGTAGAGCAAGACAGGGATATTCTACTACGGACTTCAGCCACCTCAGAGTAAGCTGCCCGCTGCCTCTACTCTACCTGTCACTTGCTCGTTTTCCCTTTCAGCTGTGGAAGGATGGCTCTTGTTACAATCACTGCTTCTATAGCATTCCTAATGTTAACCCCTTCCTTCACTCCTCTTCTCGGCTATGGTATGCCAGTTTCTTCTATTCAGGCTTAGTTCAACGTCCCTAATTTTTTGGCACTAACCCTTTCATAACTGAAACTCTTGTTACTTTGCACTAGCACTTTTCTTGTGTGTATGTTACTGTTTTATTGCAATTGCACAATTGTCTAGCACATATGCCCTGTAGACTCGTGATCAGTACTTGTATCCCTCTGGGGATTCATATCAATTAATAGCACAAAGCACCTGCCTATTTCCTTAAAGGAAACATCTAAGCTGTTAAAAAAAAGAGATGCACTTACCTGGGGCTTCCTCCAGCCCGTGGCAGCTGTCCTGTGCCCTCGCTGCAGCTCCGGTGGCTCCCGGTCTTCTCCGCTGCAGAACCCGACCTCACCAGGTTGGCTTCCAAGTCAGCTTCTTCTGCGCTCCATGGCGCGGGTCACGTGGTCTTTCCGACGTCATCAGGACAGTACTGCACAGGTGCAGTAGTTCTGTGCCTGCGCAGTACCATCCTGATGACGTTGGGGAAACCACGTGACCCGCGCCGTAAAACGCAGAAGATGCTGATCCAGAACCTGACCTGGCGAGGTCGGCTGTGCCAGCAGAGAAGATCGGGAGCCACCGGAGCTGCAGCGAGGACACAGGACGGCTGCTACAAGCTGGAGGAAGCCCCAGGTAAGTGGGTCTCTTTTTTTTGTCAACAGCTTGGATCACTCATAACCCTGCTGATACTTTTCTACTATCTACCTCAATTCCACTGAGCACCTTCTGCTCAGACATATATTTTTTGTAATAAATTGTTTTTCTTCAGGTTTATTCCATACTGATATCAACTTCTTATTACTGAGATATTGTGTGGCTGTTGCTAATATCATGTAAATACTCAAATAGAATACTTATAATAGAAAAGTATACCCGTTCCTACTTAAGAACGGATTCGGGTTAAGAACGAACCTTAAAGAGAACCCAAGGTGGAATTTAATAAAGTTAGTAGGGCACAGAGGCTGGTTGTGCACACTATCACCAGCCTCTGTTGACCTATTGTGTGCCCCCAGGACCCCCCTGCGCTCTGCTGTCCCGTAACAAAAACCACCATGCTAACGAAACAAAGCGTGTCGCCAGCAGGCTGTTTACCTGTGAGTGTCTATAACCGCCACTCCCCTGCCTCCTCCAAACAGCGGGAGGGAAGGGACGCGGGCGGGTAGCACCGATATAGAGGAGACAGGGGAGCGGCGGTGACAGACACTCACAGGTAAACAGCCTGCTGGCGACACGCTTTGTTTCGCTAGCATGGTGGTTTTTGTTACGGGACAGCAGAGCGCAGGGGGGTCCTGGGGGCACACAATAGGGCAACAGAGGCTGGCGATAGTGTGCACAACCAGCCTCTGTGCCCTACTAACTTTATTAAATTCCACCTTGGGTTCTCTTTAAATCCCTATCTCGTTTGTTAACCGGGGACTACCTGTACTTGTATGATAAAATGCTAAATGCTTGAAGAAGCCTGCAGGGTCAGGGACAGGGGTCAGACAGTCAGGGATGGAATCACAGAATGTATGTATGTCATATACACATACTGTACATACATTCCCTTTCACTAACTGACTGACCCTGTCCCTGAGCCTTCAGGCTTAAAGAGAACCAGATATGAAATGAAGGAAAGGTTTATACATACCTGGGGCTTCCTCCAGCCCCATACGCACGGATCGCTCCCACGCCGCCGCCCTCCGCTGCCTGGATCCGCCGGTACCAGGTCCCGTCATTACCGCGAGTTGGCCAGTCGGCCGGCTGGACGCGGCCAATTGTCCGCATCACAGGGGCTCACTCCATATATCTTTGCGTGCGGCTGCATACTGCGCAGCCGCATGCGTAAGGGTATGGAGGGAGCCCCTGTGTATGCGTACAATTGGCCGCGTCCACCGGAAGTGACGGGACCCGGTACCGCCGATACAGGAATCGGAGGATGGCGGTGTGGGAGCGATCCAGGCTTATGGGGCTGGAAGAAGCCCCAGGTATGTATAAATCCTTTTCCTATTTTAGCTGGCCATTCGTCTCTGGTTCCTTTTAAAGCTTTTAGTATTTTATCATACATTCAGCCAGCCATTATCCCAGTATCTGGGGGGAAGAAGCTCTATCAAGTGGCTGGATAGAGTACTGGTTAAACAGAGTCTGAAGCGACTTTAAAAACAAGCTTTTTACCTTATATTCTACATGGGCATGTTTGCCCCAGCTAAAACGCCACTATCCCGCGGCTGAACAAGGGGTCTTTACCCCCCCCCCCCCAATTCCCCCCCTGCAAAATCCACAGCCAACTTGGTCGTAGATTTTGCTCTTCCTGGAGGCAGAGCTAATGGCTGTTGCTCTGCCTCCATGCGCGTCTATCAACGGCGGATCTCCGCCTCTCCCCCGCCCCACTCAGTGAAGGAAGACTGAGAGGGGCGGGGAGAGGCGGCGATCAGCGCTGAGAGGCAGGGCTGCGGCCATTAGCCTTGCTTCAACAGGAAGCGATCCCCGGACACCACAGAGGGGACTTGGGGGGGGGTAAAGACCCCTCGTTCTGACGCAGGATAGCGGCGTTTTAGCTGGGGCAAACATGCCCATGTAGAATATAAGGTAAAAAGCTGTTTTTAAAGTCACTTCAGACTCTCTGTAAGGACTCTGCCTCTAACATAGGAGACCGGGGTTCAAATAAATCTTCGCTCCTCCTGTTCAGTAAGCCAGCAGTTATTCAGTAGGAGACCTATAGAACACATCCCAGTGGCTGCAGCTCTGGCGCTTTGAGTCCGACAGGAGAAAAGCGCCAAATAAATGTTCTCTGTCAAGTCTCTGTGTCTATAGCACTGACATCTTCTGCAGCACATTACATTCGAGTACATAGTCATGTCACTGACTGTCCTCAGAGGAGCTCACACTCTAATCCTACCACAGTCATAGTCTAATGTCCTACCAGATCATTATTATGTATTTATATAGCACTGACATCTTCTGCAGTACATTAGAGTACATAGTCATATCACTATTAACTGTCCTCAGAGGAGCTCACAATCTAATCCTACCATAGCCACAGTCTACTGTCCTACCATATTATTATTATTATTATTATTATTATTCATATAGCACTGACATCTTCTGCAGCACTTTACTGAGTACATAGTCATGCCACTGACTGTCCTCAGAGGAGTGCACAATCTAATCCTACCATAGTCCTAATCTAATGTCCTCCCATATTATTATGTATTTGTATAGCAGCACCGATGACCATGCTCACATTCTGATGCGGGACCACGCCCTTTTTTGTGCTTTGCCACCATGGGGGGGGCGCATAAACTGTCTTTGTCCCCGGGCGCTGAAAGCCCTAGCTACGCCTCTGCTGAGAGAAGGAAGCTTGTAATCTCCCCTCCCACATTCCTGCTCCTCACTGATTGGCTTAGGGCAGAGTTCAGTGTGAAGCTGCTGAAATACGATCTATGCTGTGCTCACTTGTTTACAAAGCGAGCTAGATATGACTGTGCAGGAGAAAAAAAGAGTAAGGGAGGAAATGACATTAGGATTGGCGTCAGTCAGAGGCAATACAAATGGAAAAAGACTGAAACAGTTTTCTCTTTATTTACTACATAAAATTCACTGTGGACAGTGCAATACATATCTTACGTAAGCAGAACAAGTAGTTATCTACATATATACAGTATATATTGTTTTTTTTTTCCTTGGGTAGTATGGCTGTCCTTGCTGCATTTAAAGTACAAAAAAAAGCAAAAAACAACACACAGATAAACATATCAAAATTGTTTGATACTCACGAGCACTGGGGACCTTTGTTCCTAGCAATAGAGCATTCACCTCCGTTACATTCGAAAAAAAAGGGTGAGAGTGGGTGGCAATACGATACACAGGCTATAACACCTTCCACAGTCATGATCTTAGAGAAGAACTCTCGGAAGCCCTCAGGAATTGCAACCATGCAATCTTCTGTAGATGCTGCAAAGAATTACAGCAATAAAGGTTTAAATTAATTTACATGACATTTTTACACTTTACTGACATTTATGGTGTAAACACCCTGAGTGAAACTTGACTTTGACACTGCCCCCCTCCCCCCAGGATTTCAGCCCCCACCACTCCCCCCCCCCCCCCCCCAGGATTTCAGCCCCCACCCCTCCCCCCCAGGATTTCAGCCGACACCTCTCCCCCCCCCCCCCCCCAGGATTTCAGCCCCCACACTTGGTCATTAACCATCTTAGCGGTATGGACGAGCTCAGCTCGTCCATCACCGCCGATGGCTGCCGCTCAGGCCCTGCTGGGCCGATTTTGACGAAATAAAGAGCAGCACACGCAGCCGGCACTTTGCCAGCCACGTGTGCTGCCCGATCGCCGCCGCTCTGCGGCGATCCGCCGCGAGCAGCGGCGAAAGAGGGTCCCCCCAGCCGCCTGAGCCCTGCGCAGCCGGAACAAATAGTTCCGGCCAGCGCTGAGGGCTGGATCGGAGGCGGCGGACGTCAGGACGTCGGCTGACGTCCATGACGTCACTCCGCTCGTCGCCATGGCGACAGGAGAAGCCAAACACGGAAGGCTGCTCATTGCGGCCTTCCATGTTAATTTTGGCCGCCGGAGGCGATCGGAAGAACGCCTCCGGTGCGCCATCTAGTGGGCTTTCATGCAGCCAACTTTCAGTTGGCTGCATGAAATAGTTTTTTTTTTATTTACAAAAAACCCTCATGCAGCCGCCCTGGCGATCTTAATAGAACGCCAGGGTGGTTAAACAATACCGTCATGAGCAACAAACCAGCACATTGTGACATATTCACTAAATAGAATGGCATTTCACTGTAACCACGCGTGATGGTGCTACTCTTGAAGTTGTCGATCATTTTTGTTATCTTGGCTCCACAACAACACCTGCATTATCCAATAGCAAAGAAATAGACTCTCGCATTGGTAAAGTATCAACAACCTTTGGGAAGCTTTATGCTCGCGTTTGGAGAAACGAAAAACTTACCATTGCCACCAAAGTCCTTGTGTACCAGACTTGCATCCTGAGCACACTTTTGTATGCATCGGAGACTTGGACAACATACGCCAAACAAGAACACCAACTAATGCTTTCCACATGCACTGTCTAAGATCTATTTTAGGAGTCACATGGAAGGACAAAATGAGCAACGAGACTGTTCTCATAAAGACACACTGTACCAGTAGCATGGCAATCCTCAAACAGAGAAGACTCCGCTGGCTGGGTCATGTATATAGAATGGACCCAGAAAGATTACCTCGACAGGTTCTGTTGGGTCAAATTGCACATGCAAAAAGACCAGTGGGATGACCTATGCTTCATTTCAAGGACTCTTGCAAGTGTGATATGGATTGCTTTCACATTAATACCGGAGGCTGGGAGAAACGTGCTGACATTAGATCCTTATGGCGCAAGACCTAAGTACTGGCACTAAAAGACATGACGAAGTCTGGTTCAAAAATCTAAAGCAGAAAAGACTTTGCAGCCCTTTTGGTCGCACTGACTGATTAACATTTTATCTGTGATAAGAAGAAATGCTGTGCTGCTGTTGGCTTATTAGCCACAAGAGAAGAAGAGAAGATGTGGCAACACTAACAAATGATACTCACAGACGTAGCAACGACGTGGTTACTTAGCGCCTGTTACACTACCAACACACCATTACGGTACTTAGATGACAGGGGCTGCAATTGTTTATGTTTTGTTGTCCCTCCTCCCTACAATGCAAGCTGCTCTGGGATTTCAGACATGCATGGCTGTAAAGCACTTGTGCCTAAAACGGTTGCGCTGACAATCATTGCAAGATGGTTAAAGGTAGAAATTACTGATTGTGCACGTGCAAAGATGGATTAATATGTAATGGGGCCCTCAGCAAGGTAGCTGATTTGGCAACCCTTGTGGTTCTTTTGGTAATTTAAAAAGATGGCAGGTGGGCCCCTTGACACCCATTAGGCCCCAGGCACCTGCTTAGGCTGCCTGATGGATGATCTTGCTTGAAGGTCTGGGGGGAAAGCGTGACGACTGGTTTGAGGGTGCTGTGGAATGAATGAGAACAGAGAGAATTGCGGGAGTGGTGGTGGTGGGGGGGGGGGGGGCAGGGCAGTGAGGAACGAGGAGGCAAAGGGGTGGGTGGGCATTAAGATGGGCTTTCTGAATATCAAAACATGGCACATTGAATTTGTTTTTTTCATGGAAGATAGCTGCTGGGAAAAACACATGCATTAAAACACACAGAAGCACACAGCGGGATCGATTCACTAACCGGTGATAACTCAGTTATCACATGTTAAGGCTTTGCACGTGCAAACTTGCGTGCTAAGCATTTTGCACGTGCAAAGCTTATGTTGTTCGTGTGCTAAGTTTTAGCGTGTGTACAACATGCACTTTGCACTTGATAACTATGGCACTTTGATTGTTAACCTATTAGAGTGTATGCTTAGCACGCCAGTGCTAAGCTGGTTTGCATGCGATGTAATGCGCGCAAAACTTTACGTGTGGAAACTAGAAATCCATGCAGAACTGTCTCAGACATCCTAAGAAATCACTAAATAGTGCAGATTCCTTCTTAAACTGTTAGGAATAGGAGGAGCTAGGAAAGTCTCTCAGACAGTGCAGTCTGTGAGGGAAATTGCTGTTGCTGAGTAGAGATGGCCCAAACGGTTCACCCGGCGGGTAGTTTTCATGAATTTCAGCTGTTCGCGTCCGCGGTGGGGAACACATAGTGCATTCGACCCGCCTCCTATACCTTGTCAGTGGGCTAAACTTTGGCCCTCTACATCACAGTCAGCAGACACATGGCAGCCAATCAGGCTGCACTCCCCCACGGACTCCTCCTCCCCCCCCCCAATAAAAACCCAGCAGCGTTGGCCATGTTCTCAGTCTCTGTCTGCTGCTGTTGTGAGAGAAAGGGAGTGACATTGGTGGAGATAGGGAAAGTGTTAGTTAGGCTGTTGTTAGCTTGCTAGCTTGCTCCTTGCTGAAATTTGTTGCTGAAAGCACCCCAAAAAGGATCTTTTGCGGGCTAATATTCTTATGATGTGTTTTTTTTTAATTGTGTGACACTAAGGCTGCGTTTCCACTAGTGCGAATTCGCATGCGTTTTTGTATATCTTTGTCGATATGCAATATATCAGTGCCTGTGTGCTTTTACATTAATTTTACATGACACCGTATGCACATTTGCATGAAAATTCACATAGCAAAAACACATGCAAATTTCCTATTAATTGCATTACATGCGAATCGCACACTAGCCTTGCGGTGTGCAAATTCTGATGGCTCTGCTTTGCAGATTTTTCCTGCACAGTAAAATGCTCAGTTTTCCTGACAAGTGGAAACAGGCCCATTGACTATTATTGGCTATGCGATTCTGCATGCAGAAAACGCATGCAGATTCGCTCTAGTGGAAACGGGCTGTGACACTGCATAGCACTGCGTAATATGTTGGCGCTTTATAAATAAAATAAATAAATAGATACAGCCCTGTCTGTCGCAGCTGGCCCTTGCTGTACTACTATGCCAGCACACTATATTATACCATTGCATATCTTTCCACTGTATTTTTGATTGAACTTACTAAAGCATAGCTCTCTTTGTGGGTGACACTGCATAGGTACAGCCCCCAGTTCCCAGCTGGCATTTGTAGTCCGCCACTGTCTGCCAGCACACTGTATCATACCAATGCATATCTTTCCACTGTATTTGTGATTGAACTTACTCTTCCATAGCTCTCTGTGTGGGTGACACACATACAGCCCACAGAGATACAGGGACAGCTAGCTAGGCTGTTCTTTATTGCTGAAAACACCCCAAAACAAAAGCCCTATTAAAGGCTCATGTTGTGTGTGTGTGTGTGTGTGTGTGTGTGCGTGCGTGTGTGTGTGTGTGTGTGTGTGTGTGTGCGTGTGCACGCACGCGTGTGCGTGTGTTTGAGACACTGCATACAGGACAGGCCACAGTCATTTCTGGGCCTTTCAGTTATACTATCCTCTTCTATCTATTACAAGCCAACACACTCTGTCTATCATCATAAGCAGTGCTTAGCTGGCAACTGTATTTGTGATTTAAAATACTATAGGATACGTCTGTGTGTGTGTTAAAGTACACAGCCCTGTAAGACACACACACACAGCTGCTGTGTATTTGACACTGATTGTGTGCCTCTTTGTTATTACACACACTGTCTACCACTATTGAATATTGTTAGTACTACTGCGCATACCCCCAATATGGAAAGAAATAACAGGCAGAGGTAGGACACCATGCAGGTCTGTTCTAGGCCGTGCTGGGATCCCAGAAGACAAGATGAACAGAGGAACAGTTCAGAGTGGGAGACAGAGAGAAGGAGGAGGAGACGAGTTGCCGTAAGAAGCAGGGGGAGCTCGTCGGAAACAGCTCGTGACAGTGTCCGACGGCGTGTTTCGCCACCTAGGGACACGCCCTTCAACGCCAGCTGCTGCCACCACTAAAATGTCGTTAACCCAGAACTCACCAGTGTGGACATTTTTTTGTGTGTCTGCCTCAGATTACAGCAATGCATTGCCATCTGTACTATCTGCCACCAAAAATTGAGTCAGGGAAAAAGCAACGCCCACCTAGGAACAACTACTTACGAAGGCACTTGATCAAGAAGCACAAACACCAATGGGATGAGCACATGAGGAAAAGCAGAATGCAAACGTAAAGCCACCCTCCACCTCCTCTTCCTCCTCCGGGTGCAGCATCCTCAGCCACTTTATCCTCTGCTGCCCTGGAACTTTCACAGCCTCCCTCTTCCACTCTGCCACTCACGTTGATCAGTTCCTGCTCCTCTGCCCACAGCAGCCAGGTGTCCGTTAAGGAAATATTTGTGCAGAAGAAGCCAATGTCTGCCAGTCACCCCCCTGCCTGGCGTCTGACAGCTGGTTTGGCGGAACTGTTAGCCTGCCAGTGCCAGCTGTTACCATACAAGCTGGTGGACTCTGAAGCCTTCTGAAAATTTGTAGCGATTGGGACACCGCAGTGGAAGATACCAGGCTCCAATTATTTTTCCGAAAAGGCGATACCCAAACTGTACACTACTTACTCTCCCTGATCCATGTATACATACGCAAGATGTTTTAAAGCACTTTATGCCTCCAGTTTAGCAATGCAATGTGGTTTCTGCCCTGTAGGAATTATAGCCCTACTCTGCGTCAAATACGGAATTTTCCGTAAGACTTTTGGCATGTATCCCACTTCGACATGCCCCCTCCAGGTGTTAGACCCCTTGAAACAACTTTTCCATCACTTGTGGGCAGAAATAGTCCCTGTATGTTTTCAAATTCACCTGCCCATTGAAGTCTATGGTGGTTCACCCGAACTCGAACTTTTGCAGAAGTTCGCGTTTGCAGTTTGGGACATCTCTACTGCTGAGTTAACCAATACATCTGCTGTCAGCAGGCTCTGAGTGAGGGGGGAGGAGCCCTTCACAAATCACATCTAGCCTGCACTGTTGCACTATCTGGAGAACTGCTATGAAGCACTTCTTAATCTGCAGCAGTTTAGGGATGGAACTGTAGTGCAGCTCTGGAAATCTACGCTAAACTGCTGCTATTATGTAGGATTTGAGAAGTTTCTTACTATCATGCAGAACAGTCCCCCCTACTGGTTAGAACAGTTTAAGAAGAAAAAACTGTCGGTAATGCTTTAATAAATCTGCCCCTGAGATGTATTGCAGTGCGGCGTCATTGCTGTATTCTAACACAGCATTCTGCACTTCAGTTGGCGTTCACTGTGCGGTCAGTGCGTTATAGCAGTGTGCGGCACCCCAATGCACTGCATTCAGTGTGTTACTGCAAAACGCACCCGTTAACAGTGACAGTGAAGAGGAAAGCTTATCTGTAGATCCAATAAGTGGCTCCCCCACTCTCCCTACACCAGAATGCTAATCAATATAAGGATATTTACATTACATTTCCATTTCCTTGACTAACCATTGCATAATATACCTAATTAAAATACCAACTATACTTACTATACTTCTCAAAATACAACACTAAAAGAAAATTTGTAACAAACAAAAACCCTCGTGAGGGGGAAGCCTCTGCATCCTAATGAGGCTTCCTGCGGCGACCCCCCCGAACTGTGGCGGGTTACATTTTTATCTACCACAATCCAATGCAATAGTGGCTTTTCATTCGGACTAAGGAGTAAACAGCAGAGCAAATCGTTTGGGCTCGGCTATTTACACCTTGGGCCGAATGAACAACCGCTACTGCGCCTGCGCAGGATGGCGGTAGGTAAATATTGCCTGTCGCTTGTCAGGCTTTGTTGAGGAAGTTTTGGAGGAGCCAGCGCTGGATTCCCCCAGGCTACAGAGGACGGGGAAGCCTCATTGGGATCCTGAGGCTTCCCCATTCCGAGGTAAGTATCTCCCAGAGGAAGATTTTTTTGTTTCAGGTTCTCTTTAACCTCTTGAGGACTGCTGTGTTAAACCCCCCTAAAGACCAGGCGCATTGTCATTAAATTGGCCACTGCAGCTTTAAGGCCAAGCTGCAGGACCGCAAAACAGCACACAAGTGATTCCTCCCCCCTTTTCTCCCCACCAACAGAGCTCTCTGTTGGTGGGGTCTGATCGCCCCCCCAGTGTTTGTTTGTTTATTTGTGTTTGTTTTTTTAAATAAAAACTGTGGTTTTTTTCCCCTACTGTAAACCCCCCTCCCTCCCCCCGCCGGCCAATCCCTGTGATCAGCTGTCATAGGCTTCAGCCTATGACAGCCGATCACCTCCGTGGCTCAGGAGGGGACAGCCGTGTCACACGGCTGTCCCCAGTACAGCGCTGCTGCTGATCGCAGCGCTGTAAGGGTAATTAGACGGCGATTACGCCGTCTAACAGTCTCCCGAGCGGCAATAGCCGCTCGGAGACTGAAGAGGGGGCGGAGCTCCGCCCTCCGAGAATGAGATGCGCGCGCAGTCTGCACGCGATCTCCTGCAAAACAGAGCCCTGGGACTTTACGCCAATTGGTGTTAGGCGGTCCTGGGGCTGCCGCTGCGGCCATGCCCAACGGCAAAAGGTTAACCCTGTTGATCTTCCCTTACCATCCCTTTATGTTAAATAGTTGTCTTGCTTCACGTTCCCACCTTGAAGAAGGTTACACTTTCTTAGCACCTCTACTCTATTAACCCCCCTGGCAGTATGATTATTTCCAGGTTTTATGGTCTTTTTAAAAGGTTTCAGACCCTAAAATCAGGAAAAAAGCATGCCGCCAGAGTCTCTGCAGCAGCCCTCTCACTTACCTCCCTGGTTTCCAGCGCTGCAATTTTAACTCCGTCCTCCAGGTGGCGCTGTAACTCTTTGGAGAAATAAGTGATGGTGATCTCACCACAGTGATTTAGAGCCTCGGAGGAGAAGAAGGAGATTGGCTACCGATGCCTGGATCCCCTGGGAGGTGAGTAAAAGCTCCTGCTGCATGCTCTACTGTGCATAGAGCTCCTGGCGGCTAGTCCGAGCTCAGCTTAGGATTACCGGCAGGGAGGTTTATGGATGGAACCCGATCTGTCACTGTGTAGGTCAAAAACCCAGGCAGGTTTGGATACCGCTCCACTAGACTACTGTCGTAAAATTTCTTTGACACAAGTTCCATATCACTCAACTTTTCAAACCTTCTTGGGAGCATATTAGAAGTTTATGTGTTTAATTTATCAATGTAATGTTTTATTATGTGCTCAAAGAATTGACACCTACTGTTATACATGGTCCTACTGCAATGTGTATTACAGATGAAAAAGATTACTTATCATATCTTGTGATATTTTTTGTATGTTTATAATTCTCAATAAAAAGCGATTGAATAAAAAATTATAAAAAAAACCAGTGACAGTGAAGCATATGTTTCATTGGCAGTATGCTTCACAGTATGCGACGCAAAGTGGATGATGTGCAGTGCCACTTTGCCGTTCTGTTGTGTACCGTCTGTCACAGGGAATGCAATGCAACTCCCATCTATCTTATGGCTTCATGCTATAATCATTTACAATCCATTGTTTCACTCAAAATTACACAGTTTTAGCCTTTAGGCACAGGAATCAGGTGCATGCTAGCATATCTAGAGTAGTGTTGATCGAACAGTGCTTGACACTATTCGTTATTCCCCGAATAATGGGCCGTTCGGGTTCGAGTCGAACACAGCCGAACACCGCATGGTGTTCGTGACGATGCTCTACCACGCTGCTCAAACTCCTCCCCCCTACTGTGATTGGCCGAGCGTGAACCGAACTTGGCCGAGCGTGCACCGAACTTGGCCGAGCGGTCACCCGAACACGCGGCTTGCCACGCTGCTCAAACTTCTCCCCCCTACTTTGATTGGCCGAGCGTGCACTGAACTTGGCCGAGTGGTCACCCGAACGCGCGGCTCTGCCACGCTGCTCAAACTCCTCCCCCCTACTGTGATTGGCCGAGCGTGAACCGAACTTGGCCGAGCGTGCACCGAACTTGGCCGAGCAGTCACCCGAACGCGCGGCTCGCGCTGTGATTGGCCGAGTGGGTCACGTGGTTCGGGACTATAAATACCCGAACGCGCGTTATCGAAGCCATTTGCTTTGGGGTTTAGCTTTGGGCAGGTAGGAGGGAGCGTCAGCGCACTTCCAGCCAGGCCAGCCACAGGTCCCTGGCCCCCAGCCTCACCGCTGACAGTAGCACCCACAGGGCCTCTGCCTCACACAGCACTGCTGCAGGCCTGCAGCCACAGAGAACTGAGCCTCTGCCTCACTGCTGACAGCACCACACAGCCACCCACAGAGCCCCTGCCTCACCACTGCCAGCCAGGCCAGACAGGCCAGCCACAGGGCTCTATCCTCACCACTGACAGCACCCACAGGGCCTCTGACTCACCACTGCCAGCAGGCACTGCCAGCAGAAGTGTTGCACCAAAAGACAGTAGTGGCAGCTGGGATCAGGTGTGTCTCCAAAAAACACACTGTATTGCAATTAATGTTGTCTTAGTGTTGCACCAAAAGACAGTACTTTCAGTGGCAGCTGGGATCAGTTGTCTCCAAAAAAACACACTTTATTGCATTTTACTCGTGCTTAGTGTTGTATAATAAAACAATACTTTCAGGGGAAAAATTGTGCCCACAAATAATAAAAAAAAAGTTTATTTCATCTTTGTGACAAGTAAAGAGTTACGACTACTATGAAGAAATACAGTGAAAGAGGGAGGGGCAGGGGAAGAGGTGTTTCCCCTGACGGTTCACGTAGAGGCCGTGGTGGCGCATCTAAGAAAACCCACTTAATACCGCTCATCTTGTCCAGGCAAAAAACAACCCTCAATAATCCAGAAGAACAGGACCAGTTAGTAAATTGGTTGACCTCTCAAGCATCCAGCAGCGGGTTAAGCACCAGCCCATCCTTGTCAGGCACGAGGTCCTCTGCCAGTTACAAGGAGTCAGTGGGCACAAAGGTGACACAACCAGCAGCTACACCATGCACACAACGGCCAAATAACGAGTCCGAAGAATTGTTCCACGACACAATGGGCTATTCGCAGGAGCTATTCTCATTCCCACCCCCACAAACTTCCAACTGTGAAAGGACAATGGAACAGTCACAAATCTTTCGCCCGGATTCACAAGCAGTGGATGCTGAAAATGCACCAATTACTGAAAGGCAAAGCGAGGATGAAGACACCCAAATCTCAGCGCAATGTGCGCAGGAATTTGAATCGCAGGAGGTCTGCCTAGAAGATGAGGAAGAGATGGGATTGAGGTGCGCAGAGGTTGTTCTGGGGAGCTCTACTCCGTGACTGCACACATATGAGGCAATGGAAGAGGAGGGTTTTTTGGACGATGAAGCCACAGACCCAGATTGGGAACCAGACCGTCGTCGTCGGGATAGCAGTACAGATGAGTCAGCTGAAGAACCCACTGCTGCAAGAGTTCGTGTTGTGCCACAAAGTAGTCAGGGAATATCGGCCACAACAAACGCACAAGTGAGACGCAAAAGAGGCACGCACCAAACTCCCAAGCAAAGCAGTAGGTCCTCCAAAGTCTGGTCTTTCTTTGAAGACAGCAGGGAGGATGTAACCATGGTGATTTGCAAGGTGTGCAGGAACACACTGAGCAGGGGAAAAAATGTCAACAACCTCACCACCACCAGCATGCGCCGGCACATGGAAGCCAAACATAGCACTCTGTGGTCAAGCGCGCAAGGCCAGGGTACCCGCTCGCTTCCAGCCCCCAGCAACACTGCCTCCGTTGTGGACACCAGACCCTCCTCAGCAGCCCAGTCATTACGTGGTGGCCAACCATCCGTAGTACCCAATGTCAGTTTCAGTAATAGTGCTCTTGACTGTTCCCAGTCAGTGTTAAAGTTGGCAAAGCTGAGACACATCCCTTGCCTGGCCCACATTCTGAACCTAGTTGTTCAGCGGTTCCTGAGGACATACCCAGGCATGGCGGATCTTCTGCTGAACGTGCGACGAGTGGCAAAACATTTCCAAAAGTCCAGTACCGCTTCGGGCGCACTCACCAAGTTGCAGCAGCGATTCAGTCTACCCAACCATCGCTTGGTGTCTGATGTCCCCAAGCGGTGGAATTCTACGCTGCACATGCTAGGCTGCTAGCACGCCTTTGCAGTAGTCCAGTACATGATGGAGCAGTACCGAGGTTTATCTAGTCAGCTGCCAATCTTCTGTGGATCTTTTCTGACACCCAGGCAGCAGCCCACAGAACAGCAATCACACTGTTCCACCTCCAACACCACTCGCCTGCAGAGGATGGTCAAGGACTACATGTCAGATGGCGTAGCCGTGTTCAACAATCCATCAGTCCCCTTTAACTATTGGGTCTCTAAGCTAGACACCTGGCACGAACTGGCAATGTACGCAGTAGAGGTGCTGGCTTGCCCTGCAGCCAGTGTTATATCCGAACATTGTTTCAGTGCAGCCGGAGGCATCATTACAGATAGGCGTATTCGCCTCTCCACAGCAAATTCAGACCGTCTGACACAAATTAAAATAAATAAATCGTGGATTGGAACCCCCCCCCCCCCCTGACCAAGCAGCACCCTGAACATCTGTGCTGGGTTAGCGTGCAATTTTCAGGAATATCTCATTTCTATTACATTTATCACTGCATGGCGACAAAATGCATTGCTTTACGCATGCATTTTGTCCTCATGCCAGGCCTGGGTTGTGTCTCAAAGCGTGGCCTTGCTCTCCTGTACCTCCTCTTCTATCCTGTGTGCTGGGTTAGCGTTGTCGGTCCCATTGGTACTACGACAGCTTTTCAGGATCTCATTTGATCCCCCCCCCCCCCCCCACACTATTCCCAAGCCATTTTGCAGAAGTTTCCCTCATTTTTTGTGGTTTTTCTGGCCTGCAAAGCAGGAATATTCGGGTCTCTATTGACTTCGAGTGTGCCGAATATCTGGACCATGTTCGGCCAAACCGAACCCAAATATCTGGATAACACTAATCCAGAGGCGTAATTAGGGGTTTCAGCACCCGGGGACATAGACAGTTTTTGCACCCCCCCCCCCCCCCCCAGACAAAATGGGCATTGCCACCCATCAGAATGTTTTCATGGTCATGGGTGGAGTCAAATGTACAAATGCAATATAAGTATGGCCATTTGTGCCCCCCTTCCCTCTGTTTAGATAGCTTAATGTGCCCCCTTCTCCAATTCAGATAACCTGATGTGCCCCCCTTTAGTTAGCCAGATGTGCCCCCCTTTAGTTAGCCAGAAGTGCCCCGCCTCTCCTCCATTTAGACAGGCAGATGTTCCCCCTCTTTAGATAGCCAGATGTGCCCCACTTTTTCTGCTGCTATTAATGTTTCTGCACTTCTCTGTAGAGGGAGGGAGAGAAGCAGAGGCACTTCAGCCAGTCACTGAGCTGCTTCTCCCAGACTTGGGGGTGCAGTTACTGTGCTGAGTGCCCTCACAGTGCTGCACCCGGGGACATATGTTCCCCCTTGCCCACCCATAGCTACTCCTCTGAGCATATCCTAAAATGTGGAGTTACGGACTCTCTATGTCTGTAAAATGGAGTTATTGTCGCCAGGACCAGCCGCACTGAGGGCCATTTTCCACCATATGCGCCAGTTTTTCATTCATCGGTAATGAAGATAAACAATGGATAATTCCACTAACATCGGGTGTGTACAGTCACAACATGATGATTACTAAAGATCCATCATGTTGGGTCTTTAGGGTGTCCGACACCCAAACACTACACAATGCAATTGTTCTCACTGCTCCCATGCCCGTCAGAACCTGTGCTCTTCGTCCCTCCACCCCACAAAGGCTGATGATGCATATATATATATCATCATGGCTGCTCTGTTGCCCGGTCCCCTTTATGATCCCTTGGGCGACATAGCCCAATCTTCAGGACATCTTCAGGTGAGTATGCAGCTTTAGGCACAAATTAGGAGTGCTGAAACATTGTGGACAAGGCACTGCGACTTTCTGTCTGCCTTTTCCATATGAACTTTCCATTTCCCGTTGTCCTGCCGCTTCCTTTGTCATGGCTGAATCAGTGAAGAGTCAAGCCTTTAAAGAGGAACTCCAGTGAAAATAATGTAAAAAAAAAAGTGCTTCATTTTTACAATAATTATGTATAAATGATTTAGTCAGTGTTTGCTCATTGTAAAATCTTTCCTCTCCCCAATTTACATTCTGACATGTATTACACGGTGACATTTTTACCGTGGGCAGGTTATGTAGCTGCTGCTAGCTGTTTTGGCTGTTAGAGACAGCTGTAAACAGCTAATTCCTGTTTGTGAACCTTATTACATTGTAACAAACTGCCAAAAGTACCGCGGTCCCAGAGCTTCTTGTGGGAGGTGTTTCAGCACAATATCAGCCATACAGCGCCCCTGATAATCTGTTTGTGAAAAGCAATATATTTCTCATGTAAAAGGGGTATCAGCTACTGATTGGGATAAAGTTCAATTCTTGGTTGGAGTTTCTCTTTAAGCACTTACCTGCTGCTCTAACAGTGTTGTTTATGGATGCACACAGGGTTCCAAATAGGGGATAAGAACAGTCTTCTAGAAAAGAATTACAAAAAATAAATATATTAAGCATTTGCATACGGTATATATTACTGCTGATCATACTGTAAGAATTGGACTGTTTGAAATTCTCAGCTTGCTTTTGTTAAGCAGCCATTCCACATGCTCCGAAAACAAAAGACTTCACCTCCTGCCTAACTGACCTTAAAGAGAAACTCCGACCAAGAATTGAACTTTATCCCAATCAGTAGCTGATACCCCCTTTTACATGATAAATCTATTCCTTTTCACAAACAGACCATCAGGGGGCGCTGTATGGCTGATATTGTGGTGAAACCCCTCCCACAAGAAACTATGAGTCCATACTCCTGGCAGTTTCCTGTCTGTGAACCTTGCTGCATTGTGGGAAATAGCTGATTACAGCTGTTTCCAACTGCCAAAAAAGCATGCAGCAGCTACATCATCTGCCAACAGTAAAAATGTTGCCATGTAATAAATGTCAGAATGTAAATCAGGGATTTAAAATATTTTACAATGGGAAAACACTGACTAAATAATTTATACATAATTCTTGTAAAAATGAAGCACTTTTTTATTACATTATTTTCACTGGAGTTCCCCTTTAAGGTGGAGATACAGTTTAAATCTGCTTTCAGCCAATGACACTGAGCCTCGTAAAAGGGAAGTGATGTGTGGTGAGGGGGTGGAGTCAAGGAGTATATTGTCTTTGAGCATGCTGCTTCTAGGGGCTTTTGCTGGAATCTGCTGCTGGGCTGCTATCTGGGATCATGGCTGGGTAAGACTGTATGGGTGTCTGTAATCAGAGGCGTATCTAGAGGGGTGCAGGCATGGCTTATGCCATGGGCGCCACAGCACCATGGGCGCCATACCTGCTTCTGTGCTGGGCTGCAATGCCTGCTTTTGTGCTGCGCTGCCATGCTTGCCTCCGTGCCTCCCCTCATATAAGATTCATTCCTTTATCCGGGGTACATGGCAGTAGTAGAAAAGAGGACAGAGAGGGAAGAAGAGATATTTCTAGAAAAGTTACTTCAGCAATGTCACGAGTCAAAAAAAAAAAAACACAGGCAGCCATAACACATGTATGTGAGAAAGTATGCTGTTTTTAGACGGGAAGGGGGCTCTAACGGGAGGGAGCGGGGAGGAGGGGCGCAATTTTTGTGTTTGCCATAGGCTCTATATTACCCAGGTACGCCCCTGTCTGTAATATGGTATGTATTTTATAAGATCTTGGGGAAGCTTCAAGCTGCATTAAACTAGGAATTAATGTATAAATTATGGGCATTGTTTTCAATGGGTAATGCGTAACATTGTTGAATTACTCTGTACTTGTTGCTTACTGTAATACATCAATGTCTGTACCTGTATCGCAAAAATATCACATGCAATATAAACTTTATTTATACTGTTGTTGATGTGTATTTCTTTGTCAAACGACCACCTAGAATTTACGAGAACTAGATATTGTTGTCTTTATTAACCACCCTGGCGTTCTGATTAAATCGCCAGGGTGGCTGCGGGAGGGTTTTTTTTAAATAAAAAAAAAACTATTTCATGCAGCCAACTGAAAGTTGGCTGCATGAAAGCCCACTAGAGGGCGCTCCGGAGGCGATCTTCCGATCGCCTCCGGCGCCCAGAATAAACAAGGAAGGCCGCAATGAGCGGCCTTCCTTGTTTCGCTTATATCGTCGCCATAGCGACGAGCGGAGTGACGTCATCGACGTCAGCCGACGTCCTGACGTCAGCCGCCTCCGATCCAGCCCTTAGCGCTGGCCGGAACTTTTTGTTCCGGCTACGCTGGGCTCAGGCGGCTAGGGGGGCCCTCTTTCGCCGCTGCTCGCAGCGAATCGCCGCAGAGCGGCGGCGATCAGGCAGCACACGCGGCTGGCAAAGTGCCGGCTGCGTGTGCTGCTTTTTATTTCGTTAAAATCGGCCCAGCAGGGCCTGAGCGGCAGCCTCGTCCAGACCGCTCAGCTGGTTAATATCCCATTGTTGATACAATATTTTCAGCAATATCCGATTTCTTACAATACAGAGGAAATTAGTTAAAACTAAAAGAAGAAAAAAAAAATCTCAGGCAAAAGCATAAGCTGTAGAGACCATTACTTAGATGAGTGAGCAAACTCATGAGCAGGGATGCTCATCCGGATCCTGACCATTTTTCCGCTATCCGGGTCGGATCCGGATTCCGGATACCTGGGCCAAAATCCGGATAGCTCTATGCGGATATCTGGCCGCATAATCCGGATACCCGAGGATATCCGACGCATGTCCGGATCCGGGTACTGTAACTAAGGAGATGATGTCATTGAGCCAATCAGAGGGCTCCCAGCCAATCAGAGGGCTCCCAGCAGAAGCCCTAGCAACCAATCACAGAGGGGAACTCTGGCCAGCCCCACCTAACCTCATTGAGCCAATCAGAGGCCTCCCAGCCTAAGCCCTGGCACCCAATCACAGAAGGGAACCCTGGCCAGCCCCCCTGTGTAGTAAGGAGGGCTGGCATGATGAGACAGATCGTCCTTGCTTGTGTGGCTGGCTGGTTGGTCACTGACAGACTTGCTCCAGTGCTGTTGGCTTAGCAAGTGCTGCCTGTATACAGTGATAAACCTAAAGCTTTGAGCAGGCCCGCCATCAGGGGGGGACATCCGTGACTCCCGTCACGGGCCCGGCCCTGCAGGGGGGCCCCATCCCCGCCGCGGCCCTGGCGGGTGCCGCCCGGCCGCCGCTCAACCCCCCATGACCGCTGCTCCCTCCCTCCCTCCATCCCTCTAACCGCCGCCGCCTCCACCTAGTCAGACCCCGATCAGACGGCGACAATAGTGCGGGCGCTAGGACCCAGCGCCCGCACTGATATGCGGAAGTGACGTCACTTCCGCATATAGAGCGGGTGCGTCCAGCGCCCGCTCTGGTCGGGTCGCCGCTGATCTTGAGGTCTGACGCTGGGCAGCACTCACTGGCAAGGTAGGGGAGGCAGCGGAGGCGGCGACGACGACGACGGCGGCAGCGGCTGGGGGGGGGCGGCTCCCTGTCACTCGCTCACTAGCTAAAGGGCCTCCCTGTCATTCACTCACTACTTAAAGGGCCTCCCTGTCACTCACTCACTACTTAAAGGGCCTCCCTGTCACTCACTCACTACCTAAAGGGCCTCCCTGTCACTCACTCACTACTTAAAGGGCCTCCCTGTCACTCACTAGCTAAAGGGCCTCCCTGTCACTCACTCACTACTTAAAGGGCCTCCCTGTCACTCACTCACTACTTAAAGGGCCTCCCTGTCACTCACTCACTACCTAAAGGGCCTCCCTGTCACTCACTCACTACCTAAAGGGCCTCCCTGTCACTCACTCACTACTTAAAGGGCCTCCCTGTCACTCACTCACTACCTAAAGGGCCTCCCTGTCACTCACTCCCTACTTAAAGGGCCTCCCTGTCACTCACTCCCTACTTAAAGGGCCTCCCTGTCACTCACTCACTAGCTAAAGGGCCTCCCTGTCACTCACTCACTACTTAAAGGGCCTCCCTGTCACTCACTCACTACTTAAAGGGCCTCCCTGTCACTCACTCACTACTTAAAGGGACTCCCTGTCACTCACTCCCTAAAGGGCCTCCCTGTCACTCACTCACTAGCTAAAGGGCCTCCCTGTCACTCACTCACTACTTAAAGGGCCTCCCTGTCACTCACTCACTACCTAAAGGGCCTCCCTGTCACTCACTCACTACCTAAAGGGCCTCCCTGTCACTCACTCACTACCTAAAGGGCCTCCCTGTCACTCACTCACTACCTAAAGGGCCTCCCTGTCACTCACTCACTAGCTAAAGGGCCTCCCTGTCACTCACTCACTAGCTAAAGGGCCTCCCTGTCACTCACTCACTAGCTAAAGGGCCTCCCTGTCACTCACTCATTAGCTAAAGGGCCTCCCTGTCACTTACTCACTAGCTAAAGGGGCTCCCTGTCACTCACTCACTACCTAAAGGGGCTCCCTGTCACTCACTCACTACCTAAAGGGGCTCCCTGTCACTCACTCACTACCTAAAGGGGCTCCCTGTCACTCACTCACTACCTAAAAGGGCTCCCTGTCACTCACTGCCTAAAGGGCTCCATGTCACTCACTGCCTAAAGGGCTCCATGTCACTCACTACCTAACCTGGGGGTCCCTGTCAGAATCCAGGTGAGAGGTGTCTACCATAATAAGGGGGCATTCTGCCTATTTATGTGAAATGCTGTCTATTTATGTGCCTCATGACTGCTGAATTTGTCTTGTTGGGGGCCTAATGATTGAATTTTTACTTGTTGGGGGCCTCATGATTTGTTGGGAGCCTCAAGATTGCTGAATTTGTCTTGTTGGGGGCCTCATGATTTGTTGGGGGTCTCACGATTGCTGAATTTGTCTTGTTGGGGGCCTCATGATTGCTGAATTTGTCTTGTTGGGGGCTTCATGATTGCTGAATTTGTCTTGTTGGGGGCCTCATGATTGCTGAATTTGTCTTGTTGGGGGCCTCATGGTTTGTTGGGGGCCTCATGATTGCTAACTGCGAGACTATGGGAAAAGCTGAATCATTACCATATGAGACAATAGCATTAAACCTACTTTTTTAGCTTTTTTAAACAGAAAATAAAACTGGGAGGTTCTAAAAAAATGATGGAGCACTTCCTCCTTCCGGCTTGAAGGAGGAAGTGCTCGATATCGAGGCTTGCAACGCGTCCATTCGGACACTTGCACCTCGTTGAAACGCTGGGTGGAGTACGGCGTTCTGGGTAATTAACCCCGCCGCATCTAGCCACTCAGCTGTGGCAATTAGAGCTAACTTGAATCACGAGTATCCACCGTGGTTATTCGTGATTAATTTGTGGACAGCAAGCCTCCAACTAGCTCTGCCAACATGTAATGGCTACGCACATTTCTCAGTTTGTGTGTGGGGGGGGGGGGGGGGCCCGGACTGATGATTTGTGAGGGGCCCCAAAATTTCTGATGGCGGCCCTGGCTTTGAGTGCTAAACACCTTCACTACACTATTGTTCTATTGTTTTTTTAGCTAGGTAGCTTGTAATTGTTTGATTTCATTCACTCAGTTAGGTCCTGTCTTTATCTGTGTGTGCTATGCTGTGCAGGCCAGCAGGACAGTATAGGTTAGGGAATAGGATTACTGTGTTATTGTATTGTAGTTAGTACTGAAGTCAGTTGTTAGGCCTGGTGCACACCAAAAACCGCTAGCAGATCCGCAAAATGCTAGCAGATTTTGAAACGCTTTTTCTTTTTCTGTAGCGTTTCAGCTAGCGTTTTGCGGTTTTGTGTAGCGGTTTTGGTGTATTAGATTTCCTGTATTGTTACAGTAAAGCTGTTACTGAACAGCTACTGTAACAAAAACGCCTGGCAAACCGCTCTGAAGTGCCGTTTTTCAGAGCGGTTTGCGTTTTTCCTATACTTAACATTGAGGCAGAAACGCATCCGCAATCCAAAATCTGCTGCAGCCCGGGAGTATGCGTTTCTGCAAAACGCCTCCCGCTCTGGTGTGCAACAGCCCATTGAAATACATTACCCTAGCAGATCCGCACCCGCAGGCGGATCGCAAACCGCAGCGGAAACGCTCTGGTGTGCACTAGGCCTTAGAGAGTAGTACTGTGCACGGTTGGCGCTACCATAGAGGCAAAGGGGGCAATTGCCCGAGGGCCCCAGAGCTTGTAGGGGTCCCCCGTGGCTACAAGAGAAAAACATTTTTTTCAAAAAGACCTTATAGTTTTTGAGAAAATCGATTTTAAAGTTTCGAAGGAAAAAAGTATACTTTTAAATGCGGTAGATGTCACTTTTAGTAGCAAACCTAAAGGTAGTGTAATTTTACATGCATTAAAAGAAAGCGCAATACATTTCCTGACGGCGTTTCCAGGGGGCCCATACGCAGCTTTGGCCAGGGATTGCTATACAGCCGCAATATGGCTGCATGAAGATCCCTGGCATTTTTTCCTATTTTCCCAATTTCTTTTTTTTTTATGTTTAGAGTGTGGTCATTTTTTTTTTAATTATGTGGGGTCCCCCCTCCTGAAACTTTTTAACCCCTTGTCCCCCCATGCAGGCTGGGGTAGCCAGAATGTGGAGCTCCAACCGATTGGGGCTTCGCACCCTGACTATACCAGCTGCAAAAAAGGTCCCCTAATGCCGATTTTTGTTCCGGGGTATCTATTGGGGGGGGGGGGGGGGGCTCAGGTTTATTTTGCCCTGGGGCCCCATTGTTGCTTAAACCGGCCCTGGTACTGTGTTAGCTTACTACAGATTACTGCAGTGCTGCTGTGCTGAGCATTGTCAGTGTGACAGTTAGACAGATAGTGTGCACTGTCTGTCCTCTACTCTGCGGCCTGTCACTCCATGATGATTTGATGTAAAGTCCAACCCCGATTTTATTAAAGTAAAAGTACCCCACATCATCTGGTGACATCATCACGTATAAGTTGTACTATGTCTGCTGGCACCGGCAGCCGGGGGAGGGGCAACAAGGGCAAGAGGACAGGGAGCAACATTATGGCCACCTTCAGAAGTAGGGATGCTCAAATTCGGCTTCGGGAGATATCCGGATTTTTGCTATCCGGATATCTCCCACTAATGCTGTGCGGGCTGGGCAGGGGGGGGGGGGGGGGGTCAAGCTTACCTCTCTGACGTCTTCTTCGGTCGTCCCTCGGCGCCTCCCACGATGCGCTGCATGCGCGTCACGTGATTACAAACACTTCCTCCTTCAACCCGGAAGGAGGAAGTGTTTGTAATCAGGTGACCGCCGCTTGGAGCACATCGTGGGAGGCGCCGAGGGACAACCGAAGAAGACGTCAGAGAGGTAAGCTTGACCCCCCCGCCCAGCCCGCACAGCATTACTGGGAGATATCCGGATAGCAAAAATCCGGATATCTCCCGAAGCCGAATTTGAGCATCCCTGCTCAGAAGGTATGCCGTGTCAGTGTCGACCCCAGCGGGCAGCCTACCCTCAGTCAGCGAGCTTTTCACTCCAGG
Source organism: Hyperolius riggenbachi (assembly GCF_040937935.1). Classification (NCBI taxonomy): domain Eukaryota; kingdom Metazoa; phylum Chordata; class Amphibia; order Anura; family Hyperoliidae; genus Hyperolius; species Hyperolius riggenbachi. The sequence continues at coordinate 46,206,441 of NC_090648.1, forward strand.
CACCATGATTGAACTCAGGGCTGTTAGCCACAAGGAGTTCGAGGAGGATGTTCTGGGTTTTGAGGAGGGGGGTATGATGTTGATGATGGGATGAAGGACCGTGACTACCATCCACAGGATGGGGATGTCAGCTCTGACTCTGAGGAGGAGGATGCGGCGGTGGGTTTGGCACGGAGGATCAGCATTGCAGACAGTGGCCGTGGAATGCGGGACCCACATCCTTCTGCCTCTACCACCAGCCGCACCACTCAACTCCCAACCGCCACAGGGAGAAAAGCCGCAGCATCCCATTCAGGCCGCAGGGGAATCTTCACCTCCCCAATCTGGCAGTTTTTCACTCTGCCCTCATTGGACAGTAAGTTTGCCATATGCAATGTGTGCAAACTACAGATGAGCAGAGGTTGTGACCCCTACAAGTATGGCACTTCCAGCTTCATCACCCATCTGGCCAAAAAACATGGTGTTGAGCATGAGGAGTTCAAGAGGCTGAAGCAAGCTGACGCTGGCTCCCACCGCCACGGTGCCACAGGCCACTGCTACTGATACCACCACCTATATTCAACCCAAAACACAATTTCGGTGTCATTTTTTGGAGGTGTCTGGGCTGAAAACTGTCATGTCCCAGTTGTGCGATTGGACTTTGGACACAATGTCGGCTGCACGACCGCTGTCTGGAACCTAGTCCTGATGTTAATTGACAGTTTTTTTTTTTTTTTTCATTTTATGTCCACCAAATAATATATTAGTGTTTCCCTTTAAAAAACATGATGCTACATGCATCATTTACCCTAAAACCCCTTTTTAAAGCTATTTAAAGGGCACTTCCGGTTTTTCTATCCGGGTACCCGAATAGGTCGGGTATCCGCGGGTAATGCGGCCGGGTATCCGCGTTCATGCAGATATCCACAAGGTCGGATCCGGATATCTGGGTACCCGGATCCAAATTCATTCGGGTATTAAAAAGTACTACCTGAGCATCACTGCTCATGAGTTATGTGCTGGGGAAGTTACTGGTTTATTTCTAGCTAGTGGGAGAAGTGGTGAGCCCCATGGTCCAGTATAGTTGGACAAATAAATATCTTAAGATTACTTGCATAGGCAGGCCTGGATTTACATCACGGGAGCCTATAGGAACAGATGTCCTGGCACCCTAGACTCCGCCCTCCATGGACCTACAAACCCTCCCACAGATCTGCACCGCAAGTGTGCTGACTGGTCCAACTGTCAATTCTTTCTTACTTCCTTTGCCCGACATAGGTAGCCACTGGTGCCCCTTAGTATTAGGTAACCAGAGCTATCCTCGGTATTAAGTAGCTAGAGGTACCCCCGACTGAAGAGGGATCTTGTCAGTGGAATGCAGAGACCCGGGTGAGTAAGCTCTCCTTCACACTCCGCTCGGGACTCTGCATAGGGAAGAAGGCACTTGGGGTGGGCAGTGAGCCACCATTTCATCATCAGACGCCTGTAGGCACGTGCCTACAGTGCCTTATGGTAATTCTAGCCTTGTGTAAGTAATATACTCACAAGGGTGAGTTGCAACAATTTGCAACCACTGTCTGAGCCTGTGGGAAAATAACCCCCCCCCCCCCCCCCCTCAGTATCCCAGGGCTGTTGGTGCAGATGCTGGTCGGTCGCTCTCCTGATTAAGTTCTGAGGAGACCAAGGTCCTTGTTACTAGGATCCCCTTGGGATATAGGCTGTGCTAAGATCACTGATATACTACTAATAAATGTTATGTAAATGAGAAGTGTAGCTTCTTACCTTCTCAGAAGGACAAACCATTACTAATGGAAAAGAAATAGGGATGCTCATTCGATTCCCGAGGAAATTACATTTCTGCATTTCCGATCCAAAAATGGAAATTGGAAATCGTATTTCTGTGGCATTACCGCAACTCAGTAATTTCAATTACAATCACAGTCCAGAACGCGGAAGTATTTGGCCGATCAGAGAATGGAAAAAATGACCAAAAAAAGACTCCTTCAAAATTAGAAAATGGACTTCTGCATAAATACAGCATTACCCTAACTTGGTAATGTTAGCTCAATCACAGGACTCAGAAGCATTGGACCAATCAGAGAATGAAGAATCAACTAAGAAGTATTTGCCCAGTCAGAGAATGCAAAAGATGACCAAAAAAAGACTCCTCGGAAAGCTGAATCAGAAACTGGAAACTGGAAATTGGAAATCCATGGAATCGGTAATCGGCATTGGCGGGAATCGGAGTTTCTGTGGAATCGGAAATTGGCTTTTCCGACCATGCCTAAAAAGAAATATTTATTCATGCACAATAGTCAAGGCATTTCATGGGTCCTTGCATGCTTCTTCAGGTCAATACATGCTTCTTCAGGCCTATACAGCAAGGACCCGTGAAATGCATTGTCTATTGTGCATGAATAAATCTTACTTTTTCATTACTTATGGTTTGTCCTTCTGAGAAGGTAAGAAGTTACACTTCTCATTTATATAACATTTAGCACTAGTATATCATCAAGGGTGCCTTCACCAGTGATTTGTTTCTAGCTCTCCTACCCAGTCCCAAGGTACAGGCCAAACAGAGTATGCTGAATACTGGTGTCCCTGAAACGTGTCCGGGACGGACTGACCATTCGGGCACTCTGGCGCGGACCAAGGGCCCGTGGTCAGCGGCGGGAAAGGGGGGTCGTCTCCCCCCCTTCTCTCACCCTTGGGGCTCCCCCTTCCTTGCACCCCACTCCAGAATTGTGGTGTGACAGCGGGCGGCAGCGGAACACTTCTTCCTACTCCTCTTGCGAGCGTGAGCTCTGTGCGTCGCTGGTCTCGTGACATTACTGACTAGACCAGAGCAGTGGCGCACAGATCTCCCTTTTGCACTGGGTAAAGAAGGAAGTGTTCTGCTGCCCCCTGCTGTCACACTGCAATTCTAGAGGGGGGAGCGAGGAAGAGGGAGCCCTAAGAGTGAGGGAGGAAGGGGGGAGACAGTCCCCCTTTCCTGCTGCTGTGCCGGCTGCTCCCCCTTCACTGCGCTGCCACCCCTCCTTCTGGGGACACCTAGCTACCTATTCTGAGGACACCTACAGACCTGGCTATCTATACTAGGGACACCTATAAATCTGGCTACCTATTCTGGGGACACCTATAGACCTGGCTACCTATTCTGGGGACACCTACAGACCTGGCTATCAAAACTGGAGACACCTACAGACCTGGCTATCAAAACTGGAGACACCTATAGATCTGGTTATCTAAACTGGAGACACATGTAGACCTAACTACTTATACTGGGTACACCTATAGACATGGCTACTTATACTGGGGACACCTACAGACTTGGCTATCTAAACTGGAGACACTTATAGACTTGTGTTCTAAACTGGGGACACCTATAGACCAGGCTACTTATACTGGGGACATCTATAGACCTGGCTACCTATTCTGGGGACACCTATAGACCTGGCTGCTTATACTGGGGACACCTGTATACCTGACTATATATACTGGGGACACCTGTAGACCTGGCTACCTATACTGGGTGTAGACCTGGTTACTTCTACTGGGAATACCTATAGACCTGGTTACCTGTACTAGGGGCACCTATTTTGTGGGAACTGCTGCCAGATTAACTATTTTTGGGGAACAGCTGCCAGATTATGCATATTTTGGGGAACCGCTGCCAAATTATGTGTATGTTGGGGGAACCGCTTCTGTCAGATTACATCTGTTTTGTGGGAACCATTGCCATATTATCTGTATTTTGGAGGAACCTCTGCCAGATTACGTGTATTTTTGGTGAAATGTTGTCGGATTACATGTATTTTGGGGGGAGACACTACGGCAGAGCTTAAACTTCCTCAGCAGACCTATTACACCACTGCTAAGGTCATGCATATTTTGCCCCACCCACGACCACACCCACATTCCGTTGGGTGACCACGCCCATTTTTCAATGCGCCGAGCCTAGCGCAATGCAGGGGTTTTGATCAGTGAAACATATGCTGTCAGAAAATGTTTATATTTTTGTCAGTAAAAAGGTTGTCAACATTGGTATGGGACCCCATAATGTCCTATTGCCTGGGGGCCCCATGAGTTGCCATTCCGCCCCTGAACGTGTCTAGATTACATTGAAATGATCACAGCAGAGTCCTAAAAAGGTATCTGCAGCACCATCACACCTACAGAGAAGCCTAGCAGGCTTCCAGCCATAAGAACACCAGGCCTCCTGCCAGCCAGAGACTGCCACCAGCCCTCTAGAAGCCCTGAAGCCGTCCACAAGTGAGCTCTGCACCATCTGGATGAGTACAGAGTTTACAATCTAATCCCTTCCATAGCCATAGTCTAACATCCTACGGAATAACGGAATTCTTATTATTTCTGTATTTATATACAACAGAGTACATAGTAATGTCACTAATTGTCTTCAGAGGAGCTCACAATCTGATCCCTTCGAAGAATCGGCTTTGTTCACCAAGTGTGACAGATGCCGCACCCAGAATTATTTGTGGTACGCACAGCATGGTAATAGTACAATTAACAGACATTAAGGACAGGCATTTAAACATTGAAAAAACAAGAGAGAACACCGAGTGCCCAATATAGTGCAGTATGTACTGGACTGATGTGGGTGATGAGAGG